>NC_084903.1:19566834-20186105 GCF_949316345.1 Pungitius pungitius
CATTCTCCTGCCTACAGAAGACTGGAACAAAAACCAACTGGTATCTAGACTCAGTATCTGTTTATTTACACATACACGCTACATGCACATAATCCTGTGAGATACTCTTCACGTACCAGCAAAAAAAAAACATTGTACAGTATTTAGCACGTTTAATATCCCAATATTACCTCGTATGAAACCCATCCTGGGCACACAATGTGATCTCGTTCACTGAACACTGAAAACAAGAGGAGGAAAATGGGTGACAGGGGGAGGGAGCGTTAATGATTGTGCTTTTATCTTCATGAGGAGACTTAATCCACGCTTTTCCCTTACATTGACTCTAATAGGATTATTGATAGCTGTATCTTTGTTTTTGTTTTTTTCCTCTCTTTTTCTCAACTGTTTTGAAGAAGTAAAACAACAATGTGTCGCCCATTTTTACAAGAGTTTAATAAATGGTTTTGCATATTTGCAAATGCTAAATAATACTTCAATTTAGAAAAAAAATGAGTGATTAATAAACAATATGGAGTATGTTTCACTCGTAATGAGCATGATTTCATTAGTATGGTCGATTTGACAGTGTGCTGCATGAACTCCAGAAGCACCTACATGCGTTCTACATGACACATAGTTCATTTTGGTTTCTGCTCTGCTGGTTGCTAACAATTTATTCCAGCAACTCGGCCACCATTTAGCATTAACCCAGCCGGGGCAACAAAAACGGACCACAATCGATGTTAGATCAATGCAGAAGGCGAATCAATCACATGGTTTTCTTCTCCAAATATTTAATTAAACATGGTGGCAAATAACTTGAGGATTTATTGTTTGATGCTAAGAGCATTAGTGATTTTCCTCTTCCGCCTTCCCACACGGGGCCTGAATGCTTTGCCGGTCAGGAGGCTTAAAGGGACCTGGGGAATAGCATGCAGACACTTTTCCAATATATAATCATGTGTATATATACATGAATATAAACTCTCTTGCCAGTGTTCCTAATCCACTGCTGCTCTGGGCCGCTCATTTCATTAGACATGGGCAGCAAGGCTGACAGGCTACGAGGCCTCCTTAAATATATGTTCTAATGGCGACCCAATCCCACCAAACGATGCCGATGAGCGATGTGCATATTGTTTAAATCTGCTAACGTGACGGCTTGGGAAGTGGGTTGGGGTTTGAGATGGCTGACATGTGCTGAACTCTGTGTCCTTTTGAGGCATGGATTTTTTTTTTGTTGTTTTTTTTTTTGTTTTAAAGCCAGGGAGTTCAACCAAACTCTTTTCACGATTTACGCCAACTTATCTGGGAGCGAGCATTGTTTGAAGAGTGGACTGCTCTTTATGTGCTTTATAAAAATCTGTGGACCATATGTATTGATTGGTATATAATCTGCCAGCGCCAGAAGGGCTTGAATCATTCGGGGTCTGGAGAGAGAGAGAGAATGCCGAGCCAGTGGTGCTCATTGGAAAAATCTGACAGATACACAAAGATTAGCAGATATCCACACACACACACACACACACAAACACACAGAGAGATGGGGTCTGGCGGGCCCTTAGAGGCCTGATAAGAGTGGGCTTGGGCGATGATGAGGCCCACTCATGAATGCATTGTTCTCCTAAAAGGGGCGGATCTCCCCTTTGGTTTGGTGGTTATGAAGCAGGAATTGAGGAGCAGGGAGAGGGTAATCTTTATTGGTTGTGACAGCGGCGGCCAGACAGCTGGGTCCAGTCTTGCTCCAGTGCTTGTTGTACAACAGGCGGGCACACGCTCACACATCCACTCGCATCCGCACACACACACACACACATATGTCTGTGAGGACATGTGTGTATGACTGTGCGTGTGATCACACAGATACAAACCCAATCGGGACAAAAAGACGTGTTTTTCAGGGTTGTTGTTGTCTTTGTTGGCCAAATCCAGGAGGATGTTGTGTTCACTACACCTGAAAATATGAAACTTTCTGACCGAGCGTACACCATTCTTTCAAGTCAGAGAGAG
The DNA here is from genome assembly GCF_949316345.1 of Pungitius pungitius. Lineage (NCBI taxonomy): Eukaryota > Metazoa > Chordata > Actinopteri > Perciformes > Gasterosteidae > Pungitius > Pungitius pungitius. Next base: position 19,568,827 of record NC_084903.1, read on the forward strand.
AGAGCTACAGATGAGTGGGGTCCTAGAGAAAAATGAATGACGTCACTAAAATAAAAAGGAGATATCATATCAGGTATGAGAATAAGCTTTAAATATGTCATGGCAGTTCCTCAAGGTATGAAATGTTCTGTTCGAACAATTATGTGACATTTTCTCCACACATTTTGGGTAAAGCTTTCCAATTGGAAACATAGAACCTTCTTCGAACCCTTCAAACTGAATACTAACTTCCAAGTGAGCAAAGGTCATTAGTTTATGAGATACCTTATGAGGTATCTTGTTACCAACATCTTAATTAATGAGTTGTGCAAAAAAGAGGTCAAGGGGTCACCAACATCGCCATGATCTGGGAATCGCAAATGTTGTTTTTTATGTTATTCTAATTGTTCGATCCGTTGCAAAACGTGCAACAATCCACACACACACAAAATAAAAACACTGACTGGAAAAAGGAGCTAGCGTATGCTCTTTTTCGCTCGTCACCTGGCGCTTCCTTAAACTACAAACAATGATCGTTGGATGCAAATGAATAAAAGAGCAGCGCAGGCCAAACCGGCAGCCCAAAAGATGCTGAGTTAGCCAATATGAGGAAGTATTAGCGAAGCTTTGTCTCTATGTTTTTGATTAAACAGGCTTACTGTTTATAGTAGTAACATGCATGCATTGTACACATCAGGAGCGGCACTTTGTAACCACCATAAATATGTATGTAATAAACCCACAATTGGCTTATTAGTTGATGGTTTAAGCATTATGGGCTGATAATAACAAAGTGTCTTCAGAGTGCCAAGACAACGCCTCAACAAGACACACAAAATGTGCCCACAAGTACTTACTGTGTCACTCATTGCTTGGCACCTCCGTCATAAATAAGTGCAGTGTTCAGTCCGGTAGAACCTTATCAAAGCGGCCCCGCCGAAGTTCAAGTGTTTGCTTGTTAAGTCTCCTCTGACCTCAGCCTGTTGGCATGCTGAGCCGCTGCTAAACAGGGCAGATTATGAAAGCACGGTCCGCACCAAGCAAACCTCATGACAAACCATTACGGGATCTGCTCTCCCAGTCGCAGATGCCGCATATAAAAATAGGGTGCCAGATAGTGCAATGCGAGGTGGCGGAGATGTCAGTGAGGTAAAATGTATTTTCTCGTGACGCCACTAAAGCTGCTTAATAGTCTCTTAGCAGTGTTCCAAGGAAGTATTTTCACATTTTTCATTCTGGCCCATCAGCTCTTTCTTTGCAATAATTGCTTAACTTCACCATAGAGACCATCTTTTTTTTTTTCTGGGTGGAAAGCAAATCTGTCACAAACTTAAAGCTCTCCCAAGTTGACTGAATCCTAAAAAGAACAAAGAACAAACACTTGGTAAATATTTAATAGGGAAATGCTAATTATATAAAACCCAGACAAATGAGTTGAAAGTTTACATCTGGATAAAATCCAACGCTACGGATGATGTTTTAATTTATTGGTTTCTGAAAGGGAGATCTAAATTATTTTGACCCACTGAAAGACTGATTCAAATTAGCAACACAGCGATAACTTTTACATTTTAAGAATGAAAAAGCGGGTGAACCAACATAAATCTTAATATATCCATCAATCAATAAAATGCTATGTTCAGAAGGCCAAAACACTGCCATGAAAAACCCTCTGAACACTAAACAATGCAATCTTGCATCATGGCTCGCGTATGTGAGTGATGGCGTCAGTCCAATGTCAGCACGGTAGATACTGGCTGGAGTCAACTTTTCGAGACTTCTAATGCAACCAAATAGTCATCTCAAGCCACCCTGGGAGGATCCATCTATGTTTCCTGCAGTTTCCCTCCGTTGCTACTTAGGAGCTACCTTGCACTCCCTGCGAAGTCCAATCCAGCACAGCAGATGAGGAGGAGGCTCGGCATCACGCGTGTTGGTGCAGCTGCCTCTTCGCCGGCCTCCGCACCAACAGCTGGAAATACTGAGGCTTTGTCTGGCTCAGTAGGCCCGAAAAGTGCCTGGAAAACCGATATTTGTCTGGCCGCAGTGTTGAGCTATGGGGGCCACGAAAGGGCATCACTGGCTACCACTGGATCAAGACACTCACATGGTAGAGACACCGTGTTGTGCCTTCTTGCATGAAGCCGATAGGATTGGCCTTTCGTTTGATGGTTGAGGTAAATGGTTGGTGAGGAGCCACTTTGTGAAAAGGACGGATGGATGACGGTTCGGCTCCCGAGTGCAAATGTTGGAAAGTTGATCAGTGTCGATTCTCCGGGAAAAAAGATAACACTTAATGGCATATAGACGGTGTTCTGTGTAACCCATACTACAAAAATGAATTGTTAACAAACCACGAAAAATGTTCGAGGGAATGATCTGCTAATAAATTACTGAAAAACAAAGAAAAAATGTCATATATACCTTTTTTATTTGAATTCCTCCATCTAGACGACACCATGTATCCATGGGAACCGTCTTTTCAAATAAACAGACGGCCAAATCATAGAGTGAGTGAATTTTTAACAGATATGCAGTTTGAAGATGTAAAATGAAGGATGATTTAACCTTGTGTTGTTATTTATACAATTTCACTATCATGTTAAATTGAATAAGGGCACATGCATTCTCATATTAGATCAAATGGGTTGTATGTTTGTTTTGTTGGCAAAATGTCATCACAGAGCACAGTGAACTCTCTTTGGCCTTCAACTTTTAGTCTCTCTCTCTCTCTCTCTCTCTCTCTGTCTCTCTGCCTTTCCCTCACCCTCCCTCTTCTGTCACCTCTCACAGAGCCTGGCAGCATCAAGCCAGCTTGCATTTTAATTTGGCCCTGAAGTTACTTATTTCATTATCGATCATCCGTAATGCTGAATCAATGTTCATCTTGTTACGTGGGCCATACCCGTGTAATACAGTGATAGTGGGGCCCGGAGTTACTCATTCCCTTTACAAAGTGACTTTACCGTAAAATCAATGCCTTGTGTTACTGATACAGGGCAAACTGCAGCAGATGGAGCGAGAGTGAGTGGGCAGAGTGGAAACAAAAGAAAAACTCACCTTCAATGCAGCGTTCTTAAAAGGTACTCAAAAGGCATAACAAATAAATATGGTAGGAGTATTGTGTTATCGAACAGTAGTTTAACGCATTACCCTTGACTTGGGTGGGATCAATATTATGAACTATACGTATGCTTTTCCAGCTGATACCCGTTGGATTTAATGCTGTGGTTTGTGATCTGTGCATTAATTACATTTGACATGTTTTGCACAGGTCTGGATTATTTTACACTCACAATCCCTTGACCCAGCACCACCATATGATGCTGGAAAATATAAATCATTTAATCCAGATTAATGGAATGACATTTTATTACCAAAATAATGACAGTTTAAAGGAAATATAAGAATCTTAATCTCAAAAATAACTATCTGTTATTATGACCTGTCCAGGCCAAATCGATAGAGAAACAAACCAGAATACCCACAGTATTTTTCAAGTGGGTTTTTACCACTTCTCCATCAGACTCCCAGGACTAAATAAACAAACTAGTGTTGTGGAGTGATGGATGAGTATCATGGGTTAAACCTGTAACTTCATATGGTACATAACAAAGACATTAAAGGCAGTAAATTGAAGAGTCAATGCTTTCTAAAACACCACCCATTGAGTGAAATGGACACACAATATATATATATATATATTATATTATATTTGATCCAGGATATTTTTTCAGAGAGATGAAAGTCGACATTCAGCAGCTATAAACACCTAATGAATGTAGTCTTTAGAACTTTCGTATCTCTTTAAGGTTCGGTTAATATATTGCACATTGTACAAAACGTTTAAGCTGCTGGCCATTTTTAAAGCTCTGTTCAAGACCTGAATCTAAAATGGATCTCCAACTCAATCCACTTGCTCAGCCTGACGGCCTGACAGTTTTAAATTTAGTAGTAGCCTACAACCTGAACTTAACAAGTTAATGTAAAACACTTGCAAGGCAATGCGTTAATTCACGCTTTGATCCGGTGTCCTAACCCAGTTTAATAAGTTGCACTCCATTGACTATTAATTTGTTTCCAAATGGCGTGAGCAGGAGAAACCGCTCCAAAATGCTTTACTTTGGCTATCTATTTAATATGCATGATTGGTTGGTGTAATGTAATTAAAATCACACTATTGAAATTATTCTAACAAGGAAAAAAAAATTAAACTTTAAATGTATTTCAAAGTACACTTGCTTCTGCTGCTAAGAACAATTAATTTTTGGAAACTAATTCATTTAGTGGATTAAGCTTCACTGTTCTTCAAACACTGAGATTTATTGGACCTTTGTTTCACCCTAATGGGACATGAGTTGGAAGGAACTGCAGTTATTTTTTTGGGTTACCCACAGATTAAACTTTGAAAACCGCTGAGGAACATCTCTGATTGACAACAACAGTTGGTGTATATTCCCAACAGCTATCAAGAGATAACACCAATAGTCACTTCTATGACATTTCCTGCATTTTATTTAATGTATTAGCTTGAACTGACCAAAAGCTTTTTGCGGAAATTCTCCTGAAACTGAAAATTGTGGTGAGTGACAAACTCAGCAAATACTGCTGGCTCTGCTGAACAAAACGAGTACAGAAATCTCTCTCTCTCAAACACACATAAAAGCGTACAGCGGTCATTAATTGCATTTTCTTTTTGATAAAAATGTGTGTTTTTAGTCTGTCACCGTAGCGTTGTGGAAGAGATCTAAATGGGTGATTCGGTTCTCCCTCCGTGCCACGCGTGTTGCATAAGGAACTATACTGTACACTGCAGAGACGTTTGCTTGTGAGAATGTGGAATCGTGTCATCTGCATAATTACCGTCCAAGAGCTCTTTCACAAAACAGCCCCCCCCCCCGGTCGCCTGTACGCGGTCTGCCCTGTTTTTTTTTTTTTTTTTACATAACCTACTAATTCAATTGGCTCCAACGCGCTGCCACCACGCGCCCTTAAAGTTGTTCAAAGAAACTATCTGATAATACTGATCAATACAAATCATATGAAAATATCAATAATAATAATCAAAGTCAAAAAGATGTAACGTGGTGGTTTGGGCCTTTTCTCGTGTGTGTGTGTGTGTGTGTGTGTGCGGGGGAGTCCAGCTGGGGTTAGTTTACTGTTTACTGAGACTCTCTTGAGGAGAAATGGGGGAGCTGCGTCTTAATGCTTTTATGGCCACGCCAGTTTCCCGGGTCGGCGTGAAAGTGTTGAGTTAGTGCGTGGCGCGTTTGATTGGAGGCAATAAATCAGACGCAGTCCTTGGCGTGGGTGGAGTGGAGTGGAGGGGGGGAGGAGGAGGAGGAGGAGGAGGAGGAGGAGGGAAGGGTGGGGGGGGGCAGTTGGGGAGGCGACCGACCGACCGACCGTCGTCTCGGGGATGAGACACGTGTCCATCCGGACTCGGAGCGCTGCTTAGTGGACACCAGCAGTCAGACACCTCGCTCGGAATTATTTATTCTCTCTCTCGCTCCTCCCCCTTCTCTCTCTCTCTCTCTTTTTTTTTATCTCCTTCTCTTTTTGTTGTTGCCGTTTTAAAGTTGTCCTTCTTCTACACACTTACGCATTTATCTTTAACCACCCTCCACTTCACTGTCTGGACCCCCTCCGTTTGTAGGTCGATCTTACGTGTCTGTGCGTGTGTGTGTGCGCGCGCGCGTTAAGTGTGAGCGTGCTATTGACTGCTATGTAGTGATTACCATTCCGGTCGGATGGCACCAGCAAGCCGCTGTAATTAATAACCCCATAATCCGGGTTGGGGTGGATGTCGGCGAAGAACACACACAGATTCAGGACAGAGTTTTACAGACACAAGGCGTATCCGTATGGGGTAGTTCTATGTATGAAATTATAGCTGCTATTATCCCCCCCCCCCCCCCCAGACAATGATAACTATCTGCTTCCAAAGAAGATTAAAGGTTTATACAAGTTTAGAATTCTTGGAAACCGGGATTCGCATTATCAAAACTACACTGAGATTGATGAGATTTGATCCCGCCGTCAATAATACGTTAAGACTTATATTTAAATAAAGTGCGTGGAATAATTATTGAACCTCTGCAGTTGTTTTGCGAACGATTAACAAAACAGATGCTGGTATAAAAGTCGGTTCAAATGCGATTACGGTTGTCCCGTACACACTTTTTTGTATTGATTCATGGAATTTCAATTTTGACTCCCTTGTTTGGTTTTAATCCGTATTATTTACAAGAAACATCAGGTTGCATCATAATTATTGAATGGATTTTCTTAAAGTGCAGACTGTCCGGATGATCGTTTGGTTTTAGAGCGGATTTAGAGAAAAGTATCTCAAATCACTAAATAATGTGTTGTCTTAAGCTTTATATCGAGCAATCTGTTTATTTACTCCGTTACAACGTTGATGTTATTTATTAATATTACGTGTCATTATTTTTGTTTATTGGCTTGGTTAACAATAACAATTATAATGTTATAAATATTTGTTTATTTCTTAATATGTTTTGCTCATTCTTTCTGAAGACAGTGTTGTTTCCCCCGGAATACACATCTTCCCAGCCCAATCCACTAAGTTGTTTATTACTTGTCATTGTTGGTACTTTGCACTTTACTCTTCATTAACAGTGTAATGTGCCTATCAACAGCTCCCTCTTTGATGTCAAGTAGCTCCATGCGACCCGTTTGATGTCCTGAATTGACTCCGATTCGCCCATAACACCTCCGAACCGGTGTAAAAAAACACAGTTACGGTGACATGGCGATAAATTAAAAAAAAAAAAAGGTGTGTGTAGCCTGTGATCCAGGGTCATGACAAGGCGTGAGTACCGCCGCTAGTTAAAAACATATTCATTATTTTCTGTTTTTTTTTTGCTTGTGATTTAATAGTGTTTGAAACTGCCACCTGACGTGTTTTTTTTAATATATAGAGGAATGTCAGTTCCAAAAAAATGTGCGTGAACAATTTCCAATTGATACAAGAGAGGGAATTAATTTGACTTTTTTTTAACCGAGGTCCTCCTACGCAAATCTCCAAGAATAAATGTGCTCTTTTGCATTAAAATAGAAAGAAAACTAGAGACAAAAAAAACGAAGTTAATCAGTCGTAGACATCACACGGCTTACTGTTGTGCAAACGGGCGAAATTGAGAATTAACACAAACAATGCGGTGGGACGGACTCAAACAAATAACAAATGAAATAGATTGGCGAGCCATAAAATGAGATTTGAAACCCCATTCAAATAAGAGCTCGCGACGTCAGTGCACTTATCCGAGAAGAGAGAGCGAGGGAGGGAGGGAGGGAAAGAGAGAGAGAGAGAGAGAGAGAGAGAGGGAGGCTTGTCGGTGAGCGGTGGATATGAGAGGGGTGAGATTTGAGAAATAGGAGGGGCTTCTAAACGACTAGAAATGTCAATCTGAGCAAGGCAGTCCCAATAATCTAAAGCAATCTGTAAGGACCTGACCTTAGTCCATCCAGATCAATAGGGAAGTGCGGGTGGAAAGAAGAAGAAGAAGAAGAAGAAGAAGAAATAAGGGGCGCAACCGGATCGTTTACACTGGCTGCTACCGAGGAAATATAGACTTCCCCTGCTCGCACCTTTTGTTGCTCACATGCTCTCACTGTAAAAGTGGATATCGAGGCAAATCCCTCGCTTTGTGTGACCGCAGCAGACTTTCCCCCCTCCCCTGTTCCCGCCGTCATGTCGTTCCCACAGCTGGGATATCAGTACATCCGACCGATATACCCGCCGGAGCGCCAGGGGATCGCCAGCAACGCCCGGGCCGGGACAGAGCTCAGTCCGTCCGGCGCGCTCTCCAACGTCCTCTCCACTATGTACGGATCTCCTTTCGCCGCGGCGGCGCAGGGCTACGGAGCGTTTCTGCCCTACTCCAACGACATATCCATTTTCAATCAGCTGGTGAGTCACTTTGGTCCCTCCTCAAAGTCTTCGGTAGAACTTTTTTTTTTAAAATATATATATATATATATATTACTTAAATTACGCAATTGAAATGGAAATGAATAAACTATTCCGGTTCATTGGCACTTTTTTTGAGCGTCAACTTTTTGAGCGACGTGGTGAAAAAAGCTGCTTTTTTTCTGGGCTGGATCTTTTGTGAAATGTAGTTAAAAGTGGTTAAAAAGTAACGTATTAACAAAAGCGTGCTTAGGCCTTATTGTTACATCATTCCCTGAAAGTAACGTCTGACGAGTTTATAAAAGGTTGCAACGTGCTGTGACGGTTTACACACATTAAAGTATTGCCCGCTTAAATGTTTCGTTGTAAATTTTACATCGTAACATTTAACATTTTAAAAAGTTGCATTCAGTTGCCTCGCTTTTGGTACAAAAAAAAACTCGTTTAAGTTAAATAAAAAAATATATTTTTGTTGTTTGTTTACAACCTTAATAGAGACCGTATTGTTGCTGCATTACTCTTAAATCCCTTTCCCGCAGTGCGTGGCTCAGTCCAATGTGTCGTGGAGAATAATTAAGTGTAATAAATCCCTCTGACTGTGATGCTTTGTGTTCGCAGGGTGCTCAGTATGAACTCAAGGACAGCCCCGGTGTCCAGGGACACCCAGGGTTCGCCCACCATCATCCCGCGTTCTATCCATACGGCCAATATCAGTTCGGTGACCCGTCCAGACCCAAAAACGCCACCAGGGAGAGCACCAGCACCCTGAAGGCCTGGCTCAGCGAGCACCGCAAGAACCCTTACCCCACCAAGGGCGAGAAGATCATGCTGGCCATCATCACCAAGATGACCCTCACCCAGGTGTCCACCTGGTTCGCCAACGCCAGGAGGAGGCTAAAGAAGGAGAACAAGATGACCTGGGCCCCGCGGAACCGCACCGACGAAGAGGGAAATGTTTACGGCAGCGATCACGAGGGGGAGGAGGGGGACAAGAGGGAGGACGAGGAGGAGATCGACCTGGAGAACATTGACACGGAAAATATCGAGAACAAGGACGACTTGGACGACCAGGACGACCTGCATTCAGACATTAAACTGGACGGGAGGAGTGACTCTGAGATTTCTGACGGCTATGAGGATTTACAAGGGCCCGACCAGAGGTTTCTAAAGTCTGTGGGGAAAGAGGGGAAGGACGCGGAGAGGGTGGGGGGGGAGCACTTCCACGGCCACCACCACCACAGCCACCTCCACAGCCACCACCACCACCACCACTCCGCTTTGGACACCAAAGCGTCCCAGGCGAACGGCGACCAGCTCAAACTGAACCCGGCGTCCGTGGTCGGCTCGCCGCCATCGGAAAACAACCCCGCGCCGGCCCAGAAGCCAAAGATCTGGTCTTTGGCGGAGACGGCCACGGCCCCCGACAATCCGCGCAAGTCGCCGCACGTCAGCGGCGGCCACTCGGGCGCGGGGCCCGCCGCGCAGACCATCGTCGCCCCGCACAGACTCATCTCTTCGTGTCCCGTTGGGAAAATGCAGAACTGGACGAACCGAGCCTTCTCGGCGCATCAGCTGGCTTTACTGAACTCGAACCACTACCTGGGGCTGGCGAACCAGGCCACGGCCACCGGCCTGGCGCTGTACAGCAGCAGCAGCAGGCACACGGAGGACAAGAGTCATAGTTCAGAGACGTCAGTCACAGGTACATGTCCCCGACACTGAGACGCGCGTGTGTAAATGAGTAACAACAAACAAAGACACTAGTCCAAATGCCCGTCATTCATTTCTATTATGTTTTTTTTTTAGACCTCCCTTTGCCTGTTCATGGATCTTTTTTTTCTTCTTCTTTCTTCTCTCTTTCTTTCTTTAGGCCACACAGATGAACAGTGTTACAATATAATAGCTTACAGAATGCAGTGTGTGTGATGTATGCGTGTGCGTGTGTGCGTGTAACTGCTTTGAAAAGAAAATGTCCGAGAGAATTATGAAAGCCTCATCAGAAAGCATTTAAGAAAGAAAAAAAAAAAGAAAAAGTCAAATGTTGAATTGGTTGAAAAGTGTTCCTAATATTCGTGTCCGTTTGCTCTTGCTTCGTCCCTGAGATATTGAGGCCCATGTGCTTTACTTCAATGGTTTACATAAATTCCTCAGCTCATTAAGCCAACTAGTTTCCAACACTAAATTCACTGAAACCCGTTATGGGCTCTGAGAGTAGGCCGTTCAATGATTGCGTTTTAATTTTCACTGCCATCATTTCAGAGAGCTCTAGTGCCTTGGATGCAGAGTAAGAAGTTGTTAAAAACAGCTTTGCACCCAGTTCAAAGATAGCAAGGCTGTCAATTGATGCCATTTGGGAATTTTCTTTTCGATGCCATATCACATTTTTCTTTTTTAAAAGCAATATTTACCCAAATTAGCTTTTATTCTAAGATGTGTTTTTTTTCCATCCCTGTGTTGATGCGCATGTGTTTTTTCGTCAAGGCCTGTGTTACACTTACTTGTTTGGTCATGCAAATGAGCTCAATGCAAATTCACTACAGGCTCGTTTTTTTAAAGGCAATTGTCACTTTTATATCATTTTGATTTTTTTCTTTTTAGCTTTTCCCGAGGCTATTATTAGTTGGATTTCTTTTTAGAACACTACACTTTTTTTTCTGTTCCCCCCCTGTGTATTGCAGGCCTCAGAACCAACTAAGCAGCAGCGGTTCCGTTGGCTCTCCCCATAACCTCACACCAATCCTCATTATGCTTTTTTTTATTATTTGAATATGGAATGTAAAATAAGAATAATACATCTCTGTATACTTACATTGTAAGCATGTCCTGTGTAAAACTGCTAATGTAATAATGTATGAACCTGTAGTCTGTGAGTTTTTCTTTTTCTTTTTGTAAGTTCTGTGAGGATTTGATGTTCAAATGTTTTGTATATAAAGTTAAGAATATGTACATACTTGTGAACCAAATTGTACAAGAAAGTCTATATTTTGGCTAATAAATGAACTGCTGCAACTTTAAGAAATTGCTGTTTTTTGGCCGAGGTATTTTGACAGCTGCTTTTGATGGTGGCTGTTGTTGTGCACTGCAGCTTGAATTGCATCGCTTTGGTTGTTGTGTGTGTGTGTGTGTGTTAGTGGGCAGCCTGGGGCGCACATTTCATCCGCCGTGGCAGTGATAAGTAAATATTCGAAAGGGATTCATCACACTTTTGTAGCGAGGGGACTTGAGGCTAATTAGCCAGTGGTGCGGCATACATTTGGATATTTATGTTGTGGTATTATCTTTATAAAAGCGGAAAAAATATATATATTTTTTTCATTCATTCCCCCCTCCCCCCCCCGAAAACGGTATGCTTTATAAAGAGACTTTAGGTAATGAATGACTGTTAAATGAATTCTGCTATTTGGTCAAAGCGGTTCAGCTGATCCGGATGGATTTTGGCTCCGAACCGTAACTCACACATCTCATCATGCCCAATTTGGCAAGATTTTGCGCTTCACACAGATGCTTGAAATATTTCCCTCAACTAACGCTGCTCTTTGGTTTAATTGTAATGCACGGTCTCTGTAGAACTAATAATAACATCATTTATTTCCATCTCCCTAGATGTGATTGTTTGCATTTACGAGCCCTTATCAGGGGAAGTTTATGTAAACTTAGTGTTGGAGCTCCCTCTACAGTCACATGCAGTCGACCATGTTCTGGTTCACACACACACACACACACACACACTCAATTTATTTCGGCTCATTTCTAAATTATCCATCATGTGTGGTATAAAATTCGATAGTATATTTTTCTCTTATTAATCTGTAACATAATCAGATCTTTTTTAACACGTTTTCGAGCCTTCCTGTTGGGATATTATGATGTACAAACGCATATGTCTCAGTGAATCACTTGTTTTGGTGCTTCAAAAAGCAAGCACACGTATGTAATCATTTTTCACTTTGGGTCACAACGACAATGGGCAACAATTATCTATAAATATTATGCAAATATGTCCCGAAGAGTACAATAACGCAAAATCTGTAAATAGATCAAATTCCGCCTGTAGTATTAAATTTTATTTTATGGCTGTCATGCCTGACTTAAGTACAGGACTTCTCAATCATCCTTGAAGGCGCCTTCAGTTGGTTCACTTCATTGTAAGATGAGATAAAAGGTTGAAAAAGATTAAGGCCATCGGGAAAGAAAAACAACTAAAAAGAAAAATTCCGTCAATATTTCATTATTCAAATGTTGCCAATATTATAAAAAAAAAAAAATCTTTCCAGCCTCAGATGAGACATTAAAGTCGTATGCAAATTGTTGTGTTTTATCTAACATATCTAATACCACAAAATAAATATATAAAAGCTTAAAAACATCCAGAAATGTATTTCGGGAGACAAACTTCGATCATTCGTCCTACTGAAAACAAAAAGCACCTCTTTCGATAATATTGTCAACATTTATTCATTTCAGATTTATATTGCTTACATTCTTTTCGCATTTCAAATAGTGTGCTTTCGTTTGATTTTTGTGTTTTTTGAAAACTAAAGAGAGTCACACATTCCTCGACTAGCACGGACTCCCTTCACGTGCGCTCGAGCCGCGGCCTCTCCAACTTTCGGACGCGCTCCAAACAACCCCCCCCCCCCCCCAACACTCCGCTCCCCATGTTGCCTTCCTGGCTAATCAATTATCGTCCCTAAGAGCCCGATGTGACTGCGCGATGCATATTAATAAGGGCCATCAGCCAGCTGATTGATTGTAGCACTATTTTCTTCCTTTATTCTACATTTTGCGGCTTCCGTTTTTCAAAGCAAGTGGCTTTGAATGAACCATTTATTATTGTACAATACAAAGTAAAATAAATGGCTTAGAACTACCATTTATTATTATGCAATACAAAGGGAAATGGGCTTATCGTGTGGAATGTTACAAGAAATGAAACAATCTACATTTATGTTCAAAATATGATATGAATACATTACAATAATAAAACATAATTTTGATGAGACCCACTATGACTTGCTTAAGATCTCTAAACAAACTATGTGGAGGGGGGGATTTGCTCCTAGGGGGCCCAGTACAAGCCACCATCATGGGGATTCAATTGAAATGCTACTGAAGGGCCGGTGATGGTGCCTATAGAGCTCAGGGCCTCTTCTCTGATCAGTGCATGAAATTAGGGATTAAAATGCCTCGGCAGAAACAAAGTAATCATGGCTGCTTATGTCGCCATACATGTCCAACCTGCTCCCGGTTACAAAGAGCAAATGGAATGCATTAGGTAACATTTTTGCTCCGCCAACCATTTCCAGTGGGGCACGGCGTGTCACTCGTTCCCTCACACGTTAAGTGGATGTTCTCCTGGCTAATGAGTAATAATCAACATTGACTCCTCTTCTTACTTTCCGTGCTGCGTTAAGACGCCTTCAGAGACTGCGGGGCTCACTTGTAACCGTGCTGCCTAGAAAGCACCAGATAGTAAGAAATTAAAGAAGTTATAATGGGAGCTAGAGGCTTAATATACAAAGTAATAAAAATGGGATATCTTGGATTTTCAGTATCAGATAACCCGCATTAAGGCATACGTCCTCAACTGTACTCACTGTCTCATAATTAGTGATTAACAAATACATTTCTGCCGGATGAAGAGTGTGGGAGAGTTTTTTTTTTTCCATCCTTGAAATAAATTACAAATCATTTAATCACATGATGAATGCTGTTGACTGCTGCTCCCTTTTGCCCTCAATAGTCTGAGACCGGATACACACAGCTATACATGGGAGGGAAGGGGGGGGGGGGGGGGGCAATCCGCTATTTAACAGCTATTTGAAAGGGGGAAAAAAAATCAGGAAAAGATGGAATCATTAAAAGGAAATCTAATCCGTCTTTGGGAGTGTTCATTGATCTGGGAGAAGGTGGACGTCAGTACCAGGCGGCTGAAAGGGTCCGGGCCGATGGAGCCATCAGAGGCTCGTGTGTGAATAGGGAGAAGCCACGGAGTAAATAAACACTAGAGCGGCCCATTGGAGAGGGCCAGAGGTGCCCCGTGAAAGAGGAGGCCGCTGCAAATAAAAGGGGGTCAGCCTTGTGTTCTCACCCCATCCAGCCCTTCTGTCATTGCAGACCCACCACCAGTGCCACCTCCTCCTCCTCCTCCCCCCAGGCAGGCCCGTTCTGCCACACCCCCTCCTGCCACCGAGACAGACAAATGTCACCTCCTTTGTGGACCTAGTCAAGGCTTAGAAGCGGCCCACTGTCTTTGTGCAGTGGACTAATCCTTTTATGAGCCGCTGTCGACCGCCCCCCCCCCCCCACCACCACCACCACCCCACACCCAGCGGCTTGAACCGGGCCCAGAGAGGGGTTGCCCCCATTTTTTTATTTTTATTTTTGCGAGCACTCGGGCCTGTGTGTTGGCCCGGCCGCAGGAGGAGCGAGGATCTGCTCCCTGGAACACGTGTCCCACACACCACATACCTTCAGACACACGATGCTTACAGGGCCGCCGCGCCACTCCACGGCAACTTGTTACAGCCCCAGAGCTGAAAGAAGAGGAGGCGGGAAGTTTAATTTTACCCCACCCAACCCCCCCCCCCCGCGCCGAAGATATGCGGCCTCTGTGTCTCGTGCATGTTTTATATGGCACATTCATTATCGAGGGTGCAAGTGAAAGTGCAGCCGGGCTGTGAGGAGTTGTTGTGTTGCTCCCCGGGCTGAGCAAAGGACAAAAGGGCCCAGAACAGGGTGACATTCTCTGGGGCCGAAGCGGGAGGAGAGGGAGGGCACTTGATTTCATGCCTTTTGTTGACGGAGGTTGGAGAGAGCGAGCGAGGAAATCTTTCACTGAATCCGAAAGGCAACAAGTGGAAAGGGGGCAGACAGGCTGGAGGGAGAGGCATCGGGGGGGGGGGGGGGGGCTTTTGCCGTTCACCCAGCTGAAAGATTGTGCTTTTCGCAGCCCTCTTCAGATCCTTCAGGACAGGCCAGAGTTACAGGGCAATTATGGAAATGCAGCTTTGGAGCGAGGCAGAAGCCGCCGTCTTTCAGCGTTTTCCTCAGGACAAAGCAGAAGGCAACGAGGGCCTTCCACGCACCCTCCTCTATAAAACATGCTTCGGCTCTAGTACGGACTCACACAATATTGTAGTTTGTGATTTTAATAAAGCGTAAAGCAAATTGTAAAAACATGGTGAAAAGCTGCGTCCCCTCACAGTCTTTACAGTGTCAATCTGCCTGCAAGGCATTTGGCCTGGAGATGAGCACTGGGGCTGGTGTAAAAAAAAAAAAAAATGTTGGGCCTCATTGCGGCTTCCAACAGCTGCACGCTTTTTACCAGCCCGATGTCGCCTCTCCGCTCACACGTCACTAACAGAGGCCCAGCAAACCGTCAGCCCTGCGCCATCCCAGCTTTGTACATTAGTCAGCGGTGTAGCACAGAATTTCGCCACCTCGTGTGAACTAATAAGACACATTTTCTCCGGCTTTTGAGAGGATCGCAGGGGAGTGATGTCTCTCCCCTCACCCGACACAGCGGAGGCCTTGTACGACAGTGCCTTTACACGCCGCGCGTATCTGACGAATGCCGATAACCGCCGCCTTCACTCATCACTGTTAATGAGAGGACATATTTTGGACGTTTCCAATATTTGTACAGACTTCATACATTATGAAGGCTCTTTTATTCACAGCACCGGGCGCAGGGGGGTGGGGTAAAGCTGGGGGTGTATTCATGTCTCCCCAGCATTGGCTGACTGGTGACTGGGAACTTAATAAATTCTTCCTCCTTGGAACACTGTGGAACAAGTCCTTTCTTACATCTCCCATGAATACATTACCAGCTAGTTTGATTGATTAGAGACCCTCACAAGAGGGTGATCCCGTGAACCGACTCCCCCGGCGTGATTAATAGACTTTATTAAGAGAGTCCTCTCCTTTTTAATAATGGTAATGTAAAGGAAGGCTCTGTGGGATTGGGAGGGTGCGCAGGGAGTCTAACGATGTCCCTCTCTTTGATCCACAGCTCCTTTTAGTTTGAGTTCATTTTCTCATCCTCCAATTGGTAATATACATCACCTCCCTATCAGTGCCACACGCCACAGATATGAGGTTCCTTTTAATATACTGTTTTCACTTTGTTGGCTGCCTACTGCCAATATGAAACTCTTTAAAAAAAAGTCTCTCCGGGGCAATCTGAGAGGCAGGATTGATTTGGAATCCAACTCACAGTTTACAGCTAAATGAAATTGGCTCAGTATCCATGAAATATCTTTAATGGAGCTCAGATCAGAAACTAAGTAATGACTGTATAACTCGGCACCTGATGCCTGTACCGTGGTGGAGGAGTGTACCGCGTCTTTGTCCTCTCTGTGGATCCCAGGAAGGCATCAGCTAATGGGGATCCAGTGAATAAGTGTCTCTCAGTTTATGTAATGTCAATGTTATATCTTTATTTTCTCAATTGTATCCATTCTTCTGTACAATTGGTTGCTTAAAGTATTGATTTAATCTCGGAATTAATCTAGGACTTATCTATTGTGTTCAAATTTTAGGTTTTTGTGAATAAGACAAAAAACTAAAGGCATGCCATCAATGAAAAATAATTTAAATATGCGCACGTTTCTGTGTGAATGTGTGTGTTTTAAGTCAAAGCTTCCGTGTGGCAGGTGTATCCAAACATACATCGCTGGCTAATCATTGTTCATGAGGGTTAGTGGTGCTGTTAGGAAGCCGTGAACAGGAAATTGTTCAGCCACCCACAGCTGAGGCTGCTTATCAGCACAACACAGGAACAACAGAGGCTTTAGCAGCACTGGACACAGCAGCTCCAACTTATCATCCTGCTGTATTTTGCAATACGCCACCACCGCCACAAGTGATTTATTCAAACACGGATACGGCAGATAGGGGCTATTCACGTCGCGGCGCATTACTGCATGACCCAGACGGGCCCTGTTTGCTTTGCGGCAGCAAACCCCCCCCCCCGACTTGAACACACAACCACATATGACATCAGGAGACAAGCCAAGTGTTGCTCACTGGCTGCTGTAAACCCGAGAGGGAGGTCGATAACAGCAGGTGAGAGGGCTTTGCTCTGTAATGATGATGCCTACCAGTGTCTAAGTTGTAAACCCTGCTATTGATCCTCCTCAGTTCAGCCAATAGTCTCCACCATCTTCCATGCCTGAAAGTCTGCAGTAATGTGTCTGCATAGAATCCAATATCCGCCCCCGTTAATGAATACTGACAAGACTCTCATTCTTTTTTTTTTCGTTGTCTATTTTTATTTTACCAAGTTAATCTAGCGAGAGCTCAGATCTTGTTTCCAAAGACTTGGCCAAGGTTGCAGTAGCACAGTAACTTACAGTAAATGTGATTCGAAATAAACACATTTCATATGAAGAAAAATAAAATGTAAAGCGAAGGAACATGACCACGAGAAAGGAAAGAAAGTGTTAACTACAGACCTGACCAGGGCAGATAATACCTTTTGCCAGTCAATCCCACTGAGAGGAGGCCGGGTGACATGCTTCCTCGTACTCCACAGGGAGTTAAAAAGTATACATGTGTATGCTAAAGCCAGAGGAAAAGGAGGAGGCAGGGAATGTACTCCATTCTTCTCAACTTTTCTTTATGCTTAGATAAACTTGTTGTCAGGCACATTGTCAACCACTCCAGCGTGACACCTCACAGCCAGATAATGGCATTGCCATGCAAATGAGAGATGGTGAGAGTTTTACCACCACTGTGTGTGTGTGTGTGTGTGTGTATATGCATGCGTGTGCATTCATCCGTGCCTCTGTTTTGTTAGTGTTTATTAGAGAATGAAAGGGTGGGCGACAGAGTGATTCAGTGGCGGCATGAGGATAGATTGGGGCCTTGTCTATAATACGGAAACTAAATGCATGCTGAAAGAGGATTGTAGAGGCAAATTCTGTTCTGTTCCAACTCTCTCTCATCTACTCCAGGGAAATCTCCCTCATCTAGTCAAGACAAGATGCCTTAAGACATCACGGAGAAAAATTAAAGATGACAGCTTGTCACAACCAGAGTCCCCCAAATTGCTAAGTAGAATAAATGTGCAATATTCTGCCCTGATATGACTGCGGGAGTTTGGATTATAGAATCAAAAAGACAAGTCACACTTTCACCAGACGAAAAGGACGTCAAACAAGAGTGTAAAAGGCACCGCGGAAAACACGCCGTGGACCCCAAACGTGATGTTGGAGATTTCCAATACACAACACACTTAGAGAAAGTCACTGCATGTGGTCAGGAGGGAATCATCATTGTTGTTTTCAGTTAATAATCACCAATTACACCCCCTCTTAATCTAGACAATGTCGTCGGAGACAGGACGGGAAGTAGGAAGTTGGGTTCTTGTGAGACACAGGGCAGAAAAGCGCCTGAACAAGCCAAGTATTCAGCATGAATGCTCCCTTGCCACCTCCAGCTGTGTAGGCTCCCTGGGTTTCGTCCCACAGTGGCGACTGGGCACAATGAAGTGTCGCTCTCACAAACAGAGAGGGGTGGGTGTCATGTCAGTGGGGCCAGTGCGGCCCGGCCCTCTCCTGTTTGTCATGCTAAGAGACAGCAGCGCTCACTGGAACTGTACCCCCTATTCACACGTCAACCTCAACACCAACGCCGGGCCAACTGTGTTCAGATTCTTCCCCGTTAACGTCCTCGCATCCTCTCGAAAGACAAAGCGTGCCGTTCTTGAAAAAAAAAAGAAGGACATTTCCTTCCCCCGGTTGCGTGAATACACTCAATTAGCTGATGACTGTAAGGGTTAGGAGAGAAGACCCCGAGCTCCCGTGGGCCTCGTCGCAGAGAAGGAGAGCCTTAATCGGTAAAAGACCATGGGAACAGGCATGTCTAATGTCATTTTACAGGTAGATAGAGCGGGAGATTGGAGAGTAATTGGAAGTAATAACAGATAGCTCTCTTTCAATCCCAGAGGACTTCGCTCCTCCGACGGCCCCAAAGTCCCAGAAGGCTCCTCGCTGTATTTGCTGTCGCTCGAAAGAAATATACTGCGGATGAACTGTGACCTTTGTTCCCCCTTCCGTGAAGGTCACCTGTCCACTTTACATACACAGATGAGGTCCTCTTTGCCAGAAATGATGAGACAAACAGCAGAGAAGAGGTAAGGTCAGCAAGTTAAACCAACAGCTAGGATGACAGTTAATTGGCCGGAGGGTAGTGTAACTGTCATCCATTTCCCTTGGGCTGACTCGGGGAAGACTCTCCAGAGACCTCCACTCCGCACAAGAACGCTCACTTATCAGCTGTCTCCCACAGGTTCAACCAGTGGACATCGGCGCATGGGAAAGCCCAAATGATTATGTTGCCTACGATTTGATTATTTCTTCAACATTATTGTTTATCTTGTGGTAATACACAATAAAGACTGTGACAAGTAGAGGAGATGAAATGTCAGAGTGAATTACAGGCATATGCGGAAACTGGCCGCAAATCAGCTGGCAGAGCTAAAAGGTCCTTCTTGCTAATTGCTCGTCGCCCAATCAGCTAGTGAGAGGCGTCCAGCGGGCCGCGCAATAGGCCGGGCCGACTGAGAGCGGACAGATAAGACAATGCGTGCGCATGATTCAACCCATGCTTTAATGACTTGTTTAGTCAGAGGCAGTGACACACAGAGGAGGGCACGGAAGCTCCTGTGTGCGTGTGTGTGTGTGTGTTGTGCAAAGACAGGGGCAGAGAAGGAAAAATAACTCCCTGCCCGGCGTTTAGAATAAGTGTGTGTGTGTGTGTGTGTGTGTAAAGGAGGACGCCACATTCATGTATAAGGAGGAGTGATGGTTCCAGCAAAATCTGTCGGGCTGATTTTGCAGGGGCCAGGGTTTTGGGGGGTGCGAAAGGAGAGAGCGAGAGTGTGTGCATGCGGCAGATAATAGGCCTTTCTCCACGCCACTCAGCGCTCCGCTGGCACACAGCTGGGACACAGCTGGCCTTCCAACTAAACTGTCCCAGCCCCTTATTCGCCTTCTGCGCCGTCCTTCTCAAGCACCACGCAGCACCCCCCCCCGCCCCGCCCTCTCCTTACAGAATGCCAGACATGCAGGGTAAGGGAATACGGGGGGAAGAGGGTTAAGGCAGCAAAAAAAAACAAAAAAAACATTAGCGTTAATGGGGAGGAGGAAGGAGGAAGTTATGATGGGGCCCACCGCTCCTAACATTAATCTGGGGCTTGGCGGGAGGGGATCCGTCAGTGACAGACAGGTGTTCGTCAGCAGTCACACTAATCCTTCGCTCTGAGGCCTGCAGGGCTCAACTCCATGCTTCCACAGCTCCTCCTGAAATAGCAGCTACTCCTTCTGTCCCTACAATGAGGGACTTTAACACTCTGTCCTTTACGTGTAATACAGTAGGCATACACCGTCTTCATATCTCAATGACAGGCCATCTGAATATAATTTACTGTACAAATTGGGAGTTCAATTGAGTCTTAATCAGACTGTGCCACAAGTATGTGCTTGATCTTGCAATGGTTTACCAGTTATACAAACGCTTTACTAAAACCATACAACAAAGAAGGCTCACCGAAGATTTTACATTGTAACTTATCACAAGTTATGACCAAATATTTCAAAAGACATTTTCAGAGATCACTGTTACATTTTAAATGTAATTTCGAAATGTTATCGCCATTGTCAAAGACAGAATTGATGACACATTCACATGAATAACCCGTTCCACAACATAACGCATTTAAGTCCATTGCAGTATGAGTCATAAAAGGCCATGACCTAGTTTTTTGTTAAACACCTGGTATTGGGTGGAGCTTTTTGAGCAACATCATCAAGCCAAGTGTAAAGGTGTTGATGTAATTTATGTTCCCTGCATTAGCAGCAACAATTTAGCAGCCACAACAATAGATGTACCAACAGAAATGTAACCTTTCAAGTCCTAAATGTCACTTAGAAGTGCTGCTTACCTTTTTATTACACAAACAAGCACGGATATATTCTAAAACAAAGATTCACACTTCTTGTCTTGAGTCTCAACGTCTAGTGGTCATTGTGTTTTACAGGTTAAGTGCATATATGAAGTGGACGTAGTCACTGAGAAGTCATCCATTATTTTGTGTGGTACAGTTTTAAATAGTTGTATTTTTGAAACGCGTTGTGACACGAGGAGGTGGAGCCAAATACAACTGAACCCTGAATAAGAGATTATTATAATAGGTAAACAAACATGTTACAATTAACTTTTAATTAAATTAATTAAGTTAAAGTAAAGTCGACCAAAACACGGACAACTCCCAGAGCGTACAACAATGTGGTAGCCCCCTACCAGGTAACATGAAGGACACTTTAAACTATCCATTTGGACTATGAACTCATGTTCAAGTTTGCTGAGGTAATGCATCAAGTCGAAAACAAACTGGTCCGGACATAGATCATGGGGCAACTCCTATTAGTTAGATGTCAAACTGTTTCCACTCCACCTGTACACAGGTGGAAACGGTTTGGAGTATTATGAAAGGGGAAAATCAGAGATTCTCAGGCATTCTTCCTTGTCACTAACTCATTCATGGGGCAAGCGATACACATATGACAGAGCAGTTTGTCCATCTGGTGACCCATTATGAATGATAACAGAGAGCAGAACATATATGTAGCTGGTTCAATCATCATTAAAACATTTATTTTTCTAAACCCTCAAAATAATAAAGCGAACAATGTCGGCGTGGGCGCACATAAATATTTGCATGTGGGTGTGTACTTCATAGCGTGATTAACAGCAATGTTCTGGTATTTGTTCTATTTATAGTACACTGAGTGACTTCTCTTAGCCCGTAATATGATTCCAGGATATAGCAGACAATAGAGGAACCTAAGTCATTACAGAGAATTGAATGGATGTACTTACACCTGTGCCAGCAAAGAATTGGAAACTTTAAATGCCATCTCTGCAAACAAATAGTCCACTAAGCTGTTTTTTTTTTTTTTATTGGCTAAAGTACATAAACCACATGATGGTGAGGTTGTCGGTTGGGAATGATGTAGATAAGGAGTGTGCCCTGTTAAGGACTGCAAAGCACATCCAGATGACTGAGACACAACACTGTTAGACAATATAACCCTTATAGACACAAAGCAGCACAGTTTACACAGGGCTATAATCTGAAATGAGAGGACTCCGTGCAGAGCTACAAATTAAATAAAGCCCGAATCTGGATTCCATTATCATGCCTCCCAATGCCTACATTTTTGCAACATTTAAATGGCAAAATAAATATGAGCGTTGCCCTATCAAACAAAGCTCTAACCAGTATTTGTTTTGTGGGAGCGCTCTCAGAAATGAAAAGCTACCCCCTGTAAACACAGCCTTTGCGGCCTAAAATTTTCAAATGCAACCAAATTGTTCTGGGTGTAGTAATTGCTGGCAGATTTGTAGATGCGTGTTTTAATTAGCCTCGACAGGCTGCTGATGGCATTACACAAGTTGTTCTCATCAAAAAGGCCCCAGAGATGGAAAACCAAAAGAGATCAACCATGTGGACACGATGCAGTGAAGTGGAATGAGCCTGGAGTTAAAGTTTAAAACCAACAGCTATAGCAGAATGACCACATATCTGAAACAGCTGCCCTGAACCTTATTGCTAATGGGGTAATTGCTGAAGGGTTCTGTGTTTAAGTCATAAGAATAGATTTAATAGTTGATCTAAAAGCAGGAGTCTCTTCACGAAAAGGAAGTTTGGACTCTTGTCTTCCCCGAAAGGAGCAAACATCATCTCTACTCTTTTGGAATTGTGGACGATAGCTGTTCTCTGTTCATACGGACACACGTTCAACACTAGAGTTTTCACCCCCGCCCCCCCCTCTTTAATCCTGCAGGCAGTCTTAGGCCCTGCATGCACCGCGCCGCCTCTCCTCGCACCTAATCAACTCCGCGCTAACACAAACCTCCTCTTATGTGGCTTCCCCTCTCCCCCAGCACGGCTTCCACATCACTGGGACTGCAGCCGCCATGGCAGGGCCTTTTTCCACGTTCGGGCCAAGATTTATTCAGCTCTTCAACCAAAATGTAATTTTCACCGTGTTGGTTTTTCGGAGTGAGGGGAGTGGGTAGTAAGCTTTTTTTTTTTTTTTTTTGGTGCTTTGAGAGTCAAGTCTACTCAGCTGGGATAGTGGGACAGCTTGCTCCAACACCAATACCCCAAACCCACAGGGGACAGCTAAGTGATTTATTGGCCTCTTTTTATTAAGAGGGCCAGAGAGAGGATGAGTGGGAAGCATAAGTAAGAATAACAATGTAATTGAGTATTTCTACAATGTTGCGCAGCGCAAAGGTAACACAGGTGGGGGACGTTTGAACGGCTTTTGGTTTCATGGCAAATTTTAACGGAAAGAACATTTGTTGTCTAACAGGATTTCGTCTGGCTCATGAAAACATGTCCTTTAATTTTAATCGGAGATATGTGCGCTCGTTATGGTCTCATTTAACCACAATTAAATCAGTTATTATAGATTACAACAATATTTAAATTTCATGATGAACTTCTACTTAAATGTGCTAATGCCATTAAAGTACATTTCCTAAAAAAGTAAGTATGGTACTGTTGTCTTATTGT
Organism: Pungitius pungitius; assembly: GCF_949316345.1. NCBI lineage: Eukaryota > Metazoa > Chordata > Actinopteri > Perciformes > Gasterosteidae > Pungitius > Pungitius pungitius. The sequence goes on from NC_084903.1 coordinate 19,592,334, forward strand.
GACATTACAATTTAAGCAACTCTGGGAGAGATTGTAACTTTTATATTAGTCCAAGTTTCATAATATTACCCAGGGATAAACTTTGTAACCTAATTTTGGCACATTCCCCCACTAAATAATGGTTTCCATGAACAGGGCCATGGTGTAACAGACAGATACTCTGAAGGCGGCCATAGAAAAGAACAGTTTTTACCATTGCAGAGTGAGTAAATGTACCTTATAAAACCCACAAAAATTATATGTAATAGAAGTGATGTACCATTCTGTGGTTGTACTCAGGAGACACACAGACTTCAAGGAGACAGCTCACATAGATCACAACCAGTGAATCATAACATGCCAAAGAATGCCAAAAAAAACAGTTGCAGAGCAAATTCGATAGAGAGACAAAAGGAAAAAAGGTTACAGGCAGAAGAAAAGCAAAGGCTAGAGGTCAGAGATACAGATCACACTCAGAGTATCGTTCCCTTTTGCCAAGACGGATGTCAAAAGTGAATAAATAAAGTAGGTAAAATTTTCCCGTCATCGTGTTATGACAGTTCTAAACTGTGGCTCTGACTGCTCCTACCGGTTCTCTGGCTGTGACTCAGGCCTCCATCTGTCCCAGGGGAACTTTACGTCTCAATGCCAATCAGGTCCAAAGGTTAGGCCTGGTGAACGCATGGGGACGTGTGACTCTTGGTGGCTGTGTTACGTGTGTCTCACCGATCTGAGAGGTTTTGTTGGTCTCTCATGACGGACCGGGCTAAATATACACGATATAGCAAGTAGTGACACACCGTTTCCTCTCTTGATGAACACCAGTGTTCACTAGGGTTGGGTACCAATATGGCACCGGTTCCTACACGACCGGTGTCTACTGTACTGAAATGCAACGCAGATTTCGCTGCTTGTTTGGAAAAACTACTGTGTTGACTCCGTCCTCGCAGCAGCCGACGCTAGCTGAGCGCTCGTGTGGCTACAGCGGCTAGCTAGCCATCTACCTTCTATCAATATTTATTTAAGTCAGTGTTTCCCCTCCCTTATTAATGTGTGCATGTTTTCCCCCTCCCGTGGGACGCCCCCCCCGCCGAAGCTGTAAACCGAGGATGTGCACAATGAGCATGAATCTAAAATGAAATTATTAATATTCCCCAAATTCTAATGAACAAATAGATGCATTTCAAGCTGTTACCGAGGGGAAACACTAAGTATATTGTTATTTCAAACAGTTTATATATTGTTCATAGTTTATGCATCGGTATCATTTTAAAAATACCGGTATTGGAAAAAACCCAAACGATACCCAGGCCAGGTGTTCATTGGATGCAAGGTAGTAGTTTGGTCTCTGTAGCTTAGCTTAGCATATATAAGATTTAGCATAACCATGTAGGGGGTTAGTCTGGACAGTGGAAACGTCTCTTTTTTCCATAATTCTCTTTCATTACCCCCACTGTGTTATTTCATACAAATGAAATGCATCATAATTTAACAAAGCCAATGTACGTTTTCTTTATTGTTAAAAATGTAAACAAATCCACTAGGGGGACCCTTCATGACAAGCCAAGCTGCGGTCAATATTGCCTAATATTACTGTCCAGTTATATCGTCATTAAGGTAGTTGTAAAAAGTTATGATATTTTTCCATTTCATCCAAGGCCTAATTCACAAAGGAATGATGAGGAAACGCTTGGGGCTTACATAACAGCTCTGCTGTCAACACCACTTACAGAAGTGCTATTGTGAGAGGGATCATTTAAGTAAATGTACCCCCCCCCCCCTTTACAGTTAGTGGAAAGAATGAGGAACTTGCTCCTGTCCATTATCTCTAAGAAATAATAAAGGGACTTGAAAAACGTACGCACTTCACACACCCAAACACACACAGACAACCGACACACTGCTCTTCATCTTCTTATTTGTGCAAACTCAATCAAATGATTTTCTGAATAGCAATAAAGCAGTCTTTATTTTGCTTGGCTGGGCATGCATCCCGTACTCCCGCCCCCCCCCCCCTCCCCGCCTCTACTGTGACTCCCAGCCCTCTAACCGCACCCCAGCAGGATCAGTTTTCCCCCCAGAATCCCACTGAAGCGCTGCCATGTCGGCTGGAGACAATCAGCCGAAATGCTCCTAAGATATTCCTGCTTCTTTTCAAAAGCCCAAAATTCAATTTATGGACACATTTATTACCATGTCTGTCAGTGACTAAAAGGGAGTTTCATAATCAGGAGCACACATCTGATCTGGTCACAGCAGGCTGCCTCGCTTGGCCAATATGCGCTCTATTACACGGTCAGAGCCAGCCGACCCACAGAGGAAAAGGAAAACATGAGCAAACAAAAGACTAGGTAGTTAGACATGGAATGGGGGCCTTCAGATGTAGCATTTAAAAAAAAAACACAAAAAAAAAGAGCTGATCTGATTTAGGAGTGGGGCCGCAGGGAGAAAATCCTTTAACTCGGTACCAGAGCAGGGACCATGTGATGAGAGATCACATAGCGCTCTCCCAAAACTACACGGCATTCCCATAGCACACTTCTTTTCTTTCTGATGTTATTAAAGACATAAACGGGATATTTTTGTTGTCTAATGATGTATCTGTCGGTCTCTAAGTAGCAGAGGGCTTGAGAAACCTAAAGGGCTTCTTTGAACGATTGGACACCTTTTCATCGAGTTGCGGTCTTGTATCTTACACCAACAGTTTCCATTGTTTGTCATATATTTTTTTTTTTTAAGTTGCCAAAAACTACACGAGATCGGCTTTTAAACTCCAATAAAGTAGACAGAGGGTGGCTTGTTAGGGCCAGCTACACCAACACTGAGGCCCGAACGATTTACTATCCCTGCTCTGCTTGTGAAACATAGATTCTAATGAGTGCTCTGCAGGCAGCGCGTCACTCAACTCTGGAACACGGGGGGGGGGTATGGACTGGACCGAGAGCCAGTGATTGAGGGCTTTAGTCCTATGTGGAGTCTGCGGTTCGTGGTGTGTGTGTGTGTCTCATACATGCACCAATCAGTGGTTCTTGGTGCAGTGGTTGGACAGAGTGTCAGTGATGTCTGAGAGCCACTGTTCACACACGATGTGTCGAGTCGGACTGAATAACCCTGGAGAGATGCAAAACTCAGGCACGCACCATAAATCAGTTTACTCACAGAGGTCCAGCTAAACTCTTGCCAGTGCTCAGCGTAGTGAAAACAGGAGAAAAAAAAAAAAAAACGTAGCCTAAGCTCCCCCTAGAGGCCAAAACTAGAGGCTGACTCTGTTAGGCAAACGAAAGCGTGTCCTTCATTAGCTGAAAGATCACATTTTACCGCAGGAGCAACACATTTACTGGTGCAGAGGGCTCTGTGAAATCTCAAGCAAAAAGATTCTCTGTTTGCCTTCCAGGGCAATTAGGGAGGCTATCACCTGACACTCACGCAGGTAATGTCCTGGATTTAAGCCAGCACCGAATTTCATCATGGTCAGTCTGACTTCGGCACCCTTGGAAAATATGTTCAGAAACTGAAAACCGCGCTTCCAAAATTGCCCGCTTGTCCCCTGTGTTGGTTTTGGATGAGGACCCCGGGCTGGAGCTTTGGGGCTTCTGGAGCCTGTGCCAGGATCCTTAAAAACTAGTAACTGATACACCCCCGCCCCCCCCCCCAACATAGTGTGAAAATGCTCTGTTATTAAAATGAGAGCAAATCCCACTGGAATGTTTTACACGTTTACTAGGTGTATGTCAAGGTAAAGGACAACACTAGTGAATTATGGGTTGTATTTGGATCTAGGGAATGGAATTTAAGGGGCAGGCTGAAAGAAAACGAGACTTGGGGAGGTGTGTTGCTCAGGGTGACCGTTCTGACTGCCAGGATATAAATGTAGCCCACCCTCAGCATGATCCACAAAAAAAATAACCCCCTACAGTTAAAACACACACATGTCAAACTTTATTGGCCTTAATAGTAAATGCCAGAATGATAAATAAAACAGTATCAAGAGTCCCGCTGTGGGGAGTTTAGTATGAAAGATCAATGAAAGGCTGTCTACGGGGAGTGGGCTAAAAGCATCCGTGCCATCTGCGGAAGCAGTGGGTTGACATGGCACACTAATCTCCTCTGGTTTTTGTGTTTGGGGTCCACGACGTCCAACAGGCTCACTGACAGCTGCACATAGAAGCAAATCTGAACCACGCTCCCCAACGGAGCAACTGCAAGCCGATGACAAACGCTTTGTTTAAGGAAAAGATTTTTCTTCTCTTGCCCGTTTTAGTGGGATCACGAGTCTGGATGTACTAATAGGAGAAAAAGAGTACCAATTAGGGATGTAGACCACGCCGGCCTCACTTATTTCCAAACCACTTAAAATGTGTAATAAATGATCAAATAAGACAACTCTGATTTAAGCTCACAGTCGGATTTGGTTTTCCTCAAAAGCACATTGGCTCTAATAACAGAGCGGGCCTTTGATTTAGCTCTCAGTAACAGGCGAGTAGGCTGCAGACAGAAAACTTTCTGCTGTTTGTGGTGGTTAATCAGAGAGCTGGAGGCATGTGGGTATATCCCCCTCCTTGGCTTGAGGATGATGGCTGGTGTGAGGTGGATTTTTGCTGGTTGACGGATCTCCCAGATCCCTAAAACTGCTCAATGTTATGATTTATGTCCCAAACTGGGACACACGTAAGAAAATGCTCAGTCCGTGACTGAGTCACGGAATAGAAAGTCCCTTCACCCGGGCTATACGCATGTTGGTGTGGCCAATTCCCAGAATCCACTGCAGCTACTCCAGCAAAAAAACATCCAGACATGAGAAGGGATAAGAAAACATGTGAACTAAATCTTTGAACTAAAAACAAAACCACTTTTTTCAATTTTCTTTACATAATGCAGCACTTTGATTATTCATTGGCATTATGCCTGAAAAAAAATCCCTCCTGTGTCAAGTTCTGATAACAGCTCATCCAGCAGGAGTTCTCCCACCACTCCCGTTCCCTCGAGAAATCACCATCAGTTCCACGCCTGACTTTCAAATGCTATGACTTGACTTGACAAAGGCCACAGAGGGGTGCGTGCAGGACCATGCACTAAAATGGTGAAATTGAAAAGAAAGTATAGAAGAAAACCCCAAATATCCCACCATAGCCCTTTTTATATATATTAATGGATTGTCCTTGATTATAATACGGGTTGATGAAATCCAGCATTCACATTGGTTGAGAGTGAGTCACAGGGGGTTGCATTATTAAAGCAATAAGGTACGAACAGTTCGAGGGTTGCTTTTACAACACGGTTACCAGCGAAATTAAAAATGGTAAATAGCTGCCTTTTCAGCACAAAATAGTTGTAGCCATCAAGCGTTTTGTATCACATTTCATCAGTCTAGAGCACATGTGTCAAACTCAAGGCCCGCGGGCCAAATCCGGCCCGTGAATGAATTATCTTTGGCCCTTATGATCAAATCTATTAGAGCTGGCCTGCCGGTATATCGCACACATCACCATAATACTACAAATGCCACAATGCACTCTCTGTGTGCCGCTGCGCATTCGCGGGCCCGCGAAAGAAGCGCCTCACAGTCTGTATTACATACCACGTCAACTTTCAACTATCCCGAGACCAACTGACAACTTTTTACTCCGTTAATTCTTTTTCTGTTTTTTCCCATAAAATGAAAATACGAAGCGTAGCCACTAAACCGGAAGTACTCGCAGCCCGCCGCCGGTGTCCGTCTGCCCGTCCAGTACGTCCCGCCACAGAGCTAGAAGCTAAAATGTCGGCAAAATCTGAGTGCGCAGTGATATGGAACGCTCGGGTCAATGTGAACAGCAACTGTACATTATCCCTGAATAATGCACCAACCGTGACTCGCTCTCAACCAATCAGAGCGCTGGATTTAATCTACCCGTGGTACAATGAGCGATAATGTACAGTTGCTGTTCGAGGGTTGCCCCTCGAACGGTTACATTATTGGACGATAAAGTCTCTCTCGTACCTTATTGCTTTAATGTCGCCTTTAAACAATGGTTCTGAAGTCGTACAAAAGCCTCCGCGTTTATGTCGTTGCGGCTGGTGTGCAGACTTACGCGTGGCCCTTGGAATCTGAAACATTGGGGTCCGTGGTTGGACCAACAGGCCACGACTGCTTTGTGATCATTGACTTCTAATTTTCAGGACCAAAGGTTGCAATCAGTCTGTGGTCACACAGGACAGTATTCTTTTGACAGCATAAAAGGATCAGCATTGCATGAAGGAATTCAAGCCTGTACACGGTTTTTCATGTCGTCTTAGCGGTTAACCTCCCGGGTCTTCTGGCTGCACTTTTAGCTGCGGCATAAACTCGAGTACCGAACTGCAACGCGTGTAACGTCTCTTATCTGTGTGTGTATGTGTGTGTGTGTGTTTTCCCTGATTGCACTCATCACACTCACCTGCCCGGTCCACCCAGCTGCCTCCAATTGTCTCATCAGCCAACTCGTATATATATATATATATACACTCCCCTGTGTTCCCTCCCCCAGTTTCAGATTGTCATTGTTCTTCTGCGCAGCACGGCGCTCATGTCAGGCCCTCGTGGTTCTTGAATGACTTTGCCTTTTGTTGGTTTTAGCTCGCTCCCGTTTGGAGTTCTTTTGTTTATTACTTTTTGGTAACCAGTAAAGACTTTCATTCAGCTACGTACGTGACAGAAGACTCGTGTTAGTGATGTCCGTCTGCAGGACTACGAAGAAGTGCATCTTGGACGCCTTCGTCCATCTGTGGTTACAATGCTGAGTCACGCCGATAACACAAAACAATACATAAAACAGTCATGTTCAAAGTATTACTTTATTAAAAAGGTTGCAACATTAAAAGTTATTCTAGCGGTTACTCTCAAGATCTGCGTTTCTCGTCAATGGCTGAACAATACATCAGTTTTCAAATATTGCCGCTGCCAAGAATTGTGGGACGGAATTGTCTCCTTTCCTAAAGCATGGTCCAGTGGTTTCTATGCAAAATTAGCTAAGTAGGGGAACATTGAAGCTCCTTTCCTTAGCATTAGAATAAAAACCGCTATGTAGTCCAGTCTGGTTCAAACTGCTGCTTTGAGCATTTGGTTATGATAGAATACACAAAGACCCAATAAAGGTCCTCATATCCTTAGGACCCAACTTGCTTAAGTCCACGCACCGCGCCCTAACTCCTCAGCACGAGCACATGGTTCTACTTTCTCCTGTCCAGATCAGCCAATTCACGTATGTGTTCCAAACAGAGGACGTCACCACGACAGATAACTTTACAGGGATCACAGAGACATCTGCTAGGAAAATGCAATAACAAAACTGAACCAGGTTTTTACGTGTTCGCTGGAATTCAATTAAAATCTGATTAGCAGGAGTATTAGAGGGAGAGCTTGGTGTGCTATTGCACGTTTGGTTGTCACTATCCCCCGGCCTGGTCGGGTTACGATGGGGATTACCCCCAACAGGATGACCTCTGACCTCTGGACAGGTGCCAGAGGGAAAGATGGGACAGTGTTCATGTCACCATACCAAGTGGGATTCACAGTGGTAGACTGAGCTCCCAATGACATTCCAGAGGAAATTCCCACTTTGTAACCACACATGCAAGCGTGCACATACTCAAAATACTCAACAATAATGGACCGCATGTACTGGGATTACAATAACCTGATCTGATAAATCAGTTATGTTAAAATGCTATTTTCATCTATCAAGCCTGTCACAATTTGCTTGTACTAAAACATTAAAAAGTATCTAAACCGTGTTATAAGATTATCAATTCAGAAATTTATAGTAGCTGTGCTTTTTGCTTCATGCCCAGAGCATTGGGACACCAGAATAAAATCTAATGAACACCTCAGCTTCACACTGTAACAACTAGATTATGTTTATGGCTTCATTTTTACACTTGTCAACACTACTCAGGACCAGATGACAATGTGAAAACAACCGTTTCAACCTGTATGACATATAGGGCATGGGAGGTGTAAACAACACATCATGTTGTCCTAATCCTGAAAAAGAGTAATGTTTTGATTTAGTGAATTACATGTTGGAATTATAATGCTTTGAAACCTTCATCATGATGGCAAAGTGTAGCCCTCAGTGAATTTACACATGTGGTAAAGCTCAAAGATGAAACAACAATGCTGTCATGACACGTTGTGGTAAACACCAAACAGTATGATAGCTGAACGGAGAAAGAAAAAGAGCTTTCATTGTAATGTTCACCGTCTCCAGACTGAAAAGCGCTTGGCATGCCTTGATCACCATAGAAAGTCCATGATATTTTCTAGCCGAGACTGATAATGTAGAAAGAGGACTGTTTAGATTTAAAAAAAAAAAAAAAAAAAAAGGAAACAAAAATCCCCAGGTGCTTCCATTCTGCACTGTTTACCATGGTTCTCTCCAGCAGACTAAATAGGGCTGTGTTTGACTTCACCATGCGCTACACAGCCGCTGCAACCCCAAGACCTCTACTTAGGCAGTGAGTGGAATAAACAGCTTTCCTCAGAGGGCCTGAGGGTGGAACCGGTGGTGGATTCATGAGGTGAGTGGAGGTCTTACTGGATGAGCCGTTATCACAGTCCAACACGGCGCAGACGCTGGAACACTTCTTGTTTTTATTTATTTCTACATTTCCGTGTGTCCTGTTGCGACATTATTGGATAATCACACTGGTCTACTTTCCGTGCCTGGCTGAGCTCACATTACAAAATTATGTAAAGACATAGGGAAAGAAGTAGACAGTGTTTCTGATCCTAATACGCAGAGATTTGGTCCAAGCCTTGAGGTAGGACATACGTGGAAGCGTTTCCAAACAGCATCAGGACCGCCAGCTCTTTGCCGAGGCCATTTGCCCGGGGAGCGTAGCGTCTCTGAATGCCATGGCGAGAGGGGGAGCTGCAGAAACGTACAAAAACAAAGTCAATCTGTACTTTCCAGCAGTTTGGAAACGCTTCTGAAGGACGGTAGATACGCCCTGGCGAATACACTGGAGTGAAATTCCCTCATTTAGAGATCATGACCTGTTCTCACAAGTGCATTATCTCTGGAAGAAAGCCTCCGTGCTGCAGAATCAATTAAAAACAACCAGACAGAATGGAAGGATTAAAAAAACAACTGCACAGCTGATAAGAGTGTTTGAAATCCTCATTTATCAGATAAAATGATTATCCTCCAAAGAAGTTGATGTGGTCATTAAAAACAATGGAGCGCGATTATGGGTGTGTGTGTGTGTATTTTTGTTTTTTAAAAGTTTACAGTCAAATGCCAAACCGCATCGATTGCCAAAGCTGAAGCCCACGTATTCCCCATGCTAAATGACAAACTGACTGAAGTGCAGTCGAGTTCCATAGTTTGTGTTCTTTTTGTTGTTTGTTTGTCCATTTGTGTGCACGCGTTGCCGGCTCAGAGCTGCGCAGCATCAAGGACAATCGTAGATTATTTCAATGTGTGAAAAAAAAAAAAGTCTTGGAAGCAATCATCCACAGCCCTCTTCAAGGAAGTGAAATAATCATAAATAATAAGAGGCAGATTATGTTTTAGTCTTTATCAACACAAACAGACACACTCCAGCTCAGCAGAAAATCTATATTCTCTGTTCAGTACACAGTTTGATATCCCAGCCATCATGTCCTTTTTTTGAATCCATTAATCACTTACTGACAAGGCAGCAAATGTAACTCCACTCTGAAAGAGGCGTTGCAGATAAAGTCCCATCAGTCAGACTTTGGCTGTGTGACGACAGATCGCAGCTGAAAAGCATCACGCTTTACAAAGTCCTGACGCATGGGCAGGTTCTCTAATGTGTGCTGGGGATCAACGTGTCACATCATGCTTTCATTTTGGCAAGGACTACATCATCAGTGCTCAGTGAGAGAATTAAAAAGTCACATTGGATCCTTCCCCTTAGTCATGCCGCGTCACGGTGACCCTTCAGCTCGCAGCGGAGGAAAATGGGCCGACCAACATTTGGTCAGAGTTTTCCAGCTATGATCTGGGAACAAGAGGATGTTGTAAATATGATTGAAGAACTTGTGATTTAAATGCAGCCTTAAGGAGAGTTTTTTTTTTTTCTTCTCAAATTTGCAAACCACATCGAAGGTTGTGTCTGACAACCTTGTCACCTAGTCCTGATGTGGATATCTTCTGTGACTACGTTTTAAGTCCAGTGTTTCAAAACAGGGGTTTCTTTTAAAAAACTGTTAAAACTAAAGATCTACGGAACACTAGTTATCTAATTATTCCTATTTCTAGAAGTCTCCTAAATAATGGTTCAGTGTTGGTGCCAATTTTGAAAAATCAGCTATTATGTTTTTGCCATCTTTCAATAAATTTTCATGTTCCAATTCAATGTGATGTTACGGAAATGTTCTCATTTTCCTAAAGGAATAAGAACCCAATGTTTAGTATTCATATCAAGATCTAAAATTGATCTTTCAATCCAGAAACATCTATTTTTATACCGTACTTATTGTTCCTTAATGGATGTTCAGCACTACGGACCAAAACGCTACATTTTTGATGGCGGTAGATGTTGGAATTGTTAATCGTAGTTTACCCACCTTTTTTTTTTTTTTTTAACTTTTTTTTTTTGGATTTACCGCTGCTTTGCCGGCCGTCAGGGAGCTGAGAGGTGAGGGGCGGCTTTGTTCTGCGGGGAGGCTGACAGCCTCTTTATCTCCCCCCCCCCCGTCAGACAGAAGACTGTTTGATCTGACGCTTCTGTGCCTTCCATCTCTGCTCAGAAGGTGTGATAGTGTTCAAGTCCATGCGGTTTATGTTTTATGAATCAACCCAAAAGAAAATGTGTGCGTACACACGTTGCGTTCAAATACAGACCATCCGAAACAAACTAAATATACAATGTACTCGTACTGTCCTTGAAGTGTGGCCTTGGTCCTTGCTATAGAACTAGCTCGAGCTGCAGTGAATGTATTTCGATTGTCGCCTGTTCTTTTTGTAGGATGGGTGTCTTTCAGCAGCTCACATCACAGAGCCCTGCAAACGGCAATTAAAACGGATGTGCTACACCGGCTCTGCATGGAGAGAGAGAGAGAGAGAGCGAGAAAGAAAAGAGAAATGAGAGGGGACATGAGCAAAAGAAGTATGCGAGGGAAATGTACGGCAGCACCTCTCCTTCAAAACCGTGACTGATACGGTGTCTATTGATCTTTATTACAATAGCAGCAAGCTGTAAAATGTTTGATGGTTTTGTACAGATCTTAGTCCCCCTCATTCATAATTACTGCTACACATGTAGAACCAAGGGCAACTTCAGACGGGGCGCTGTTTGAAAAGCTGCTGCCAGACTGTGGGGATGATGGGAAATCTCGGCGGGGCCTCGCGGTAGCTCCAAGCCCTGAGGCTATCATTCCTCCTGCCGAACACCTGAAGAAACGCAAGTTTTACAAAGATCAAATTATGGAGCTGATTTCAAACACCAAATGAGACCAACCGCGTCCCTTTTACCCACAAAGTAAGTTTTATTTAGATTTCCGACTTTGGCCCTGAGGGTTTATGAGAGAACTCGGTAGGACTCATTCTTGCAAAATATATTTCAGTTAGATCGTTAAAGCAAGGTTTTTAAATTACACGTTAGGTAACGTTACTAGCATATGATTTACACCAATGTCTATGTGAGTTTGTCACATCATATTACATGCAACCACCACGAAAACGCCACTGTCCTCTACAATGAAGCAGTGTACAGTCTTAGCAACTCATCATCCTAAGCGCTGTTGTCTGGGTGTGCAACAGAACACCAGGACCCCCAGGCTGACCTGGCTCTCCGGCTCCCCGCTCTGCTCAACTTTAATGTCTTCTCTGAGTTGGAGCTAGGGGGGGGGGGGGTGGACGGGACAACAGATCCAAACTACAAGAAAATATATTTGGATCTGTGGCACTGGATATTATAGGACAGTAGTTTGAGTTAAAAGGGAAGAGTTCTTTTCCATGTAGAGAGTGCAAGACGGTGAAAAGTTCAAAATCAATCCTATTTCTTTTGTATAGGAGCGTGCTCCACAGTCTGAAAGTATGCATATACCGTGGAAATGAAGAAAGTAATTAATTAGGTATTAATATGAACCCCCAAAAAAGTAAAAATCCCCATAATGCCACGGAGAGTGAGGACAGTGTCCCAGCAAGATGAGTGTTGCTTCCACAAGTCGAGAACGGGGGGGGGGCAGTCTAGCCTGGCACAGCCTGAATAATGCATCACCCCCTCTGTAGTAGCTGGGCAGATATAGGGGAGCACTGATTTTTATTTTTTTTTGCCCTCTGGCATTGTTGGAGATATGAATAATGAATAGGTTAAATGCTTGTGTTTGGCATGAATTAAGACAGCCACTGAACAGGCCCTTTATTATGTAATCGTTTGGGTTGTACTCAACAAAGGGAACAATGATGGCTTGACATGCAGAGTGTATTATAGTTGGCACTGATCTCACTATAGTCTTCATCTAGTTAGGCCCAACATCATTCCAGAAGAGATCCTTCTGAGCTGCAGCACACCACCTGAAGTTGGAGCCACTCTTGTCACCCCGCTGCCTGCCACTGATTAACATTTTATAACCAGGGAATACTTTGTCACTGAAAGGCAAAGCAAACTTTGAGCACTTGAAAGCAACGGTAGAAAGAAACTGGGAAGGGTGGGGCTGGAGGGGAAAGGAAGGGGGTTAAAGAACAAAAAAGACCAAAAGAAAAGCGCACGGTACACACAGTACACAGGAAGCATTTTCACACAGCTCGTCATGTATACTTCATGAAGTCCTGACAGAGCAGTGCACACATTCCCTTTGGCCGTCTCCGGCCGGCAGTACGTACAAGTGGATCTGGGCCTCTCTCTCCATCCTTCTTTCCCTTTTCTGTCTCTCCAGGTTCTGGCACTGCTTCCACGGGCTAGAAGTTGTGGTGATGGAACCCCACAACCTCTAACCTGTGGAATCAGATTCAAAATACAATATGTGGATGTATATGAGCGGCCGCTAGATGCAGTCAGTTACACCAAGATGGATAAAGCTTTTTTGCATTGGAAGTAAAACTACCAGAGGCGTGACATACAGTGGAGAACTCTGCGGAGTGATTCCTCCACGTGTCAAACAGAAGGGGGGGGATGAGTGGCAAATTGACCACTTAAAGCACCGCTATGCTAACCTACTTCCATCTCAACATTTATCGTTACCCTGCGCGGCGTCTGCAGAGGACCACCACACCGTGTCCCTAAAAGGCCGCGGCTAAATGTGGGGAGATTGCTGGCACTTCAAACACAGCCGTTAAATGATGCAGAGCTGAGAGCAAAGTGCACGAGGACAGCAGGAAGAGAGTCGCTAGTTCAACATGTTCCACCAGGTGGATTTCAAATGTGGTTTTACGTTTAAAATAACTTTAACAATCCAACAAGTGTCTAAAATACATCTGTCTGCTTTGCAAAGCTGTCTTGGTTTGTGTCTCCTCAACTTGGAGTGGCTTCCCTGACTTTTCCCTCTGTCTCACACACATGCTCGTGGGCCTTCCACTTTCTCCCCCCGACCCCTCTTCAATTCCGCTCTCTTATTCTCTCGTGTTTCTTTCTCTGTCTCTCGCTCCCTCTCCTTTTGAGATTCAATAACAGCCCTGGAGGCTGTAGAGAGAAAACAGGGGGGGGTGTAAAAACATCTATAGCTTTATTTACAAAGGGTCCAGGTATTGCCCGGCGTTAAATCCGGGGGAAATGATTTATTTTCCGCCCATGTGTGGCACTGATCCCCTAGGCGTATAACTCAGCAGTGGACCGGCATCGTGCTCGCAATTTACGGTGGCTGCAGTGGCTCATAAAGGAAGAATGGATTAATCTGGAACACGACATAAACAATATGAGCCTGACAGCCCTATTAAAACCAGTGCTACTCAGCATCAATTTTCCTTCTCGCTCCCTTTCCGTCCGTGGGTCTCCTCAGAAAGCCCACTGGTAGCTCTGGAGAACTGACCAGAGCTCACAGCCTTGTTATTGTGATTCCCAGAGTATCGGATTCAGAACTGGGGGTGTTGCGCATCTACATATAGCAACCGGACCTTTTAACTGTTTAGCCTTTGGACATCATCGGGGGTATCGGATGTACCCGGGTCCAGAGTGGAGGCTCCCACAGTGCTAGTGTAAGACCCGGGCCCGGGAAGGCTTCCTGTCCCAGCGCCTGTGGCCTCTCGTTTTCCATGAGCTGAGCTCCTTTTGGGAATGTGCTGCGCTCACTTCTGCTTTTGGATGTGCGCACAAGTTTTGTGGGGAAAACATGTGGTGCATGTGATACATGATACGGATCGGTAGGGGATGCACATGTGGTCACGTATACACATACGCACTCAGTTGTCAGCTGCTGCCTGCACCCCCCAACCCCCCCCCATGGGAAGAGGTCACTCAGCATCTTCAACGACCCCCCCCCCCCCCCCCCCCCCCAATGGCCGCTGAGACACAAACACGCGGACAGCTTGTGATTTCCTGAGCTCCATCTCTGTCAGGGACAGGTGTACGCTAAGCCACAAAGAGCATCCATCGAACCACAGAAGCTTTTAACACATTTAAAAACAGCATTTCCAAGATAGCAACCTGCCTCCGAGAGACAGGCGTAGCGAGCAATTGGGGGGGGGGGATGAGCAAAAGCAAAAAGTCCCCAAACAAGAGACAGAGTTACTAATTTATATCCAGAAATGGATGAAAGCTTCAGCGGCGTCAGGCGGGGGAGAAAACCGCCCTGAGATTGAAATCAATAAGTTCATTAGACTGCAAAGCCTGGTTGTGCTGCACCCTCCACTTCCCCTGCAGACAAACACAACAACACCCTGAAAAAAAGCTGGGGCGAAACAAGGCTTGACCTATGTCCACTAGCCAAGCATTCCATTTATTTAGCCCTTTATCGCAGGCCTGATCTGAAGAGGCAGCTACACACTGATAACGCCCCAGGATAATAGCAAGACCAGACAGCGTCTGACCAAAGAGAGACAGCCCAAAAAGGGAAAGCAGAATAAAGAAAAATGCATTTGGGATCTCCTTGACATTCTTTTTTTCTTTGTGTATACACACACACACACACACAATGTTGAAATATGAGGGGCTAAAAAGTTTTACAATGGTTGTTGTTCTTTTTTTTTTTTTTTTTTTTTTTTGCAGGCGCCTCTCTTGTTTGCGCCTGTAATTTAGTGGATCCCCCCCCCATCAATAAGTGAGAGAATAGCTTTGTGGATCCTTTTGGCCTGACGGCTAACAAGACCCATGCACTATCTGCAACGGACAGAAGAGCAAGCGCTGTTGTCCGCATGCGCACGTTGAACAAACCATGAATACAGCTCATTGGTCACGCGGCGCTACACTACTGTCGAGGAGCATATTGTACGGAAGCGATTGTGTGCGTGGCAAAGGCACGCTTTGGAAAAAGTTTTTAACCTTCTGAGTAATCTGAATAGTGTTTCTTCTGGTACATTGGTAATCTCCAGAGCCCTGCAGGGTAGTAAAGATCTGTGCTGCTGATGTCTTCTTCAAACTGAAACGGGGCCCATTATAAGCTCCAGTCCATATCAGCGAGGCCCCGGAGCCCAGGTCGCACCACTTCCTATTGCTGATTTATGGCTACAGGGCTCCCGGGTGTTAGCATACTGCATATTCTTACGGTGGCACACGCGCAAAAATCGACGTGGCACAAATTGTTCTTGACCTGAGCTCCACTTGCTGCACAAGAGGAAGCCAAACCTGTCTTCAAGGGTGCCTTTATCACACTCCGGTCCCCCCTTTTTCACCTGCAGATTAGCACCCAGGGCTAAATGGCCTGGCTAGACCAAGACCATATCTCCATTCACTCAAATGAAATACAAATGGACTTCTATGTATCTACAAAAGAAAATCTTCATTTCAATCCCTCTTATCCTAATACCTATGCAAGTCTGTATGGAATTTCTTTTCTTTTTTTTTTTCTTCTTCTTTCAATCAAAGAGAGAAAGTGTTCGCCCTCCATCCGGAGGCTGAGGGAGTCACAATCCCAGGGGGTTTCTGGGAACCCAAACACACTGCTACTGTTGGCAAGCCACTGCTCACTAAAGGGTTCAACAGAAGCCAAAACATTTGTTAGACTCATTTCATTTCCTGGTTGGAATGTCCAACACTGCAAGGCAAATGTGAGAACACGCATTTACATAGGAAAGCTCAAAGGAAACCAAGCGTCGAGCTTCTCCCTTAACAGAAACAAGAGCAGCTTTGGGGCTTTTGAGGAAAAGGTTTGGTGGGGGGGTAAATGGTCAGCTAACACTGTTGGAATGCAAAGCCCAGCATATGGCGACCCAGTTAACTGGTGGTTAGGCCCGAGTGGCGTCTAAATAAACTTCATTTCTCTTGACCATTTATTTATGAAGTCAAAGCTCCGTGGCAACACGCTAGCCACTCTGAAATGACTTAAAGCGCTTATACCTTGGCTGAATATTTCATCTTTGGATCTCAACTCCCTTTTTTTTGAGTCCCTTTCAAGGTAGGCAAGCGGGTTGAAGACACAGGGTGAGTAAGAGCATAGAAAGAAAGATACTGCAGGTGATGCAAGAGCCCTCTCTAACCCAGTCAAAGTAAACAGGTGGGGCTGGAAAAGCAAGCGGAGGAGGGAGGGGGAAGGAGAGTGGGGGGGGGGGGGGGGCTGCTTACAGGCCTCGTCAAGGTCAGAAGAAGGAGAAGCTTAGTATTCTCCCCCCTGTGTCTTGAGCTTGCACCGCCTCGTTCTCCTATCTACCTGCTTTCCCAACCATCTCAAAAACGGCAGAACCAGTCCCTTTTTTTATGTGCAGGGAAAAGGATGAAAAGGTGCTTTGGGGTGGGGAGGGGAGAAAGGGCCTTTTAGAAAAACAAAATGTTAGGCACAAATTTGACAACACCCAGGGATTCTTTTCTATCTATTGAAAGGACTCGATCTGTTGTGGAGCCAGGATACAGAGCAGAGACCCCCAGCTCTCTGAAAATGTAAATGCACACCAGGCAGGCAGAGAGGGAGCAGTCAACTACTCCTTTTCTTCTCATTCCTCCTCCTCCTCATCCTCTACCTTCACTTTGCTCTCTTTTCATTTTTGATCCGTCTTTCCATGGTCTGTGTGCGAGAGGAGAGGCGGATGGCAGGTGGCTGTGTGCAAAGGTTTTGAGGCCTATGAAATATTTACCAAAGCAATAATGACTCCCTGGACAGAGCGAGTGGAGGAGGAAGGTGTGGAGCGGGGGCAAAATAGGACAGGTGAAGAGTGCCTGTCTTTTTCTTTCTTTTTTTTTCTGTTAGCAGCCGGCATGAACAAAGATGAAAGAAGCAGACCTGAGAGCACCAAACTTAAGTTGTTCTGTGGATGGAGACTGAAGATTAGTAGTGTCACACAGAAGTGCTTTAATAGTGCAGAGAGCAGTGATAACTCTATATTTGTCCCTTCTTTGACAAAAAAAATACTCTAGCCAAATACTGTGATAATCATTGGTTCAGGCGTTGTGTTTTTAATAAGCTATCGTTGCTGTGATGTTTTTATACCAATAAAGGAATTTTCTAGTAAAGTTTGACTAGTTTTCTTCTGCTTACTGTCCAGATCTTCTCATGCGTCCTGGAGGGAACAAGCATGCAAATTCATCTCCTAGGATCTCATCCAGGAAACACCTGGACCTGAGAAAAAGTACTTCTGTAACTTTGGTTTATCATCTCCGGAATGAGTATTGGACAAAAAAATAATTTATATATATATATTTGTTCAAAAGCTGTTCTTCAAAAGGAAATTAGACGTTTGTGTGTGCTCCTCAGGGTGTGCTTCACAAACTCTTTTTGTAACATTACCCTCTCTAGGACTGCTGCAGAGTCAAACTTCTAGGACGAGTGGCCCCGTGGTGAGTCTTTAATGCATGGGCCTCCTCTTGTTTGCAGACAGGACTCAGCACCACACTGCGGGCCAGTTTGATCCGGACAGCCAGCAGAGCACTGCTTAAGATGAGACGGAGGAAGGAAACGCCACTGCGGTGCTGCTGTTTTCCCTTCATAGCACCACCAGGATGCAGTAGGGGGGGGGGGGGGGGGCGCGCAGTACAACAGTGAGCTCTCTAACCCAAGTCTTGGGGTTAAGGATGGAAGGACGGACTGCCTCGGTTGTGGCGGAGGCAGGGGGTCCGTTTGGACGTGTCTACAATGGGAGTGAGCCGCAGACTGAGAGCAAGGGTTGGGACAAACAAACATCAACCTTTTTGGAATTGTCCGACTCCGTAGAGGACAGCCTTTAGAAAGAAGAACACTTGAGTTGAGATTATCCGACAAGATCTAGTCATTAACTTGATAGAACACAAAAAAATACAACAAATAAGGTTGGATTTGTTTAATTCCGAGCATTTGACACCAATCAGTAGTTGTTACTGGCCTCCTCCCACCACTTTCCTGCAGCACACTGACACTGCATGGAAGACCTGAGCATGTGTCCAAAACATGACACTCCCTGTGTACTCCCCGAAGCGAGGGGCTACACTTCCTGATCAGCAAGCTTGACACACTGGACAGCTGACCTTCGACCACTCATTTCACCTGAGTTGCACAGCGACCCCCGCGGCCCATTCTTTGGCTCCTGCGGGGTCGCCGGGGGTCACGGTTGACACAGCAGTACTGTGTTATGCTGAGCTATGAGACACACGTCACCAACACCCCTTCACTCAGGAAATAAGTGTCAAACCATGTTTACTGTACAGCTGTGTGTGGAAATGGGACCAGGCTTCCTTTTCTTGTTCTTCTTCAAAGAATAATAACTATTCTAGTAATGTTAATGCATTTCTCTGATTCACCCTTGTATCAAACCTTTCTTGCTTTCGCCTTGACGACGATCCTTTTAATCCAAGCATTTGTTTTTCTTCCTCCTCGTCGCATCTTCATCGACGCAAACATTCATTTCTCCCCATGCAGATATTGCAGCACTGAGACGAGTGGTTGGAGGGGAGGTGGGTAGGAAAGATCGAGCGTTTCTTCGAACAAATGCGTCATGGGGGGGGGGCATTCCAAGCACCCGTCTGTCTGTATGATCCATAATTGATCAGCGGGACTCGTGGGCCACATCTGACAAACAACTAGAAACGACCTTAAGAGCTGACCTACGTACAACAAGAAGAAGCACGGGGGGGGGGGGGGGGAAATGAAAGTACAAGAAGGCCTAGGGGAAAAAAAATCCATGCAGCTGCAGTCAAACCGTATTTCGTCTGATGAGCGATGTTAAACAACAACTGGACCGGCGGGCAATTACCATGATTGGAGTGCTGCTTCGCCTCGTGAGAGCCATCGACACAGAGACGGAGTTAGTGGAGAGCCATGCACCACCTTCTGCCTCCTCCATTGGTCACAGAGCTCCAGTGCTCATTAGCATGCAAGCTTTTACAGGCTAAAGTAGTCAATGCTCTCCACTTTATTTATTAGTAAATAGAGACAGATGGCGATGAGGAGGTGGTATCGATTACCCATAGCCTTTAAACAAGAATCAATGGCAGGGGTGGAGCACCGAGATGGGGGGGGGGGGGGGGGGGCAATAATTCGCTAATATAGCCTTATGAAACGAGCTGGAGTCGTGTTGTGGCTTCTGAGGCTGGATTCTGCAGCTTTTATTTTTTTCCTAATGTCAGGGGAAAAGGATGACTTTACCGTTGACTTACAGGACCTGACAGCTGTCGCCATATTCGTAAGAGGATACAATGACATCAATCAGACGAGCAGTCGCGTTGCAGGTTTTTTTTTTTTTTTTTTTTTTTAAAGTGGCAGAAAAGCATTTGGACGAAGCAGGGCTTGGATCCCGGGTTTGGAGGCACGCATTCGATGTGACATGGGGAGAGGGCCTTGTAGCCGCCAGGCCCACCGATGCAGGAACTGTTGCCGTTTGTCCGGATACGGCGGAGCAGACGTACACTGCAGATGTCCACATTTACATTTACAGCATGTCCGGTTTAAATGAATCCCACCGGACGGTATTGATTGTGGGCGTGTGGCTGCAGTAAATGTAGCAGTGTTTTAAGGAACGGAGCGAGAAAGTGCAGTAAAAGGAATAATGGAGGGCTTGTAATGTTCGTGGGGGACAGAGACAAAGATGGAGACAGAGGTGTTGGGCTCATGTCCCATCTTTTTGAGATGCTCCCGAATAGCCTTATAGCTGATGTCAGAGGTCATCTCCATCATCTATATTAATAAGTCTTTATCATCTCCCAGCAATGTCTGCCAGCGCGCACACCGGCCCGCAATCCAACACGGTACAACTCACCCTCCCCAATAACCCCGCAGCCCCCCCCACCCCCCCCGTGCACGGGGACCGGCTGAGCTGCAGTGAGCCAGCGCCTCACACCACCCACCGCCGAAGCAATTAAGAGTTTAACCTGGATGCAGCCCGGGGACTCCAGAGAGAGAGAGAGCAGGGCTCTGCAGAAAGAGAGGCAGAGAAAAGTCAGGTGAGAGGGATGTGTGGAGAAGGGGGGGGGAAGGAGGATGATGCAGGAAGGGTATGAGCGGATGGGAAGTGACAGTAGAGCAGGGGAAAAAGAGGGCAGGAAACACGCCTGAGTACATAAATAGACGGAAGAAAGGCAGAGGCTGGTAGAGAGAGAGTGAATCTGAGCGCAGTGTACACAACCCTCTCCTCCATGAGAAGAAGGTCACCGGCTCTCTCTGAGGACTCCCTTTAAATAAAGTCCCCTAACCTGCACTTCTCTGGGCAAACAACCTCCTCTGCTCTTTATTAACTAAATATAAATGGACTTTGACCGGGGGACAAAAATTCAATATTTTTCCCCCCACCAAATATTTAAACCAAGCAAATAAACAGACAAATAAATAGATCTCCTCTGCCAGGGGAGAGCGGGGCCAGTCGGTCCCCAGGATGTAATTTGACGGCCCACTTACTTGGAGGGGCCAGAGCCCAGTGCTACTCAGACACTCATTTGAAGAGCTGTCAATCAAGGGGCAGCAGAGTTGGCGTTGGGGATATGTATATATATGTGTGTGTGTGTGTGTGTGTGTGTGTGTGTGTGTGTGTGTGTGTGTGTGTGTGTGTGTGTGTGTGTGTGTGTGTGTGTGTGTGTGTGTGTGTGTGTGTTTGGGAGGACTGGCCAGCAAATCATCCTGAAGGTTGGAGCAGATAAGGTGAGCGTCTCTTCTGATGAACACATCAGTCGTTCCTGCTCTCCATACTACTCATTTAAAGCTATCCCTCCGCGCTGCTCGCATCCATCCCTCACCGCATCAGATCGACTAATACTCACCATTTTGTCTTGTCTGTCTCCCGGTGATGCATTAAACATGGCGGCGGTCGGAGAGATGAAGCCGTTTTGCGTCCCGCTAATCCCGGGCAAACGGTTCAGATTAAAGCTGCTGATTGAGGGACTGTGAGCTAAATCTAATGTTTGAACCTGCTCCCTCTGTTTACCCCCTTTTAGAAATATATCCATTCTACTGTATTTTTTACCTTAAGTCATCTTGATCTTCAATCCTGTCATTGTTTGGACATTGAGCACTGTTCGATCTAGATTAGTCTTTGGTTGTAGTTTTTAGGTCAATCTTGTGTTACATGCAATGCATCATATTGAGTGAAGATATTAAAATGCACTTTGGTGCTACCAAACGAAATAAGCCGTCTTCTCTAACAGCTTAAAATGACTTATGTTACAGTCTGGCTAGATTAGGAACCAGTGGAATGTTCTTTGTGGTGCAGAATAAAATCCTGTACTGATCTTTTTTTCCCTTTGTTGCTACCGGTTAATCTTGTGCGCTGTTGTTCCACAAGTAACGAAACCGCTCATTGTGTTTGACTTCATCTTCTCCTGGGTCACTCTTTTCTAGAAATGATAGTGATGCTAGCCTAAGACAACCACTTCTGGGTTAAGAGTGGTGGTGGTTTCGGGGGGAGCAATATAAAGAAACCCTTTCATCCATTTTTGATGAGATGCAGATGACTCAATTATGCTCGGCTGGACATCAAGAGACCACTTGACGAACGAGCCGCTAACGCTGGAAAACGACCCATTTAATCCCACTGATGGGAACGGGCAGGAGCGCTAACAGGTCTCGCAACAGTGAGGGATCAAGGCAGGTGTGAGTGAAGATGCATCAGCGGCCCTCTGGAGACACAGCGCTCAGTGTACGTGAGGATAGGAGGTAAGAGAAGGACTGCAGTGTAGATAACTAGTGTCAATTAAAAAAACCTGTTTTAGACAAATTTGGCAGTTCAATGTTCGATCCGTTCAGAAATTTAGTACAAAAAGGAAAGGAAGCGTGGAACATTTGACTAGAAGTGAACCAAAAAACGGGTCAGCCACTTCAGATTGGAAATAAACGAGGAATGTCCTGCAGGGCCCCTGGTCACCGGAGCCAGGGCCACAGCGCCGACCCACAAACATGCTCTACATCTGATCAGACAGCTGCTTGATGTGCGAGGCCTCGCTCCCCTCGAGAGCTCCTCTCCTCCCGCAACCGCACACACCCCCGCCCCGAAAACCCTCTGCTCGGCCGCCGGGCTCCCTGACAGCATCACTCTTAACACGTGGTGAACAGGGGGGCCGTGAGCGGTGATCAGAGAGGGCCGTGGGTTCGCAGGAAAAAGAGACGCTTCGGGTTTTTAGAAAGCGCCCCACAAAAATGTGTATTTCAATGACGACACCTTTTTTCGTCAAAACACCGTCACCAATGACTCGTGGACAGTAGGATTTGAGAGGAGGAAAACGTGCCTTTTTTTTAAAGGAGGGGAAAAAATAAATCTAGCTTTTGAGTTGTTCCCAGCCGTGCTGCCTGTGTGACCTCACGTGTCAACGAAGTCACTCACTGCTGCCTTTTTTTTTTTTTTTTTTTATTTACACCGACACGAGCCCCCCCGCGGTCTGCCTTTTTTACGACCTTTGGCGCAATTAACGGTCGCAAAGCATCAGGGCTGGTGTTGCTTCACATGTAGTCAATCAAGCCGGCGTTTTGTGGGTGCCGAGTGCCGTTTGTCTGCGTCGGTGACAAATGAGCCGCGGCCCGTCCCACTGCTGACAGCCGGCCCGGAGCGCCGATGCTATCTTCAGCTCTTCAGCCTGCTTCTACAATTACTGCCGCCCCTCTGGCCCTCGGGGGCCGCCAACACTACACTGCACTTTGTAACCTGGGACAGACACACACGCTCACACCTGTATATTCATTTGTTACAAAATTAAAAAAAAAAAAAAAAAAAAAAAAAACATTCTCAGGAGTGCTTTTACACGTGTGTTCTTTCTAGTGGACACAAATCGTGTGGAGAGTGTATCGTACCAGGTCAGATTTCCTTCCCCCCAAACATAAAATAAGTCTTTTGTTGACATTGTTGGTCACCTTTCACCTGAATAACACAATAGATATGTTGTGTTTCCTGATCCTTCCATTTGAATTCAGATCCATTTCCTGATTTCATTTAAGTGCGCTACAATCAACTCAGGCCTTTAAAGCCACACACCGGAGCATTTGACTCGGATGTGACCCCCCCCCCCCCCAAACCGATACCTTTCCCCACCACGCACCTGGTTATTTTATCTCTCCCTGCACCCATTGTTGGCCTAATTTAGGGTGGCTTGGCTGGCGGCTGACCCCGGTCAGAACAATGCATACCTGTGGCTCTCACCAGCGCTGTGTAATTGTCTCTTCAAGTGGGGGCCTTTTTTTCCCCCCAGTGTGCCCCCCGAGGGGAGAGCGCTCCGCGCTCATCCATCACTCAGTCACTCAGCCACTACAGGAAGTGGTTAACATGGGTGACCTCTGGGACGGCGGTCCACTGTTGGAAAGGGGCGTGGAGCCACATACAGAACATTAGCCATCCCTTCAACACCGACAGTGACGTCAATCAATCAATCGATCGATCCATCCATCCATCCATCAACGCTGTTTGGTCTGCTGGTCAGTTTTCCTTTTGAAGTTGAGAGAAAACAGAAAGCCGGCAGCTAGCCGTAAAAAAAAACAATAAGGCGTCCATGTTTTGTATTGGACAGATGTGTCGTTATTTAACAAAGTCTTGTCTTTAATGTCCACATTTCAGGCAGCAGTGTTTTTTTACTTTGTTTGCATTTAAATGAGTGCTCAGCAATGCTTTTATGCCAACATACTCACAACAACATGTGAGTATTTATCCATTTACCAAAATAGATCCTTGATGTAATGAATGGGGCTGAATGGGACGGCCCTCTAGGAACTGTCACCTGTTTCGGGTGCCAACAGTCTTCTGGGAATTAGAGGTGGGCGTGGCTGAGGTTGATCAATTATCAGCACTGTCAACGTTCATCCTTTCTGGGACAAACTTGTGTACCAGATATTATAACAAGACTTTTTCTAGTTTTAGATGAAACCACAAATGTGAGTCGTGTTTTGGGGAAATTTAAATTTTTTAAAGAATATCGTAGTTATAAATCTAGAGAAACTTTGGCCTGGTTAATCCTCAGGGAACCATGCATGCTAAGATAAGAAGCCCCAGAAAATAAAAATAAAAACATGAATGCAATACATTTTAAGCGGTTTCAAATATGGATGGATGGATCTATGTATTTAAAAGTTCAGAACACATGTCTGCGATTGGCACTATGGGCACTCAAAACAACTTCATTCAAATGATGGGGATTATTTTTAGGCATTTCCTTTCATGAAATCTGCACGATTTGTCTTTATCTTGAGGGATACAGAGGAGTACAGGCTGGTAACTCAATAAAACAGCTGGGTTTGTCTAGGTTTAAGGTCGGTTCAAAAACATTAGAAAATAAAAACCCATCAACGTCCAAACTGAAACATGCACGTCAGAAGAAACTTTTGTACCTGTGTGTTATCCACGAGGAATTAAAATAATGACGGACAAAAGCACCGAATTAAAGGAGCGATGCGGGTTATTGGATAAAACATTTTCTCTTTATTTACTGCCATTCCTATTGCTTCAGACAGACAAGCCGTGGCACAGAGAGCACCGAGTCAACGCTGCTTCCCATCTACAAACACATCTCTGACAACAACAAGCCAGGGAGGCGCAGCAAAAGAACAAGCAAGAAGAACGCCGTTTGGCAACCATTAACGTCTTGGAAAACTTCAGAAGTAAAAAAAAAAAATGAGTGCGTTCTGCATTTTGAATAGTAAAAAGCGTCTTGAACTAGATAGAGGAAAGGAATCCGGTGGGGCTGCTGCGATGCTCTGACGTCAACCCCCCCCCGTTTTTCCGTCCCCCTTTTTAGCTGTTTTCAAAGTGGATTTTGTCAGAAGCGCCGGATCCTTCTCTCTTTCTCGGGTGGCCCCGCAGCATTACAGGGGAACGTGGTGCTCTACACACTTTTTAAGAGTAATTAAAAGCGACTGAACAGCTGTAATTATGAGAAACGGCGGTTGTGTTCCGGGGTCATTTTTTATCAGTGTTGCCTTTCATCAGAGCCGAGGAGCAGGGGGCCCCCGCTGCTAGCCTCGGTCTCCCCATGTGCATATCTTCCCAGAACAAACAACTGGCAGGCTGCCTGCAGGCTCTCTCTCACTCACACACACACACACACACACACACACACATACACACTATCGCATTCATACACTCGCGCCGTCGCGCATGTGGGAGAGGAAGCGTGCAACGGGCCAACCGCCGATCACACGGTCACATGGTCACCTGGCTAAATGCAAGAATACAATCACAACGTAACACATTCTTCTTCGGGTCCATGGGTGCATTTGTGATAGAACTTTCTTCGAATTGTCTTTCCTCGGTCACATCCCGTTTCTGAACACAACATGAGGGAGTTACACTACACACAGGTGAAGAACATATATGTGAGCCAAGTGAGTTTTTTTATAAACTATTCTATAACACTGTGTGACAAATCTAACGTATAATCTGCTTGTACTGCACTGTGAATACTGAAAATCTATGGCTAAAAAGCATTTCTTGGTTACATGAGATTAAGTAACAGAATACACTGAAATAATACATAGTTACACAATGTATGCTACCACTCAAACGCTGTTTGGTCTGACCGTGGCGACCCGATGGGCTAGTTGCTAAGCTTGCGTTGTTGGCACGTTACTGAAGCGCTATTGTGGTTCTATTGTGGTTGTCCTTTGTTTCCTTCCAGCCAGCTCCAGGCTGAGGTGGCCGACACATGCCGGGGTCAGTGGAGTGAGGGAAGGGGTGGATGTGGGGTGGTAGATGAACCAATCAAAACAAAATCAATCTTGGTGGGATCAACAACAAAAGTCATCTGTCCTCTCAGCTGATGTGTGTGTGTGTGTTGGGGGGGGGGGGGGGGCTTGTGGGTTCTTCCTTGTCTTCCTTCATCAATCCATCCTTCACATCCTGTTAAAAAAGACAAAAGAAACATGTTTCTTGTCTTTGCATTAGGGTGGTGGCAACAAGCGGTTGAAATGCCTAAACGGAGGTCTAGTGGGGCCTGGGGTTTTATGATTGATCAAATGTGAAGGCCAACATTGTTATTTCTTTAAGTGCAATGTATTGGCCACTGAACACGTCTTCCATTGGAGCGACATGACTTAAATAATATATAAATAGTTACACCATCATCCATGTGTCTGAACATCAATAAAAAAACAACATTAAATCAGCGTAATAAATAAAGGAGATGTATGTATACGACTCGGATTTCCACGCTTCTCGGGCCCCACCTCCAGAGCAGCGACTCCACTCTGTTGATGATGTCGGCCAGATCAAAGGGCAGCGGCATGTTGGGGTCATCGGCACCCCAGAAGGGCCAGTCCACTGGGGCCTCCTCGGCGGGCAACGTCTGCGCCAGACTCGAGTGGCACCTGAGGCGACAGGAAGCAAGCAGCAGCCGTTAACCTCCTCCCACCCATCAAAACCAACTGGCCGACGCTCATGGGTACAGCGCCACACGCCTCGCTCGACTTTCCACCGGAAAAACACTGTAACAAGTCAAATCCACACCAAGGTATTAAAGTATTCTCAAATCATGAAGAGTCAGGTTTCTTCATCGTTCTTTAATGGCGACTTGATTTACTCTAAAGGTCGCAGCATAAGTTGACAACGGGAGGGATTGTAGGAGGCGAAGATAAACGGGAATCTTTCTCCCTGGGTCTTCTGTATTGACTGATGGGGGTCTTTCAAGGGGTCAACCCCAGAAATGTCAAGTTGTTAAGTCAATGCAATGTGTGTGTGTGTGTGTTAACTCCTCCCTAAACACACAGTGGATAATGTGTGTTTGACCAGGAAGCAGTCAGCTCGTGTGTTTCCTCTTCTTTTTATGGCCGCTAATAATAACGGCCTTAATTAGAGCCCCCAGGATATGAGAGGGTAAGCGTGTCTGTGTGATTGGTCGGCACAAAGGACGCTGGAATTTCTTTGAATAAAAGCGTCTCTCACGTTTTTTTTTTTTTTTTGCTAATGATATTTAAACTATTGCTTTTTATGCAACGTGCCCCCTTTTTTTTTTTTTTTTTGGCATTTCCGTTTTTAAATCCGTCAAGCCGGCGCTTTAAATGGAGCTGAGCAACAGGGAGACACTGATGAAAGTGTTTCTAAAGCCATAAATCTCAGCATGAGTATCAAGCTGGACGAGAAATGTGGACATGAGTGTATTGTGACTAATGCCCACGCACACAGCAGGGCGCTTTGAGAGGGACGTGGCCGAGCTGTGAGGAATCCAAGGCCCTTTTCACATCGCTGCGCCATTTTCATACGATTAATAATTTGGGCGTAGTTGTCATTTCTACAGCGCTTGAAACCCCCACGGACTTCAGCCACATCTTTTGTCAGACCAGTGTAAATATTTACTGCGGCGACTCGCGGTGTTGCTCTCCGCTGTCATTGTAAATCTGCCCTCCCTCTGCCTCTTGACAGATGAGAGTGACCTCTGACCTGGAGGTGAAAGAGGGAGAGGAGGAGGATGGCATTTGTGCGTGTGTGTGTGTGTGTGTGTGCGCTGGCCTAAGATTTCCTTCTAGAGTCACGAGGCCTGATTTCTGCTCCCCACTCAGTCATGATACCAGGTTCTGTCATATCATATTCCACGCACAACGTCACACCCCCCCCCCCCTCAACCAACATCCCCACACACACACACACACACACAAGACCACCACCACCTTGTGGCCAGTGACTAAAGAAGGGGATAGGGAGGACACGGAGAGCCGGGGAGGATGCTATGATGGCCGGTTATGGATGGATGAGGGGGGGGGGTGGATGTTAAAGTTGTCAGGGGACAGCCGGGGGCTGCCGCAATTTGTGGTTATATATTTTCACCGGAGCCACTTAATGTTCGACTGGCTCTCGGCCTAAGTGCAGCATTTTGGTGCGGTTAGCCCTTTTAAAGAGCTGCCGCATTACAGTGGCGAGGAGCGGCATTAACATCCACTGTTCCAATATATCTTCTGCGCTCTGGATCAGGGCCTGATAATAGCATCTGTTAACATGCACTAAGTACCATTATGTAGCACATCACTTCATAAATAATACGATTAGGCGACCTTGGGGCTTTGCGACGAGCCGTGTGTTTAAATGTTCTCATAATTTATTTAGGGTGCGAATTAAAGGAAGCGCCACTTCAAAAGAGGAGGAGGAGGAGGAGGACATGGCTGGCATACATATCTACAGCGTGAAGGAGAGAGAGAGAGAGAAACTGACCCAGACAACACCCGGTCACACTCTGTGGTGCTGCTGACATCAGCTCGAGGACACCGCAGGCCTCGGGAAACCCGGACCTTTTTGATTTGGTCTGATTAAGTGTATTCATGCAGCGGAGCCATGAGAGGAACCACTCTCCTCTTTTCTGCTGCCCTGACTCGTTCCGAAAAGGCCACATGCCTTCGACTGATCTGCTGCAATTATCTGACAAGGGATCTCGCGACATTAACTAACTAGGAAATAGAAGGCTCCCGGGTTACCAAAGATATGAAAGATATCAAGACTGCAAGACTATCAAAGATAATATAGTGTAGGTAATTCAGCACACACACTTTTACATGGTTCACAGAGTGCCGTCCCTCGGCTGCTAAGATGGAACCAAACAAAAAGTCAATACCAAGCGAGGTGCCTTAAGCTCTCCGGGGCTCCCGCTAGAAATTCAGTGTAAAGCCACAGTGGCGTACAAACGAGACTTTTCCCATGGCAGAGCGGCCCGCCTTAAAGTTAAGGTCAAAGACAAAAGGTTTTTGGGAGGGAGGGAGGGGGGGGGGGGGTGTGTCGGGAGGCAGCGAACGTGTTTGTGAGTCCAGGCTGCTCCAATGGATTAACCCCAGACAGATACGGGCCTAACTATCCCATCTGGCGCTCGGTCAGGAGAGATTGGCAACACAATCACTCATTTCAATTCGCCCTGAAACCTTAGAGCCTGGACGCCCCCCCCCCGCTCAAATGGTATGCTAATGTGAAAGGTATCTGGGATTCTATCGCCTCTATTCCACAGAGGCCTTTCCCTCCACGCAGCGCAGTGCACTTGAACTGCGGCTGGGGCGGGAGCTCCGTGGCCCCCCCGCTGCAATAAGGTCCGGAGCGCCACCCCCCCCCCCCCCCGCTTTGCGCTCAAACTAACCACTTTAGCTAAAGTGAGTGTTAATTATGGACAGGCAAAGCAGTCAATAAAAGGTTAATGCAAAAGTCAAAGGATAAATTCCTTTAAGCATTGCATCATTCCACCATCTCCGCGACCAACACACTGCTCGCAGGTCTCCTAATCAATACGTTTTACTGTAATGCGCTCCCCATCGATTTCTGCCCCCACCCCCCCCCCAAGCCCCTCTCCTCCTTGACGGTCCGGGGCCCCATCACTTGGTTAAAGGAGAGGAGGAGGAAAGCGAGGGAGTGAATAAAATGATTAACCTCGGTTTCACTTTGTTGTTTCACTGTTCGTCTCTCTCTGAAAGGCTTGAACGAAGAGTGCAGGGTGGTCCAGTATCACCGTTGCCATCAGCGCCATGGCGACCCGTCACAATCGTCGGCATCATCAGCAGGGTCGGCTCCGCTCAATCTCGGCCCCGGTGTGTAATTGTGTAGCAGCTCACTCAAGCGGGGGCCATACATTAAAAGGCCCTCTGCTCTTAACAGGATGGAAATCCGCCTAATAGACAACATCAGTGCTTTCAACTCTCGCAATTACACTGATAAATGCACAACTGTGTCAAGCCAAGTCAAAAAGAACCCAGAGAACAGAGATAGGAGACAACGCTTATTGCATTATTGCTACAGGGGGTCATTTGTAACCACATGGGATTAGACGGCTTGGCCTGCTTGACTCTGGACCTCATTTTAGCGAAAGGGTGGAGTTCCGCCACGCTAATGGAAAGCTTTCGGAAAAGAACATGGAGGATCAGATATCCTTTCTAAACTTCATGTTTAATGCAAGAGCTATGAAAGTTTTGTATGGAATTTCGCAATAGTGCAGCAAGATAAAAACAGATACAAGATTAGTTAAACATGGCATTGCAACATGTGCCAAGCTAAACAGGACGCAATAATAAAGCCTGTGTAAAACGGCACAAAACACCAATCAATCATCCCTGTTTATGTGGAGCTAAAGTATCCGCCTGTGCTCACCAAGGAGAGCAGAAGACCTCAGGTCACCTGCTTCCCCATGCATGCGCTCCGTCTAACTCTGAAGCAAACCTGTGCAGGTGTGAAGTTTTATGGTCTTGGCAACCCGAGTGCCCGATAGCTCAGAATGCAATCAAACAAGTCATGAAAAAACAGGCATGTTTCTCATAAATCAGCCTTTCCCTGAAGGTAAGGCATGCAGTCATGTTGCAAGAGGAGAAAGGAAAGAACACTTATCCATGTACGTTTTTGTGTCTGTGCAGTGTTGAGTGAGAAGTGAGTGATTGAGCACATCTCTCTTTGTATATCATGCCGTTCTGTATGAGAAAGAGTGAGACAGGCAGATAGCATTTATCTACATACTTATCTTCCAACTGTCTTGTGCAAGATATTAGTGATGTCATGCAGAGGGCAATGTTACAGGGAGACATTGAGAACAAGCCCCAGCCTGTGACGCGTCGAGCTTCGGATCTCCACCTACACCGCCCATGACTCCAAAAAGGTCCTGTGAACTCTCAGGGTTCTCCTCATTAGAGCCTGAACAGAGCCTCAGATCCCCACCCACCATCCCAAACTCCCATTATCCCAATCGCTGCCATGCTCAGCGTTAAATGTAAAGTGGTGCAGAATGTGAGCGTGGGCAGCGTCGCGTCTTAACCGTTTCCTCAGGATCAATCAAATGCTATTGTGTCTGCAGACGGCTGCTGACTGTACACTCTGCGAGTGTGTGAGGTGGGCAACTGTGGAGAGAGAGAGAGAGAGAGAGAGAGAGAGAGAGGGAGAAACGGAGGGAAGGGTGGGGGCGTCATCAAATGCATGACATATGTTCCTTTCATTTTGATTCTCTCAAAGGAGCCTAATAAAACTAACATCTGATGCACTCCTTTTCCCTTTAATTAATGGTCTTGGAAACCACACGAATGCATTAGCAGGCCGAAGGGGGGGGGGGGGGGGGTGTTTCTGCAAAGAGGTGGGTGCCGCGGCGAGCTTCCAACACTCTGCACCACGTGCCCGCGACGGCCGCAGCGCTGATGGGAACAATAATTCTCCCGGGGAGCACGGGGTGCCTTTTGGGTGGGCCTGTGAGGAGAGTCCCTCTTGCCAGCTGCAGTCTAGGCTGCATATTAAACCACATGAAACAAATGAGCAGTTAATGGCATCTCCGGGACGATTGGAATGCGGGGCCTTGAGTTGGCATCAAAAGGGCATGTGACTTACAAAGCGCCGGTTGAGTCAACAACAGAAAGGTGCGTCGTACCTGCAAAGGCCCTCCCTGCTTCACACCGAGCGCGTTTGATGTGGCCCGGCTGGCTGTCTAGAGCAGGGTGAACCAGATGGAACAGCAAAACACACACAAAGCAAAGGTAGCCTCTAAATAGCCTTCATAATTGGAGGCAATAAAACACTATTGCAGTCTGGAAGTGCAAAGGAGGCAAGCCCTCGAACTCCAGCTACTGCTCTCAAAAACCAGGTGGACGTCCATTAGGTGCTTAACAGCGTAACAAATTACCAAACACCCCGATGGGCTGCTCCCTCCCCTCCTCAGGCGAGGGGATGGAATGTGGCCTAACGTCAACACGAGCGCTAAAATGTACAAGCAGACAACTATTGTTAAAATCCAATCAGGTTCTAATAAAAAAAATTAAAAAAACAAGAAAAGGAAAAAAAGGCAGGAAGAGGATAAACAGATAGGACCCTCCTGGCCGTTTACACTGCCGACAGCGCTGGAGAGACAGATCACCTCCCACAGCTGTGTGTGTGTGTTCAAGAGAAACCGTCACAGTGCATATGTATGCGTGTGCTCCAGGCCGATTGGGGAGGAACGAGGGTGGCTGCGGCTTTCGGCCTACCAGCCACCTGTGCCAGGCTAGAGGCTAGCTCAACAGAAGCAGCTGGCTTGAAGGAAAAGTGAGTTAAAAACAAACGTTTACTCTCGGCCCTGCGAGCACCACCCCAAAGACAACACTGAGCAGGGGCGGCCCCTCTCCGTCGTCGCCGCAAATGAGCCACACGTGGCCAAAAAAAACCCCCTATGATACATATGTATACACACAGGCCAAACTAATTAGGACGGGTTCTAAAGAGACACTGGCGTTTTTTCCCCGATGACGCCGTTTGTTTATAAAGCCCCCGGGAGAGAAATGGAGCGAACGACGAGGGTAAAGACGTTACGACCCCCCCCCAGTGATCGCACCTTTTTTTTTCCCGCAGCTCGGCTTTCGAAAGGCCCGTAAATCTTGTGTTGGGGAATCAGGAAGATGGTTACTGTGGCGTTGGGAGCACTAACTCAAGTTTTTTTTTTCCCGCCGCAATGACACACCGCCGCTGTGAAGGCTTGTTCTCGTAAAACGATCATTTTTTAACTCTCATCCAATCCCTCCAGGCCAAGCGTCAGTGGCCCGTGGGCATCATCCGAATGGTGCAATAAAGCGGGTGATGGATGAGGCTTGCCTCGGAAGCTATACAGCGGAGCCGTGGACGACACCTGACCCCAGTCACATGATAAGGTCGATTCATAATTCCCACCTGTCTTCAGGTGACGGTGGCGGGGTCAATTGGGTCCGGCTAATTATAGTCTTTTGTGACTTCAATTGCCTGGTTACAAGTCATCCTTCTATGGCTCCAGGGGATACGGTGTTAAGTTCTGAAGCCCTTTTGTAATGCGTAACTGTGAGATAGAAGTTCTGAACAGTTGCACAACAGATATTGGGTTGCAGAGACATGTGACTTCATTGAAAAAGAGACAGACACTGAATGTGTTCTTCCCCTTAAATGAAGCATCAAAACAAACAGATACCTCCTTTGAGAGTGTCATTCTTTGTATACATGAGTTGTGGTTCAAACTGCATCCATAAAGTTCCCTTATTGTTGACATCACTTGTCATAATCAGATCGCATGACAGGCAAAAGGCAGTGATGGTAGAAACGCCCTAGTGAAACTGCCATGAAGCCTCATGAACTGGGCAGGTACAGGCGTGGGCCCTATTGTGACAATAAAAACACACACACAAAGAAAACAATTGAAAAATGTTTTGTTAATTCAGTAATTAGGACCCATGCACATAACAAGGATTACATTACATGTCCTTTTAGGTTTTTGGCTTTTATCCAAAGCATTGCATGCACTGCACTGATGTTGCATTGTTAATTTATTTTTATTTCTTTTTTACATTGTTGCCCAGGGAGCAGCTAGCCTTTAGCTGTTGGGTGTCTTGCTCAGGGACACTTTGACATGGTGCATGGAGCAGTCCAGATTTGTCTTTTGACAGGTCACCAGTCGGGATGCCCCTGAGCTCAGTGTTGAAAGAAACTTTGCACCTTCAGACAAGGAATCAGAAATAAAAATAACATTTTCAAATGACTACAATTGGTTTTTTTTTGTCAGGAATTGGGAGTTTTAGGGACATTTCAGAGTTCTGAAAAAGGTCAGCCGAGATATATATATTAACTTATTAGCACCTTCCCTTTTTTCATTTTTTTTCTAGAAAAGAAACCGATAAAAAAAAAGTCCTAAACTCAGTGTAGCTTGTCACCCGAGCCTGAGAGATGGCTATTGTATTTGCAGCACAGCCATGTGTGTGTGTGTGTGTGTGTGTGTGTGCACTCATGCGTACACATGCACGCTACGCGCCCATGCCAGAGGAGTGCATTCCGCCAGGTGTTTGAACTTCTGCATCACCTGGTGCTCCCGCTGCGTGAACACGAGTTTTGTTTCACCCTATTAAGTAAATAGTGTAATTAAAGGGCCTCAGCATTTAAAACGCTGTGAACAGCCAGCAATTTGTTTGGACGAGCAGCCAGGCTCGGCCCTGAGGCGCTGCACCAAACAGGATGCGAAGAGTGCACACGGCGAGCCAAGGAACGCAGTATAATGGTGTGTGTGTGGGTGTGAGTACATAGGTACCTGCCTATGAAGATGAGTTTGTTTGTTTAGGCTTACGTGTGCAAATTATTCATTGAAAGTGGTTCGGGGTGTTGAAAGAGAAGCTGTTTGTGGTCTAACTGGTACTTTAAAAGTGTTCTGTTTGGAGTGACAATGTCAGGGCTTAAGGAAGTAACCGTACTACTGGCAGAACCTGGGGCTGTGTTGCGTTTTGTTCACAGTGGCACGGGGCGTTGTTCGTGTACTGATGGGAGTTAAAGAAGAAAAAAAAAAAAAAAACGTTGGAAGAAAAAGGTGACACGGGATTAGCTTGACTGCAACAAGGGACAAAATAAAACATCAATCACAAGCAGAGTTTGGCAAAACATGTCAGAGGGATTACAGGGGAAGTTGTAACAGAGATCAACTCTTCATTAGTTTCCTCTCTAAATGATTTTCCACTGTGCAAATGTTCTCTACTCTGCGGCGCCTAACCCAGCGCATTTGCTGCTGATCCAGGGTCAGCTGTGGGGAGTGAGAAAGGGATAACCTCTTCCTGAGCCCTCATAGATGCCCAGATGGCTATGTGGCAGCGCCGATCCCAAAACCTAGCTTACAACTCAATCGCTGTGGCCACATCTTCAAGTCCACAGTTTAACCCCCTTCGATGTCAGCCAAGGTCACAGATGCACACTTGAGAGGCAAAAAGAGCCAGGAGTGAAGTGCTGCCAGAGTCAAAGGAATTAGACCCAGGCTGAGTGGCCCTCATCTGGCTAAGCCGGGTAAGTAGCAAGACTAACAGGCTGAGGCAGGGTGGTTTTGGTTCGCAGACACACACACAAGCATGCACTCACAGCCACACAAACACAACCATGCTTGTAAGCCTGCACGCTAACGGACACACAAACACGCACGCACGCGGAAGGACTTCGAGGGCTACAGATGGTGTGCCTCGGGCGCGGTGACTGGGGCTCTGAATGAGCTCGTTTTTAGATCCAGCGTGGAAGCTGTCACGACGCACAGGGCTCAAGGGTTGGGGCGGAAGACAAAGAGCAGCGGAAGGGGTGGATGAGGGGAAGGAGGGGGGGGGGCGCTGACTCCTTTCACAGCATGGGGGCGTTTTTTGGTACAACATCAGCAAGAAACTTCCCATCGGTGCCCTCTTGCCCTCCTGCCCGTGTCCTGCCGCTGTGTCGCCCCACAGCGGCAGGACATCTAACCAAAAACTACACAAATACTTATCCACACACACACACACACACACTCTCTGGAAGCCAGCGGCCACCTCAGCCGTAATTCTGCCTGACTTCCGCTGTCTGAGTGGCAGGAGACAGGGAGGGTGAGGACAACAAGCTGTGAATACGGGAAGAGACAGAAAATCATTGAGAACCTTGCCTTTATGAATCTTTGATGAGTGAGAGTGGGGGCTGGCGGGGACTTTGCCTCTGGTTAAATCAGAGCGTGTGTGTGTGTGTGTGTGTGTGTGTGTGTTGACTGCCAACAGAGGTTGAGATAAACAGGGCTTGGACCAGGCCCAGACAACTGCACACCCCACAGTTGGGAACAGTTGTCCCTGCAATTAGTCCCTGTCCTCCCGCGTTCATGTTGCAGGTAAGTGGTATTGGTAGCTAGCAAAAACGGCTAAAGCCACAAATGCCTCGGAGCCCGGCGAGGGCTGGAAGGTTGAAATGTACCGATAGTCCTTAGTGTGCAGGATTAAGTCGTCCAACATATTCAATTATGCAGCTGCCAAAAACTCTCGTTCGCCAAACAGCTAGGAGATAAATTAAGCATTTCTCAAAAAGGAGTAACGTATGGTTGCGTGCCAAATCACAAAATGTGCCAGTATCCCTTAACTGCATGTGTCAATCATGTCCCTGTTGGTTAGTCATACCTTGACTGCTGTTCTTCTTTAATTATATCCTGTTCATCTGTGTTCCTTTGATGTATTAATTAATGTGTTGA
The DNA here is from genome assembly GCF_949316345.1 of Pungitius pungitius. Lineage (NCBI taxonomy): Eukaryota > Metazoa > Chordata > Actinopteri > Perciformes > Gasterosteidae > Pungitius > Pungitius pungitius. The sequence continues at coordinate 19,628,631 of NC_084903.1, forward strand.
TGCACACCCACCGTGGGAAGAGGAAACCTGCGCCAATCAATCCAAAAAGCGTTTTGTTTCTCGTGTCTGACCTTACTCTCTTACGCTCCCTTTCTCATCCAGAGAACACCGGGTTAACACACACTAACCAGTGTGGAATAATAAATGACATGTGACCGCATGCAAGTAGAGAGAGAGAGACCATCGATGATATGACGAGTTGGCATTATGCTGTCCTGCACAAATTACCAATGATAAATCATGTTGCACTGTCGTGTAAGGACATATTTCCCTTCAACCGAAGCGTGGGAAGTTGTGCTCGCGGTGTTCCACTTTTGACTGTTCATTGTCCCACCATCACACCTGTTCTGCTGCCGAGCGCGTTAAGAAGCACACGGTGACTCAGATGAGTTTGTTTTAATCAATAATACAAGGCATGTTACAACAACCCTCCCACCGAATCTCGTAAAGGGCTTTCATTGGGTGCCAAGGCAGGTGCCAATTTTCGTGAGTTGAGTAATGTTATGGAACAAGCAGAGCAGCATAGTCGCTTTGACTCATCTGCCACCTGTGACAGCTCAGAATTCATGAGGCTGGGCTCATGTTAATGTGTCATCCGCGAGGCCTTTTGAAGACTCGATTCATCCACCTGTCAAGCGAGCACTGGCTGACTTCCGATCACATAAGAGCATGGCAATGAGACGAACTGTCTTAAGCTGATCAAGAGTTGCTTTGGCTTCCATCTACATCTGTCAGGTTCAAACTTTACACTCTGCTACACAGTTTGATCACATATGGCAAAATACAGGCGCAATTCAAGCTGCTGTGTGGACTAATCTACTTCAGGCTTGATCCAACATGGAATCTCCACTTCCTGGGATCCTGAGATGAAGGCAGCGGATTGATTGACACCTACTCTGAAGTGCCTTTTCTCACAGCTTGTAGACCTGCCAAAGCCGCAAACTCATGGCTTCCTACAGCCTCAGGAAGAGACAATGGAGACGCAATGCCGGGTTACGGTCGGGGCGTTTTTACAAGGGCAGGAGTCTAACACTGCCCCCCGATGGTTAGGTGAACATAATATACAGCGTGCGGCCTATAGGTAGCAAACGTAACGAGAAGGAAACAATCAAATGCGGCCTGTGCCCGCCCCTTTGTTTGCAGGCAGAGGGAGGTGAAAAGAGCAGTACTTAGCAGAGCAGCTAACCTGTGGTCATATCTGCTGAACAAATCAATAGAAGTGTCTGAGAGCAGAGCAGAGTGTGCTGGGGGGGAAGCTGCAGGGGCTACCCCTGGCCCACTGCCCCCTAGGCACCTCCTGGGGGGCTACCTGCCTGTCTCTTCTCTCTCCATCTCTTTTGCCTCAGTGCTCCCCTCCTGCGACTCCCTGCGCACACACACACACACACATACTCTGATACAGGCGTCCTATGTCCTCGTGTAGCACCATCTGTACTGTGAGGTCCACCAGGGGATCCGCATTGTCTGAAATGTTGCACTGCAAATGCAGACACATAAAAAAGGTATACAAGAGCATATACAAGCAAATTCAGACCCGTGCGAGTACGCGCACACACATTTGGAGACATGTGCACACACAGCTTGTCCCCTGATACCCTATAGTTCATAGACTACAATGTGGACAAGCTTCAAATGGCTTCCCATTGTAGTGGTCTTTCACACAAGAGGGCAGAAGAAGCCTCACCTAATGCACAACAGAACATCCCCCCCCCCACCCAACCCCCCCGCTGACCCTAAAGCCCCAGAGGACAGTCAGGCCCTGTAACAACCGTACTCCTCCAAAATACAGGAGTCCAAGTCTGTAAAAAACAACAACAACCCTGCCCCTCATCCCTCCCGCACTTGCTGCTGCCTACTTACTTTCAATCACAGTTAACATCACAGAACAAGAAGTGGAGGGAAGGGAGGAGGCGAAACACAAGCCTACTGCACCATGCTCTTGTCTGGCAGCTGCTTGCTCTGACATTTGAGGCCATGGGGACCTTGTTGAAAGAGCAGATGCTCACTGATGTACAGGCACATGAACATGGCAACTACACAAGTGGCTCAAGCTGAAGAAAAAAAAAAAAAAGGAGAGAAATCTGCACAAACATATGACACAACAAGGGGAAAAGGCTGAAGATGGCAGGCTCGAGCAGAGATGTGCGGAGTGAAGAAAAAAACACCAGTACCCTCGGGTGCCATGTCTAGAGTGGACGTGGCACCCTGACGTGCACGTCGATAGAAGATGACAACATGCAAATGGGGAAATTGATGAGTTACACTTACTATAACAAGCAAATCGGTATTTGCACACCGACGGAGCAGAAAAAGATTCATGCAAAGTATTTTCAATAAAGATGTAGAGGCAAATGCGCAGAATGACGCGTACCTACACTTATTTAAATATCAACTTTCATATTGACCTATATGACGTCACCTTGTAAGCACTACCGTGGGACACCTTGTTTTCGTGGAAATCTTGTTACATCTTCGGTGCCAACATGTACCTGGAAAACAATCGCTGGTATGAACCAACAAGAAAGGCGAGAATTTGATTGCGGGAGCTTGCCAAAAAAGAAATGAGCGCAGAGGGATAGCAACAAAAATAGAGTCTCAGCAAATAAAGTGCGCTGGAAAGATGAGACGGTGAGGAAAACAGATGGAGACAAAAGGGAGAAATGCAAGACGCAGAACGCCCGAGTGATATGGGGTACGGAGCAGGCAACATGGTGGGGCATCTCCGGCAGAGAGACGGAGGACCGCGGGCGGCGTTATGGAAATGGGTGGCTGGCAGCGTCTTTGGCTGACGGTAAACAGGATCTTGGTAAGGCATATAGCCTCCGGTGAGGCCCACGGAGCCTGGCATCGCCGCGGCGCTGCGTCGAGCCGCAGCCCTCCCACGGTCCCTCCTTCTATCTGCCTGGTTCCTCTGCTGCAACCTGCCCGAACTCCACTCGTGAGTAATTTATGAAGCCGGGTTTGGGGGGGGGGGGGTGGTTGCGGAAGCGGTACGCGCGCATCCTGACACCAAATACATGACATGTTCCACATGTCTTCCCACGAAACTACAAAGAGGGAGGGGGGGGGGCTTTTGTCTCTAAGAAGAAAAAAGTAGTTGAGGCGCTTGCATCACTTTGTGAACTGAGGTGAACCAGGCCGTTTACAGCCAGTTAGGATGCTGAACCAGGGTAGCGCTCTATTAATGGTTTGCTAAAGCACTAATCAACTGTTCTATCCAGGAAAAGGACCTTCCCTGGCAGCATTGTCCACTTGGTTATGCCAAGTGACTAAATGAAAACCAGGCCAAAACATAACCACACATAAAAACATAATCATAGCACTCAGACAATAGGAATCCAAGTGCAATGTGGTGCCTGCAAATTCATGTTTGTGCAAAAAAACCATCCCATCGGATTCAAGCATTACACGTTGTATGTGTAATACACGGGCGAGTGTCAGTGGGTCTACTCGTCCGCCTTTTTCTCTCCGCTCGCCCCGGCAGCTGTCGCTAGCACAATTACGGAAGCGTCCTCCATTATCTGTGCCGTGCTGCAACACAAAGTGCAGCGGCGTAATGCGAGGTCTTACACAAAGGCAAACAGCTTCATCTTGTGTCTTGAAATATGTGTCACTACGATTGTGCGAAGCTGCCCGTGGACACAGCTGTGTTGGGTTGAAGGAGCGTCTCCTAATTAATGAGAGAGAGAGAGAGAGAAACTCTCCACAGTTCTCCTTCAAACAAACTCTTCCTACGGGACCCCATTGTTTGGACTGAGGCATCATGGGTAGCCTTATTTACAGATTTTAATTGCTCTGGTGATCTGTGGGTAAAACACCCTGTCGTAATCACCCCACAATAGAATCGCTACTCTTTCTGACAACTGTAATAAAATGCTCTACAGCGTCCGGGGGGGGGGGGACACAGAAGGGCAGAGAGAGAGAGGGAGAGATGGTAAACGATGTAAAGAAAAAACAAGCGAGACGGAGGAAAAAATATTTTGGATGCAAATCTTCCCAGGCGAGAGGAACTAATCCGAGCGGGCGGGAAGCAGGGATGAGGACGGGACTGTTGTCCAAGGAAATGATTGCTCTCCCACCTCCAAGTGACAACCATGAGAGGCTCTCCGCTCCTGGACCGAAGCGGAACCGCGGAGGAGACATGCGCTGCAGCCATCTCACAACACACACTCGCAGATTGGGAATGAGGAGTCGGATCACCTATAGGAGCAGATTAGTGTCACCAGGCACAGGTATGAACATGGGACCGTCTACTGCAGCTGATCTGGAAGGAGGTGGCCAAACTAGCTCCAACGCACTTTCAAAGTGCTTTAAAAAAACGCCGGAAAAGAGATTCCATAATGTCCAATTGAACTGATAAAGCGCAAAGATAAAAATCTGTTTATGCCTGAAAAATAAACATGTGTGCAATGGAATAGAGCAGCCATGCAATAAACATCTATTCCTTTTAAAGGCTCAGTGTTTGCATGAGAATACCTTAGCAGTTCACTCAAGTCAATGGTGCGATCTGTGGCCGTACCTATCAGTGGTGTTAATAATCAAAAACAACTATTTGAATTATAATGTTGTGTAAGCATTGATGTGTTTCTATTCAGTCCGTGGCACCTCCATATGGAAAGAGTGGCCTTTTCTTCAGTTGTTTCATTAGCTCCGTAGAAGCGCTGCAGTCTGTTTGTTTCTGCCGAGACAAAGAGGAGCTGCTCCACTGTTTTGTGAAGAAGCCCGTTTTACTCAAGTGTGTCAAAGTCTATCCCATTATTATGCCTGCTGATAAAGGTAATGCAAACACCCCGTGCATCAAAAGGTCTATGAAAAATTTAACAGCCAATCAGCTGGCAATTATTCTCTTTAATCTCCTAGAGGCAGCCAATGGGGATGTGCCTCTGGTGGTGGCGGCCCGGAAGGGATTCACGCCTTCGGTTCTGCACAATCCAAACACTTACTTTGCATTGTGCTCAGCTCAGGTTAAAAGAGAGTACCAGCAAACTTTCTAAAGTTTTTTTTTCTTGTTCCCCCTCTTTTCCTAATTTGTGAGGATTCACCATCTCGTGTATTGATGTATTAAAGCGAGATAATTCAATTTGCTTCGGTTTCTGCAAGACTATTGATCTCTAAAAACAATTCAACTTGACTTGAAGACGCCCTGTTCATTTTCCAAAAGACCTGATCAATTGCTCATTCAAAGCAGCAAGATGTGTTGCCGTGGTGATGTTTATTGTATTGCCATCGGAGCTCACGTGCCGTTGATCTCCGGCTGTCAATGCCCGCCGTTGGATTGCATTACAAAGTATTGAATACTCAGTTATGGATTACAGTAGATTGCAGATCAGCAGCTACAAAAATCGGTTGTTGCAGCAACATTAAAACAGGAAATTGATGGTTTAAACTGCCGGGGGCTGCTACAATTTGGAAGGTCACAGGCGCCGCTTTTTTGAGAAATGCATGAGTCCCCACGACATGATCAGAAACAAAATCCCCATTAAGTCTGTGTGCCGTCCCGCGCTCCTGAGATGACCTCGAGAGGTGGCGCTGCGCTCGGCCCACCGCTTTGACTCCTGTCGCTGCTGTCCAGCGCGCGCCTCACAAACACTCACTCAGCCGCCGCCCGATCGATGGGCGCGTCGAGCCGCTCGATGCCAATGATTCTCCCCTGATCTTAATTAGAGAAACACATCAGATACAAACGACATCTCAAATCAATCGACAAGTACTGGGTGAGGGGACTCGGGTCACGTCCCGAGACAACTTTCAGTCTCTTTTCAACCAAGCGGGGGGGGATGAAGGAATCCTACAAACCCAAATCTTACAAATCAAGCGAACCACCGCGAGGCATCATATGAAATGCATGCAACTGCGATGGCAGGAGTCTTCCCCGCATCATAAATTAGCCGGAAACTCACCACGACGTAACCACCAAAAACTACTGGTGGATGTGACGATGAAATATAGATGGGAGAGGGATGCAATCCAGTCAATCTCTGACTGCTCCACCTTACGCAATCTCCTTTGCTCTTCGTCCCCATTTTCCACTCCATCTCCCCCCCACTCTGTCACGCTAGAAGGATGAGTGCTGGTGTAAGAGGCAGAAACGGGCTGACGGGCCCCTTAGCCGCATGGCTGAGTGTATAACCAGTCCAAATTAGTCAACACCTACACCAAAGTATCCCATCACAGGCGAGGCGTCTAGGGAGGCGCGCAAAAGGGGCGCGCTTGTCCACATATGCGCCCGTTGACATTGATGTCCTCAAATATGTAAGCGTGTGTGTTAACACACTGACTTCTTTCGAAAGGTACATACACACACACACACACACACACACACACGGGAGTCAATAGTGCTGATTCTCCTTGTCAGCTCCTCGGCAGGCACTGGTTTAAAGAGACATCAATCTGTGATGTCAGCACTTACCTAATGAACCCTCAGATCGATGGAAGCACTGGTCGGCTACACAGCCTCTGCCCCCCGCACTATGAACGCTTTGACTCTTTTTTTTTTAATGCTGGACCACAGCAGTGCCTGTTAACCCCCTGAGCAAAGGGTTGCACTGCGACTACATCGTCGGTCAACAGAAGCTGCCCGGTAACCCTGGATGCCGCTGGCCCCTCTTTCCCCCTCTAAAACGCCTTGGGTTTTCGCGGGCGGACTGGTGACGGCAAACGGCCCGGGGGTGCCGTGCAATCAGATTAGTTCCATTTCCTTTGATCGGGCCTCACCCCATCCCGTCGTGTGCATGTGACACTTCAAAATGCGGGAGCCCCTCCCCCCCCCCGTGCCACTTAATTGACCAGAATAAACATATTATATTGTGATAAGTGTCGCGATTGTAACAAATTGTACGGCGTGACTGACACAAATCACGGCATTAGCCTTGCCTCTCTTATCGGCGGCCCTCCTTGTGCCTTTTCAATAAACAATCCGGTAGACTGGGAGAAGAGCGGCAAAGGCAGAGCGCCGGGGAAAGGAGGGAGCGGGAGGGATTGATGGTGGGTGAGGCGGACGGGAGCGCTGCGCCCGCGGATCTAACGTTTACCCACTTAACCATTCAAAAAGTCATCTTCTTCCATCAGCGCCCCACTCGCGCGCTGCATGAGAAACATTATCTTTCCACAGGAGCTATCACTCACCGATTGCTTCCCCCTCCTCAGCAGCCTGCCACCGTGCATTTTCGACACTGGGTATTGTGCACGCGTGCGTGTTCCACGTGTTTATTCTGGCGGGTGTGTGTCTCCCGCATGGGCATGTGGATGCTGTTGGATGGGAGAACACAAGAAAACAAATCCTCGAGGAAGAGGATATGCGTATGGATTTTGTTGTTTTTGCAAAGGTTTGAAGGGAGAGAAGTGCTGCAGGCATAGGAGGAGGGTGTATGTGTGTGTGTGTGTGTGTGGCTGACGTGTTAATCAGTGAATCAGCGTCCATCCACTAATGTCTGCCAGTGTAAATAAGGCCCTCATCTCCTGCCGTCACATACGCTGGCTTTCCGGCCCATTAGGCCCGAGCTGGCTGGCTGGGGCGGCCCACCGCTCGCTGGAGACTCATTTACGTGTCTATAGGCATCTGTGGCTGGTGATAGGGAGCTCACGTGAAATTAATGGGACTATGGGTTCTGCCAGCCAGCCAACCAGCCAGCCAAGCAGCCTTTTCTCTGGTGCGCTCACACACACTCTTTGCCCACACCAATCACCAGCAGGTACGCTTGAATGCATGAGCTCATACACCTACATTTTTTTAATGCATGCTGGGTAAACTAACCTTTGCAGTAAATATTTAACACCTTTATTAGTTTAGGAAATGGCTGTAATTAAGGATAAGTCATAATGGTTGCTTCTCCCCTCTCTGTGGTATTAAAAGGGGGGGGGGCGGACTAATTTGGACTTCTCGCATTTCTGCACTACGGTAGTAAAATGGGTGGAGTGGGAGAAATAGGTAGCTATAAGGTTCAGATATACAGGCCAGCTGAGCGTCATTGCCTCGTGGCCTTTACACATCCTTCATCCTATTCAACGTGTTTTTTTTAAATATCTCAATAAAGCCAGGGCATTTCATCACCTATCAAAGAGACGGCACCATTTCCACAGTTATTTGAGTGTTCGTGGGCTTTGATGCACTGAGGACATGTCGTGTGTAATCACAGATGTACCGGTCGCCCGGATCCAAAACAATGAGCCGCTAATGTGTCAGTGCCAGGTGGCTGGGCAGCCAGGGCTCGTTCCCTAGGCTCCAGAGAAGAGGTGTGCGCCTGGGTTCACCCCCACCTCCTTTTCTCCCCCAACCCCCCCGGAGGTGAGGCACGAAACCAGAGGACAGGATCAATAAGTCCACAGATGCTGCCAGCTCCTTTCACTCATTACCACTGATGAATAATAGAGGACAGTCCCGACCTCCTCAAGATCCTGGTCCTCTCTGCATGTGCACACGCGGAGAGAAAGACAAAAGAAGAAAAAAACCACAATGATTCAGGAATACGAGGAGAGGGATCCCGTCGGATTGAGCAGGGCGGAGGGAAGTTGTGGAGCATTTTGTACAACGTGCCGGACTCGAAACAACAAGCAGCCGAGCCCCTCGAAGGCAGAGAATCAGAAGGCGCCTCAGTTTTGGTTTTACAAAATCTTCTAGAGTACACCCTTCACCTTAGTTAGTGCGGAAGCAGCAGTGCGTCACGGACCCATCAATCCTTGGATGAAACAACAACAAAAAAAACAAAAAAACCCGCTGCTTAAAGCTACAACCGATCAATTATGGAGTAGCAACATGTCCAAAATGTGATTTCCACACTGTCCGCCTGCATCGTTCACGCCTTTATCGATTACCGTCGCTTGTAACGTTTTCTGTTAATTCTGTTCACAAAATCCATACGTGTGTATCTGGAAGCGGGCTGCCTCAGCTCCGCAGGCCAGACGATCACTGTCAATCTACCTAATGACCAAGTGTCTGCTGATGCACGCTAGTCAAGTGGGGAGAATTCCCCCGGTGCAACTTGAAGCAGAATGGAGATGCGTCCCCCTCCCAGCTTCTCAAAAGTGTTGAAAGGGCATAAACCCCCCTGGTGGAGCTCTCCCAATGCTTTGCACTTTCCTCTGTAACTTTAGTTAGATCAAAGAGAATGGGGGAGGGGGCGCCTTAAGTAGAAGTAGTACAGATCATCTCGGGTCGGGGGCGAGTCGCACAAGGACGCAGAGGGGAAGGCGAATGATAGAGTATTCTGTCAGAGTGCGGCTCCTTGGCTTAACGCTAGTGTTGTTAACAATGTATGGCCCGGGAAGAATCCTCACTGAAGGTTTAGGTTCAGTGAGGGGGGGGGAAGAAGAGGATGAGTGGGGAGCCGGAAGTTGCGAGAGACACAAGGGGGGGGGGGGGCGGCCCTGATGTTCCTGCTGTAAAAACCCTGCCCCCTCTTTTAAAAGCCGCCTGGCTCTGTCCGGTACATCCGGCCTAAGGATGTAGGAGATTGAATCAGACCCGCCGGTTCGCCGGGCCGATTCCGCAGCAAAATAAATGACACGGCAACTGCTGGGGGGGGAGAGGGAGCGGGGGGCAGCCCAAAGGTGCGACCCCACTGATGAGATGAGAGGCAGACCAGACCTGCCAGACGCACTATTAGAGCCTGAGACAGAGATGGGAGATGGTGGTTGGGGGGGGGGGGGATGAGATAGTGGGGGCCCCGGTGTCACTTTATCAAATTCCTTCCTGGCACATGGTAACAGAGGTCAGTGGGGAGTGGGGGGAGCACGGGATCAGAGTGTAAAGCTGAGTGAAAACACAATGCCGCTCTAATACCTTTCATAAAGAGAAAAGCCTCCTCATCCACCAGCCGTGATTAAATATAACCTGAGTGCCGGAGAAACTAACCCCCGCTGCCCCCCCACCCCCCATCCGAGGCCTAACTTTGTGTGTGCATGCGAGTGAGTGTGTACACTACCGGGGGTTAGGAGTGGGGGGGGGGGTGTAAAAGCAATTTGTGGAGAACTTGTCGGGTGAGCGGAGGGGGTTTTCGTGGCACCTGAGAGGGCGCGTGGGGGGCGAGAGCATCTGACACCGGCCGGGCCCGACAGTTAATGCGTTGGACTGGTCGCGTCAAATGAATGCTGTCATCAGCAGCTGGTAGAAGACGGAGTCTGCTCCTTACCAAGACTTGGTCGGATCTCCTCACCACGCCGGCTGCGATTTTGCGGCGTGATATATATATATATAACGTCCCTGTGCTCACAGGTGAAACAGAGGGACACACAGGCATCAGGGATGATCAGTGACGATCAAATGTAAAGCTTTCGTTTCCTAACGATAGCTAGCATTGGCCCCCATGAGCTGCTGGTCATGCGAGTCGGTCTGTAGGAACATTGTGGCCTTTCCTCTTTCATTTTACAGCCTATAAGCTTTCAATAGTGGACGTGGGGCTGCGGTACACAGTGCTTGTTTATTGACTTGATTTATTATCCACGAAGCAAAGATGTATACATCCATCCGGACCTCACTTGCCCCCGAGTTGCCCCCTCATGTCATCTGACCACACCGAGAAAATATATACGTTTGCGCATGAATAATTAGGATGTCTTTTGCTCCTTGTATGCGACGCAGGGAGGACCACACCATTGACACTCTGATGTGAAGAGCCAATATAAGCAATAACCTTATTTTATATATGCCTATGTGGTCCTCAGAGATAGAGGGGAAATTGGGCCATCAGTGTCACTCAGAGCCCCAGTGTGGAGGCTTGTTTTCTTGATCTAATAGAAGGTAATGATCCAGAGAGCAGGGCTCGGCTTCCTCTACCACGGAGCAGGCCTCCGGGGGCCACTCCACCCCTGACGGCGGCAGTGGTCGTGGCAGTGCAGTAAGAATAAACACATGCAGGCGGGGAGTCTATTTGGCTGAGAGTGATGGCTAGCTTGTTGCTTATCCCGGCCCAATAAATCTCCATACGGGGCAGAGAGATGAGCGGCGCTTATCTCATCAGCCGCGCGACTGATGCCTCTGACCGAGCGCCGCCGCTCAGACCCCCCGATTTATCACGAACGAGGGGAGAGGGAAAATAGGAAGGGAGGGAGGCAGGGAGGGAGAAAATGAAATATAAAAAAAAGGGGGGGGGGGGAGAGAAATTGACATATTGAAAAGCAGAGGGCAAAGTCAAATAATGCAGAAATATAGAGAGCAAACAGAACAGGTTTTCAAGGGGAAACATAGAGGCTTTGGCGTTGGGCGGCGCAATAAACTAAAAATAAAATACCCCAAACCTGGGGGAGGAGGGTGTGGGGGTAAATGTCACCATCTCCATGTCAGGGGGTTGCGGTAAGGGGAATTGCACTTGACGGCTAGATTCTGTGGGATTCAGCAGTATTTTCAAGGCTGGGAAAAAGATAAACAGGGACACCGAGCTGATATATGTGAAGTGAACCAAATGCACTGTGTCTTATAAGAAAACATGCCTTTTTTTGAGTAATGCAAGTAGTACAAATACTCTAATGAGGACTGCTCATTATATATATATATATATATTTATCTATAAAAGAATTCTACAAAATCAACATTTTCATGCCGCATGAAGTAAAGTTTGTTTTGGATTCATGGCACCTTGCAACGACACACAGATGGAGTCTGAACATCGAAGCCTCCTTAATATCCTCGCGACCATGAGTCGGGAGTAGAACAGAACTTCCACGCTGACGGAAGCTCTCCCCCGTTGCGTTTGAATAGTTTTGGCCCCGGTAACACACCGGCAGATTAACCCGCTAACAGGCTTCTAGCGGCGTGGGGAGAGCCGAGGGCCACGGGATGAGGAGGAGGAGGAGAGGGGGGGGGGGGGGGGGGCGCGCGTCTGTCGGCGGTGGCGGAGGTGTGGGTCGAGGGTGGGAGGGGACAACAAGGAGGAGAGAGAAGGAGGGAGATTAACGTCGTCGTGATTGTCAATCACGGGTGGCGGCCAGAAGGCGAAAGTCAAAAGGCGGCCAACCAGAGGGGCATCGCTCGCTCGCTCGCTGCCTCTCTCCCCATCTCGTGGCCAAGGAGAATTAGTGGGGAGAGAGTGGAGGAGGCGGGAGGGAGAAGGATGAGGAGTGACGGGAAACAGACGGGTATAATATTCTCATCACTCTTCAGTCGCCGGCGAGGAGCGTGGCCCAGGGCACTCGGCGGCCCAGCCAGCCGCCCCGCAAATATTCCTAAACCTCAATTTTTCATATTTCCCTGTATGCATAAGGAGATGAAAAATCATCCGATCATTTGTATTGTCTGACTGAGGTTATACACAAATATTAGTTTATCTACCGCACCTAAGATTGCCTCCCTAAGCAAGACGGATTGGTCTTTTGGAGAGGGCAATATTCCCCGGGAACATATTCAGTCCATCTTTTATGTGCTGCAATTCACAGAGCAGCAGGTATGAGTTCCATCTCCAGACAGGCTCGATAAAGCTAAACACCCAGAAGAGACACTGTTTATTATACACAAGATGCTTTAATTGCTCGACATTCTGCAGCCGGCTAAAAATGTATAAGTTTTCCAAACTGATCAGGCGAAGAGGCATGACACCCAATATTTATATTCATTCCCTGCACATTTACCTAAAATGATTATTAAAGCGAAACAAGCAAAATAATCAATTTGACTTGAGCGAGGGGTGAAAAGAGGAAGAAAAAAAAAAAAAACCCTCTTCAAATCACAGTCTCAATTGATTTCCGTTACCTCTTCTGTGAAGTACCGGGTGTCTGGTCCTTTGCACGCTGAGTGAAAAAGGGGGGGAAAAGCGAGCAAAAAAAATGAGAGGAGGAGGAGGGGGGGGGGGGGGGGGGGTGTGCAGAGGAGCTGTGGGTCAGATACCCCAGGGTGATTATTCACCACTCAGCCATGTGTAAAACTCATTAGACAATGCGTAATGCCTCTCACCGGATCAATGGCACAAGCAACTCCGAACTGATAGCTCCCATCAAAACTTCCATAAAGCACGGCGAATTTCTCATTTACTTATAAAAATAAGTGAAGACAGGGGGAATTATCCCCCCCCCCCCCAAATGGCCCTAATTGTTCTCTGTCTTCCGATCAATACTATGGTGGGTAAATAAATAAATAAACTTAAGAGAAAAGTTGAAGTGGGAAAACATTGTGGAGAGAGTGAGACACAAAGCTTTCGGTTTCATGATCGATTTCAGTGAGAGAGGTAAAAGCTGCCACCTTCAAATCAATTAGCAGTACGGAGAAAAAACAACGACTATAGTCGTATCTGAACAAGGGGAAATTAAACAAGGGGGGGGGGGGGGGGGAAGACAATACTCCTCCTGTGAAACTGTACGCTGAAGACCGGCAAGGCGGCAACACTCTTCTCACCTTCCCTCTTTTGCTGCTGTTATCCAGCGCGCTTTGAGGTGGTGACAGACTAGGAAGCGGTTTGGTGCAGGGGTGTTGTGGGTAATTAGGCGGGCTGGAGGTACAGATGTTGAGCTGTGGAGGACCCTTACCGGGACACTGAGAAGCACCGGAGCATAAATAACCCCGCATCTGCCTCCCTCTGCCAGCTCTAAGTACCTTTCTTTGTTAGGGGGTATGGGTCTTCATTTTTTACTGCTGACAGGCAATGTTATTTCAGTTATTTGGTGGCATCTGGTTAGGGCGAGCATGAGCGGGAAGGGAGGAAGAAGAGGGAGGAGAAAAAAAAAAGCTAACACACACACACACAGGACGCACTTTAATTAATTGCAGGGAGATTACATGGTCTTCCAACCGTGTAGTTTGTCATCAGAGCCCATTACACACTTCTATTAGATGTTTCTTCACAGTGTCAAGTGTAATTTGAAGGAGAGTCTTGGTGGAGGATCTCTGAGTACAGTGAAAGGCCTCATCGCCGGGGCAACTACGGTTCATCTTTGACTGAGGCAAAAATAACAAACTTCGCCACACCTCCAATTAGCAGGAAGCAATTTGTAAACAAATAAGTCTATTGGAGCAGCGCCCATTTCATGGCGTGTCAATCACTCATGCTGGCGATCAAGGGGGTGGGGAGGGGAGGGGGGGCGCGCCGTGGTTGTCTCCGGGACCGGTCGCCGGCCCGCCTTCCGTTGCCCCGGCGCCATTGCTCTTCATTCCAGCGGGAGGAGCTTTATTTTCATTGCCAAGCGATGAAGTGTCTTTGTAGCGACTGCGGAGCACACCGCAATCAATCTTGCAGCGGCGGAGTTAACAGGACAGAAAGCAATGCGGCCCGTTACCCGGCACAGAACATTACCAGTGTATGGACTCATTATTCATCAGAGGCTCCATTAGACACCGCTCACTACGCCCGCCGCGCTGGATATGAGGCCGACAGGCGGCGAGTCAATGCGGTGTCACACACACACACACACACACACACTTCCCACAGGCGGATCGGTGTACACGCGTGAAAACTCACCAGTCAGGTGTTGACTCAACAACCCAATTTTTTTTTTTTTTTGAAAAACGCAAAAGCCAATTTAAAAGTAATATTGAAGTTCTTGCAATTTTCTTTTTTAATGAGATGGCCACCACACAATGTGGTTCCCGGGTTTACTCTACTAAAATCTTTGCAGGCACATTCCTGTGTCCCACACGTCGTCCCCACCAGGGACATGTGTAGGACAGACCGTGTGCCTTCCTGTGCCGCCACCACAGTTGGTAAAGTAGCTAATGACACGGCAGTTAATGGTCAAAATTACGGAAGAAGAAATAATAGACCATAATCCATACATCAGTCCTCGTAACCCCAGCTCTAATTGGCCACACACACATTGTGTAAACCGTGAGGAACGCACATGACTCCAGTCGCAGCGTCTCCTACGGGGTTTTACAACATCAGACGGCGGTTAAAGGGGGGGGAAAGAGAGCGCTGTCTGCCGGGCAGAACCAAGGTGGCAGCAGACAACGGCACGAAGAGTCCCTCATAAGCCTGTTTGCTTCTTCCTCCACCTCGCTGTCACCGCAGCAAACCGTAACCATCAGTGCCAGGCCAGGGCCCGGGACAGCTGCTCGCCAGAACCACTCCGACACACACACACACACACGAGCTACAACCACAAGCAGGCACCGAGAGCCGTGGGTAATTGGGCTTTCTCACTCCAGCAGCCGACAACAAGCAATGGCACATTCCTGTCTTGCCACAATGGCAGTAAAAAAAAAAAAAGAAAGAAGAAGAAATGGCTTCACGAAAGACGGCACAAACAAACATCCCGGAGGAGTCCCGGCTGCAGCATTCATGACGGTCGCAAACCAGGGCGCCATGAACACCCCGCTCGGGACCAGAACGTGGCCGGGTAAACAGGAAGCACTCCGGCACACAGGAAGTGACACGGGCCGCTTACGTCAGGGGCCTCCAGCTCAATAATGTGTAAAAAGGAGAGGAAGAAAGAAAAAAAACAACTAATGAGAACAGCAAAGACAGCAGAGGTATGGCTGTTTACAAGTGCCTGCCTTCAATTTGAGAGGGAACTGAAATGGAAATTTAGGACAAACAATCAATGCCTCATTATAATCTCACTTCATGTACGCACAGTTGTTTTTATACCCCTGTCAGTTTATTGCGAAAGACTAATTTTGGCTTGTGTTTGTTATTCTACCGCTAATACGGGCTGATGTGTCCTCATTCTTAATTTCTGTCCCAGTTACTCCTTTTTTTTTTGCTTTCTTGTTTATATTCTGCTCAAATGATTTCCCTCGTCGTACTTTCAATTTACTTTGCATCTTCGGCGGGATCCACGTGAGTCACCCGACAGCGAAGTAGACGAGTGGACGCCGCTCTCCGTGAAACAGTATCTTTGTATTCTCCTTTCCCACCCCAAGGC
Organism: Pungitius pungitius; assembly: GCF_949316345.1. Taxonomy (NCBI): domain Eukaryota; kingdom Metazoa; phylum Chordata; class Actinopteri; order Perciformes; family Gasterosteidae; genus Pungitius; species Pungitius pungitius. The sequence goes on from NC_084903.1 coordinate 19,644,414, forward strand.
GGGGGGGGTGGGGGGGGGCGGCGGCTTGTTGATGTCTCCTAAGTCAACACCTATTGTGTGAAACCCGCAATTACTGCAGTGTTACCACCCTTTAACATTGCTTAACAAGAAAAATATGCCATTATGCAAATCACCCCGAGGAATGTCTAACTGAAGTGGAGACACAAAGAGGACGCCACTCCCTCAACAGCAGAGCACTTATAACGTGTTACATTTTTAGAGACATTTGTGTTACCGTTCCACCTGTTCTGTTGTCCCAGGGGCCTCTCTCTGGCCTCGGGGTTGAGCTCTTATCTGATTGGCGCGTCATGTCATGAGATTCGTCACAAAGCTTTGACAAACACTTTGGTCTTTCCGAAGAACTGTCCGTTCCGGTGACATCACCCATATTGCTCCACGTCCAAGTGTGTCTATTGATATGTGCATATTTTTTATTTGGCAATCTGGTTACGTATTTTACGAACCCAAATAGTATGCGTAACTAAGTATTCATTCACATGTTCAAATCCTCTTCAGAAGAAGTTCAAACACAATCACTGGTTTGAACGAGAGATTCTTTTGTCGTGCTGAAATGCAGATTTGAATTTGTGGATGAAAAGTATTTTACGCGTCTCACTTTGTGATGAAATGTTCAACATTTTTGCATCACGTCGTATCTCCGTTGCGTGTTTCCTGCTTCTCTGATGGACACAACGTCACTTCATGGACCGTCACTTTGTCCTGGAACATTTTTCAATTAAATACAGGATTGTCGAGTTACCGGCGAAACCAGCTCCCGCCACACTTCCTTTAAATCCACATTTGGGGAGTTGCCTTTTTTTTTTAATTTTAATTTTTTTTTAACAACCAGGAGCATCCGGAAGGGAGGGCAGGACCGGGGGCCCAGAACAGGCCTCCATACCTGGCTCAGTGTCCCGCCCGAGGCCGCTGTCAGAGCGTGACGGATCAGACACACCTGATAGCTCTGTCTGTAACAAGAATCTCTGAATCCTCATCAGAGCACTTTACTGAATGTGATTAATTCCCTCCAACGCTTGCTGACAGACTACTAGGTGCTTCATCTGTCGCTGTTCACTAATGGAGTTTAGCTGCTGGTAAAACAAACAATATTGAGAGCGGCGTACTGTAAAGGGGGGAGGGGGGGGGGGGAGAACAAAGGGAGCGAGTGATCTATTGGCAAACCTTTCATTTATACAAAGGGAGTTCTGCGAGACCAGTGGAAGAGAGGCGGAAGATGCAGCGCACGGCAGAAAGAAAGAAAGAAAGAAAGAAAGAAAGAAAGAGAAGGAACGGCGAAGAAGAATGACAAGTACGGAGCAGGAGGCAAAATAAAGAAAATGCCAAGCAAACAACAAAGGGATCACTGGAGGGACATGACGGGGAGATGTTCGTCACGCGGCAAGGGAGGCTGACCAAGACGATCAGCTGCCGACACCTTTTTACACTTTAATTGCCAAAATGAGAAATTAGTGCGGGCTCTTTTGCGTTCCCTCTTGAGATGAACGAGCAGTCACAGGCTACAAAACACGCATGTGACTGGGGGTCGAAGTGGAGGCCTCTATCTCAAGTTAAAGGTCTATATTATATATATATATATATATACATTTATAAATATACATGTTGTCAGAGAGCCCCCCCGGTTGTAAACTTCTGCAGTCCGCCAGCGGCCATGAAAGCAAACCCAGTGCTCCTCTGAATTTAATATTGTGCGTTTAGTTTTTTTTCTCGAAAAAGACGCCACGAAATGACCGGGCCAACACTTTGCCGAGTGGCATCCATAACGGGTTAGTGCTTACTAATTGTTTCCGGGTAGTGACGTGCGCGTCGAGTTCGATTGGGACGGAGGGATGTCGGGAGCATCCGCTGCTGTCGGCGGCGGCTCGGTCTCCAAGGCTGAAATGGAGTAAAGCCGAATCAATGCTAGCTGCTTTACCGCTGTCATCACTGATATCATAAGAAAGTGCTAATTAACTTACTGCAACCCCTGGAACAGCTCTGACCAGAGGGCTAATGTAGCCTAATCGCGTGTGGGGGCCCCGCGCTTACCTCCCCGGGACTTTCTCTCTTCCCAGTCAGAGTTAATCGATTGTAAACTGCAGCTGGGGTCACAGCGGCTCACAACTTCCCCTTGCTGACCCTTCCACACCCCCCGGGCGGGACCTTAATGGAGCCGTGCTCCCCAGAAATCAATACTCAAACTAGGCATGGATCACTAAATGAGCCCTCTTCTGATGGGATCTGACAATGCGGCTGAGCCTTGAATGTCTAATACGAGAAGCGGTTGCTAGAATATCGTGGGCCGACGCCCTGAAATCGTTTCCGCCGCCAAACCGACTTTGCGAAGCCCTTCAAGAAGAGGATGAATGGAGGCTGCAGGAAACGTGAACAGCTCTTTCTTTCCAACCCGGGAGCTTCCCCCGAGCCCCCCCCCCACCCACCTCCCCTTTTTCGGCGCGGCGAGGAACACATGTCAGCTGCGGCCCGATGCGGTCTATCGAGAGGCCTAAGCCTGTGTGCTAAGTGGGGAATGACCTAAAAGACAACAGCAGCAATAACCAATGAGGAGAGCGCCGTTAATTCCTCCTCACCTTGGGAGGACCTGTTTGAGTTGCTGCGTCCCCCGTTAAGATTAATTCCCGCCTAATACTAATTGGTCCTTCGGCTCAGGCCCTCCCCTACCCCGCCCCGCCCCCGGGGGAACGGCTCCCTTTGGTCCACTCTCGCTGGGGCTTGCTACCATCTGAGGGGTGCTGATGAGCTGGCGTTTTTATCAGCCGCAGCATTCCGCCAGAGCTCCCCCGGGGCGCCGCACAAGCTATAATTAAGTCTCACACAATCCATAATTGCTGTGTTTACAATTACTGTAGAAGAGGAACACAGAGGCTAGAAGAAGATAGGAAAGAGTGCACAAGGAAATAGAATGAGAGAAAGACAAAAAAAAAAAGAGAGAGAAGAACGACCCTGGTTCTGCATTAAAAGGTGCAAAATTCATATTAAAATCTCTTTCCCTGCCGCCCCGTCTCCCTTCACTTTGCCTTAATGAGCTCTCAGGACTATTTGGCAGTGGTAAAACCCCATCACTTATTTATTTTTCCCGGATAGCCCTATTAATTTACCCCAGGCCCGGGAGTGCTCCGGCAGACAGAGATGTGGACTGGATCTGCCGTCCCCCGGGTGCTCCTCGAGGAAGAGCCGTAAATGACCCAAATAAAGGGTACTTTTGAAGGCTGCGGAGAGGCGCCGGCACCATTAAAAATAAATGAAGTGTTTATTAGCCATGCCGACAGCACTCTAAACACTGCCAGATCAAGGGCAGTTACAGTTAATGTGTCCCTCCAAAGCCTTTCGCTGTTTGTTTAGCCTCGCCAATGGGCCTGGAAGAACCAAAAGGACACACTTTTTTTCATGCTATTTTTCATGCATTTCTCTCACACCTGATCTCCCCTCGTTCTCTTTTTCGAGCTCTTACTTTCCTCCCATCGGCCCACCACAAAGCTCCCCTTCCTGTCTTTTCCGGCGGGACGAGGCCCGTTTTTTTTTTTGTGGTTTCCTCTCGGATCCCGAAAGCCACACAGCGAGATTAATGTAAAGGGAGGTGTGACAGCGGCAAAGCGCCCCCCCCCACAGAAGGTAGAATAAGAACAGTCGGGCGCTGTGTACTGTCTGTGGCCGGGCAGCAGACTCTCTGATGGGGGGGGGACCAAAAAGCGGCCTTTAAGGCTCTTGATTGCTCGGCACTCTGAAATTCCCTTTTGAAAGTTTCCCTCCCCTCTAATTACATTCTTCGTTTCATTTCGGCTTTTAGACAAACTGCCAGGGAAGCTTTTGGAGTACCCGAAAAAATAGAAGCTGGGCTTGATTTCCCTTTATTTTTTATAAGGGCTGAGTTCGTAATGAAAAAAATGTGGTAAAATTGGATAAAATGGGGAATAAACTGTCCATTTATCTTCTTTATATTTTCCATCTAATAGGCAGAGTTATTACGCGCACGCCATCAAACAGACATTTACATTTACAAAAACACTTTTCATAGCAAACACAATCCCCGAAATGGCTCTGTGGCAGGTTTGATGACGCCCAAAAATCAGCTGCTGAGTGTTATTTTTCTCATTAACTCATATTTAACCTCATAATGTGATATTTTATTCCAAGCGCCCGTATATATTTTCCTCCACAATAATACCACGTATGAGTGAGAATAATGACACTCATTTAGAGCTGAATTAAAAGTTCAAACAATGAAAGCCATGAACTTTCATATGATACTTCAAAACACATCTTTTTTTTTTTTCCTCCTTCCATTCAGATCTCTAATTATTTTTTATAACCTCAAGCTGTGTACAGTAATATCACGGCTTCCTGTTCTAACCTGCCTGTCTCCACCCGGCACCATTGAAAGCACCCCTCCACCCTTTGTGCCCCCCCCCCCCCCACTTCTCCTACTCGACACTTCACTTCTTAAAAATGAGCTTTAGTTGGGAGGCTCCGATGAAGTTCTTCGCTAAATTGCTGTGGTTTTTTCCCGATGAAGATTGATGTTGGACACAGTGCACTCCTGAAGTCAGAGGCTGAAATTACGATCCGGAGTGATTATCCGTGCCCATTAATAGCAGCAGATAGCATGTCACAATCAGGGATGTGCATAATTAATCAGTGGTTACTCTTTGCCTCTCTCTCTTTCCTCTTAAACCTTTTCCTCTGGGCTATTTCCAATGTAAAACAGGGTTATGGACAATTCCCAGCAGTGTAACTAAATGCACCGCCCAAAGCTTACAAGACGATGTGATTCCCCGCAATTGACAAAACATCACTGACTAGTAATGAACACAGTGACTGCCCTCACTAGTTCCCGATTCTTCCATTTGTCGTTGCAGCACGTAATCACACACCCGTCACGTGAGACCCGGCAAACATTAGAGAAACACGCGCCTCCAATTGAACACAACCTTCAAAAAGGCCCTATTTATGTTCTCCCTCCTTTGTTGTGTGGTGCCCTTTTTTAATGAGAACCGCCTGATTTTGTAATCCAGCATTATTTTTCTCATATTCTTTTTGATATCAAAATAAAGCCCTTCAGGCGAGGCAATAGAGACAGGAGGGAAATTCACAAAAATCCAGCTGCCTTTTATATATTTCTTTCATATCATCACCTGTCCTGGTCTAACACACTGTTTGTAGATCGCTATCAAAGCGCTCCTCTCACTATATTTGACCTTCTTCCCGAGGAAAAAAAAAAAAACGCACGCCGGTTTCCCTTCGCAAAACAAAACAGTGCTCTCAAGCCGACTTCTCCTCGGCATACACAGGGCTCCTCTGCTCACCGGGCCTCTGGAGAACCAGGCCTTCCATCAATGCCGAGGATAGAAAAAACCGCAGCGCTCCACCTCAGTCACCGTGATTTATATAAGTTATTATGGCCCATTACAGAACAAAAAAAAAAAAAAGACCCCGCTTCACAGCAGAACCGGGGCCAAAAAACGGGCGCGCAGCGGGGCGAAGTCCAGCACATGACCGAGCCGCCACTCGCCACACATTGTCTTTAATCTAATTCTACACATGGTCTCGTTTCAATCCGAATCAAAAGCCCTCGTGTTAACAAACCGTAACAGATCTCCCTTAATCCGCCTGGCGACAAAAGATGGATGCCAGAGACACCCCGCCTCTCCGTCCATGAAATCACACCTCATTTGCATACAAAACACTCGCTGGAGGTAAGGGCATAATATTAAAGCCATTATTTTTGCGTCGTTCTCACTGAAGGAGAGAAAAAGTTTGCATAATTGCGTAAAGCACTATGTGGGATGGAGCCTCATCTATCCGAGAGCGACGCAGCAAATCCTTCCTGTTGCTGCTGGCCATCCGTACCCGTGCGTTCTCTTGATAATGCAGCGGCAGACAAATGGGGACGTGTCTCCCTCGCAATAACCACATTGCTTCAAAGGCTCGCGTGCTGCAACGCATCTACGCATGACCTTCTCGGGGTGTGCGTCTCCCATCAAATTAGCATAGCGGCGGCTATGAAAAAACAACAACTGTAGAATACTTTGTGCAACATCGTCTCGAAATGGAGCGTAGAAGGGACGAAAAGCAACGTGGCTGAAGCTGAAATGACTGAAACCAACACGGCCATCAAATGTGCCCCTCCGCAGACATTTGACAGGATGTCCGCTGTTGAGCACTTACTCCTTTTCTACTCTGCATGTATGACATCGTGTTAACGTTTCCAAAAAGTTCAAACGGGCCTCTTGAAGAACAAAAGGCACGTGCCCACTTCTTTCCGCCTGCCAAGAGCGGATGTCAGTCCCGTGATTGACAAAGCCGCGAGGCCACGTGCCCAGCTGAGGCCTCTTCTGAAAAAGACTATAAAACAAGTGAGGAGGAGGAGGAGGAGGAGGGGGGGGGAATTCTTTAAGACTTTACTCTTACAATCAAAGTGTGACAGAAGGCCTCAAGAACGCGCGCCGTTCCCAAAAAACCCACAGCCAAGGGAATTAGTCAGCGCTAATGTGGCCACTTTGCCGAATCAAACGATTTGAGAGGGTAGTCAGGGTATCTGGATGAGGAGCATCCGCTCATCGGCGTGTCGGCGCAGGGAGGTCTGACTCGCACAGTCCTCCTCCTGCTCCGACGCAAACAGTAATGATGAGAACCTGACGGTTACATCTGTTCGTGACAGCCACCTCGGGCGAAATCAAAACATACTTCATTATGTGGATGTGATGCTTTAAAAAAAAAAAAATGTTTTAAACCCCTGGCTCTCCCCCTTCCGCGCGCACACCTCTTTTTCCAGGTGATATAACGTTTGCGTTGTCCTCCATCAGTGGGAATCGCGGTAACTCATCCAGCCTGACTTGCTGGGCCCTGTTCTGTAACCCGGGGGCCCTTCGGGCGGGGGGGGGGGGTTTACCGCACACCCGTGTGTTCCGACAGGACCGAGCGGCGGTTTTCAGGAGGAGCCGCAGCACTGCGCATCGATAGAAAGAAGAAGAAAAAAAACCTGTGAGCCTTCAAACACAAACATGAAGGCCTCAGTGGCTGCTTTTATCATGTTGCACATTAGCCATGGCCCGTTCATACATGTGAGTGCATTCCCTCAAAGGTGTGCTCATATCACACGTGTGCAGCCCTGTCATCTGCATAAAAGCGTGCTTACGCACATACACACACACACACACACATTAGCATGTTGTCATGGGTGTGTGAGCGGCAGCCGGGTGTAAATTGCACACGGGTGTAGCGTAATGAGGACTGATGGCTTATGCCTGCTGTATATTCCAGGAGGGTGTCTTCTGACAGCTTTGGGAGCCGATAAAGTAATAACTAATAATGTGCAGATAGCGCAGTCACAGTGTGACAACTATGCTAACATTGAAAGAGCGCGAGGTTGTGTATGAGGGGGGAGAGAGGGAAAGGGGGGCCTGTGCTACGGGGGGGGGGGGCTTCCTTTCAAGTTTCAAACACAACCTCCGGTGATGGTTTCAAACCTAATTCACCACCTCCGAAAAACACACACAGGCAGAAAGAGAATACATAAACTGTTTAACAATCGCTCACTTGCGAGGGTATCCAATCCGTCATTGCTTTTTTATAATCCGTCAAAACTATAAACAGAAATTGAAATAAGAAAAGCTAAGATATGTGTGTAAAGGGAAGCAACCAGGGACAGAGGAGACTGCTCTCCCTCCCTCATCCAGTCGAAGCATGTGACCCCCTCTCGGGTCCTTAAAACACAGTGTCCCCCCCCCCTTCCATCGATCATAGTCCCCCCCGCTGCCAGAAGACTGAAGACAGGACTCGAAGCCACCATCTCACTGACGGGGCCCTGCGACTCGGTAGCGTAGAAAACATGCACCCTCCACAGAGCGAGAGTTCTGTGAACACCGGGGGGGGGGGGGGGGAGTAGTGGTGGGTGGAGGATGGGGGGGCACGGCAGCACAAAATATGCATCTGGTTTGCAAGCAAAGTCATATGAGGTGTAATTTGTAAAGTCCATGTGTTTAGGTGGTGATTAATGGTTGTTTGAAGTTAACGATGTTTCATTTAGCAAAGAATGGGCAATTATTCCAGAACTATATGACACCACTCTGTGACTGTAACCAACTAAAGGGTCCCGGCGAGGCTCGGACTGGGACACAGATTCTGTGCAGAGGGACAAAAAAAAGTCTCACACAGTTAGTTCATTTTACAAGGCGAGTGCAAACTGACCCCCCCCCCCCCCCCCCCAATAGAGCCCAATGGCACAAGTAGTAGATTCCTTATTATAAAAGGTGACTGTCGTTCAATTTTATTTTCTCATACAGTTGCTAAGGCACCGGATACATCCTTAGTACCTCCGTGCTTTGATATGCAAGTTGTACGCTGTACATACTCCCTGCGGCTGGAGGAAGTGAAATGAGTTCACCAATAGGAGACGAAAGTAAGTCCTCTAGTAGCACGCAGCGCACGTGAGCCGTCTGCCCACATTTACAGATCTGAGTTGAACGCTGCAGCTGCACAATCAACCCGGATCGGATTCGGCTGCAGGGGAGGGGGGAAACGGAGAGAGCGAGGGAGTGTGGTCGCGTTTCAAGAGGTAAACCACAGGTTGGGTCTGGTGCAGCACGACTGATCTGTCTTTTCCCTCTGTGTGATTTGGGTCTCTCATTAGGAGCCAGCCCCCCCCCACCCCCCCCCCCCCCCCCCCCCCCCCGAAACCGGAGCCCGGCCTAATGCCTCGCCGTGTTTAGAGAAGCGCACAAACCATTTGGCTATAATAGCAACCTTTTAGAGAAACAAACTTCTGAAATGAAAGGCGACCAGACTTGCAAAAGGCCGACAGCCGATTATTTTTGAAAAAGAGTCAGGGGGAGACATGGCCGTGAAAAATCGTAAAATGCAATTTGAAAATAAAGCCTCCCCCCCCCCCCCCCGCGCGCCTCTCTTTTCTTTTTCCACAGCTGTTCATCTGTGCGTCTTCTCTGTGTGTTCCACTCACCTCTACCCTCACCAAGAGATGTGTCAAAGGGTTTACTCACACACACCAGGCCTTCATTCCACCCTGATGCTGTCACACGATAAGCTGCTCTCTCTGTCTCTTATCAGTAATTTACTGCTACTTCTCCCCCCCCCCCCCCCGTTTGACTCAGCTCTCTCACACAAAAATTAGCTTGTTTCGCCCGAAGCCATTCGACGGCACGCATCTCCTCCTCTCTGATTCTGACACAGAGGTTTACCGACGTCAACAAAACGCTACCTTCGGAATTTTCCATACGGACGCAGTAATTGATGAGTATTCCAAAGCGCTGGTGCCTTCGTGCCTCGACCTGCAGCCCAAAAAGGAGCACGGAGCTGTATAGCTCGTGTCTCCATGTTAAATCAACCAGGGATTCATTCCTATGGTGGACTTGCCTGTTCCCATGTCAAAGGGGGGTAACAGAGTTTGGGGGTCAGGGGTCCTGGGCGCGGACGCATCCCGCGCTCCGGGGGACAGGCCATCAGAGGCCACCCTGTTTAGAGGAGCAGCCCGGGGGCCTCAGGGGCCCCACCAGTGACAGCTCCCATGTCACAGCCAGCCCTGTGGAACACAGGTAATGTACCCCGGGGGCCTTGCTGAGAGAAGAAGGGAAAAAAAACAAACATCGCACCGGGACACCTGCGTCCGAAGCTGTAATTTGTCTTCTCTCGTGTTCAAGGTGTTTTATGAGAGCAAAAGGGACAAGGTGTAAACAGCGAACAAAACAAGCAGCACCCCCCCCCCCTCGCACCCTTCCCCGGGAAACCCTCCCCCTCTCTGCGTTCCCGAGCGGTTTCTCCAGCGAGCTCTGGGCACAAAACGGAAGGATCTACGGGCCGAAGGCCTGTACTAGAGTACAGATCCGTCAGCTAGCAGGCGACATAAGTAAGAGTCAAAAAGTTCACTGAAAGTAGTTTTCTGTTGTTGTCGAAGTGTGTGTGTGTGTGTGTGTGTGTGTGTGTATGGCTGGCGGTGACTGGTGATCCCTGCCTCTTCCTGTATATCTCATGCCGGGGTATTAGAGAGGGTCCCTCCCAGAGGCAGTGACTACACGGGGCTCTTCTGAGAAGGCGCTCATCAACGCCCCTGCTTTCAAAGGCAGCTTTAGCCAGTGCCATTCAAAGCAATCAGCCCAGTCAGGGTCTGCCCATCCAGCCCAAATCCCTTCATGGCTATCAGAAGAACTCTGAGCTGGGCCTGCTGGGGGCAAGGCAGGGATGGGGGTGGGATTTGCTCATAAGGGATTGTGAAAAGGCTGTGACACGCGCTTATTCACGCCCCAATAACCCCCAACAATATATATATATATATATATACTTTTCATGAAATAAATAATTTAAAAAAAGATGGGAGTTAAAGGATACCCTGAATTTGTGCAAAGCGAGCAACTCATATACACACACACACGTGCATGCAGTCGAGCCGCTATCTGGCATGGGGGGACAGCTTAACCTCCTGCATTATTCACATGCCATAGGACATTGCTTTAGAGTTGGGGGGGGGGGGGGGGGGGCAGCGAGAGCATGGCACGGGATAAAGGGGCAAAGAAGTGACGCCTGAGAGGCCAGCAAAGAATATGCACGGGTTCAAAGTTGGCAAACGATGTGTACGGGACAGTACACGCCTTCAACTCTTTGCTCACTAGCGGTGGAGAATTGATTCATTTGTTTAGTTTCAGTCAGAATAACACTGGTTATAGCCATTGGTTTCAAAGAACTACCATATTAGATTATCCATGTGAGCTATGATCTAAATATGATCCCACCTGTGATCTTTTAACTGTATTTATTATACGATATCTGATGTGTGTGTGAAATGAAAATGCAACGCTTGGGATTCTGCTGTCGTGTGTGTGTTTGTGGAGGGGGGGGTTCACAAGGAATAACACCGGGCAGAATTAACCGTGATAAACAACAAAAGGTGCCTCAGAAGTATGTCAGAGTGCCCTCATATCTCTGCGGCGAGGGCAGAGAAGGTACGGAGTGCCGGGAAGGGTCAGCCAATTTGAGAGAGAGAGAGAGAGAGAGAGAGAGAGGGAGAGTCTTGTCTCTCTATTTGCATCTAAATCCAAGGGGCCGTCATTGGGAAGCTGCAGTGAAAACACATAACAAAAGCCCTCCTTGAGAAACAATGAGCCAATCAAAACAGGCATCAGCAGCCAGATGCAGTAAATATGAGCCAGTTATTTGAAGTCTGAGGTTTTGTCTCATTCCAAACAAGCTCATTTACGTTTCAAGGTTTATGACTATTTCCCTTTGAAAGAGGAGGAAAAAATAGCCGCACTAAACAACTGTTTTGGTTTTGGACCCAGATCGTGATTCATTTAAATTATGTATGAAACACAAAAAGCGACTTTCCAAGCATCAGGTTATGAAGAAAAAAAAGAGAGCCGAAGGGGTTTGACTGAGATGGTTTGTGAATACGAAAAACCACTACTGAAATGAAGCCATCTTTACACAATATGTTTGCAAATCTGTAATATCTTTCCTTTGTCACATCAAAAGTGTTTGATGACAAATATTAAGCGTGTTTGAGAAGAAAAGTAAAATCTATTGCAAAAAACATACAGTTTCTAAAATGATCAACTGTCACAGTCATAAGACCATTAAATTGGTTCAGATGGATATGTGGGTCAAACGGTTAACAATAACAATGTCCATCATTCAAGACACCAGGAGACCTTTGCTCGCACTCACAAAGCGGGCCCACGGTCTGAGAGATGGCTGTGACGATGCTCTGCACAATTAGCGGCAGCTTTCTCGCCTTGATCCACCGAGCACGGAACTAAGGCCCAGCCCTAATCCTGCATCTGGCAACCCACAACTCCCAGCATAATTACCCCGGCGACTGTGCTCCTCCTCTGAGCCTCCGCTAATCTGCCGAGGCCGTGGCCCCCTTCGTCGTCGGGCGCGGCGCCGTACCACGTGCACCCTCCGGCGCCATGAATCATTACGCATCAACAGAGAGAAAGCGCCGAGGACAACTTGACCTCAAGCAGGATGGGGGACAAGGGTAAGGGCGCGGAAAAAGAAGGAGGTTATCCGCCCAAACTTTGGAAAACAACTATCTACAGAGGAGTCTAAAGGAGGGCTGAAAATGCACCTCCTGGGAGCACCGGTGCTTTTCCAGCCAATAGACAGTGGGGATATCAGGGAGGTAAAGGGCCTATTGAGTGCCGAGCTATCTTGCCCTGGCACTTTATCAAAGGGATTAAAGCTTGGGAAGCGGAGCCCACAGGTTATCCTCCAGGAAGCATACCAAGTGGTTATCAAAAACACCAAAAGTTCAAAGGAGCTCAATTTCCCTGTATTAAAAGTATTTTGGTCAGAGAGCCTTGTGGCTTGTTTTTGTTTTTTTAGGTAAAAATCTGCGTTAGAAAGCTGCATGCGGGTTGCTCTCACTTCATCGAGGAGCCGAGTCCATTGGATCTAATCAGTCTCAGATCCAACCTCAGTCCCCATAAAACCTGATGCAAACTGTGTGTCTCACACGGACTGAATGGGGTGGGGCAGTCTTATTTGTTCCAACTCAACCTGAACAGAATGGTATATCACTACCAATCGGATTAGACCTTTGTATTTCAAACTAACCAACGAGGACTCTGTGAAGTACGACTAGTGCTGTGTTGTAGCGGCTCGGGGAGGAAAAGGATCGGACTGGAAGTAAGAAGACTGCTCTATAACAGCATAAATGATTGTGGCCAAACTGTTTACACACGTGCGTTGGGGAACATGCTTCGGGGGGGGAATCAGTGTGAGATTTTGAGATTTTCTTTGACATGTGTAATTGGACAAGCACAGGGTCAGTGGTTTGAAGCTTAATGTGAGGAGTTTAAAAGTGAAAGCATGTGACAAATCCCATGACTCCTCAAATGTTGTAAAGCACTGTGGCCTTAATAGTGGCCCAGTGCAGCTCAACCAGAATCAGGACTCCACGTCCCACAGAACACTAACCAACATTGTCAGGTTTAGTGGTCAGGGGCCCGGCTAGGATGAGAGCTTCTGTTGCTTTGGCATGTGTATTACTTTGTATGGCCACGTCTATTTTTTTTTTTTTTTAAATGTCCACGGATTAGTTTATTCTTCGAATACCTACGGACACAAGTCCTGTGTTTTTCCCGGACTATCGCCAAGACTAAAGCTTTACGGCTTAACTTTGTGAAAAATAATATTAACCGTTCTAGGCCAAAACCGGCCTTGTTGTGATGAAATCAGCCAGGTCACATATTTGGGAAGTTCATTATGGAAGCCTTCTAACCCTCCAGGATCCGGGTATGGCTCCGATAGACGGACCCCATCTGTCAGACGTTAGGACCATTGGAAACAGATGGGCCTTTAATTGTATTTTAGTCCAAATTGTAAAATAGCTACTTTGAAACGTAGCTAAAACAACATACAAACAACAAGCAACTATGATAACAACTGCGCCTGGAATGAAATTAGTACAGTAAGAGATCAAAAACATAAGGCGTACAAATTCGCCTGTGCTCTTTGAAAGACGACCCCCCCCCCCCCCCCCCCCCCAAACATTACTGACCCGGTATTGATTTACACTGCAATTTCGTTTTTCTCTCCCCAAGCCAGCTCCACAATCTCTGTCTAGCAGGAGGTCCAGCAAATAGCACTCATCAGATTTACCAAAAACATAAAAGATTGATACCTCGCCTCTCTTCAGACAAAAGAATAATTGAGGAAGGGTTGAAATTGGTATTTGGAGAAAAGGGCACATAAACCAAAAATAGATTGCCAGGCTCAAGAGTTAGTTTAATAAACCATAAATGGGAAATTGTTTCACTTGTGTGATGGAAAATCTGTTGCACGTAAAAAGATCCAGTTTTCCCTTTTAGATCCTTCAAATATAATAACACGGTTATGAGGATTGCAAAGGCATCTGGTTTGAACACTGAACAGCTATGAGAAAAAAAGGGGCAAAGAGCTAACAATGTGATGAAAACTCTTTCAATACTACTTGTTGAATCGTTTTCTCCCTGCTTCAGACACTGAAAACAAAAGAGGAGATTTCCTTTGGTCCAATCGTTGCCAGCCGTGCTGTGTATCGGAATAGCCATCCTTTCCTAAACCCTGCAATTTTCAGCCATAGACGAAAGGGAAAGAACAGATAAACAGTTTTTTCCTCCTTTTTTTATATATATATTTCAGTCCAAATCACATCAAGGTATAAACAGTGAGCCCTGAGCACATCTCCTATTCTTTTTCAAAGTAAGTCCCGCTGTTCCATTTCAAATACCTCAGGGTTATGGGTCATAATGCTGCTTTTCCAGCTTCTGAACACGTTTATTCAGGCATCCTACTGTAAATAGGGGGAGATTCAACATCAAATATCTCTATTCCCCATGCTGGCCCCTTTCGTCTGTTCTGAGTTGATGTGTGCTTTCGGCTAACAAAGTAATGGTTTCTCCTCTTCTCTTACCTGGCTGAATACAGAGTGGCAAAATAATTGGACCATGTGTTGAATACAATTCTCTTTGGTGTCACAACGTATTAGGCAAGACCCTGCATAAGTCTAGGTGCGAAATCAATCAACCTGGCAAAATAACCAAAAACCTAAAGATAACATAAAGCCAATATACGTCAGGAAATTAATTTAGTGGTAGCGTATGTTATGGCTCGCAGCTCCTCAGTCATTAAAGGGGGTAATAAATATGTTATAAAGCTCTTACAAGCCCCTAAGGCCATTGAGGCCTGAGCTGCAGAGCTGTTTACGAGATTGTTTATTACAGGCTAGGCTTATCGTCATTTACCACGCAGGGGTGGCGAAAAATAAACTCTATACATGGCAGACTCACTGGTGCTAAGCCAAGCTAAACAAGGATGCCATAACGGTAATATGTGAGTTGTGACAAATGCATCCAGTGGGCAGGTGAGCCAGAGGGAAAAGGTGACTAGCAGGTGGCTTCATAACGCCTCTCCACACCGCACGTATATATATATATATATATATATATATATATGTCCCGTCCACTGCTGGGCTGACAGGCCGGGACACAGTGTGTTGACCCGAGGGCAAGTGGATAAATATAGAGCAGCGGGGGGGAAAGCGCAGGTGTCTTAAACGGCGTAGCGCACGGTGCTCATCCTCTGCGGTGTGTGTGTGTGTGTGAGACCCCTCGGGCCCAGAAGCGGCTTGAGCAATCACGGCCGCTGCCGTTCTTCAGAGCAAACATCGACTGCATCTGTATCCGCGCGCTTCGACCAGCGGCCCTCTCTCCTCTTCCTGCAGTTGCACGCGCAACACAAACATAGACAGCCCGATGCCCTCGTTTGCATTTGCGGCGAATGGAGGCGATTGCAGCTGTGTGTGTGTGTGTGTGTGTGTGTGTGTGTGTGTGTGTGTGTGTGTGTGTGTGATTTGCATACGAGAAAACAGTTTCAAAAGGCTTGTCTATAATGCATAAGAGCCTTTTAGGCTGTCTTTACTGCAACACACTCTATTCCTACCCACCGACAACCCATGCACGGGTTTGCATCATTTTGTGAGACATGCCAGTTTTGAATTATTCAGTCACTCATCCCTGCACGCGGCGCCGCATTTAACAAACACACATATGAAAAGACGGAGCGGTCTACAAGGATACTACACCGGTACCTCAGCCAGTCCCTTTGGAGAGGCGGGAATCCTATTACGTAGCTGTCAAAACCTGTCGGACGTATTTTCCTCCACGCAAGGCCCCCTTTGTTGATGGGGGGGGGGGGAATACAATACACCGCCAGTCCATTTGGAGGGCTGTCTGCTTCCGTGTGCTTCAATGGGCCTCGGGTCCTGAGCGTCACCAGCAGAAGAAAACACAGTTCAATTTCCCACTCACAAGTGCATAAAACAAGCACCTCCACTGTACCAGCCCCATGCATAATTCACCGTCGGCGATGCGCGCCTTAAACGCTGCTGAAATATACATGCCGGCATATGCAAATTTGGCAGCGCTCTCGCATGCTGTACTTGCTAAACAGACAACAAGAGAGGAGCACGCCATGCAGACAGCCCCCTCCTGGACACACGGAGAGCTTGTGGTACAGTATGCAAACCCAACGCGTGCGTGTTGAGGGGCTGTTTGCTGTTCATAATTGGTTTGGAATGTGTGGAGAAACGTGTGTCCGCGCTGTACCTTTCAATGTCCTCCAAACCACGGGGCAGGGATTTACACACCGACTTCTAAAACACAGGAGTAGCATCGGTAAACTGGATATAGGTCGCTTGTTGCCAACTTCGCGTGTACTGCGGGCAGCAAAATCAAATCGATTTGTTGAAATTGCTACCAAATTTGGAATAAAACTCAAAACTAGGCAGTTAACACAAACATTTCGCTCTATTTTTAGGAAGACGTTGACCAATTTTGAAAGAAATCTTGTGGTTATGAGACAAAGCTTTATACTCTAGACTAGGCTTGGATTTCCACTGTTAACCAGCATGTGTGTGTGTGTGTGTGTGATCATTGAGAAGGGATGTTGATGAGGGAGGAGGAGAGGGCAGACTGGTGGTGTCAGATTTTTATAAATGAGGGCGTAAATGTCTTTATCCAAAGGTTTGGACACCCCCAACACGTTCCTTACCAATCCCTCCTGGTGTGTGTGTTTGTGTGTGTGTGTGCGTGCTTTGGACCAGGCGCTGGCTCAGTCCGATTCCCAGCAGTGTATCTCTAACAGGGCCTTCCCGCCGGGCTGCCAGCCTGTTTCCCCCCCTGATGGGACAACAGCCCAGCTGACGCCCCCACAGCCCTGCCAACACGACCCACACCTTCGACACACAATCTGCTGCCCCTGCTCCTGATGGAGGGAGGGTGGGGAGTGATTAAAAACAGAAGAGAGCAGAGACAATGAGGAAGAAAATACGGGAGAAACAAAAGCTGTCCCACCATCTCAAACAAAGCAGTTTAATTGTGCATTTTTGCCAAGATGTGCTAGAAGTGCCTAACTATGAATTCTGCTGGACTTATTTTTCTATTCATTATTATTTTGAAAGGGGGGGGAGAGAATTTCCACACAGCCACTATGCTGCCTAGGTGGAAAAATATATGGATATATTAAACTTTTTTTAATCAAAGAGTATAGCCATAGAAACTTCTCTGAAAATGACAGCTATACTAAGGCACTAAAAAAAAGTATCAAGTTTCATATATAAAATGAATAAAAGGTACTAACCAAATGTTTCATAACTTATAAAATAATGCAATATCTGACCAAACAAAGAGAGCCTGCAGTAGAGAGGGAAGTTGCAGTCATTCAACTTGAACTTGACATTCACTGAGCTGCTAATGTACCGCGGATATGCTTTGATTTGACATTTATATTGCACCGGCTAAAGATTTTAATACGGAATATTTTCCCTTGCATCTTTTTTACATTTTCTTAAAAGTTTATTAAACGACTCCTGCTCCAACCTTTCCATAAATTAAGACAATTATTACCATTTTAGTAACAGACATTGGATTTCTTATTGGAAATCCCACTGAGTCACCCTCCTCTCCCAGAACAAAAAAAAAACAAAAAAAAAAGAAGGCAGATGCGGCAGCACACGCACCTCCGAGGCTGCTTCGGCCAAATTCGGGGCTCCGCTGCCGTGCATAATGCATGCACGAACGGAAAGAAAAGTGCAGTGCATCCCTTGGTTTTGTGGCGTCACGCGCGCGCCGTGGCAAGCCCACCCCCCCCCCCCCGGTGTTACACACGTGCAGCCTGCCAGAGCTGTGGTGTGACTGGCGTTCACTGCTGTTGAGCGGTGTGTTAACAGGGTGTGTAATGCGGTGCGCCGGTCCTGTGCTGCAGCCGGGCCCGGGTGGTGGTGGTGGCGGCGGCAGCAGCAGCACTGTAGGCTACAGTAAGGGGGGGGCGGTTATCACGGAGCAGTTATGTAGCTGCTCTGCTGGGCCCGTCTAATTACAGGAGAACAGCGTGTGCACCAGTCTGGGCCTCCAAATGGCACCATATGTTTTCCCAGACTAACCGGCTGAATAAATGCCATTTACCCATTCAGGATGCACCGTGCTCTGTGTCTGGGAATCAGTCACTCGCAGTCACATAAAACCATTCACACCCTCATCCCCCCCCCCACCCCCAAAACACCCTACCGCCTACCCCTCCCACATAAAAGTCAGCTGTCTGTGATTTACCCTGCTCACCCCACCGTGTATCCTAACACAGCTTCCTGTTGGGTTTAACCATTTACAACATCTCATTGTGAGCTGCTCCGCGTCCCTCCGGCTGCACACGGACTCGCATAATAATGCGGGTCCCCCCCCCCCCCCCCCCCCGGTTAAGTTAGACGACGGGGGTTTGGTTAATCAGAAACCGTGCTTCCACAAAGCCAAAGGGTGCGGCCGGGTCCATCAGTCTTTTCCCTCGTGCGACATGTTGTGAGCGACCCGCGCGGCGGACACGATCAGGTGACTTGATAAGAGGTCACGGCTGGTAAACGGTGGTCGACGGGTCAGTGACCCAAGAGGAAGGGGAAACAAAAAAGGAGTGGAGAAATAATCAATCGCGGGGGCCGTTTTGCCTCGGCGGACTTTCGAAAGTGACGTTTGGTTGCATCCGCCGCATGGGCACGGTCTACCAATGTTAGCTGCCGGTGCTAACGATGTTGGGGTTGAGAGCCAACACAAGTGCTGTGCCCGTAGTAACAGCAATCAAGCGGTTTTGGCTAATGCACATACACCAAATCAAGCAAAAGGAACTTCGCGTGAACTACAAGCGAGGTGTGAAATATCCTCATGGAAGAGGACAATTAAGAAAAAAAATGAAAGCCGTTTTGCTTCCTCCGTAAATCATGCCACAGCCCCCACCCAAGTTAGAAGGCAGTGACTGATTACGGGGCAATAACAGCATTTAATAAGATGGTGATACTAGTTTGCGTTAATGCCTTTTTCATTTCGGCTTTGATTCCAACGTGGAGTATTTCCCCGCCAACAATTGCAATCAGTGTCATTGATAACAAGAGCATAATTCTTTGTGGCTGGGGGAAAAAAAGCTGACAACGTTTGTCTCATGACCTCCTTTTTTGGGGGGGTAAAGCTCCCTGTATCATCACTAGATAGACCTATCACACATCATCCGTCTGTTAATGAGAGGAGCCTCGGCCGAGGCGCTCGCAGATGCCTATCGGGGGCAGAAAACAAAAAGAGAATGTAAGTAAATATGGACTGTAATTAGTATGACAAGGTTGAAAAAACAGATAACACACCGCAGCAGCCCAAAGGCCTATTCTATTTTTTTTTTTTCCCCATACGAGCGCATGCACGTGTGCGCACACATGCACAGGACACACACAGGTCCTTCACTGTACGCCATGGCGTACACACACACACACACACACACACACGCAGGCTGACTGGGAACAAATCAAATGTTTTAATCAGCTTGCTACAGCACATAATGAGGATCCACTAAGCCCCAGCTATCGGCCGCCATCGGCCACTTACTTGTGCCTTCAAAGAGCTGATTTTTCACTTCTTCTACAACCAGCTTAACGGGGGTAGCTATCGAGACTCGACACAGTCTGCGTGTGTGCAATAAAACCTGAAAAGTGCAAGCGATGTTTCAGCCAGTGATCTGTGATCGGCGGCACGGGGAAGGAAGCAGTGATGTGCGAGTGCAGCCTACGGGCTCATGGACCTAACCGTACACAGCATGACCACGCATAACGCTACTCACCTCCCAAACTGACAAGGAACCGTGTCAGATCTACCTCTCGCCTTGAGTGCTCTCTCTCTCACACACACACACACACCTGGCCACCTGGCAACACCTGCGCAGCGCAAGGCAATCACATGAATCAGTCAAGTCGGTTTCAGCCAAACTAGTTTCCACAGAGCTCGTGGCGTGTCAGAATTCCTACTCAACCATCCAGGTGTGGGTGGGTGTGTTTGTGTGTGTGTGTGTGAGAGGTGGAGATGTGGCGATGCACAGAATGTGCGCCGTCCGTGGCCTCCCGGCACCGCTCTGACCTCTGCGGGGGGGGGGGGGGGGGCTTACAGCTCCGGCCCCCCAGCTGGAGAAGTGATGACCCCGAGAACTGAGACGCGTCTTTTTGTCCTTGTCTCTTTGCTGCCCGCCTGCAGCCTTGTGTCCTGACTGGGGGACATGCAGAGGTGGGACATCAAGCTGGATGACTCTTTGTTCTCTGCCGCCTGAAACTTAATGTCTCAGCCAACCAATTTAATTATTTCCCCAGCTCTTTTTTCTCTTTACATTTTTGCGGATATAACTTGCATGATTATTGTGATTCTCACAAGTTCACAAATTCAAACCAACAGTGGAGACGATGAACTTCTTATTTCTAAACCCGCGGCCACAGTAGGAACCTCCAACTGTTGAAATTTAGAGCGAAGCTGCCCCGTTTGTCCCCGGGGCTTCTTCACATGTCGAGCCTACAGCGAGCTAACTCGGGCCGCTGTAGCGACACTCCGCCGCGGCCTGCTGTAAAATAAACGACGTTGTTAGCCGCGGTCTCGCAGGTGGAATGTGCTGCTGCTGCTGCTGCTGCTGCTGCTGCTACAATTATTCTAATGCCAGCGTGCCAGAATGCCAGTGCTACCAAATGCTGCTGTCAGCCCAGGGGTTTAATTAGTTTGGCACGTGTGCCACTTATAATCACCTGCCATTACCAGTCCTGGCTGCATCTGCTTACACGTCTGTCAGTGGCGGGCACGCCGCATGTGTGTGTGTGTGTATCGTACCCAAAGGTTGGCGAGTGTCTGTTTGGCAACAGGACCAAGACATCATCTAATGGGAAATCTAGACTGGCAAAGTTCTCTACAACAGCGTGGGTTAATATTCACATGCACGTATTCATGAAGACGGGTATCAATTAAACACTGGTGCCCCTTTTTTTGAGTCGATTACAGCCGGGACCCCTGCGCGACGTTAGCGACCTGTCAGCGGTGCACTGTGGAAGCAGAGGGGAGCAGGGCTTCCCGGTGTCAAACTACACTGTGAATAGAGCTACACCTCAGGCTGAATACATCACATTGTGATTTCATGAGAGCTGGAGGAGGAAAAGAAAAGAAAAAATAAACTTCAGGGCGGCGAGTGAATCTCGACCCCAAAAACATGAGAAATGGAAGTTGAAAGTGAATCGTTCACTCCCCCTGGCGTAGCAGTGGCTACCTCTGGGGCTGTGATAGGTAGAGGAAGAGGAGGAGGAGGAGGAGAGGAGCCCTCTGGCTCTCACAGTCTTGTGACAACTGAGCTCAATAGCTGAAGGATGGACCTAAGGCTGTGTGTTTAGCTATCGGGTTATGAGCTAATGTGAGTGCGTACATGTGACTCCATACATCTGTGCCTGCGTGTGCAGGAGAAGACTCACCTATGAGTCTGCCTCCCGCAGTACAATAGCTCTAACCGCCCCTATTCTTTGAAGAAAGTTCCCATTTAGCATTAAAACAAGGCTCCAATATTGTGCCGCCTCAAAAACATCTGTTGGGGACTTGTGTGGCTACACTAATTACAAATATCTGCGGTAATCCGGCGCCGATAAGAGAGTCATTACTCCACCAGACATTTATCACTATGGGATTGATGACCCATTTCAGAGGCTGCCTTTGTACAACGGAAGTGAAATCGCTGATATCCCTTTTATCCTACATCGCTGCTGAAGCCATCCATTCGTCAGGAGGCAAGCTAGTTAGAATTGTAATTAACAGCCATGGACTTTGGCCCTAATAGAATTTTTGCAGGAAACTGCAGATTGACGTAGAAGCGAGAAGAAGGGAGCACTGTTCTTACTAATTGCCACCGGGAGTGGGTGCCTGTAGAGAGGAGCCGCGGCAGCACTCCCGCTTCCCCCCCCCCGCCCCCCCCGATGGCAGAATTTCGAGCACATTTGTAAACATGTAATCATCGTCACCGAGAGACGTGCCCGCACACGTGCCGGTTTGCTCCCATGCAGCAGAAGCCGTCCCGGAGACGCGAACGCACACTCGCACAAGGCCAAGCTACTGAAAGGAGCAACTCGCCGCTCGGACGCTCGACTTGCGACTTGCGAGGCTCCTCCGGGCCCTCTTTCTTTCGAGCGCGCGGGGCAGATGATCACAGCGGGTAAGGACTCGAAAGGTCTGCCCGCCTGCCGGCCACGTCCCGTCTCTCTGGCGGTAATGAACAGAGACAGCTTGGGGACCGCCCTGCGAGCTTGTCCCCCTCCTCCCCTCCTCCGGCACCACCTCCAGTCTCCCAGCTTCGGGGGCAGAGCCGGGGGGGCCCCGGGGTGACAGCGACGCCAGAGATGTTCCACGCGCTGACAGCCGGGTCTTACCTGGCAGACCCCGTGTGTGTGTGTGTGTGTGTGTGTGTGTGCGCGTGCGCGCCCGGCCTTGCAAAAACACACACAGAGGGGGACCTGTGGTGTGCGCTGTGTAAGCGTGCGCGCTGTGTGACTGTTCACATGAGTTCACGCAGCTACGCGTGTGCACAAAACCGAAGAACGAACATACACACACACACACACGCTGACCCGGTGTAATTCCTCCAGCACACGGCTGGTGACAGGAGCAGCTGCGGCCGCTACGGCAGACAGATGAAATTTTCATAACTATCTCCTCCAACTTCCGTCCTCACCTTCAGGATAATTTATGACCTGCCTGCCAGCCTTGAAGAGACAATATGCCTTGATATGAAATGAAGTGTTCCAGCGGTGTAGGTTATAATTAACAGAGGAGGGGATGTGTATATAGAGAGCGGAAAGGGATGGAGGTGTGTGTGCGTGTGTGTGTGTGTGTGGGAGTGAAGCGGCCAGGTGTGGTGTGGTTGTAGTAGATGAGAAAAAGGGAAAGGACGGAGCGTGTATGTGCGATGTGCATTTGTGCATTTGTGTGTGTGTGTGTTCAGCATACACTCCTTCACGTTTTTCCGGGATAAAGAAATTAACGACCGGAACCCAACAAGGAAATGTCCAAAAATAACATAAGACCACAATGGCAAACTAAGAGCATCTGGTCGGCCCATTGTTTGTATGTTAACTGAAGCCTGTGCAGAACTTTGTGTCACAAACAATCATTCACATGCAACGTAAAAATCCTAATTTGGTAACATCGAATCCCTCTATCCCGCCGAGAATAAAAAGGTTTCACTTGAGATAAACACAATGTTTTTGGTGAGCACACCCTCAAAATGCTACGGTTCACATGCCTGCCACACGTCCTCACCCGATCATGCTCTATCAGCGCCCTGGGATTTGGGGTTTGACCAGAAAGAGTGTGACTACCAGTAAAACAGGCCCAAACCCATTCCCTCTCTCCTTACCACATTGTCTTTTCCAAACACAAATCTTGTTTCCATATTAAAAAAAGGCAGCATTTAATGGGCGATGTCTCAGCAACAAGTGTGTTTAAATGACTGTGGCACTTTTAACGACATTTTGTTTTACTCTCTCTTACTCCCTTTCTGTGCCACACAGCAATGCCAAACCTCTTAATGTGAAGAGCATAATTATAAAAATGACTGTTTCCATTAAAACCGGAGAGCAATTTTACTGCAGTTGTGACTCACTCACGGATAAACATAGAAAATCAACAAAAAGAGAGAGAGCATGACACTGAAGCCTTCCAGTCGCAACACATCCATTCCCACACCGCAAAACGAGAGAAAGCATGTACCTCAGTGGCCAACTACTGACTTGTTTGAGAACAAGTCAGACCTAAGTGCATATTTACATGGCTAGAACGTGTTTGTGCAGAAAGCAGAAGCTAAAAGAAGTCCTCATTCGAGGTGCCATCCTGCTATAGGATAAGACCTACTGTGCAGTATCCTGCAGCCTGGGAGCTATCTGCGAAAAGGGAGTGCAGCGGTTACGGAAACAGCAGCAGCTGCGGGGTTCTCCCAAGGTCGGGACATGTCACGTCTTACTGACTGGTGAATAAGCGGGGGGGGGGGCGGGTGCAGGAGCGAAGAATTTACAATCAAGTGTGCACACAAACACGCACACCTTTTTAAAAAACACACACGGGCCACGGGGGCCGATCCCCGCATGTGACCCGTCCAAGGGACCACACAGACATGTTTTAGATGGAGGCAGGCTTCTTAGGCTGAGACCGCAGCGCTGATTACAGGCTGGTCGGCGATGAAAGGGACAGATGACACGGACTTATTTGTTTTCTCCTCTAGCGCCGCCCCCCCCCTACCCCCCCGAACCAAGTAAACACAGCAACGCCAGCGACGGCCAAAGAAGGTGGTGGAACGTGCTCGTTCAATGGGAGTTACACACACACACACACACACAGGTGTGCGGCCGAATCCCCCCCCAGAGGAGCCGTCTCCTCGGGGGGGGTTGTTGAGCTTTGGTTTCGTAAACGCCACCCTTGCTAATGAAACCTACCTATTGGCAGCGTGACGCCGGCTTCTCTTAACCTTAGCGCACAAAGCCAATCACACTGTCCTCGAACCGGTCCTGAACAGATGACAGCCGTGCTAGAGGTCCGTGGGAGCTTGAGTTCATAAAGAGAGAGAGAGAGAGAGTTGTAAATGGCATGTGAGTAATCCCGTGCACTGTGGCGTCTCCATTTCTAGGGGGCCTTAAAAGAGCTCATTGGCCACATTAGACAAGGCTTTGGATCTGTCCGTCTTTATTGTGGACACAACATTGACAATCTTTTCCAACTCCCATCTGGGACTTGGGACCTCCATTGTCTGCTAACTCCCTGTCCCAGCCCAGTGCAGGGTTCTGGGCGTGGGGGGTCTGTCAGGGACAACACAAAGGAAATGTCACCACCCCTAGAATGAAACGCCGTGCCAACGATAGTCCCCTCTCCCTCTTTTTCTCGGGCCTCTGTGCGTGTCCACAGGGGTGCAACTGGTAGATGACATCACCGGCGGGGTCATCCCCGGCCGGGCACAGCTTCAACGTCGGGTCCCTGGCCTCTGCTGGCCCCCGGTGACCCCTTGGTTTTGATGACAGACTGGGCTGACTCTTTGTGAAGCATCGCCCTGTCCAGGTGAGGACAAGAGAGGAAGACAATGGCAGGAAACATAAAGCCGATGAAGGGTGTGAGACGGCCCTCGAGGTCATGGGTCAGGCCGGACAGCTGAGTGATGAGCGCAGCTGTGGACACGTGGACCTCCTTCTCTGTTCTGCGGCCCTGCCTGCCATGTCAGCTGATGTTGCCTTTGTGGGAGGATAAAGACCTCACTAACTCTCAACAAGTCGGAAAAAAAGTAATAAACACAGGCGACAGATGTACTATGCCACAGATTCAGAATGTACAGCCATTACAGTGACACCCTAACCTGTGTGGTGTGGGTCAAGTCCTTGCCTTTTCAAAGGGTGACAGAAATTGAATTCCATCATAAAAAAGGCATTAGCCTGTGATAAAAGAAAAAGAAAAGAAAAGGTTGCCATTTTAATTTGAACATTTCTGTTGCCAAAGCAACGCAAAATGATTGAAAAACACATGGAAATAGATTGAACTAGATGCTCTTGTGGATAGATACTTTAAACCGTTAGCACTTGTATCATTTAAAGAAACAAAATACAAGTATTGCATAAAAAGCCTTTACATAAGTTTACTTGTGTTGTTCAATATCACAGACTTTTACTATTAATATACTTCTTGTCACTTGGTGCAAACCTTAGAAGCACAAACAAATGAAACGGACTATTTTAAACCTTGAATTACATTTCCACCAAGGCCCATTAAACAAAGCACGCCTACATTTCTCCAAACTACAGCAACTCACTCATCCTGAGCTGTCCAACTGTTTCCGATGTCAAAGGTCAACGGCTGCCTACTCTCCTACCGGCCCACACTGAGAGATGGGAGGACAGGGTTTGCCAAGTCATGCACAAACCCCTGCTCCGGGTCATAAACACCTCCCCGGGCCCGTCTCCCCTCGTCTTTTCTCCTCCGCGGAGGTGAGTTGGCTTTGCGACTCTGTTAATGTGTCACTGCGGGCCCCGCTTGCTTCTGCACTGGCCCCGGCGGAAAGAGACCGAGGAGGCGAGTGAGAGAGGAGGGGGGGGGGGGGGGGGGGCAAAAGGACGAGAGTGGATAAAAGAGCAGGAAGAAAAAGCCATACAGAGGGCCAGATGGGCACCTTCACAGTCCATTTATCAAACCCAATGTGCCCCCCCCCCCCTCCCCGCTGCTCCCATGTCCTAAACCCCCGTGTAATTCTGTAATGATTTTCATTATCATATAATGACCTTACAAAGCCTACAGCAGTTTGCATGGTCAGTACAAAACCCGCAGCTGTTCCCTTCAGTGTTTGCTCGCCGGCTGTGACAAACCACTTTTACGTTTGTTTTTTTTTCCTCTCTTGGTCGGAGCGTTGACCTCAAGGCGCCGCGAGGTCAGCGCGAGGTTCGCCTCATACCGGAGCTTTCCATACTGTAAGCGCGCGGATTCAAGATAGCGTCCCAAAAACTAAATGTCGATGGATTTTCTGTGTAACGCATACCACGGCGTTTTCTTCTTGACCAGTATTCGCGCGGGTGATAAAGAAACAACTGGCAGTAAGTGTTTTGGATCTCTCTCTCCTTCTGGCGCCACTGGGATGTCGTCGTTTTCCTGTCTTTCAGGCGGTTTGCGCCTCGCTCGTCAAACCCCTGCACCTCTCTGAGTGGCGCACTGAACTGCTCTCCTACGGTACAGTCACCCGCCCACATAATAATCCATCTATTTCCAGGGCGCTCACGGGGCATTTACCAAAGGGACATGGAGGGCAGCATCTATCAAAGAATTCGCCGTGTGCATCGTGGGGGAAAACCCGGTTACCAGAAAAGCTCATAAGAATAAAAAAGCTCTCATAACTTCGTTGGCTCAGAGGGAATGAATGGACCGCTCCTGCTGGCGGGGCGAGCCGAGGCATCACTCACTCTGAGTGCCTATAAGTCACTCGCGAAGAACCACTGGTCACCAGGTCCAATTTCTCTTTCTCTGCTTCTCGGCAGTGCTAAAAATGCCCCGGAGGCAGAAAAAAACGGCAGCGAGCAGGAACCACGTTGCGGCGGGTGCTGCTTTAACTGGTGTTTAAGAAACAAAAGTCGGCGAGAACCTTAATCAATCAGCCGTGGTTGTTTATGTTTATGTGCCTCTGGCAAGAGTCATCAATCATCCGCTGTTGTTTTTTTGTTTTTTTTTCTTCTTCTTCTTCTTCTTCTTCTTTTTTCGTCCTTTTGGGAGAATTATGCACTGAATAAAAACTATGGAAACAAAAGGAAGTAATACGATAAAAGCACGCCTGTCGACTATTGTGTGCAAACTGAATTGTATAGTATGTATATAG
Organism: Pungitius pungitius; assembly: GCF_949316345.1. Lineage (NCBI taxonomy): Eukaryota > Metazoa > Chordata > Actinopteri > Perciformes > Gasterosteidae > Pungitius > Pungitius pungitius. The sequence goes on from NC_084903.1 coordinate 19,671,633, forward strand.
AGAAAGCTGCAAAAATAATCAGCTAATTAATTTCAGAAGTCCTTATGTGGTGGTGAGCCCTTAGTGAAAATAAATGAAGATTTAAATAGATCTGATTCACTCACAACGACTTCTCTGCGAAGTAGCAGACCCAAAAAAAACCTTTTCTGGTTTTCAGCCTCTGAAATCTCAAATCGGTACCAGTGCGTCCCACTTAACATTGCGCACAGCCATGTGTTTAGTTTTGCGTAAATGAGATCTGTTGACAGCCACTTGACAGGATGGCCCCTGTTTTTTTTTTGTTTTTTTTTTGTAAGTGGGGGCAATGGGGGTTAGGGAGAGACATTTACTGTGTTCAAAGGGGAGAGGTGGTGTATCAGGAGCAGCTGGAGTTCAAACACATTGTGTGGGACGCTCGCCCTCCTCTGAAACTAATCTAATCAGTCTCTCACTGCTGATAGAGTAAACGTCTGTCTGCCCGCCGACAAGGACGGAGCATTTCCTGCCCTGGTTTGTGATACACGCTGTCAGGGTCTCAGGGTGGATGCGGCGGAGTCTCGGGGGGGGGGGGGGTCAGACGTGGTTAAGAGGTGGTAACGTTGCATTGTGGGTGGTGGTGGTGGTGGGGGGGAAGATAGAGACAGCGCTGATGTGAGGGGTGGGTGTGGTGACGTGGTTTCTAGCTTTCAGCACCTGCAGCTGGAATGCACTTTCGGAGCGGGGCCCTCCATCGCGAGTTGTGAGGCCGCGGGGGCGTCGACGCGGCGAAGCGAGGCGTGTGGAAACAGCCTGTTTACAAGGCTCATCTGGACGGGGGGGGGCAGAGCGAAGGGTCAACTGAGGGGGGACGACTCAAGACACACAAGCGGCAACACTGCAGGGAAATGGCTATCTTTCAAAAGGAATTTCCAGTCAGTGGATACTGCCCCAGGGCCTGTTCTGCTTTCTTTAGGCTCTGAATCATGTCTGGTCCAAAGGGTGTGTATATGCGTGTGTGTGTGTGTGTGTGTGTGTGTGTATGACACAGAGGTCAAAACCATTGATAGAGACAATAAGCAGTGAAACATATGTGGATGCACATCTAGTACATACACACATGTCATTGTTTGTGTGTGTCCTTTCTGAGGGGGAGAGTGACTGAGACAATGAACAGCTAAAATAACACTGTGTGTGTGTGTGTGTGTCAGAGAGAGAGAGAGAGAGAGAGAGGCCCCGCTTTATCTGAATGAATGACCACTGTTCTAATCCTTGAGCTCTCTGCCCTTATCTGGGAGGAAGGAAGCAAGCGACTGGGCTTATCCAAGACGCACGTGTCGTTGTGATTGCTGTTATGGCCCGCCACCGCGTCCACGGCTCGTGTTGCGTGACCGCTGCTGGTCGGGCCGTAAAGTTGTGTCCGAGTTTTTGGAGTCGCAAAATATTTGCCACCGTTGCTGGTTGGTAATGATACTCGTGTTTAAATCAAAGGTTTTGCATGAGTTATTTAGTGTTTGTGAGCCGTTTGTAGGGCAACAGTTTCAGTTAGTTTCATTAACTAGAATAATATTCCAATAGGTTTTAATTAGTGTCATGAACAACATGTTCTTGCTGCAGTTTTGGACTGTTTAATTGTAATAATTCTTTTTTTGCAATTTCTAGCACGCAACATTCGTTCTATGACCTTGTTTTGGGGGATACCAAAGCTAGAAAAGTAGAATCATGCAATTTCCCCAGCAGCCCACTGCCAAATGTATGAATACAACATTACATTTGAAATATTAAGCAGAAAGCTAATTCCCCAAATGAGTTTGGAGTCATTTTCTTTTTTGTTTGTGATGGCGTTCCCATTCCAAACATGAGCCAGTGCTCATACCTTACCTGTCTCACACATCTGTCACAGATGTATTTTTTTCGAGGACCCACGGAAAGAACAGAGTGGGCGGTACATTGTGTTACCTGTCTCTCCAGGTCTGTCTTTGCTGCTGTCTGTCCATCAAGGCAGACAGGAGGATTTCTGCCATGTCCCTCCTTCCCTCTGCTTCCTGATCCACCTCTTCTTCCTCCACTGTATCCAGGAAGAGCAAAGTCTGGGGGAGAAAAAAGTGCAATGATAGTATGACCTTTTAGAAAAAGTCGAAAAAAAACAACAAAAAAACTCTTTCCACACAGATAATTGTCAGCCCCTACAATGGCATTGTTTGTTTTACCATCCACTACATCCTTGAGTTAGACAATTATTTGGTACAACTTAAATTCCCCTAAATAATAAACTGCATGGAATTAAGTTGCTCCAGAAATGACACAGCTCCGAGCGAAAACTCCATTATAACGTCGCTGGGACGGCGACATGCAGTAAGTCTAGTACAAGTCAGTTTCACATCAGAGGACGGGCAAATTACACCCAATATTAGAGTGTGAGTCAATTAATCACGTCCTGCACAGCGCAGTGTAATGTGTGAGTATCCCCCTGTTGAACATGAATTACAGGCCGGCTTAAAGTGTGACGTGGCACATCATTGCTAATCTGAGACATCCCGGCAAACCTTCGTCTCCGAGTCCTCCGCAGCCTCTAAGCTGGTTCAGAGGGAGTCGACTGAAAAAGGATCTGGCAGCCCAAATTAAATGCAGCGCTGTCAGGCACACTCAAATCCTCCTTTCCTACCCTTCACAGACTCTCTCCGTCTCTGAATATCCTTAAATGTCTCCCCCCCCCCCCCTCCTCCTCCTCCCGCTCCCGGACCGAGAAGTGATGGATCTGTAACTCTGACTGACTCTGACGCCTTGTTAAGAACAGTCTCTTCCTGTCACATCCACCCCGGAAAGCACGTTCATTTCTTCCCATTAATAGTCACTCGCTTCCCCACTCATCCAAAACCCCTCTTTTCAAAAAGAGGCAAACCTTCATTTCCTCCACCTCTCCCTCCTTTTTAATCCATTTCTGACAATCTACCTGTCCGTCTTAATTCGCGTGAAGGTAGGTCTGATTGTCTGTGTGTGTATTTCCGAGGGAAAGGGAGTCTGATTCGCGCGCAGAGTAGTATGCTCACTTCCTCCACACCGCGCGGGACAGGCGTCAAAACATGTGGCGCCGTGTGACTGATTACGCCGGACCCGAAGGAGACACCAAAGAATACGGTGACCAGGAGGAAGCGGGGGGCCGGCTGCACTCCCCGTGGAAATTGTACTTTTCGGTTTGGATCAAACACCCTGTCTTCCTGGGATGAGTGTCAGGACGAGAAAGTGCCACAAAGCGCATTCAGACTGCATCAGCATCTCGGCTAGCGGAAATCACACTTCCAAGCTAGCGCTTTAGCGCAGCGCTGATGAGCGGGGCGAGTCGTAGCCGTAAACCTGCTCGGACAATTTCAAATACGGCCGGACAGAACTGAATATTTCTTAAACGTTTTAAAGGGTGCACAAATTTGAAACTTTGAGATGCAATATAGCAGCAAACATTTTTAAAAAGGACACAGCGGAAACAATGGCTACCAAAGGAGACGAGGAAGTCGCTCTCCTTCTCCGCTCACATAGTGGCGGCGGCCCGCGTGCATTTCAGGGCATGTGACCTCCACGTGACGGCGATCTGCACGGCAGTCATAGCGAGGCCGACGTTGACGACGGCGTGACCGCCCACGCCCCTCAGGTTAAACCTTTCTCTCTTTTAGGGGCTGTTAGCACCATTAGCTGCTAGCCGCCGGCTAGTCTCCCATGTTGAGCGTCGTTTGGAGCACCTGTAAACTATGAGTGCCTCATGTTTGCACATCATCACAGCCCGTGGCGGTCAAAAGTGTTCTGTGCCAACTGAGAGTGAGAAGTACCCCAAAAACAAAGCACAGCCCCAGCTACCCCTTCCATTAAACACGTTAAACAACTTCTGCTTTAAGAGCGCGTGTAGATTTGTGTTTGTGTTTGTTTTTGCGTGTGTCTGTTATACCGAGCCCCCTTCTAATGAAACGTGTGTGTGAGCTTGCGTGCCAGAGAGTGTGTGTGTGTCTGTGCGGCTGTGGTATTTTGTTTAGAAGACCCACTGCTGAGAGAGGACATCGGGTTTAGCCACAGGCTGATCCCGAGGCCATTTAAGACGCCCCGCTGGTTGTTTACTGGTCGAGCCCCTTCCTTCCAAAGGCCTTCATCTCCTGGCCCGGCGTTAGCACTAATCATCCCCCTCTTCCCTTCCATTTACCCCGTGATGACAGTAGCTATCCTCAGCCTCCATCTCCCTTCAGCGTGATGCTGACCACACATGTCCCACATCGCGAGGTGAACCAGAGGACAAAGAAGGATCCGGGTACCTCCGTCCCCTGGAGCCCCAGATCCCAAAACTCCACCCTGTCTATTGCCCCAACAGACAGGCGTAAACCTTCCCGGCCCGGTGCAGAAGCAGGGTAGGCAAACAAACACGCGGCCAGACTGAGGTTTTTCTGTGGTTGAAGGGAAGCCGGAGTGATGATAGTGCTCCAAGCGGAGGCTGGCTGGAGGGTAGCCTGGGGCGGCTCACTAACACCTCGAGCCAGGACTGTATCTTAACAGCAACAAGCATCTGTCCATTCCATCACGTAACAACGCGTCACTCATTCCCCACGCAATGACAGAATGGGAAGATTGTTTGTTGCTACACGTGTGCAATGAGGTCGGTTAAAAACTCACAATTGTAGGGCGCATAATGGGCAAAAAAAAAGCATGTCGAAGATATATGCTGCGTGAAAACAGAGCTTCTAGCTAAATAAAAAAAAAAAAATCACCCCATGAAATGTACAAGCTGACTTCAGACCAGGACTTCCAGAGGACCCGTAGCACACTGGCACGCTCTTATATAGGAAACGCGTTACATCGGCTGACCATAAACGCTTAAAAATCATAAAATTCACTTCCCATTTTAACAGACACGGGTGATTTGAACGCCAGACTAGAGCATGAGAATGATGGGAGGTCACCTAAAGAGGTAGGGGGTAAATATGTTATTGTGGCTGGTGTTATTTATATTTACTAGATATACCTTTATATGGGAACCATGGCGGCCGTCTCCCTGCCACTTCCCTGTGTAAGAAGTCCGGTAACAGGCCATTGGACCAGACTGTCTCTGCGTGTGAAGTCACCACATATATTACATATTAACTAACTCTCCAGCAGGGCGTCGGGCAGGTCATCTGCACAATGACAGAGCTAACACCCATGAACACTTATGTGTCTTCTGCTGTTATTCCTCAATGTTTGACCTTTTTTTTTTTTTTTTTTCCTCCAAATCCTCAGACTTCGGCCACCGCTTCAGCTTCAGCTGCTCTGACATCCGATTTCATAGGCCCATGGAGTGGGAGTTTGGCAGACTCCATTTCCCCCTCTCCCCTCTAATACATGAAACCAATATCACTTTGACCGCTGGTGGAAAAAGGCATCAGGCACCTTGCTCGGGGTAATGGATAGCTTCTGCTCACTGATATAAACAACTTGGGAGCCGTGATCCTGCCAGGACCAGTTCTGGTCTGGACAAGGGATCCGTGTGTTATTTGCCCGCATGCCTCTGTTGAGTTACTTTCCTCTTGGGGGGGACTCTCCACCGGTGGAAAAATTATATTAGCCCAGGAAGAAATAAGACCAGACCACATTCGCTTTTCTGTGACATCACACAAGAAGTCATAAAAAATAGCGTGTGTGTGTGTGTGTGTGTGTGTTTTTCTGCCGTCTGCCTGCGGTCACATGATTAGAGAAGGTTGAAAATTGAAGCATATCTGAAATAAAATTTGTTCAGTTTCCATCACGTGAGATCGGTTGATAAGACGTGTGTCTGTCTGCGTGTGAGTGTGTGTGTGTGGGGGGGGGGGGGGGGCATGGCGAAGGGCGTCTGCACTGCTGGTCAGGGTTGACTTCCACACTCGCAACCTTTGATTTTATCAAAGTAAAGAGTAAAGAAGATGAGCGAAGACAGTTCTATGAAAATGTTCACTCAGAGGATTCTTGTCTTTTCTTTGTATGAGCGTTATTTTTTTTTTTTCTCTTTTGATTTATCTGTGCAATTTTGAGCAGTTCTCCCAAGCAAAGCTTGCACAGCACTGACTTTCAAAGAGGTTTGTTGGACTGGTAACTTTGCACTTACTCCAAATAAATTGATTTTTTTTAAGGATTTCGACTTGTAAAGTCAACTGCAATTAATTATTCCTGTTCTCTAATAACGTCTACTAGGTGTAAATAAAACGAAAGCCCACACTGATGATGATGTTCAGGAATTTATTATAGGATTCAATGAATAATATATTTTAAAATTACCTGAGCAACAAAGATATATTGACGATTCCAAAAACGGAATGTAATAAACTTTGTTAAGATAGGGTTGTGCATTTGATTGTACAAGTTCACGAGAAAAGCGTAATGAGCATTGAAACTGACCCCTATCTAGATTTCTATAACGTCTCAAAAAAAGCTTTATTGAAAATCGATTTGGATGTTTCTCCTAAAAAAACAAAAACAAGATACTTCAAATTCATTAGAGGGACATAAAGAGTCCGCTAATTTCCCTCTGTGCATGTTAATGTGTTTTTGCAATCTCCGTGGTGATAGAAACCAAGACCCTTCTGCCGCATTCAACCCCGCGGGGTCGCGGCGCACCATCAATTATGTCAGCTAGTAAAATGGGCTTTGCTACACACAGCAGATTATATGGAGTGTAAAACATTAGAAAAATGTGTCTGAAACACCAGAGCAGCATGTTTGAAGTGACAATGGGTTGGGTTGCGGGGGGGGGGGGGTGAGTTAGAGACACTCCCAAAAAGGAACGACCCCTGACAAGTGATTTTCTTTGAAGGCATTGTAACACACTCAAGTGGGCAGGGACGCTTTCTATGGCCCCAACGGCACTCCATCTTCCTGGCCGAATACAGGCGGGACGGACGGACATATGCTTTCCACAGGGTCAAATGAAGCAGAACTCACTGGCTTTTTTGTGGTGCTCCCTTTCGGGGTGGCAAGAAAGAAAAGGCAAATCTGTTGTCGGGTCGTAGTCCAATGGGCCCACAAATATCGCATAAAAATTCACCGGCCTGTTCCTTGCGAGGCTTTTGTCTCCGCCTCATGATAAGGAGTGTGGCTCCAGTTGGCCTTAATGGCTAAACCACATAGTTCTTGGGTTTGAATAAGCTGTCCAGCAGCCTGGGACAGGACACACACACACACACACTTGTGCAAGCTCGTCACTGGCCTGGCAAGAATGCGTCATCCCATCCATCACAAGGAAGCTTTGAGCGGCGCTTTGACTAATTTGGGACAATGAAGACGGAGCTGGACAGAGATGTTTGCGACGAGCGTGACACTCGAGCACCTTCTGCTCGGTTAAAACCCTCTTTACTCTCTTTCACTATATGAAAGCCGAGTGTAGATTCTAGCTAGATAGCAGATTGGGATCGGCACCTCACTCTGCTGCCAGTAAAAAAGCTTTTTGCTGATGGGAGCCAAAGCCAGCCTTTTTTTTTTTTTAAAGTCCTGGAGTTACAGTGTAACACACACGCCACCATAATTCAGGTCTTGCTAAAATACTAAACCAATAAAAATGGTTTTCCGTCCATTCAGACTCGCATACAGGTTGTTTCGGGGGGGGGGGGGGGGGGTTTAACTAATGTTTGCAGGGGCTGAAATGCGCCACTAACAAAGTTTTGATTGCAGCGTAGTGATTGTTTAATGTTTGGGACAGAACTAACTAACTTATATGTCTAGTCTGGCATCAACTGTGAATTACATTGAAAAAGATTAGGATCTGTAGGTTGCCTCCCATGAATATACTTTAAGAACAGTATCAGCATAAACAGACCTTGATTTTACGGATACATTTGGATTTTCATTAAGGGACAGCTCACCCGACCATGTTGAGATTTTTCCTTTTTCTTTTAATTTGTTTAGTGCAATTGGTGCCATTTGGTTCCATAATATTCAACAGAAAGCAGATATCTCTGCTTTTTTTATGATATTTTGCTCCATTCCAAACTCATAGTAATTTAATTTGCATCATTGTACCCTAACTCCAGATACAGTATACTCCATATACTGTATCTGGAGTCCATATACTCCACATACAATAACTCAAAGCACTAACCTCTATGTGAGAAAAAACAGAAGTGTGTTTAATCAGCTCAGTTGTGTTTGGACTTGCAGCTTTGTTTGTCTTAAACAATTCTCTCCACACTTTGCGGCTATACAGTAATAGACAATGGCACACACCATGAAGCAGTTACATTTAACTGGATTATGGGCTCACATTCTCTATAAGACGCTGTCGTCTTCAATCTAGCTAAGAACTCACAGACACAGAAGCTTTTTTTGTTCCTTGCAACTATGCAGTTTATTGATGTAATTAGTTTAAAGAAATTAAAAGAGAATACATGACATCATGTAGCTAATTATTGCAATTAATCAAAAATCAATATTACTTTGTATCTTGGCACCGTTACGCTGTCTAGTTCACGCTATGTTCCATGACTTTTATGTCATCGTTTGTATTCCAGGTTTAATCTTTTGACAAAATAGACATTAATTATTATGCTGTTCAGCTGCCAGCTCTTGCTGTAAGTGTTGGGTGTTGAAACTCTTGATCAGTACTTGAACAAAGCCCCCAAGGACTTTTCGATCAATACGTACTTTGAAACGCATTACCATATTGAAAAAAAAAAAAAAATCAGGAAGTGAGTCACGAGGGAACCGCCACGACTGGCGGCAAGGAAGAATAGAAAATAATATTTAAAGCAAGCCCATCTCCCCGAAACTAGCAGCAGCAATGTTTAGTACAAACACAGAAGGGGGTCCTTTAAATTTAAAGAATGCTTTTTAAAACGTCATTGCATATGATGCCGATACGCGGCAGTGACGATATGCTGCTAATGAAGATGAACATAATAATCAAAAAAGGAAATATTAAAAGCAGGTTAATAATATACATGAACGTATTGTGTAAATGACCTAGGAACCTCTAAAATAATTACAGCTGTTTCACACACACCGCACTACTGCGGGGGGGGGCGCGGCTGATGAGAGCAGCTAAAAGGTGTTTATGGGACTCACAGGAGAAGATGCCGCCCTGCAGCTCCTGCCCAAATGAAAAGAGCCATTTATTACATCCAACGTGACCCTCTCATTACACACAAATAGGAATTAATGAGCGCTATATCGGGCGCTCCCAGCGGAGCGGGGCGGGGCCCGCTAAAGGACTGGCGTTAATTACGTTGTCCTACATCTCACCCATTTAACACCGCCCATCAGACCCCGCTCCATCTGAAGACACCAGCGCGGACGGGACGCAGTACCTGGAAGGGTGGCCCAGCTCCAACAATGAGCTACATGTTTGTGTCTGACCGGGTGAAAAGGTGTTTTCTCACAAACTTCACTGATTGGATGTAGAAATGCAGCGACGCCAATTGGCAAAGGCAGCATTGTGTGTGTGTGTGTGTGATCTGCCAGTGGAAACCGTTATTAAGCTAAGTTACTTCTCGAAGGATGCGTGGTAAAGGTCAATTAGCTCTAGCGAAATACCACGGCAGGGTGGTCCATCACCAGTGAAACAACGCAGAAATGATGACGCACTCTTTGGGAAGTGTTTAAAATCATTAACACGCCACGAGTGACATACTTTAAGGGATTCGCCAAAACGTCAACTTATCAATAGTGCTCTGTTGCGAAAGGTGTCGCTGGATCCAAGCAGAGAAACTGGCGAGTGGAAGAACATCTGATAGGATTGATGGTCGAAAACTACAAAAACAGACCTTGGGTTGTAGAAAAGAGAGGAGGAAAAAAAAAAAGATTTTCCTTTCATGCTTCACATGGGAGAAGCTGCTTCAAAAGAAAACACACATCTCAGGTTTGATCTCTGTTGGGTTACCCTCTTTATACTGTACATGCCATGTTTTGAAAGGTGACAGACAGAAAAGGGAAAAAAAAAGCATTAAACTTCCCAGAATGCTCCGAGGATTTGTACTTCCTCCTGTCTGTGCTCACATCCCCTTAAAGCATCTACAGCATCAGCTTTTTGTCTCCTTCTGGTACACTCTGATCCAAACTTAAGTCTTTTTCTCTCTCTCCCTCTCTCTCTCGCTCTCTCTCTCTATCAGCTGCAAACAGCACCGTCCATCCCTTCGTCTTCTCCCTGCTCCAAAATGATAGATTCGTCGTCAACAATGTTTTCCTGCATTTCTTTCGCGCAACTTGAGTGTAACATTTCCATTGGGATCCCTCTGCACTCACTTTTCACAGAAGGCTTCATGTACTGTGTGTGTGTGTGTGTGAGAGAGAATGAGCAAGGTGCTGCTGTAGACGCCACACTCAAACACAAAGCCGAGTAAGGATTATATTTCCATTGCTTTAAAAGGCCTTATACCTTACAGCTTGGTCAAAAAGATGAAAAATTAAGTTTGTTTTGATTTTTGGTGTGTAATGAAGGCAGGAACAGTGGAGACAGTCACTGTTATTAGGGGAGGTACAACAAAAAAATGCAAAATGCAAAATAATAAATAAATAATAAATGAGGGGACATGCTGGATTAACAATAGTACGTGTATTGACAGGACCGGATGAGGAACCAGATTCAGATTTGAAAGCTTTTAATAAAAATGTGCACACAGTGTTAGTAAAAAGTAAAAAGGCTCTTCTGTTCTCTCTGGCTTAAAGAGCTCCGCACCGCATCTAAACATGTGTGTGTGTGTGTGTGTGTGTGTTACTATCTCAGACTACGGTGGATCCATCCGAGCAATACGACAAGAGCTGACCATGGATTGAATAAGATCAATACTCCACTAAAACGGCATCAATTGAACAAGATTCAAAGTTATTTTCTGTCTGCCTTTGGTGACAAATCAGCGGGTTTTCTCGTGTCGGCGGTAATTTATTTCACTCCCCTCCTTTTGACACGATTGCCTGCGCGAGTAAACAATCGCACCTGGATCAAAGTACCGGGATGATCATGTATCAAGAGTCGGTTAGCGGTAATGTCTCTAGTCAGCTGTAAGTGGGGCGGGCTTCACTCCCCGAGATGCTCGGAGATCTCTCTTTCATCTCTTCTCGCACTTTCTCCATCCATCCGTCGGGTTACTTTTCAACACACAAACACACGCACACACACACACACACACACACACCCCCCCTTGCATCATCCGGTCGGTATGACACAGGGAAAAGCCGAGCCCCGCGGCCAGCCCCGCCGTCCACACTGAACGCGATTAAGCTGAGCAGTGATTAATCTGGGCTGCCCCATAATTCCTCTTTACCACTTTAATGGATGTTATCTCCCCTCCTCTGAAGGCTTATCTTGCTGATCGGGGGCCGAGGATGAAGAGGAAGAGGTGGGGGTGTGTGGGGGGGGGGAGCATTTGAACTAAATCCATACAGAGGTAAGTAAAATGAATAAGTAAGTAAATAAGTCAGTAAATAAATAAATGCGGGGATGGAGGAAGCGGCTAAGCGGATGAGGCAGATCAGGCGCTGTAAAGTGCTCATTTGTTTCCTAAGGAGACGAGACGAGCCGCCTCCGAAGCCCGCTGATGCGGTGAAAACACACACACACACACACACACACACACACACACACACACACACACACACACACACACACACACACACACACACGCGCGCCATTCGCAGGCGGAAGGGAATAAACGGTCCAAACGGCTGTCAGTAAAACATTCCCCCCACCCCCCATGGTTGTAAGGACGAGGTGAACTCCGCAGTGTTGCTGCTGACAGTCGATTGCGAAAAAGAAAATCCTCAAAAAACGTGGGCGTTTTTCGCCCGAGCCCCGCCTCCTTCCGCGAAGGCCCGGCGACGTGGAAGAAACAAAGGCATCCGTCACATTTGTATCTCACCCATCGCTGCGGCAGCACGAGGTCACGGGCGGTTTGAGTTTCTCCCCGTTACAAGTTTATTCAGCACAGCCCCCGAAACAACAAGTCGGCCCAGGTCTATTGTGGGAATGAAATGCATCCGACTCGCCCCACCTCAGCCCCCCGAGGCACAATCCGCTACATCGTGTCGTCGAGAAATAATTACACACAAACAAAGAGCAATTATTATCGGCACGTCTCTTTGTGCACATTTGAATAGGCCTCAAAGGTAAAAAAACAAAGCAATACTCTAATTTAAACTTCAATTAAACTCTCCTGCACGGACACAACTGTGCACGCTGCCACGCCAAGGCCAGTGAGGGTTTTCATTCCCGCCCTTCCCTGTCTGCGTCCCACCTACATTAATAAACGTAGCAGGCAGAGGAGCCGACGGGGGCTCGGATCGCCTCGCGGCCCTTGTTCCCCTCCGCTATGGGCTCACAGCGAGCGATGCGGCGGCGAGATTCTGTCACAGTCAAACCGCTGTGGGACGCCATTCACTGCGAGTGTGCACCTTTCCAGGTACAAAGCTGCCGCGAGCTGCATCGGCTCCGGGTAACATAAACGCTCCCTTCAAGCCACTGCGTATCTGCCCATGAAAATTCTCTAAAGGGGTTTAAGCATTTACGCAGAACACTATCAGGCGCTGCCGAAAATTCAGCTTACCCTGTTGAATGGGGACTTCAAAGAGAATTGCAAATACCTTTTGCACCGCTACATTTCCCCCCCCCCCCTCGCTCCGTCTCTTCCTGCTTCTTTTAATTTTATATTTCCAAACACACGCTGCCGTCTGATGTAAAATGTATTATCAGCCATATATTTCCTCTTTAAATGAATAATAACAATAATCTTTGAGTAATTTCTTTTTTTCACGCAGCTCCGTCTAAATAGGGCCAAGCAGGCGAGCTAATATTGAGCCGCGGGTAAACAAGGCTGTGCAATAATGAGCGTGTGGATTAGGCCTTTGGTCTATGTTGTGCGATAAGGAAAATACAGCTGCTCCTACCCAGGTAACGGCGCGTCTTGACTGCCAATGAAGGATGAACTACGGTGCCGCTTGCACACTGCTAAAAACATATGAAGACACAGACACAAAAATACCCGCATGCATAAAAACCCAAACTGGAGTATGATCAATGTATAAGCCTATTTGCAGAGTAGAGAGCTTTAAAATGCAAGACAATATGATGCACAGACACAGTGTGATTTAATGTAAGAGATAATCACCGGCTTCATAATGAGCAATATAAAGGCTCTTTAAACACTTTACAGCTTAGTTCACACTTGAGATGAATCTGGGTCCCATGTGTGCGTACAAAGTGGGCGTAGAAGTCGAGTGTAATGGCGAGCGAGAGAGGGAAGGAACCTATGGAAGTAAATCTGTGCCATCGGGGGTTGAAATAAAAAGTTGATTGAATTTCTAGCACTGAATATTTATGCATTGAAATTATGTACCTGAATGTTTTTCAACATTAAAACACCGCAAAAAAATTCAACCTAAAAAAAAAAAATGTTGAAATATTCGAAATGGAGGCTACAATATTCAACCGCAAAAAATTCAACCTTGGCACATCAACATGCGGAGGCTACAATATTCAACCCAAATAAATTCAACCTTGGCACACCAACATCCGGGACACTAAGGAACAGCAATCGATTCTAGATTCAAGATCAGGAGCGTGCGTCAAGCTAAAGGAGCGAGCACCCAAAACACCTTCGGCTTTGGATTGTAAACATGTCCAATAATAACGGGGCTTTAACTCTTCTTCATGTCATCAGTGTGGTTTGTGTCTGTAAGATTCCGTAATAGACAGCTGACATTTGTACATTAACAGACTGTGTTGGACATGAACTAAGCGGAAGTTAAACGAGAGCGTACAGCCGCTCACAATACGCCTCTTCTTCTAGTTTTGAATTAATTTAATAATACTGAGATCCTTGGACAAGCTGTTAGGAGTGATTGGCGGAGTTTTGAAAACCAGGAACGCGCTTGAAGAGGCAGATGAGCCGCTGTATCGTAGTGGGGGGGGGGCAGCGGCAGCGGCTTTAGCGGAGCGTGCAGACGCATAAACCCGACAGGACATGCAGGAATAACCGCAGTAGCGTCGGTGGAAGGATCCGTTTTCACAGCGGCACAAGCCGATCTCAGTTGGGTATTAAGCGACATTCAAAGTCCACGTAACGTTAAATGAGTCTTCATGACCATGGGTAAACTTTATTGAGGATCTGGCACAACACAGCGACCTGCAAGTAGCGCAGAGTCTTACATAAAGGGATGTACGTCTTAATGCGAGGCTTTAGAATTTATCTCAAAGGGATCCTGTATTTGCTCGTAAAGTCTGAAACGAGAACCCATTTTTCAGTGACGGTGTTACGTGCCTACTGGTTTTTGAACTACTGGTTTGGCTACGGGTGCGTGTTTGTTTTCCCCCGGTGTTACGTGCCTACTGGTTTTTGAACCTACTGGTTTGGCTACGGGTGCGTGTTTGTTTTGCCCCGGCAGGCAGGTGTTGTCTGCCTCCGTCACTTGAGTCGTCACACATTTGCAAACATATTGTTCTGAAAATGTTCAAAAATGCATCCCATATCCATTGCAGCGATTACGATTGTATAAGTGAGCACTACGTCACTGCCACGTATGAAGAAATACATAAAAGAACATTTATTAAAAGTCCGCCACAACCGGGATTCGAACCGTGTCGCGCAAAATAACGTAGTGCCACAGAGCAGCTGTGCTACCCACTCGGCCAACCGAGCTTAAGGGTTTACAGTTGATTTGTATATTTTAATAGAGTTGTATATCGTCAGTGGCAAGCAAACGTTTTGGTTTGGGGTGAACATTATATGTTCTTTTATGTATTTCTTCATACGTTGCCACACTGATGACATGAAGAAGAGTTAAAGCCCCGTTATTATTGGACATGTTTACAATCCAAAGCCGAAGGTGTTTTGGGTGCTCGCTCCTTTAGCTTGACGCACGCTCCTGATCTTGAATCTAGAATCGATTGCTGTTCCTTAGTGTCCCGGATGTTGGTGTGCCAAGGTTGAATTTATTTGGGTTGAATATTGTAGCTTCCGCATATTGGTGTGCCAAGGTTGAATTTTTTGCGGTTGAATATTGTAGCCTCCATTTCGAATATTTCAACATTTTTTTTTTTTAGGTTGAATTTTTTTGCGGTGTTTTAATGTTGAAAAACATTCAGGTACATAATTTCAATGCATAAATATTCAGTGCTAGAAATTCAATCAACTTTTTATTTCAACCCCCGATGGCACAGATTTACTTCCATAGGAACCGCTGGTAAACACCTGCAACACACGATTCAGCCGTGGCCTCTGGCTCGCCAAATGTGCTGCCTCCTTCCTTTGCTGCAGGACGGGCCCGGCCTGGCGAGCTCTCCAAATAATGCATTACAAAAAATTGCTCCCTGAAATTATTTACGGTGGAACGCACTACAGAAACCATAACATTTATAATGTTTTACAAAGCCATCAAATAAGTGGAGAGGGGATTAATTGCCCCGGCCCGACCTTAGAATAATTATTTTGAGCGGTGCAACTCTAAACTCCAATGAAATTGATACACTTTGATAATTAGATTCCTGGCACTGACCCGCTGAAGTCAATAAAGGTTATTAAGGCCAATTGCTGTCTAAACGCATTACGGGCGGGGGTAAACTGTCCATCGGAGGGCCCCTGCTACTCCAGCGCCAATATGATAATCCATTCTCCGTCCTGGGGGTTCCTTCCCCAGCGCCTGTGTCTCCACTCTGCCATACAAAACCAGATTGGATTCGCTTAACCTTTCCAGGACTTTGATCAAATGAGCTCACACAGCAATAACATTTACATTGACCCCCACCACACCCACCCCACCTCCCGACCACTCCTCGGCACCGACCCTCTCCGCGCCGCCAGGTCAATAACCTAATCAGCTATCGATGGCGTCCGGGGCCAGGCTTGCGTATCACTCGCGGTGCGAACCGCGCCCGGATTGTTTCCCGAGGCCCGGTTGTTAAGAGTGAGAGGGGGAGAAGATGATGCGGTCGCCAAGCGCATCCGTGCACATTCGCCCCCCCCCGCACAACGTGCATGCCGGCAAAAGTCGGCGTCCATTGCAAATCGGAGGAAGTACATTTTGTCACACAATGAGAAGGAAAAGGAGAGAAAGTGCGTACAGCAGGTGTATGTTTGTGTGTGTGAGCATGCGTGACCAAACAGGGAGTGACAGGCCGGGGTGAATGGCGTAGAGGTAGACGTGGCCCCGATACCACTTCCTGTTTTGTACATCTTGAAGTATACAAATGTATTCAGCTGAGTGGATCCCATTTATTATGAAAGTAGATTAATTTCCTTGATGTGCGTCGAAAAAGATTTCCATCTGCGCGGCTCGCTCTCCTGTCAAATGAGGGAGAAAGTGTGAGAAAGCGGCGAGATAGCGGGAGAGGGAAAAGAAAACAAGGGAAAGAAAGAACATAAAGAGAGAGAGAGAGGGAGGGAGAGAGGGAGGGAGACGGAGAGCACTGAAATCTCTTTGCTTCCGAGGTGGCTTTTGAAGTTGGGAGATGAGCAGCCACAGAAGTCAGGAAAGTGACAAATTAGGGAAAAAGCTGTACTGTGCGAGCGGAGCTGCTAAATCAATTAAAGTCATGCCAAGTGCATACATTAACATCAATGGCACACACACACACACACACACACACACACAAACACACACACACAGGACAGAGAGAAAAAAGGGGGGAGATGTGCTCATGGGCTCGTCGCTGTCGCTTCTCCCCCACAGTGAAAAGAGGAAAAGATTAAAAAAAAAAAAAAATGCCACACCGGTATTTAATATATTCTGCATGAAGCCAAGACTCTCTGTCTATTGTCAGTCAGACGGAAGCTATTCATTGTTGCTAGTTTTCGAAAATGTCACTATTGTGTGATAGTGGAGTCCTGAGGGGACGCAGGTCAAAACACACTTTAGCACCCTGCACCACAAGGGAGTGTAAAAAAACACAAACAACCGTTACCTTATATACACTGCCCCCCCCCCCCCCCGTGGCCCACACCTTCGCACACAAATAATACATTTGCTGTACATACACTTTCATCACAGTTCATCCGGCAGCACGTCTCTTTGTTTCTATCAGGAAACCACATGAATTCATGAGGTACCAAAAAAAAAAAAAAAAAAAAAAAAGAGACGAGCAAGAAAGTGGTCTTTCTTTTTTGGACGGTGGTGCTCTTTATTTATTTATGTATTTTATCAAAATGTCATTCAAATAGCAGGATAAGCATTTGCATGACAACGGGGCGCGGAGCAGAGAAGGAGCCCCGGGGAGAGACAGGATCCATAAACAGGAGCTGGTGCCCCCATATTGCAATATTCTTCATACAGACTAACACACGCACACGTAGCCCAGTGCATCCCACAACAACTGTGTGCTAAATATGACAATAAAGAGAGGGAGTTGGGCTGTTTGTATTGCTATTTTAGCAGGATAAAACAATAGGCTGATTTATTGCTGCAGCAGAGAGTATAAAACAACACGGTGTCAATTTATAAACCCTATTTAAAGAGACATATATTTGTTATTCTAAAATACCCATGGTGATATCGGATTTGACAAAAATAATGCTGTATTAAAAAAAAACTGCAGGCTAGAACAGAAAAACTCTAAATAAATAAACGGCAAACAGCATCTGCCTCCAGTCGGTCACTCGCATTCCGCTAAATTACACTCTACTGTCAATTTCCAGACTCCAAATGTGAAATATATGCAATAAAGGAATGTAGAGGGAACGCACATAATCTAAATAACTCAAAGTAATTTAGGGGAATGTGTTTTAATCTTAGTGCAGAGAAGCCACAGCTTTCAAAACCTCTAACAGGAAAATCTATAGAGTGCTTTTCATCAGCATATCAGAGGTCGATGCGTGTATGTAAATATTGCCTGCGAGAGCAATAATGTTGTCTTTCGTCACAATAGTGAGTGACTACATTCATGCATTCGGCAGTGGATTATTTTTGGCCAATGTGCAGAAGGTATACCTGCTTCTGTTTGATCTCACATAAGATAAAACTGTTCAAATCAGAGTAAATTGAGGTTTGAAAAAAATCCAAAAATCCAAAATATACAACTCGTCATTTAAAAATATACATCAACATTTTTTTTTTTTTAATATTTGTATGTGAAAAAATCCCCATGAGTGGCACAAAACGGGGAACACGAAGGAGGTGCTTTTCTCGCCCATTAAAGGGAGTCTGAGAGAGCGCGGGAGGGAGAGAGGTGATGCCCTTTTCTAACTACGGGTCCAAATCACACACTTCATCTGGGAAGGTGGAGCTCTAGATGAGTTTAGCCCCTGTCTCCTACACCCCCCCCCCCGCCCCCCCCCCTCCCCAGGCTGTTGGACTAAGTGAGAGAGGGGGAGCGCAGGAGAGAGACTACGGCTGGAGCCCAAACGGCGTCGGCGAGCACCGTCGGCTCTCCTCCAGCTCCTCGCCTTTTATCCCCGCCCGGGCATTAGATGTGATTACTGCTCAGCGCTCCACACTGACAGAGACCGAGAGCTCCACACAGACAGCAGGAGAGGGTCGAGAGGCATAAAGAGAAGGAGAAGGAGAGGGAGAGAGAGAGAGAGAGAGAGGGGAGAGATGGTGCAGAGAGGAGCGCCTGCTGCTGCTGCTGCTGCGGTGATACAAGAGTGCCCCCTGCTGCTTCTGCTGTCTGGGTATTGAACACGTGCAGGAACACACACGCTCTTTGAAATCGAGCTACGAGAGACCGACTGCAAAAGAACAAACAGGGGGGAGGAGGGTGGTGGGAGGGGAGGGGGGGGGGGTAGAGGAAGCAAAACTAAGCATGTATAGGTGTGATTTTGTGAGCTGCATATCTACACTGCTGTGTGTGTGTGTGTGTGTGTGTGTGTGTGTGTGTGTGTGTGTGTGTGTGTGTGTTTGTGCGTCACATTTGCATTGTACCGAGCTGTGACTAAGGTAACTTAATTACGGGTCTGACATTACTAAGTGATTCCTAACTAATAGCTGCGTGGCCCGCGTTCCTCTCTAGTAAAACTTGTGTGAAGCTGCAATTTAACACATGACACATCCTTAATAACGCAGCGTGGTGAGAAGTTAGACGATCCATCATGTCATTTTGAGCACACCCTCCCGTGTGAGGAGCATTATTGGACAACAGATCACTTATGTAGTTTGTATAAGGAGCACAAGCGCAGGCATGTTGAGCATTTACAGAGCCGAGAAGCCTTATTAGGAAATGACAGAGCGGTATCAAAAGTGGTTTAATTATATGTTCATTCTTTTCTACTTTGTGTTTAATTGTTGTCATTGATGTGTAATAGATGTACAAATTTGGTTTTGTATATCAAAAAAGCGCTTGTTTTTCCTCTCATTTATTTTCTTCTAAAGGAACAGTAAAGTAAGGTGAAAAAAGTTGAGTAAACCTCCGAAGTGGAGCCGGGCCTCAGAGCAGCCCTGTGTCCCAGCGGCCTTACCATGGTCTCCATGAGCTTCCAGTCCTTCTCCAGCTGCTCCATCGGTCCGGTCCACCAGCTGCAGAAGCGGGCGAAGCGCTGGCCCTGAAACCAGTACTGTCTCAGCCACTCAAACTCCACCTGCACAAACACACACACACACACACGCACAAAAGACATTCTGAGGTTTAATTAAACGACTAATGGCTATTGTCACTACTCCTCAATTAAAACATTTAGCATTTGTAATACATGACTGTATATTGTGAAATAATGATATGAAACAAACTTTCAACTGCTATTGTTTAAAATCACACAATAGGACAAAGAAATACAAAAGAAATACATTCGCAATTGCTTTAAAAACAAAATATATGCATTAATAAAATATTTCATTATATCTCTTTATACGTAAAATAACGTAGTAATAACAATAACGTAATAATACATTCTATTAAAATATGGGCGAATTAATATTATAGTATATATATTTCATATATTTTTGAAGAAATAAAAACAATTCCAGCATGAGGTAAATATATCGATTGTATCGGTCATCTCTGTGTGGAGAATAACTCGTGAACCCAAAACACCCGGACAAACAGACACGCTACGGACTATGTCTGTTCACCCACACCTTCCAGTCAGCACACCTGAAAACTCCGCCCTCCTCCTTCCCCCCCCCCCCCCCCCCCCTCCCCCACGACTCCCTCGCTCCGTCTGGAGATGACAGTCGCGGCTGCCGAGCCTCTCCTCCGCTGGGAGTGTTTTTGTTTCCTGCTCTTTTGAAGTGCTGATTTAATCCTCGGAAGGATGCACCACGTAGCCAGGTGTAGCCTCTATCTATCTCTAAAGTGTGTCCTTCCGCAGTGCATTTGTGTGTTTGTACCCGTATGCGCATCTACATCGGCCTCTGAGTGGCTTTCTTAATGTCTCTGCATACAATTGCAAATGTGAGTGTCAAAGATTGCCGCCCCCCCCGGAAGCGTCTTACAAAGCATCATCCACCCAAAACAATGCGCGCTGCGTTCCATTTTGACGCCGACAACTGTACAACACAAGAAGTCGTCGCACACAAAGAGGAGTCGCACATCAAATGGCACAGAGAGAGAGCTATTGTTGCATTCCTGAAAACTGTTTAGTGCATTGTTCTTCTAACAGCGCATTACCCAATGCGTACAACACATAATCAGGGGCAACAGGGTCTAGGCAGGGAAGTTCTACCCCCAAAAGGTATCCAATCAAATACCTCATTGTTAACCAGTAATCCACAAACTATGCTGCTATATAACTACTGCATTACAAGTTTGGTAGGGATGTAAAAAGATATGAGGAGTCAAAAAAAAAGAGGACGCATAGTCTTGGTAGAGGGAAGTTTAATCCCACAATGCAATTCAAATCTGTGTGTGGGCAAAATCTGTGGCAGGAGGATTTATACCTTCATTGTATTGGTGGAATAGCTTCGGGAACTTTGAATCTTTTAGAAGCGAGGTGGTAAAAATGATGAAATAAAAAAAAAAGAGGCAAGTAGACATTGAGTCACCTGCTGGCCTGCGGCGTTGCCCAATGCAAAGGGCGGGAACTGTTTGCACAAATAACCGCAGCGAGCTCTGCCGTCGGGTAGGAAACCGCGCTCACAGCCATCCTGCCTTTTGCTTCCAAAGGGCTCTGATCACAGCGGGGATGACATGCAAGGACCGGGGCATGTCAGGGAGAATACACAGCCAGTGGCGCTGCTCAGCAGCCTCTCACTCGCTCCATACAAGCCGCCCCTTCAAAGAAATGTCACCCTTTATGGTCCCCTCAACACTCTCCCAGAAAACCCCCCCCCCCCCCCCTTCGATCAGCGCAGCTCAGACAAAACAACAAAGCCGCGGCCAGCGCCGATATATCGGCCGCTTCCCCTCTGTCGGTCCCGCCTTGCGCCCCTCTGATTGTCTGCCCGTCCTTTCGAGTGAGGAGAAGCCAACCTGCGTCTTCACTTTGAGACCCGACGCAGGGGGGT
Organism: Pungitius pungitius; assembly: GCF_949316345.1. Taxonomy (NCBI): domain Eukaryota; kingdom Metazoa; phylum Chordata; class Actinopteri; order Perciformes; family Gasterosteidae; genus Pungitius; species Pungitius pungitius. The sequence goes on from NC_084903.1 coordinate 19,692,927, forward strand.
AGGAGCTGGCCGTCTGAAGCTACCGAGGAGCGGCGGCTACGTGGCATTTGGGGCCCCGGACGCCCAGCTGAGAGTTACCTGAGAGGGGGGGGGGGGGGGGGACTCGGACTAAATGCCACCTATCCAGGCGGACAGATCGAAAGTGTGCTCCAAAGAGAGCGGTTGTTAGGGGCTGGACGGCGCGGGGGAGCGAGAGGGGGGGGGGGGGGGGGTTGTATAGTGGCTCCCCCGCGGCAGTGGCTGTCATCTCTCCAGGTGATGGACACACTAACTACACATTAGCCCCACATTAGTCGACTGGCCGCCCACCACGGCGAGTGTGGAGTTAAAGCAAGGCAGCCTCCTTCCAACACGCACACACACACACTTAATGAGGCGCGTTTTTATTTATTTTTTTCCAACACCTTCACGGTATTCCCAGAGCGGGTCCAATCAATTTCCATCGCCGGGGCCCCGAGGTGGGCGCTGATGAGAGTTGGTTCGATCCCACTCTGTCGTCCTCTGTTTACCTTTTTCAGCACCCCCCCCCCCCCACCTCACACATCCGTCAGGAGAACTGGCGCCTCCATCTCTCTGTGAGCCACCAGGCACGCAATTTACACTCATCACACACTTGCCGGTGGTCATATACGCGAGCTGGGGTCATACTGCACACGCACAGATTACCTTTCTACTTCTTTCTGTATCCATAGAACATTCAGTTCGATTTTTTTTTCGTGGTTTTCCTGTCTCAGCTGCGACTAGAGTAGAGACGTCTATTACGTCGCTAAATTACAGACAAGTGAACTACTATGACAAAAACAAAAAAAAAAAGGAAAAAAAGAATGTGAAATGCATTTACTCAGATATTTTCATTCTAAGGGCTTATATAGAATAATAACAAAGAGTAGTTAAAACATTAAAGGGTAATAAAATTGGTAGATAAAGCCGGACAAACAACTACAAATATAAACTGCCCAGATCTGCTGGCAGAAATGTGTTTTCAGAATATATATATATATATATGATTACAATGATATTGCCGTGGCATAAGGCCCCAAGGACAGGTGCAAAAGCCAAGCAAATATCTGAGAGCCTGGGGAGACATTGTGGCCTGAAAAAAGGACACTGGAAGGTCACGCACACCTGCTTCCGCAGTTTACTTTCTGCCGGAACATGTGGCAAAACCTTGTCCCTCCCTTCAATATTTACCGTGGGGGGACTGGCATCATTAGAGGGGGTCCCTCAGGGCACTCTGTCACACACCCACCTGGGAAGTGACACCGTGGCTTTAAATGAGACAAGACGTTTGCATCTGGGATTAGCATTTCAAAGGCAAACATGCACGCGGGGGCCGTGTGGCGACGCCATGTTTGACTACCCCCCCCCACCTCCTGCCACCTAAGACAGGAGGAAAGATTATAAAGAGACAGAGAGAGGGAACCGCGCTTTACAAACAGGTGGGAACTTGAGTTCTTCTTTATTTCCCTCTCTGTTTCCCATCACCCCCCTATTTGAACGTGCCTCGTCCCTGAGCCCCCCCCGCGCTCAGCTCGGCAGACGCTCTGCTTCATCACCGTCAGGCCCGCCCACTTCCTCCCAACAAACGTCGACCTCCACGCCTCACCACGTTAGCCCAGTACATCCGTTGGCGTGTCGGGGGCCGGGGGCCGGGCGCCAGCTCGCTTCTTCAGGAGAGCCCCCCCCCCCGCGAGGCCGCGCTCGGTGTCAGGCTGCCTGCGCGTCCCAGGCTTGTTCACTCCTCGGTCGTCCATGTCAAACACGAACCAGCGCAACGTGCGCCCCCGCCGAGCGCCGAAGTGGGCCGCCATCATAAATAACCCCGGCAACAATACATCATTTAAGTTGGTGTTCTGCACTCGTGGGCAACTCCGAACAAATGGCCACATCTATCATTGTGAGTGCCAGCAAGGGTAGGGTTGAGCCCCCGAGAACACCCCCCCCCCCCCCCACCCCCTCCCCCTCCTCTTACCGGAACATTCCCACGTACATACACACAAACACACACACACCTGCTCAGTTATAAATAGCATCTTGGGTTTCCTGAATAAACCTGCTCTGCCCTCCTGATTTGGGCCTACACTCGCTAATCCTGTGGCGCTATGCGGCAAACTAGCAGGTGTTGCTAGCTGAACTAGCGCAGCGCTCCTCCTGACACAGACAGGCCCCATTGTTTGGCAGGGCTGAATAATTAATACCGTCTACAACCTTTAAACAACCTTACGTCAGACTCATCTGTCATGGCGTCCCGCTGAGGAGCCTGGGTGCTAGCGTCGGCTAGGATGCGCGCTTTGAGCCCAGGGGTGTAAACGGGGGGGGGGGGGGGGGGGGGAGGGGGGGGTTGAAGTGGTATATTAACTGTTGGCCTGCGGCAAGCTAGCACAGGGCGTGAGAGGGGGGGGGGGGGGGTGCGGCTGGTGGCTCCGCAGGCGGCCCCTCGCGTTTCCCTTTTGACCTCGGTCTTACCCTTTATAACCCAAGTCACCGTCGCTGATGTGTGAGGAAAGAGGGCAGCGAAGGAGGGGAGCGGGCATGACTCCATCTTTAGGTAACATATGGAGAGGCTGTTGCCCGACGATCCATCACCGGCCCGGGACAAATGAGAACAACCTGGATTTCATATTAGAAGCTTTTCCCTGAGTAGACACAATCAAGGGAGGAGGCAGAAAGCCGGAGAACTCGCATTTTGCCGTTTACAGCGTTTTAACCTGCTGTCAGCGGCCGGTATGGTGTGTGTGTGTGTGTGTCCCATGATCTGGAAAGAACTATTCAATCCAGGATTAAGAGTGCCTGGATTTTGCCATACTACGTGTAGTTTGTCCAGTAGATTATTATACAAGAGCCCAAATGGATGTTTTTTCAAGTTTCACATGATCATTTTCTATTATCTTCTTTTCTTTCTTCCTTTTGATCCTGAAACTTGTTTGCAGATGGTTGCAAGTCATCTTTAACTTCCTTGGCGTGCCAAATGATCAGTTAGCATCACAGAGAAAATGTATTTGAACTATTAAAGACTGGCATGCTATTGTCCAAACTTTATTGGCACACGATGTGTTGTCCAATATGGTAAGCCTCACTCATCCGGGACTCCAAGCGGGCCAAACCCATTTCGGTGCTGTTTGATTCAGGCCCAGCAAAAAAAGTAGTAATAAGAGTAAGGACATCCATCCATCCACTTGCCTCCGCTTACTCGCGGTCGGTCGCAGTTAAAAAATAAACATCTATATACGAAGAAAAATGAACAGTTGAAAGCACGTGCAAAAACCGACACAAAGCGGGTGCGCACGTGAACACGCACCACGTCCCCACCTCATTGTGAATCTCCTCACAGTGCCGTAGCGTTGTCGGCAGCAGGGCCAGCAGGCTGTGGGAGCCCGTCTCCGGGTCCGTGTGCAGGTTGGACAGGGCCTCCTGACACCGCGACTGGATGTAGGTCAAGGTCCCAGTGGAACACTGGTAAGAGACGGACAAGCCCGGTGTTTTACAAATAACTCACATGCAGGGTTTAGCTAGGCCCTGTCAACTGAAATATAATCCAGAAGGTTAAGTTCAGTTTGTTAATTTATTGTAGTACTTAGCTTTTATCAATTTTTTACAATTATTTTCACACAATAGAGATTACGGAACTCTTCGATTACAGTAAAAACATGTTTTTCACTATGCACACTCCTTCTGCACTGTCGACTTGCTCTACAGCATTTCCACCACGCGTTCTCACCTCGGCCACCCTGTGTGTGGAGCTGAAGCGTGCGCTCTCTCCAGCCAGGACACAGTGCTGGTGGGTGCTGTTCAGGTCGTCTGGTGGGGAAAAAAAAAGAGGGAAATGAGAAATGTATCCGAAAAACGCAAAAGAAAAAACGCAAACCAAAAATCATCAGCGGAGCAGTGAGGGATAATAAAAAAGACCTGCGAATAGCATTCAGTAAAACATTGTGGAGCCAGAGTTGACATTTCTCATTTTGATCATGTGTTTTTAATTAATTCTAATGAAAAGGAAAAGCGGGGAGCGAAGGAACATGACGACTAAATCATCCCGTGCACCCCGGACAGATTGCGCTCGGTCCGGCGACGAATCAAATAAGAATGAGCAGCATTGTACTAAAATTTTAATTACCAAACAAAACCAGATCGTGCTCAATCTGTCAAGATGGAAGAGCCATACCAACAAACATTTGTCCAATATCACAGGAGCTTTAGGAAGAGGCCTTACTGCTGTTTCCTGTGTATCCCTCCATGTGTTTCTGTGTGTGCATAGAAGTTTCTCAGCTCTGCCATTATTTGCCTCATACCAATAATTAATTTAGCCATGACAGAGCTGTCATTCACAGCACATGTGCATATTTACACCCGCCTTGAGCAAGAGTACACTGGCTAATGCCTTTGATTTGAAAGTCAAACAGCCAAATGCTTTGGGGGGAAGATATTATTGTTTGGTGGGAGAAAAAAAAAAAAAAAAAGATGGCGACAAACAAAACAACTTGCCGGTGTTTTCTTCACCCTGATGAGATTGTGAGGGATTAGGTCTCTGGGCAGAATTACTCTGCGTCTTTAAAACTGTTTATATCCAATAACAAATTATCTCCATCAATCTGCTCTTTTCTTGGCGCGTCTGATGCGTCTGTGGGATCAGGAGGGAGTAGAGGCAAACTCGATAACTGTAATAAATATTTATCTTTCTTTCAACCCCTGCGCCTGCTGCCACTTGTCCTCCTTTTCCAGGAAGCAGGCTTTTAAATATATTGGGTCAACTCTTTCCTCCAGTCCCCCTGTGCATTGGGAGGCTGGAAATCTGATTATTGAACAGGCCCGGTGTCAAGACTTGCATTGTTCTTCTTTAACCACTGAAATTCCATTTGTGTGGAAATGATGCTGATTCAATTTGGCTCCAGCAGCTCAGACATTAGCGGCTCAAAGGGGCCACGCGGCGACGAATGGTGCTGAAAAGACATTATAGCGTCTGCGGTTATACAACGTTGTAGTTTTCCCTTTAATACCACTAACTATCCATCATATGGTGCATGTCGCTAACACACACGCGTGGTCTTAGCAGTGGCTGCTCCGTCTGAACACATGTGTGTGTGTGGGGGGGGGGTTATCCTCCCTCCGACGAGCAGACGACCGTGTGCGTTTTTTTGTGCAAATTTCTAAGTGCGTGCACATGTTCATGCATTGTGCCAAGTGTTTAATTCAGGTGGACCGACAAAGCGTCAGACAGCCAAGGACTCTTGTGCGTGCGTGTGTGTGTGTGTGCGGGAGCTGCTATCGTCGCGCAGCAGTTGGCCTCTCAAGGGCGTGCTCACCAAGTGGAGCATAAATCCCCACTGATCCGCGACAGTCAAGTCCCATTAGAATGGTCTGCACAACAGCCCATCACTCTATTATCATGGCTGGCCTGAAACTGACTGTTCTATTGTAAATCTTATCCAGCTAAAGGAGGTCGGCTTCAAGCCCTGTCAGGCTGAATATTAGGGCCCGGGCAGCAGACGCTGCTCTCGGGATGAAAACACAGCGGGCCTCGAAAAAAACTTCAGCTTCAGTAATCCATTTAAAAAACCTTCCGATTCCTTGATTCTGAGATGAATCAGATGGGCAAACACTTTAACACAATGTAGATGCAGTGGAGACAAGACAAGTTCAAGTGAAGCCGCTTCCTGTTATAAACATTTTTGGAGGGTGCACTTTTCTGAAAGAAAAAAAAGGAACCTGCGATCTGCGTGTTTTGGTTCTGGTTCTCACTTCGGACCGTAAATCACCTGCACAATTTCACATATCAAGCTCTACCTGGGGAGACGGCGAATTAACTTGTGGAGGCCAACACGAGGAATAAATAAACCATTGTGCTGTTTGATGAAATATGGGGTATGTATTAACAGGGCAGTTACAAATCTCAAATGTACGGTTTGTACTCTGGCTATATGTTTTGAATTTGTAGAATGGGTCTCCAGAGTGGGATTGCGGGCAAAAAAAAAAAAACTTGAATGAAATTCAAGAAAAACATCAAAGAAAAACCTAAAACGTCTCCAGAAATGCTTTTGATACAAACCTGTAGATCACCTCAGTCACGTACCCTTGACTCCATACTCTGCTCTTTGCTGAAAGCTGCTGTAAATCTAAGCAGCGTATTTATGATTTTGACATTTACGCAGAGTGCGCAGGTAGGGGATCAGTGTCTTCATAAAACAGCACATGTGATTCTACACTAGATGGATCAAAGCATCTTCCGATAACACTTAAAATCACCAGGTGGAATATTTATACTACCACAAACATAGAAAGTTGAATAATAAAGTGGAGGAACTATGAAAATGTATTTTAAATGTATTTTTTGTGTAATAATTGTACAGTAAAGTATGTCGATGACTGAGTGCCTGGAATTTCATAAGCCCCTATAAAAAATATAAAAACACGTTATCATCTTAGAGGAAAATGACGCCTGAAAGTCAATTTTCCAATATAATATGATCAAACTTAACTTCTTTTTCATCCAAACAAAAAAACGTCTGCTACTAGGTGGATACATTTCTTCACACTCACCAAATCTGAGAAGGCTCCGCAGGGCCCTGAGGGCCGGACAGAGGAGTGCGGAGGCGTCCGCTGCAGCCAGAACGCATTAAGCTGTGATTTACACCCGTGTGGCTCCCCGTCCGTCCTCCCATGGAGACGTAGCCAGCGCCGGCTCGCAGGACTTCAAATAAATAACGTTTGGTTTTCCTAACCTCTCTAATGCACACAATTTCATGGAACCTCAAAGCTGCGTGTACGGGGCCAAGTCGTCCCCCCACACACACACACACACACACACACACACACACGGCACAGCTCTTCTCCTCGTGGGCGGGAAGTGCATTCCTGCTAACGTGGGTCATTCGGGAGAATGTACATGCTCAAGTTCCTCCAAAACTGAGACATCCCGGCATGTGTGTGTGTGCGTCCGTGTGTGTTTGTTTTTAGTACCTCTCATGTAGTAGCAGTCTCCAGACTCCAGCGGCAGCGTCAGGCCAGGTGTGCGGATGTCCCAGGCTACCTTGAGCCCGATCCTCCAGCACGCCTTCTCCCCGCTGCCTCCCTCGCTGCTCTCACCTGTCAGTCACACACGGGCCCCGACTCACTGTAACGTTTGCATTTCACATTCACGTTTCTGGGTTTGACGGTTTCACCCGGCGTGACTTAGACTGAGAGGAAAAGTGCAACGCGCTTAAATTCCTCACATTTCTACGGGAAAAGCGTAGTGTGGTCAAACTCTTTTGTTACCCAGGAAAAAAATAGTGATATCTGTGCAGCGTGGTGGCGAGATGATTCAACAACAGCCTAAAACGTAGCCAAAATAAAAGAATAAAATGGCATGGTAAGGAGCGCGGTGATTAAATCTATACCACCAGAACAAGGGATGCGAGATGTAAGCCTTTTGTCTCTTAAAAAAAAAAAAGGTAAGAATCACTTAACAGCAAAGCGAAGACGATAGCTGTGATCATATTGGCTGTTAGCAACGGATCCTCATGCCGTCATTATGCTGCGCGTCGGGTAAAAGCCCTTTGATGTGGTCGAGTGAGTGCATGAGGCGGTGTTATTGGACAGCAGCTACCCCGTGACGTTCCCTTGTCTGAAGCAGTCCGCTGCATCCGCCTCCCCGGTTCTCTCTCTTTCGTCCTTACGAGGCATACAGAGCCAAACACAATTTGGCCTGGCTGCCCAACACCCTTCAGCAAAATCAATACTAAAGTCTTTCTGGGCCTCTCTGCCCCACAGCTGCCTTTTCCTTTGCTCAGCACGGATAAATAGTAACTTAATTTCCAGCCATTGTGCTCTCAGAGCCAGGCTAATGGCAGCACTCCCCAAGGCCTCTGGAATGGGGGGGGGCGCAGGGGGAGAGGGGGGGGGGGGGGGAAGAGATCTTCCTCTGTGCCGGAAAATGTTAAGCCGTGGCAGATTCCTTTGGATCAGCGCAGCTGGGGGAAAAAACAATCAGAACACTCCGCTGGCTGAGAAACAAGGTGAGGCTGCTTCAAGGAGAAGAAAAAGCCGATCAGGAGGAAGCAGGTGCCACGCGGCGCATCCAACGCCCCGCGTTTCTTTCTTCTCGGGGGCCATTTAAGAAACGTGGGACGCTCCCTACGGACGCAATTCCGTTAGCCCGGTTCTGGGAAGTCCTCACAGCTTTCCTCTCTGAAAGTCTGGTGCTGTCGGGTCATTCTCCCTCCCCCCCCCCCCCCCCCCCGCCCCGCCCGACCGCTGTGAGGTGTTGGGCGGTGACGTTTGAAGCTTGTGTTCGCGGGGTCAGAGGTGAAATGGCCCGGAACAAATTGCCGGAAAAAAAAAAACAGGCCGCGGCGGCAGGTGTTACTGTTTAAGAAAACCGCAAAGACGAGAGCCCAGCTGTGAAGTGGGTCGGGATGTCGGAGCGGATGCCATCTCACCCGTCTGATGGACTACGACGGCGCCTTTGCCTCCCTCCGCAACGGGGAAGCCGACTTTGCTGTGCGAGGAATCGTCAAAGGACTTTAAGATTGTTATTTTAAAATCCACTCATTTGGGTTTTGGGAGCGAAACACAGAGAGGAGCTTCAATTTAAAAAAAAAAAAAGTGTGTAGAGTGAGTGTTAATCTATTCTGTCATTTTCCTACACATCACAAAGACATTTTTTTATGGTGGTACAGCCTTCCATGGTCGCTTTGCATATGCTCTCGAAAGCGACGTTCCCGAGATTCTCTATCGACGCGATCAGCTCTCGAAAGAGTGCACATTCCATAATTAGGAGACATCGTATCACCCATACAGTAAGAGTCTGGGAACACTTATCAAAGCGGGGCTCATTATTCCATATCAGATAATTGCACATCGATCATTTCTCGGGGAAATGATTTAGATGAGATGCGGTGTGTGTGTGTGTGTGTGTGTGTGATAAGGCCCGTTTGTTAGACTGCGCCATTCAGTGGATGCTAAGAGCTCGGATCCACATGTCTGTGATCTCCCGACGCGCGCTCGGCGATAAGGCCGTCAGCAGCGAGCCGGCGATGACATTTGATAACGCCCTGACACTATCACGCAGATGGATCTGATGGCTGCCTCACCAGAGGCCGTGTCTACAGCTGCTGTAGGGCCATAATACACAAGGTTAGCTGTATCTGATCCACCATAAAGCGACGGAGATAACTTGATGGGATATTGAAGTGGGAAGGAAAAAAAAAAAAAAACAGACTCACATGACACACTTTGGGTTGAAGTGTTGGATCTCGACTATTGTTACCCAATTTGCACGATTTTAAGCTGTTTAACCCGTCGGCCTCACCTTTGTCGTTGCGACAGCTGTGGCTGTAGACAGCCACCGGGGAATGGCTGATGAGGTTCTCGTCGTGGTGCCACCCCACCGCCATTTTCCCCATGCCGTAGTACGGCTCCTCTTTGAGCTGGCTCATAGCGGCGGGGTCCATGTAGTTGAGCAAGGTGACGTTGAACTCCGCCGGACCGGCGCAGACCTGCCGGGGGCTCGGCTGGGAACACCCCTGTTCCTCCCGGTCCTCCAGGTGGTGATCCGACAAGCTGTGCTTGAGCTGGGCCACCGCTTTCTCCCGGGCCCTCGGCGCCGCGGGCCTAAGCGCCGCGCCGCCGAGGGCGGGGGGGGGGGTCTTCCTCTGGCGGGACTCTCCCTCGTCGCTGCTGGGTTTGGACTCCGTCTCCCATCCGCCTTCCGGCTTGGACCCGGAGCAGCCCTCCTCGCTGTGTTTCGACTCAACGTCCCACTCCTCGCTGTGCTTGGACTCCGCGTCCCCCTCCTCGGAGTCGCCTCCTTCGCTGTTTCTGGACTCGTCGCTGTGTTTGGACCCCGTGTCCCCCTCGCCGGCCCGCTTGGCCTCCGCCTCGCCCGTGGCGCTCTGCTGCCGCGTGAGCCGGTCCCCTTTCTCCAGCAGAGGCACGTCGGAGCAGAAGAAGCCGTTGAGCTCGCACAGCGCCTGGCACGCGGACCGGAATTCGGGGTCGCAGCAGCGCCGGCCTTTGACCTCGGCGTCCTCGCTGTGCCAGGGGATGGCAAAGAGCCGCGTGTCCAGGTAGCGGTAGGTGTGGCCCGGCTCGCCCAGCAGCGCGCGCGAGACGGCGGTGAACACGTCCCGCTCGCGGATGCGGACCAGGTCCCGCAGGAGGCAGCCCTTCTGCCGCAGCGTGAACAGAGCCGCCTGGACCCGACTGTGGAGGCCGGCGGGCAGCGAGGGGGACCGCCTCAGTGCCAGGCCCGAGTAGCTGGAGTCCCACTTTTGGGAACACAAAGACACTCTTATCAGGTGCGATCGTGACGTACAAAAAGAAAATTGACAATCTTATTTTTGGACAAGCATGCTTTTCACGCTGCGGGGGGACACAGGGCTGCTGCGGGTGTTGGCGTCGGTAGAATAATGTCACAGTGTGGCTCACCAGTTGCTGATAGCCCGGATCTGATGGTCCCAGAAAAGGGATCTTCTGGTCTCCCAGCTCCTGCAGTAGCTTCCGCCTCTTTGGAACACAACACAGTACAACACACGGATGAGTGGCAGCAGGAACCTTCCAGCATGCAGCTTCCACTTATATTGAGTTTTAGAGTAGCAGGAGCACATAATTGGATGACATCAATACCGATTTCCAACCAGCCTTCTTTGCCACACAATGAATATATGTAATATACAGTTTATCTATATGATAAATAAACCGTGTGAAATGTACAATAACTATGCAGACTAACAAAAATAAACCGTTGAAACTAAAATCAAATACAAACCGATTATCTGGGGATCAAATTCATGAAGTACTTTTAACAAATAATGCTCTGCAAACCGCCTGAGCGAGCAGTGGAGTCCCGTCATTTTCATTGACGTCTCACGTTTTTATGATTTTGTGAAGGCTGCCGTGGGGTCCCTCGCAACCTTATAAAAGATGCCCTGTGCCATACAGAGCCCGCCCAATAAAAACGTCAACCTGGCGGAGGGATCAAAGCACTTTTCACTGAGACGCATTCCATTCCGACCTGTAAATCCAATGGCAACTGGCATAAAAACTATATGCCCAAATAAATTTCCCAACTATTTCCCCTTCCTGCCTTCCCCATGTGCTTGTGGGAAGGTATGTGAATGCCTTGTATTAGTGTGGGTTCAGACATTTGTTCCCCACAGGTGCACACGCACACACGCGCACACACACACACACACACACCTGCATGGCGTCTCAGCAGTAGGGGAAGGAGAAATGTCAGCGACATGCCGCTGCCATTTTACTTCTTAAAGAGCTTTGCGCGAGCGGCCTGCGCATCAACGGTTGTGATGGTTTCATTTACGACAGGCGTCTCACATTTCAACCGCCCGTAATGATGCCACAGTCCTCAGGTGGCACACCAAGGGGGACATGGGGACCGTCCCCCCCCCCCCCCCTGAAATGTCCCTTAATGTCCTTTAATAGCATTAAAGTGTTGGTATGGTACTAGGTAGGCACTCAAAAGGTGTCTGGATCCAAAATGGGATCCAGCGGCGAAGCATGTGCCTTAAAGACAGGAGGGTGGAGGATCCAACCCCGATAACGGAGGCGAAAGAAACGGGAGGGCATCGGATCAGGGAGCGGTTTGGTGAATTTACCCCAGGCTCAACAACAAAACACCTGCTGAAAGTTTTCCTTAAAAAAGGATGCACATGAGCGTACAGGCCTTCCAAGTTATTCCGGAACAAACAAAAACAGGCTCGCAGACAGTTGGAATCTAAAACACAAAACAACATGCACTATTCATGGCCAGACTGCGTTCCAAAGGCTGCTGGAAGAAATTGACAACCTGACACACACACACACTCGTTGGTGTCAAATCCTAACTCATGACAGAAGCTCAACATATCAAGGTGAGGCTATGGGCGAGAGTTGTCTCTGTGTGTGTGTGTGTGTGTGTGTGTGCGCGTGTGCACAACAGTGTGTGTTTTTATCTGTGTGTGCTGCTGTGAGCCTGTGCGGATGCATTCCCCGGCATCCATCTGCTGTAAGTAAGATCCTCGCAGTCTGCTTTGGTCACACCACCACTGTGTGTCTAAGGCTTCAATAGGTATACACACTAACACACACACACACACACACACACACATACGGCCATCCCAACCAAAAACACACAGCCGGGGGTAGCGAGCATGATGCCGATTGCAGGGCGTCACACACACATGTCGGAAACATCAAGCTACTCAGAAATTCCACGAAAAAAAGAAGAAAAAAAAGAAAAGAAGAGAAAGACAAGAAGTTACCGGAGCCCTCCGAAGCAGACGGACTCTTTCAATATCAGAAGACCGCTGCGTCTGTCTTCTCGTCTCTACCTGAATCGGAAAGGAAAACCACGAGGCTAAAAAAAAAAAAAAAGGAAAAGTCTGCGTTCATACTCAGACCCACGAAATGAGATTACCAATCCCATAATAACACACAGGCTTCACGGTAGCCGTGCCGACCGTCTGCGCTGAGTGATATATCTGATGCTTTTTTTTCTATTTTTAATCTCTTGCTTGATGGGATTATTCCCTCAGCCGGACTGTTTATCACCGAAAAACATATTAGGTAGAATAGAACTCGATTGGTTTACTTTGATCTGGGCCTATAAGAGATAGCAAACCGTGTACCGTATATTTATTAATTTCACTTATTTCCCCATCTGTGACACTTTCTTCAAAGCGTTCCTCGCAGAGTAGATTAATGTCCAGCGCTTAGCATCAATAGCCCAAAAAAAAAAAAAAAGCCCATAACTCTGCCGCTGTGGGGATAAAAAAAGACTTCCAGGGTAACTCGTGTCTGCCCCGGAGGTTGGAACGTACTGTATGTGACGTGGCTGCTTAAAGGAGGACAAGTGAGTCCCACTGGTTTTTTTTTCATAAATAAACACAAATGTGTGATAGAGCGCCCGTATGGGGGAGGAAGAAAGAAAAAAAAAGAGCCACTGGTACTTCTGCAACACCCATTTCAGAACTGGTCCTCTTCTGCAGGAGCGATGGGGAATCAAACGGCTTTGACGAGTCGGCCTCGGAACGCCGGACCCCGACAGAGGGAGGCGTGCGTGTGCGCATCAGAGGGCGCTTCCGCCCCGCTCCATTTGGCGCCGGGTCGCCGAATGTCAGGAGCCGGTGTGAAGCGACACGGGGCGTAAAGGAGGGCGACCCCATCAGAACACAAGCAGTGTTTGCATGGGCGAAAGTCTGCAGGAGCTTTGAATGCATCTTTGATCTGAGAAGAGAACGCACACACACACACACGGAGCGAGCAGTTCAAGAAAAACACAACCGGCAGTGAAGTTTGTTCCATGAAGGTGTCTATAGTTCTGTGGCTGGTCTACCTCATCTTCGGGGTATGCCACTAACTCATAGTATGGTGAGATAACGCAGCACCTAGGTGCCACCACACCCGAATACCCACAGTCTCACACACACGGGTGTGAGTTGTATCCCTCGTAACAACTTTTCCTTTTTCCATATGATACGTTACCCCCCCAAAAAAAAGCAGCTACAGTATGGGTTAAAATGTCACAAATGACCTTTTATATCATAGTTCGAACATGCCAAGCTATTTGTGGCATTCATTTATTTTAAGAATAGCAGCAACAAGGTGGGTGACTCAGCTTGATGGCTAACTGGGAAGTCAAGTCAATGGCTGACTGGAATGTGTGGGAGTTGACCTCAGAGCCGGGGTGGCGGTAATGTGTAAACCCGTGTCTCCAAACGCTCGGGACCAGGCATGAATATGAATGAGGTCAATCAGGGGGTTTTTATGGGAAACATCAAAAAAAAAAAAGCTTTCTGCTACTTTCACGTTGATTGTTGTCAATTCTTTACTGGTTAATCTGTATTATCCCAAGATGTATTTACGGATCCAATTCGTAGCTCTATCCTCACAAATGACGTTTAGTACAAAGTCGTCCATCCGAGCTAATGCTGAATAACACGGATCAGATGTTTATGTCTCATATTAAGAACTTAATCCTCAGCATGTTCTCCATATTGACACATCTTGCAAAATGGGTCATAATAATTTAATCAAATTCAGAAACTTGTTTGGTTTTAGCTTTCTTCATGTCAAATAAGGAACAGAAACAGAAAAAAGGAAGTGCTGTGCCGTGAAACCCTCTTCTTTTTATTTAGAATTTTAAATCAAGACAGAACGTTGTGTAAGTCTCGACAGGCGACGAACGGCTGGCTCGTTTCGCCTTCGCAACAGGTCGGCGGGGGGACGTGATCATTAATATTAGAACATTTCCATCCATCTACCTGAGCAAGAGGCCAGTCATTTAAAGGGCTGGCGCTGGGCAGACCTTTCACGCCCTGTTTATATCACTGATCCAAGCACATTACCAGAGCTGTGGGGGACCACTGCCGGTCATTAATTACATTACAACACACTGCACGCACACGCACACACACAGGACCACAACCTTTATTGGCACCCGGTCACATTTGCAAAATGTCACACGGGCGCGATAAGGTACACTAGCACGCATCCGGTGTGCCATTTTAAGTAAACATCAAACGGGCCCGGTCGAAATTCCCTCTCTGTGAGCCGCGAGTGCACTTTTCTCACGCGCACACTTACTTAAAGCTACTCCTCCAGTTTATCCCAGGGCGCGCATACGTGTGTGTGAGAGAGAGGAAGAGGTGGGGGGGGGGGGAGGAAAAAAAAGTAACCGGACCTCATCTGTTTTTTTCATCCCTCTCGCTGCACCTGACGGACTCCGGGTCTCCAGATCAATCATTCAAAAGTATTTACAAATGCAGAAAGCCAGACACGGACAGGTTGGCACATGGCCACTCTGGTTAAGTGCTTTTCAATGTGTCTGTGGTGTCAACATCTATTTCACACTTATCTACACCTCAAAGGGGAGCAAAAGATGTTCCGGTGACCTTTGGAAAGTGTCAAATCTGAAGAGAAGGCGAGAGGAGACGAGGAGAAAGAGAGACGGGGCGATTTAAGAGATCTGTGGGTGTATGCCTTGCGTAACCTTTTTATTTATCCGGGGAAAGATCGACTGAGCATGCTCTTTTATTAGAAACATGCCAGAAGCTTCACACACTTGAACATCTAAAGCTTTCTGGCGGACAGTGAAAAAGAAGATCTTGTGGAGGATTCAAACTAGCACCTTTTTTTTTTGTGTGTCGCCATTTCGCCTCAATTGTTAGTTCGCCCGCCGGGCCATAATGTTTCCATTAAGATTATGTGAATCGTGAAAAGCTTTTTTTTTTTTTTAATAGTTTTTCACCTTCAAATTACAACATGCTCTCACGAGGTCAGCTCTCGGGAAAAAAAAAAACGAGGAAGGGAGAGAGAGAGAGAGAAGCAGAGGGAACGCAGCGTTGATTGAAGGACTGTGATTAAGCAGCTTCCAGCAGATCTTCCAACTGGGGGTTGTCGCGTCTCGAGGTGCAGTCAAGGAGAAGTCAGTGCTTTAGAAAGATCCCTCAAATTCTTCACCCTCCTCCATCCAACTCCCCCCCCCCGCCCCCCCAAACCTCGACCGCTCTCACCACCCACAGCCACACATTTCCTGTCCCTTCTAAGAGAAAAAAGAACAGGGAAAAAGAAAATCAATAGGGCTGTGTGTAAAGTGCAGGCTGGCCCGGGGGGGGGGGGGCGGCTGTCTGTATGGGGCTGGACGCTGAGCTTTTTCGGGGAGGACAAGAGGCGTCCTCCAGGCCTGTCCCACAGGCGGTGTCAAGGACAGAGGGCCGAGGCCGCCGGGTTGCCCCGTCCACACCTCGCCTCTCTCTCTCCCTCTCTGCTGGCTCAGCGGGGGCAGAAGAGATCGATAAGCAGGTGGAGCATTTTCTTTTTTTTTTTAAATCCCCGGCTTCCGGAAGGGGGCCAACGTTCTGCTTCTTATAGCTCGTGTGCGACGGAGCATCGCTCGGGGGGGGCGTGGGGGGGGGGCGGAGCCGCTGGACGGACGGACGGACGAGTGGACGGCAGCGCTGGTCGCACCGAGTCATTGAAAGGTTTTGTTGGATTTGCGACGATAAACAACTCAATAGCACTTAGACGTACACGGCCGTCTGGGAGGTGTGGAGCCCGACTCTTCACGCGCACACACACACACACACACACAGTGATTGTCTCAACAGATCCGGAGCATTCAGGGCGGCTGCGGACCGACCCACGGCCCCCGGTCTCCCAGCAGGTGCCTTCACCGCTTCAGCAAGAGGGGAAAGAAACGGCGCTGCACATCGTCAACAGCCGTGTTCCTCATTTCCATACAGTGGGCGGCACGTGACGTGGATGAAGCGCGTGGGGGGGGGATTTCGGTGTGTCTCAGGCGCGTGAGTGACTGATCACAGCGGAAGTGGCTCGTGCCTCTAATCCAGCACCGCCGTTACGCCGCGCAAAGACCCCGGCTCTGTGTACCGCGCCCCGGGTTGATCAAACCCGTCATGTGACAGGCAACCTCTTCGAGTGACGACGATTTCCCGGCTCTGCGTCCTTTCGGGCTCCATGTTAGATCATCTCCTGACACCGCCGAGTCTGGTACTTCATCTGGGATAAAGATGATTTGCAATCCGACCGGAGGGGCCGGGAGTCAAGGGTAAACCAGGGGCTGAGGCAGGGGTAGCGCGCCGGATCGGCTGACAGCTGTGACAATTATCACGCGCTATATTATAACCTTATGCTAAACACAAGATTTGATGGAGTGCGTTGCTCGACAAAACACTTCCGAGGGCATTTTACCAATCGACAGCTGTGTGCCGCGTTCACTCACCACACGCAGAAGGCGCACGGAGGAGGAGAGAAGGGTCTTGGCTGCCTCAATTTTTCATATATACCAATCATCGAAATGTCACTTGGTGTACTACTTTTCAACAATGTTGCCTAGACAGACGAGCCCTTGTTGTACCTATTGGTTGGAAGAGATTCCTGGCTTTTGGAATTACTAGCAAGCTGCTGCCACTAGAAGAACATATGGCAGCCAAACAGATGTGGACTGAACATCTAGGACGAGTCTAATTGTATCTCATGTAGTCTTTGACCCAGATAAACTGGCATTAGGAATGCGACCTCAGATTAATATTGAATTAAGGGCCGAATATCATCTTTGGCTGTTTACACGACCGCCAGCTTCCGTCGATTCTTCCTGGAATCCCGAAGCAGATAACTTTGCTATAATGGCATTAGCCAAATCCCAAAGTATAGCAGACGGCACTTGTCTTGCTTGAGAAACCACCTCATTTCTTTATTTATATATTTCCTTCACTCATTCGGAACAAAGGGGGAATATTCTACCAGGAATTGAATAGCTTAATCCTCTTTTCACTCTACCCAGTAGCTTGAATGGTGACAGATTAACATCCTGGAGGTTTACAAACCCAGCTATTTGAAAATGTAATTGCTGGTGCGACACTGCATGCATCTGTTTAAGGGTTTTTGAGGGTTGATATTAAAGCCCAAGATACAAACACATGCACAGGAGTCGCCAGTTTCGGGCCAGACCCGAGTCACTGGAGCCCCGACGGGGGACGGGACCGCTCCGTCACGTGCACGCATCTGGGAGTCGCAAGCCGCCCCCAAACCCTCGCCATGCGCCACAGTTACTGTTCACTTCTGCTAATTATTACAGCCAATCAGAGGGGTTAACGGGGCGGAGCCTGGCCAGACCATGTTCTGGGGCATTTAACAGCTGGCAGCAGCGGAGGTGAATGCATTACACACTGCCCTCATCCAATAAAAATAAAACACCCTGACATCTGAGGTGTACTTAGCACGGACGCAAGGGAGGAAGTGAGGCAGCCAAGAAAGGAGGGATGAAGAGTGGGAGGGGAAGAGGAGGGCTGGGCTGGGGGGAAGAGGAGGGCTCGGCTGGGGCGAAAGGGGGGGAGAGCATCTGATAACATGATGTCCAAGTGCCACCTAGTGACAGCTTCCCGGCTCTTCTGGTCCTCAAGGCTCCAGAGCATCACGGGTGGGCAGATGAAGCGACACACAACGCCGCGATTGTATATCGGTAAAAATATTTATTCTTCGAGACATGTCGGCGAGCACCAACCCTTCCAAGAGAATAAGTTTTACATCAAATTGTAACTTGCAGCGAAACGATGACATTCGGAAACGTCTTAATCGCTTTGCATCTCGTTTGCAAAACACAATCAAGCAACAAAAAAAACAGCAAAGTCCTGTGACACTGCACTGCTATGCTGGTGGATCTGGGCTCCTAGGTCCCCTCCCCTCATTAACCCGGGTATAAATCACACTCTGCCAGTGTCCAGAGGTGAGAGGGAGGAGAGTGGAGGTGAGCTTGAAATAATGCTTATGTCACGGCGGGTCAGCCCTCCATTATGGCCGTTTCAAAAACTATTAATCTTGCTTGTAGTCAGTGGCCTAGAAATAATTACTTCATCTAACCCATGTAATACAGCATGACCGGCAGTCGAGCCTGGTCAATTTGAGGCTCGGGAGGAAGGCCGGAGGGGGGCGGGGGCAGAGGGGGGGTTGTGTGGAAGTGACTGAGAAACAGGGGCGGGGGGGAGCCACAAATTACCAGGCCCTGTCTCCTGGTCCTGGGTGACTGATGTCCTGCTCACCACTAATGTGGCCTTTCACACTCCCAACACTGATTTAGATAGATACGTACACTGAGAGGGGGAGGAGGGGGGGTGGGGGGGATCATGTAGCCTACAAGCACGCGTATAGGTGCGCATATGAAGACACGATTAGAAAAGAATACACATTGAGGGACCAAAAATCACTTTGTTTTCAAACAAAGGGTTCGAAACCCTTTTTAAAATTGGATCTCAAAGACTCGAGAGTGGCAACTTAGTCAGGAGGGACAACTGACTGATCAAATTAAAACACAAAAAAGTCACTGAAACACCCTCGATATTAAGGTACATAGAACATTCGCCTTTCACTCGATGTTCAAGCAAAACATTGTTCCAACCCGCGAATATTTGCAAATGAAGCTAACGAAGAAAAAAAAAGCCCCCATACTTGTCAGCCCCGAAGCAGTTCTGAAAAGCCACGGTATCACACGGAAGCGTTTAAATGAGGCCCACGCCGCGCCGCGGCTAAACAGAGGAGCCGCCGCCAACTCAGCCCGCATGAGCGTCACGGGAAGTGTGCGTGCGAGTGACATAAATAAATGCAGCCCTCCAGTGGCTGTCGCAGCTGGCATTGCAGGTGCAAATTTAATTAGTCAAGGTGAAGTCTCTCTCTTGTGTGTGTGTGTGTGTACGTGGGGGGGGGGGGGGGGGGGGGGGGGGGGGGCAGGGCGGGGGGAGTGTAAACCATGCGCGGCTGTAAACACGTACTATATCCTAATCAGGTGTCACCGAAGCGTTTGATCAGCCCGTGAAAACTTGTCACGAATCCCCGGTAGAGGTGGGCCGAGGGGGGGAGGAGGGGGGGGGGGGACAAAGGAGAGGAGCTGTCATGGGAGAACAAGGTGGCGCCAGTGACAGTGGATGAAGACAGTTTGCCCATTAGCGTCCCCCTTAGCCGTCTGTCCTCCTCTCAGTCGTCCGCGGCTAGTCACAGCACGCGCCTCGTCGCGCCCCCCCCCCCATGCAACGCCATGTGACCATGCTTTTGTTTAACTCGCTCAGAGATACAAAGTGCGCTTGTTTTGTTCTTATCGGGCATCGTTCCCGAGCAGTGGGATGGAACTTGCTGGAAAGCCCGGAGGAGCTGGATGGCGCGCGCTCGCCGCTCTCCTCCCGCCCCCGGGCCCGCAAACCCGAGGCGGCGCGGGAACGCGCGCGTCATCCAACGCGTGTGTTTACCTTTCCGGTCTCGGGCGATATTGAATACATTAGCCGACTGAACCTCCTGAGAAACACAGGTGAGTGACAAGGCCCAATCGTCTTTGCGGCTACCATGGTAACTGAGATTACAGGCTAACAAAGAGCAGACAGGGGGAAAGAAATATTTAAAACCCGAATAGTGATACATAAATTAATTAAAGGACAAAAAAACAAGTGGAGAATTAAAGTTGGAACATCTGTCAACGACTTAGCTTCCCAACGTAATACCAGTGTTAGAACATTTATACCCTTGAAGTTAATGATCCCCTCTTTAATTGACAGTCAAGGAAAACCGGCTGTGGCAGCATCCAGCCGGGACACCGATAAGAGCCCCCCCCCCAAAAAAAAAACAGTTTAAAAGAACCTTGGCACTAATCCCTATTGTCATCCCAGCGCAGCAGAAGGACTTACAAACACAGATAACTGCGCTGAAGCTGTCTATTTCTCTGGAGTTATGGGGACAGCCAGAGCCGCTGCGCGCCTCGAATCAGTCACTCAGATTAGCCCAATCCCTCTGTGCTGTCAGTCAGCCGAGACAGTAGCCTGTCACCACATTTACATGAGTCCGTCCCATACGTGACAATGCCCCCCCCCTCCTCCCCTACACATGACAATGGCTGCGAGGAAGGGGTCCACTCGCTCGCGGGCTGTTTGTTGGATTAAAGCTCAGGGCGGCGCGCCGCGCTCGCGTCTCTCCGCTGACACTCCCGACAACAC
The DNA here is from genome assembly GCF_949316345.1 of Pungitius pungitius. Classification (NCBI taxonomy): domain Eukaryota; kingdom Metazoa; phylum Chordata; class Actinopteri; order Perciformes; family Gasterosteidae; genus Pungitius; species Pungitius pungitius. The sequence goes on from NC_084903.1 coordinate 19,713,392, forward strand.
GTTTAAGGAGTCTTAACCATCGCTGTTTCCCCCCCCCCACAGTGGAGAGAATGTGGGAGATGTATGTCAGATGAACCACACACACACACACCTACGCTAATAAAACATGCACAAGGATAAACTTCGGCGAACTTGGAAGCACAGAAGCAACGTTAGCTTAACTAGGTAATGTCTTCCCCCCCGAAGTTGGCGTCATGCATGAGTTTAATCCACCTACTTTGCTTAACAATGAAAGCTCGCAGAATAAAAAAGGGAAAACAACATAAAATGAAGCACGCACTATATAAAACATCTGGATCAGTCTCCATCTTGAATACACACAAGCGTAATTAAAAAGCCGAACCCTAAAACAAATCTCCAGACTACGGGGTGTCGGATTGTTTTAGGGTTTAGCTCCCCGCCGAGTACCACATGGTATTTTGAAATCGAGAGCTTCTGGCTACCTGAGGGCTTGCGCGCTGCTTTTCGTGGCTTCTGTGGCCCACTCCGGACTTGCAACAGTCCTGCAACAAACGACAGTGGATGCCCTCTACATCACAGGGCCAGTGCAAGCATGACACAGGGGTTGACAACTGCACCCCCCCCCCCCAACTCCCTCCCCCGCCTCGCAAATATAGGCCTCCAAACGGCCCTGACACGAATGCTCGGAGGCCCCTCCTAACCCCTTTCTTCTTTCCTCTCTCCATCTCACTGGAGACAACATTCAATTTAGGACCGTTTCAGCCAGCCAAGTGGATGTGACCCGCTGCCCTCCAGTCAGGCTCATCTGAATAAACAACGTTAAGGAAACAGGCAGAGGAGCAGGGGGGGGGGGGAGAGAAAAAAATAAATCTGCCTACATCATGATATGAGGAGATGGGATTCGGCCACGGGGCTCTTTGTCTTTATGCCCGTTCGAGTGCTTGACAGCGCCGGGTGGACCGGATTACGGACCGCTGAACAAAAAAGAGTTCTAACGGCGCGGGGTCTGCGGCTCGAGTTTGGACAGCCGGCCTGACAGTGCCGGGCTCGTGACACGCCGCCCCCCCCCCCCCCCCCCCCGCGCCACACCGGCCGACGCATAACGAGCGCGAGCCGGGCCGGGCATTCCGCGAGTCCGTCACTCAGGGCCCCGGCCGAAAGGGAAGCGCCGTGAGAAGAGGTCAGACGTGGAGGGAGGAGGCGGGAGGAGGACGAGGAAGGAGAGGAATGAGGGAAGGCTGGTCAGGGGTTAAGTGTAAAGAAGACAGCGATGAAAGGCAACTGTCATGCACCAGTGCTCGCCCAGGAGCACCTGTCTCGAGGAGAACATGCAAAGTGTGCCGGTCACGTCCTGACAATACCCCCACTTGCCTGCACGCACGCACACACGCATACACACACACACACACATACGAGCTCCGCAGGAAAGGGGCTGATGCTCCAGCGTTGGAAAGGCATTGCCTGTCTGACAGCATGCCAGTCAAGCTGTCGTTGGCTCCTTGGCATATGCAAGGAAAAGTTAGGCAGATGAAGAGGAGGGGGGGGGGGGGGGGGGGAGAGACACAGTGGCTCAGTGAAAAGGAAAACCACTGAGACATGAACAGACCACCTGAAGTGAGGAGACACTTCTCGCAGGCTTGATTCTGAGTAAATGCTGGAACAAACGGCACGAAAAAAAGCTGCGTGAAGGACAGTCCGGGGGATAACCAGGAAACGCCAGTAGGGACTGGTTGGTTGGTGTGCTCTCTAAAGTCCTCGGGTGGAGGCAGTTATCTCAAAGCGTCAGATGTCACGGGAAAAAGTTTTATTAGACCTAATGTTTAACGACCAACGTTGTATTTTGAGTTCTTTCGGGTATGCTTCACGTGGTTCAAACGCCAACTTCTCTGTCAATCGAACAACAGACAAAACTGAAGCCTGACGCCTGATACGATGACCACAACACCCCTTAAAGCAACACAATACAACATTACAATAGCATTCACGTTTGTTTTACGAGTAGAAACTACCTGTGATATTACGTTGATGGAATTTTATAAGGGGAAGCCATGTGTACCTCCAGCTGGCTAAGCTAATTGCAATGCTAAATCCTGGCACTGGCTAAAAGGAGGTACCACGTACGGTCTGCCTCCAAAAGGCAATAAGCTAAACGCCAGGTATTTTAACACGCTTTTATTGCTCATGTTTATGGAAAAGAGCATATGATGTACAAATTAACAGTTCCCATTTCCAGCGCCTTGTGAAACTGGTCTCCTGCAGGTTTTGTGAATGAAGGGTTTTTGGACTTTCTATGAAAACCAGGTGTTGGGCAACACCTTGGCAGTAGGCCCTCTCACTTTATTAGAAAGGTGAGTCATTACAAAAGGAAATAAATTCACAAATAAACAGCAGGCGGACGTATGTGTCTCACGCCGGGCTGCTTTGCAGAGTGAAATAATTTTATCACTGTTAGCTGGAATTGGCTTCACAATAACCGGTTGCAACTAAGTTCACCAGCACGTTGTTTGGGTTCACCCAGAAAATTTCACCATGCCCTCTGGCCGGTACCAACGGGTACCATTAAAATGTTTTTTCTCCACATGAGGCCATTTCCACCGATGATGTCACCGCAATAAGAATTAAATATAACTACGTGTAACACAGCGGTTTTGAACTCGCGTGTTTCGATACAATCCGCTGAGGGCTCATGTTTGCTCGTGTGAATGTAGTAGCTGTAGTGTTTGGTCAGGCGACGGAGACACAACGACGGTGGGCGCTCTGACAGCCGTCGGCTGTTACCGATCGATGCGTGCAAGAGATTGTTTTTTTTTCAAAGAGTAGTGCTTCTCGGGATGAATCACTACTTTCGGAGCGAGGTAAAACATGCACCGCGGTATATTTCCAGTGAAGAGGGGAAAAAAAAGCAATCGATAGTTCCTTCTTTGAACCACCATGTTTAAAGGTTGCATGTTGCTCAAATGAGACACAGTTTCACGCGCACAGAGAGGTACACAGACACCGAGAAAAATATAATGGTTATTCGCATTTAGCGGATTTCTGGTTGTGGGTCATAGCCCTGTTTTTTTTTTTTTTGCTTTGGAGTCAAGAGACCAAATGAGTCTGAAACAACATCCCCCGGTAAATAGTTCCAAAGTAGTGCTAATCAAGCCTATTGAAGACTTGTATTACTTTAAGCATTCGCACAAACAGCAGCCTGAACACACACACACCCATAGAAACAAGTGTGCGTAGACCGACACACTCATACAACCAGGCGTTTAAAGACACACCCGTCAACCTAAACAAAGTCCTGCGCATGGTGCACGCACACACACACACACACACACACACACACACACACACACACACACACACACTAACGACTAGCGCGGGTCGAGTGGCTAATGAACCCCCTGGAGACTGCTGCCTCCTGTGTACGAGTTGAGAGGGTCATCCCCATGTTTATTCAGCACGTGTCCAACGAGCCACCACCAACTATTGATCGAACTGATTATTCTATGTCTCTCTCTTGTGACGGGACGCATGCATTGACAGGTGAACCCGACTTGAGCAGGTCGCATTTGATGTAATCTCATTGAATCTGACGTGTGATCTGGTCGCCCGGTTTGCATGGTCCACGCCGTCGCCTTGTTTGCGGATGCGCTGACGCCAGCGGCTAATGGCTCGACACTAATACGCGGTGCGCGGTGAGGGGCTGTCAAACACGTGAGCTGTCAAGGGCCGTTTGGCCAGTCCTAGCGACTGTTTCCGTAATATGACACACCACCCGAGTGGGGAACGATCAACATAGCGATCGAATAAGTATTGTTATCTAAGGGGTATTTTGATAATGTTCAATATTCGCGGTTCATTTTTTCTAGCTTTGGAGAGTGAAGGCTGCTCAAATCAAACAAATTAGGATTGCATGGGCGAAAGACGTTCATTTTTTCGTATAGTATCAAAAAGTAGCCAAACATTCAAAGGTAAGTGAAGGCGGTAAACCCCTTTCAGTCACTGTTCGACTCAGCGACATAATGCCAGGCGGAAGCCTCTCTCCATTTAAATCTTTCAGCGAGATCACAGGGCCTCGTGAGCACACATGGGAGCCCCAGACGAGCCCTCTCCGCCACGTACCCTGAGATAATGCAGGCGGGGCAGTAAAAGTTGATATCCTTCCAGATGCAAACCAAATGTAGACATCATGCACCTATAAAATCCCACGCATTAGACACAGAACCCCATAAAAAAGGTGGCAGGAGGTGAACGAAGGACATGCAAGGTTTTCCGTATTGATTATGAGAAGCTAACCCAACCCAATGCCGCTGATAACCAACGTGATTAAGAGACCCATCTCATGGGTGATGAACACTAACTTGGATCATCATTTTATTTCCAGGAACCGGCTTGCTCATGTCACAGGTTGTGGGGCATATTTATATGTATAGTGGATTTAATAATTACATCAAAGAAATATGAACTAAGACTCACCCTCAATCAATCACTCACTCTCAAGCATTAAGTTGTCGGATTGGTTCAATCGACGACTGTTAAATGAAAATATACAAAGACATTGCATGTCACATCTCCTGCCTCTCACTATAGCACAGGTTATTCAATTGCTCTACTATTGTAACCTATTGGCTGAATTAGTTCAAAGGGATGCTTGACTGGCCAAGTTGATCTGTAAACACGTCAGTCCAAACATATGAGCCAAAGATCAAACAGGCCAAACACGGTAAATACGTATGGAGGAAAAAACGCAGCGGCAGACTAATCAGCCTCCTCCAGCGCCCACATAGCGGATCGATGAAATACCCGGGGCCTCGGGCCTGCGCTATATTACACACCACAACTTCATATTTACACATTGATTTTACTTTTCAGAATAGTATATCATAGAACTCCAATGGGAGCGGAAAAAATAGAGGCCGGGGCTGAGGTCAACCCTCGCGTGGACAGATATTTGCACAATATTGATGGGGCAAGCAGAAAGAAATGACTAAATATCTGGATCAATAGCCGGTTTCCCTAGCCGCGACAGGTTGCTCCAGATGGAAATGTATAAGTACGTCTTTACGGCTACTGCAATGGCCCTAACAAACAGGGCTAAATGCCCCCCTTAAGGTAAACTCTTGGATTAGCCAGGGCCAGAGGTGACACGTGGCGTCTGCCGATGTTACCAGGCCACGCTTCCAATGGCCTGAGGGTGCTAATGCACACAGGGGCCCAGTAAAAGGGCCACGGATACGACGGGTCACAAGCCCTGGGCAGAGTGCTCTGTGCTACCTGACCCTCATATTCATTTATAACGAGGAGGACCATTTGACGTCATGTCCGAGCAATGCATGGAAAGGGATAACTTAGCAGATGTAATCTCATCTATAGTTTTCAAATAGAACCGCTTTTCTAATCGCAGTGTCCACTACAGGCCTAAAAAGAAAATCCAATTTGCAAGTGGAATTCTCCAATTTTCAGCCCCATAAAGCAAGAATGCAGAGTTAAATACTGCTGTTAGCACAAGAGCTGCCTGTTCTTATTTACAGCACAACACAATTACCGAGAACAACACCCAACCTCACAGCTTCCCCTGCTCCACATCGGTCAATGGGGCCATAAAGAGGGAGGAACCACATAATTGCCCGCTCTTTAATTAAATGAAAGCAATAAGGTTCATTTGACTCTTTTTTTTTTTTTTTTTGTCCACATTGAACAGGCCAGCCCACTGCTGAAGACCTCCCAGACGCCATCCCTGCTCGGCCCTAAATCACAACTGGATAAACTGCCCAGTGGGTCCCTGCTGGACACACAGTGGCCCCCCACCGGCAAGGCCAGGGCAGGGCACGCGGTGGATCGACACCTAGCCAGCAATAAGTAATTCTGTAGAGGATTAGCAGCGTGATGGCCTGATCAATACTGTGTGCTCAGGCCATTAGGAATGCAGCGAGGAAATGACCCCCTCCGGTAATAAAGCAGGGCATCTGGGTTCTCCTTCATTTGCCAGCTCCATTAGTGTAATGGTATCATTATCTGCCACAGTCGTATTTTTCGGAGCCCTGGCTTCTTCACAGTTCGGCCGGCGGGGGTCTGATGAAGCTGTGAGAGCCCCCATGCAGAGTGTTCCCCTTTCTACCATTCCATACAGAGCCAAGGCTTAAATCTAGCTCCGCTGGAGCCTTTGTGCTCCCCTGCCTTAGGTATCCAAACCCGTGTTTTATGTCAGCAACCGACACTATTTCTCCATTATTGGCTCATTAATAGAGCAAGCAGCATGTAGCTCGGGTTAAAAGGGGGGAGAAAAAAAAGATGGCCGGCAGAGTGCAAAGCTGCTGAATGTGCTGAATCTGACATCCAACCCCCACCCACTCCCACTCTTGCTAAAACACCAGGCCTGACATGACAGGACGTCGGCATTAGTCGCCATAAATCGTTTCCTTTACACTAATTCACCAGCAGACATTTTGTGCGGGGAGAATTGATTAACCATGTCTGGATGTGTGGCCACATAATCAGCTTTTACCTCGGTAGTTGTTAATTTAACAAAATTGCCAAGGGAAACACAAACCATTTTAATGAGTGTTCAGGAATTAAATACCCTAAACAGCTTGCACAAGGTGCCACAACCAGAGCAGAGCAATGAGGCTGATCTAAGCAATGGGCTGGGCTGAGCTGAGCCCGGGACCTCACAACATCTGGTGACCCTGTGTGATCATTACTTAGCCTGCCACACACACACACACACACGTGCATACACACTTCCTGTTTCGACACAGCACTTCATACTTGTCATCACTGTCCAAATGGCGAGCTCGCATCAAAGACGGCATGAAAGCGCCGGGCAGAGGGACAGGGTCAGTGCTATTTTCACACATGCCAAAGCACTCGGGTGAAATTTCCTCCTGCGATGACAACACTGATAAAACATAATCAGATGTTTTCAATCCATTAGGAGAAAGGTCAAGTTGAATGTTCCTGTCGGGAGGACCTTTTTGAAAATGTAGCTATTTGGGAACCTACAAGGGAGTTACAAATAATCTGTGATTTGAACAACAAAAGGATGTCTAACAATGTGATGGATCCATCCCGTCGTCAAAGTAAAAATGTTAGTTTTTCTGTGTATATATATATATATATATATATATTTATGTGCATGGTGTCTGAATAATTTCCCTGTGAAGACAGGCAAATGTCCTATTGCATTTTATCAAAGCATTTATATAGACTATGGCATCCCACCTGTCAGTGGTGGGATTTTCTAAGGAGATTGTGTATTCATTTGGCACTAATCTGATGGCGCTTGCATTCCCTAACTCAGAATGACAGTGGACCTACATATCGGATTTTTCACTTGGTGCAGCATTGCGAACATCGCACACCCTTACTGGATAAGACAACCATCATAACCAAGTTATTAAAAGACATACCATCTGTGTCCTTACGCAACCACTGCTATTGCTAAAAAAGAAGGGGCCCAAATGCGTGCAGCTCCTTCCTTGGCTTCTCTACAGTCATATAGTCATTTCACAATTAAATTCCTTTTGCTCATCCTCATATTATCTAAAAAGAAAGGAAGCTAAGCCAAGAGGTCTTTGCAGTTCTGCCTGACCGCCTGAGGGCCAGCTGGAATGAGTTCTCTCTCTCTCTCTCTCTCTGAGCCGCTCATCTGGCCGCCGCGGCTGCTTTCATAAACAGGAGGAACCACGTCTTACATAGTTTCACTGCTGTCAGACATGATCCAAACACATGTGCCACGGCAGACGGCATCCAGGAGATAAGAGGAAGACCAGACACAGAGACCGACAGAGGGACACCGTGACTATATGGACGCGAAACACCCGCGCATCCCCCGGGACGCCTGCACACCAGAGCCCTCTCCTCACTTTCCTTTGGTATCGCCAAAAAACCCGAAAAGTGGCGCTTTTTAAGCGTAGAAAGGCCGCGGGGGTCAGCGCGGGGGGGGGGGGGGGGCGACACTGCTCATACGCAGCAGCAGCACACGCAAGAAGGGTTAGTCAGCCAGAGGTCACATGGATGCTCGCCCCATCACTGTGTGTGCATGTGCTTCCTCTGGCAGGGTTTCTGCAGCTGGCACGTTTTCGCAGGGCGTTGTTCCAAGAGCAGCCATCATGTACCAACCCCAACCCATGATACAGCAGGGCACCCGTTGGTGTCCAGTGTCTCTGTGGTGAAACAGCTGCAGGCTGCTGGCCTGGCACATCGCCAGATCCACAATCATTTCACCTGTTCTTTTTTTGTTTATATCTGTTGCACGTGGCCGCACCGTTACCGCTCCGCCACTAAGAATTGATTTAATTCTACGCACCAGAAAGGCGTCACAAACTCGGCTGGAAATGCTGCTCTCTCTCTCTCTCTTGTGTGTGTGTGTTTTATGTGTTGATACGTTAATAACTACCACCTTTCGAATAGTTCTAAGTTGAACTATTCATTGGGGTTCTTACAAGTAACGTGGTCCAAACTGTTTGCTGTCGGGACGTTCCTCCCCGCCCCCTCCCGCGAGTTACAGCTTCTTCTCGGCGGTGTATTTACGGGAGCTACAAGCACCGTTTTAATTCACCTGTAATTATTCCCGGTGGAAGGACTGAGGCGGGAAATGGAAAAGCATCAATAAAGAAAACGGCGCAAGGTGAAGAATGCGCCGACGTTCTGCGGCTTTTTCCAGCCGTCCGAAGGCAGCCAGCGGCATCGCGTGCGCGGCGTTACATACTCAACGAGCGACCGGACTCGACAAATACGCCAGACCCAACGGAGAAAAACGCTACCAGTACCTTTCTTCTCTTCTCCCCCTCACTGTCACCCGATCTTTTCATGTTCCAGACTTCTGTTTACGCCGCCTCGTTTTCATTAGAGGCGACGTTGGTTGTTGTAGTGCACGAATAAACGGTGTTTCAATCTGTTCTCGTATTAAAGGCCACACGCAAGCGCACGTCCCCCGTTATGATATTTTGGAGACCAGTCGGCCATATTTTCGGTGTAATTTGTTTTTTTAGTGGGGTTAATGTTAAAGGACATTCTGAAAGCGTTGCGAGAGGAACTACAAGTCCCAGAGTGACCGCGTGCTCCTGGCGGAAGTAGCTGTCGGAAGGCTTTAAGGGGTGCACACTGCACGGATGCAGCTCTTACGGATCTACAAATAAGGGATCGAGTTTAAATCAGCGACTTAAATAAAAATAAAAATGAAAACGATATTTTAAACGACCCTACACATTTCAATAGTATTATTTTTGCTGTTATTATTAGTATGAAATAAGCGTTCACTATTACTGTCATAGCTATTATACAAATGAGTTCATCTGTTGGATCAGAAGTGGTGGTGGTAGTGCTGTACTTTATAACATTGACATTTCTTTTTTTTTTCTAAATATCCTCTTCGATAATATCCTGGTGTTCAACATGGATATCCCATATGCTGCCCCTTTTTTTGTAATGAAAAGCAGTTCCACTTTCATCTCAGACTATGTGTAAAAATAGCAATCATGCTTTGAACATGCTCCAGTTCAACTCCCGCCAAATTTCTTTCAACTCTGGCATGCATCTAAAATCCAATCTCTGCCGGTGTGGGCTTCATCCACGTCAGCCCTTTTTTGAACTCACTACTGATCTTGAAAGTGCACCGTAAAATGCTCAGCGTCCATGTGGCCGCCGCTATGCATCACCCACAGTGGAAGTGTGCGCTCCGAGAGTTCATCCCCATAACATGTTTGGAACAGTGTCGAAATGTGTTCCTTCCATTGTTCCTACCAAAGCACATGTGAAATAGTTTCACGGACGGAGCAGCGGCCGCGTTGGGAGGGTGGTGCAGGGGTCTGAAACACCTGCTACATATTACCAACACAGACTTTGATCAGTGTCTTCATTAGTTTCCTTTGTAATCTTATTTCTTTTGTGGTAGAGCTGACCCAAGTTAGCCGGGTACAATGATTTAACACACATGTTTCTTTCACCTGTCTTGTAAAATGCTCACAAGCTCTCCCACTTTCAAAGCCATCGGTGTCTCTGGCATCCCTTACTAATAAACGGACGGGGGTTCTTTTGATTCCTATTTATAACCTACATTTCCTTTCCTCTGTTCTGGTCCTCCAAAGGGATTTGATGTTTGAAACATATCCTTGGAGTCATTTTAGGGAAAACTAGATCCACATGCTTTCGTGTATATATAGATTTATTTTTTTTACATTAACATATGTCAGCCTGTAGATTTTTCGAGCTACTATAGCGAAATAAAAATTGTATAATGTCGTAAATCACTTCTATTTTTTTATCTTCCAATGTCAAAATCAGCCTCCATCACCCCTACCGATCATTACTCTATATGTTCCTTTTGTGCGTCAAATATTCCCGCTGTCAATCATCTTTATTGTAGAACACTTCAAGGAACAGCGGCTTCCCGCCTGACAGTTTTTGGCTGGGTCTGTCAGATCTGGGGCTCCTCCAGGGAACGTAATGTATGGGGCCTTTACTGGCAGACAAGCACTTACCTCGTCCCAAAAAACTTTTTTTTCAATTCCGTCGCTGGTGGCCCGCTGGAGCGATGGTGTGGAAGTCCTTACAACCCGCATGACTGAAGAATCACACGTGAACATTGAGCCCCTGTTAAATTTCCATTAAGTATATAAACCACTCAAATTATGGTAGTTTAGTTCTTATTAATAGGGGTTTGTGGAATCAATTCAAAACCAGGGTAGAGGGAATTGCTTTGATTATCATTAGGTGCATCAAAATGGAGTTTAATTCCATTTAGAATACCTTATAAAAACCCAACTGCATCAGAAAATCCCATCACTTCGAAGTAATGTGTAGACTATTTTTGGAAGAACATTGATTTGCTCTCCCTCAGAGAGTTAGATGAGGAGCCGTATACCATTCTCTGACATCAGAGCAGTATCAATCTCCCCTTCACGGTAACTCCCAAAAACACTTCCCTAAATGGCCTTCTATTCCTATTAGTATGGGGCCATTTTTAAATCCCCCACCACCCCTATCATTAATGTGTGTTACTTTTTGGTTGAACTATTCACGCTTACTCGCTGACAATCACCGTGATGGGAAACACGTTGAAAGAGGGGGAGGTTCTGTGCCCCCCGGGTTAGAAATGCGACTGTGAACAATCATAATGTACAAGCTCTTTACATGACGACAAGCCAATTACCTTCTTCGATAATGCCTGTCATTTGTCCGACAGTGAATCAGGCTCCTCGAACAGGCACCTCTCCTCTTATGTCCGACCCGTGGAGTTCAGCACGAGGCAAGGTCATCCCTGTAAACACTCTAATGTGGTACCGTATGTGATGGGGGGGGGGGGGGGAAGAATCCCTTTGAACTCTTTCTATCATCATATAGCTTCTTTTTTTTTTCTTCCTCTAGGTCTGGTCAATGTGTTTGCGCTCACCGTGGAGGTATGCTTTCTGTTATTGTGCATTGCATCAGCTTCGGGTGAACCTTTGACGCGGCTCCTTTTTTTTTTTCTTCGAGATATAACAAGCGTCCAAAAAAAAAACGCCCGGGAAAAAAAAAAAAAAAAAAAAGAATAGATGAGAAGTGCGCGGTGTCGGAATGTACAAAAGCACAGTTACGGAAGACAGAGGCTATTGTGTTGCGCCTGTATTAAAACCAGAGCCCACAGCCCCGAAATCATCTCCCCCCCCCACGGCCCTAACTATTGTATAAGAGACAGGATGCTTTCCAATGCAGACATTTTTTTTGGTTGGGCCACCTAGACTGTATTATTAGTTTATCAAGTTAAGCTGGGGGTTTCTGTGCAAAAGAGAGGACGTGCTGCCGAACACAGCCGAAGCTTTGTCCTGCACCGCACAGGAACTCGGGTGAAGGTACCGTTAAGAGCTGTAAACAACATTTTGTATTCGACCACAACGTTGGCCAGGGACGTTCCTCAGCATATTGTGGTGCCTCTTTGAATGCGCGTGCGCTTTCTAGATTTTTATTGATTTTGAATGAACACATGGAGCAAGTATGTGCTTGTCTAATCTTTAATGCTGAGCCCATAGGAAACTATTATTTGTCAGTGCTATAAAGCAGATTGCTGCCCAGTGGTTTTCCATTAACATCAAAGTGCATTTTCACAGGCAGTAACAGTTATTTCAAAACCTGAAATGCATTATTTAGGTTATGTGCCGGAGTCCTCCTAACGATTATGTCCTCGTTCAGATGAGGGTTTTCTTTCCTTGCTGACTTTTTTTTTTTCTCCATTGCATGTACGGCGCCGCCCTCGCCCCGTTCCTTTGAAGCATCACCACATCACTCCTGTACGGCCCCTTTGCAGCACCGGGGTACCTGTGTGGCTCCCACCCGGTGGCCTATTAGTCACAGCGCATAAAAATCGGCACTACAATTGTGATGCAGAAGATTAAAAGTCCTTTGTAGCTAAGTGGGTCTGATTTTGTCGAATTTTGTAATTGTCCCAGGTTTCTGCAATTTATTTCTGGTGCGAAAAGGTGGAACGTAGGAATTTTGAGTGAGAGGGAAAGTCGCCCTTTTCAAATCGTCTCTTTCATTGCGTGTTACCACATGCGAGTTGTGTTGCCTTGGTCTTTCTTTGCAGCTACAGGGTGGCTCACAGATGGCTCAAAATGTTCTGGTACTTTACATTTCGGGTTGCAATGAAGAGCGTATCTAGCTGAGGCGCTTTTGTCAGAAAGCATTCAGCAGCACGTCAGGTCAATAAATACCTACATGGTCAGAAATGGTTATGGATCCAAATCCAAAAGGGGTTCAGCACGGAACAGCTTTCTGCTGACGTTAGATACGTGGATTCTTTTAAACAGGTCAAAAGGGCCAACAGCAGTTTTATGTCATCCTTGCTATCCTAAAAAAAACACATTTATTTATTAAATATAGGTGAGAGAAGAAAATGTATTTATTTGAGTTAACATCCTTATATTCTCAATACCTCTTATGGGTTTAAGAAAAGAGCCTGGCTGACATTAATTCTAAAAGTTCTGTTTTTGTTTGACACCCCCCCCCCACACACACACACACACACACACACGGGCTTCTTCTGTATACAATGCAACACCTACAGTAACTAAATCTGCATGTCACAGCTTAGCAGTGGAACAGTAATCTTGGTTTTCATCATACTTTGGGTTCACTCCAATCGTTATGGAAGACATTTTCATTGTGTTCAGTCTCATGCTCAACAACGTTTAATAAATATATGTTATTTACAGCTTTGAATGCCGCTCCTTTCGGTCCTTACGGCTCAGAATGATTTTTGCCAGTATGATTGAGGTCCACGTGGGGTTAAAACGGGTCTTTTTGCTTTTGCATATCCTCGTAATCAGATCTCTGACTGTTTTCACTGATCTGGATTGTTTGTATATCAGACTCCAGTTGGCGGCCCTGCAAGGACAGAAATGCCAGACTGCTTTTCTTGAAATTCTCAGTGAAAAGACTTGTTTTATGCCACAATGAAAGCTCGATACGGACTGAAGTTATTTGATGCTCCTAACCCTTTGCTGGAATATCGTTAAAAACCTCGCAACCTCATGGTCGAAGCTTAAAGTGCACAGAAGGGTCCTTTTAAAGTGGCAAAAAAAAAGTACATCCACAATTGAATAGATGTTAATTAAGCCTCAATAAATGATTGTATAGCACCGCAGGAAAAAGCCCTTTGGTTAGCAAAAAGAAAGGTCTAAGATGTGGTGCACTTTCTCGCCTGGGATCACTTCCAGACACCGAAACGAGGAAGCGCTTTGCCTCTCGCTCTGATTCGAATACCACGATCATTGAGCACTTTTATAGGAAACCCATTAAAAGTGAGGTTTTGACATACAAAAGAGACCCCCTTTTTTTTTTTAAACCTCACGCACAATGTCAGGCTGAAAGACGCTATAAAACACGGGGGTGGGGGGCACACACACACACACACACACACAGGGTCCGATGTGTGTGTCCTCGCAGCCTCAGGAGCGAATGCTTTTTGTCGACTCAGGGAGAATCGCTCAGCACACCCCCCCCCCGGCTGCAGATTAGTCGCTCTCTTAAATCGCCATGATACAATCACCCAAGGACGGGACTTAACTTTCAACAGAGACGTCCGACTGAAGTGTGCGGGATTGGTCAAAATACCCCTCCGATGGGAGGAAATAAGTGGTTGCGAAAGGGGACCAGTCGAGGTGGACACAATGTGACCCCCCCCCCTACCCCCCCCCCCTGGCTCCACCTGCTCCTGACAAGAGTTTATAAAGTGCTCCTGTTACCCCAGAGTCACTGATCAAACGCAGCCCGAGTGAACAATGGCATTGATGGTATATGTAGGAGTCCACAAATATTGGGGGGGGGGAGGAGGGTTCACTTTTAATGGGGACTGTTTTACATTAGAGGCCTTTTTATTGGGGCTTCTCTGTTCTTTAATGCGCGTGTTTTCCCCCTTGAGTCAGTGTTACCACGTCAGGGTCCCGCCGTGTGACCTGTCGCTGGAATTAGTCGGAAGACGCACGCGCGGCGCACGGCGTGCACACCCCGGGGACACGCACACCCCGGGACACGCACGGGTCATGTTCTTTAGGAAAATAACTCTCAGAGAGCTTTTTGATGTGCAGAATTCCACCTGGGTTCACGCAAATCTGTTGCAAGTTGTTGCAAGTTGCGTTGATTCTGCTTCAGAATCCTTATGCCCTCAGTCAGTAATAAACGCTGAAAGTAGCCTATATGCCGAGGAAAGTCTGGCGAGTGATCAAGAATTCATCAGACGGAACCGTGCCCGAAACCCCGCAGTCCGACCACTTGACATGAACACTGATACGTGTTTATTTACCCGCGCACGTTTCTCCTTGTTTCCAAATGAGTTGACGTTACAGAGCGTGCCGACGGTGACAGGTACATTTAACACGGGCTGACAAGTTTAAATCTCACCCAACGTCCTGTAAACAGAGCTCTTGACCTTCTCGTGTAGGCCGCCTTCACATGTAATTACTGAACAGTCATTTGAATGGCAGGCTGGTTTATAGTGGGACATGGCCAGTTTACACTCCTCTCCCCCCGGGCCCACCCTCAAAGGTTAAACCCGGTACAGTATTTGGTAGAAAGTGTGTAACATAAATCCTGCCTTTCTTTCGGTTTGCTTTTCATTTGTTTTTTGTTTTAGCGCAAAAAGGCTATTTCTAGTCATCGTAGCAACATAGATTTCATTTAGTAATAAAAATGTTACAACTACAAAACCATAGTACGGTCAAGGCATTTCTCCCATGACTTTTCCATCCAGTGAACTGTCCCGACGGAGATGTCCCTCGTGAAGGGGGATGGGGGGCGGGTTCCTCGGATTAGATACAATGTAGCTTTAATCCTCCGAGTAGGATTGAATGTCTTCTGGACGCAGAGCCACATGTGTTTGCATGTCTGTTTGGTTTGGCCATGAACATGACATCAGCTCCTGGTTATCCAGAACCCATTAGAAGCTTTGATCCCAAATTCGCTGAAAATAGCGTTCCATAGTTGTGCTGCGGAAACGTGGACCGGACCCTTGTGATTTGTTTCTACGTGTCAAATATTATGTCCTGCGAGTCATTGTAAGACACCCAGGATTTCCATCATCAGCCACGTTCTTTTTCCCATTATCGCCAGCATCAATAACTGATTCCACTGCTGAAATATTATAAACAGCAATTAGCTGTTTTTGGGAACATCGGTCCCTCCGGGAGTTCCTGGGGAGTGTCGGATAATTGATAAAGCCTGTCAAATTGATCAACCATTGATGGGAACAGATTCACCCCGCAGTGTAATTGCTGATGTTTTGGTGATGTCACAGTGTCAGACTAACATCCTGCCCTCTGAAAATCAGTGTGTGCCATACATCACAGAAGTACCACACACCTGGAGGTCACGCAAAAAAAAAAAACGAAGCTTCGGGCCGAGGTTTGAAGCCATCGAACTACACTGCAAACTATTATGTTATTTCGTGGTGTGTGGTTGAAGCAGATTAATAGACGATGCGGATTGCCTTGCTATAGGCTGAGGACAAGTACCTGCCAATGCTGTGTATATATATATATATATATATATATATATATATATATATATATATATATATATATATATACATATACACACACACACATACGTAGATCATACATGTCACAGAGCCAAGCCCCCACATCACCAGCGTGTCAAAGGCCGCCTGTGGACCGCATCCCGAGCTCTTTGCTTGTTTTGTCTTTAGTGAAAGAGGACAACTATCGCGGCAGTGCCAAAGCACCCGGGGCTCTTTGACATGTGAAAAGCCTAACGGTGGGACGGCTCCCTGCTCAGCTGCTACGCAGATGTGTGCGTGTGTGTGTGTGTGTGTGTGTACGAGAGCGAGTGTGTAGGGAGAGCCCGCTGTCTGAACCGAACACAGATTAGTGACTGCGTTTTTTTTATTTTTTTTTATTCCTAATAAATAAACCCCAGTGCATGCTGGGTTATGTGTGAGGGGAAAATAACATGCCACTAGCCAATCAGAAGCAGGTGGTAGGGCTTGGTGGCTGCAGAGCCTGCAGCTCTTATCATAAAACAACTGCACTTTTAACTTTAATTGTACTTGTGGACAGATTTTGAGGGTTTTGGTTAGAAGTGTTTTATTACTTCGGACTGGAATCAAAGCCCCAGAAATGTAATTATGTTAAAAGCAGGCAACAATTTTGTTGTAATGGAAGGTGGCCAAGTGGGCTGAACTCACTGCTATGGGTACCGCCGCACACAAACAGTGGTGAGAGGTTTTCAGAAATAGAAAGGTACATTTACTCAAATACTGTACTTCGGTACAATTCTGTGCTTCTCTACTGTATTCGTGTGTTTCCATTGTGCTGATTTATACTTGAACTCACTGCTTATATACTACATATCTGTATAGTTACAATTTATATTGTAATTTTCAATTTTACATTCCAAACGTATGATCAGTCTATACAATCTGTTTCAGTCTTTTATGAACAACTCAGCAATATGTAGAGTTGGAAAAAGCCCCATTTCGACATCTTAATAGTCAAGTGTGTTCACATTAAAGTATCCAATTATGAATGCAATGGTTTCTTATCCAAAACTATGCTTTAATATTATCATCAATTATGATACCATGTAATTATTGATTTTGCCCTCAATACTGTTTCTTAAACACAAGTGTGAATGCAGGAGTTGTATTTGTAATTTGTGATAGTTTATACTTCTACTTAAGTACTTTACAGTGTAAGGCAAACATTTTTAAATGGTAGTATTTATTTCTGTGATATCTTACCACTAACCGTTATTTCCTTTAATGGAGAGACAACATTTTTCTAATTTCAATGTTTATAAAAATGTATAAAAATGTCTATAAAAATGTTTTAACTCCCATTTCAGTTGGACCTCACAATATAAATATGCACATTTGTTTGTGTTCATGGTACAGTTTTAAAATCCGCTTCACGAAAGGTTGTGAGAGAGTTCGTGGGTTCCTCTATCGAACGCGTCAGTCGTCGCACAAAACAACAGCTGCACGGCAGGAGCCAGCGAGAGCGGTCAGGAACACACACACACACACACACACATACACACACACGCCCTTCTACTGTACATAGACCTCCTTTACACTCCATGTTGAAGGCGGTGGCTGCTCACTCCTGATCTGTCTGTGTGGCTGAACCCTTGAAAAGGGGCCACAGGTAGATCTCTGTGTGATGGTTCGGGGCTGATGGCCTCCAGTGGGCTTTTTCTTCTGAACGTAGTGGTGGCGTGGGGGGGGAGGGGGATTATGATGAAAGGAGCAGAGAATGAGATGACACACCCTGTCTCCATAATTCGCTGCTCCATCGTGAACAGAGGCATTAAGCCCCCCCACTCTCTCTCTCTGTCTCTCTCGTACATGTCACACCGCACAGTGCCTCCGTATGAGTCAGTCACCCCAGGTGTTTCGCACGCACATCAGCGGCGGCGCGGCGTGTCTTCAGATTACTTCATCCACGGCGTCGGAGATCACAGAGGGGGGGGGAAAAGAAGAAAAAAAAAGAGAAGATACGATTGATAACGCCGAGGCTGTGATGCCTCACTTCGTGCTGCGGCTTCCCCTCGCCGCGGAGAGCGCGGGGTACTTCTGCGCCTTGAGGTTCTTCCAAGCGACAATTTCGTTTTAGAGATTTTCATGGAGAGTTTTGTTTTTTTTGGTTTGGGTGCTGAAACAGAAGCGTTCTTACCCAGGAATCAAACTCTTAGGGAAAAACCGATGTGTGCTTCACTCAGTGTCATTGCCACACTGTTCATTTACTCTAAAATGATGTCTAACAGTTAATAAAATATAATAAAGGTAAAGTCGTGCCTGTGGAGCTCAAACTCACACCCGAAACCATATGTTTTTAAACTGGTAGCGATTTCATCCTGAAGTTAACCTGTCATTCATTCATGTGATGGATTTAATTGCACGGCTGGCCCTGCCGAAGACACACGGCTTAATGGGGACGACTTTTGCTTCGCTAACCGGGCCTCAATTTCACAGTCTCGTAGAAATAGAAAAATAGAAAAGTTGAAAGAAAAAAAGTTGTCTCTGTTTTGACCTGATCTCCCATGTGACCCCAGTTTCACACACTGTGAATCGACACCCAATTAAAAGAAAAGCATGCAATCCAAATCCTGAACCACAAAAACATCAGACTGCCATTTTCGGGGCCTTTTTCCATAACCCCCTAGTTCTTGGTAATTAGTCAGCAATTGGAGATGAAGCGTGTGATTGGGAGTGAAAACAACGAGGGGATCCCAGACTGCGGTTTTAGAAGGGCAAATTCCTCCGGGAGACACGAGTCTGTCACGGAGGGAAACGCTTGATCTGAAAGGCGTCGTCGATTCAGCACACTTTTAATTGCAAACATTAAATTACAGACTGAGAAATTGTGGCATATTCTGGACAGTATGTATTTAGAGAGACGTGCAGCTGTTGCTTTGGTCCTGATGAGTGTCAGCATCATCAGGACATCTTCTGGCTCTAAATTGGTGCGTTTTATCCAAATCCAAATGTGTACAGACCGACTATTTCTGGGTGTATTCCACTTACAGCAAATAAAGCAATGTCCCCATTTATTTAAAGTGAGTCTTTTGCATATAAACTATCAGGTAAATAAGGAAGCTACATTCTACATTTAGCAGCTGTATTATCGTTAAACCATGACACCAAACCATTTAGGTTACTCCGTGTCTGGCACCCATTAGTTAGTGGTAACTCGTTGCACTGTTTGCATGCGGCATACAAGTGACTCACTTGTCCTTCCACCGCGCTGAATTTTTGTCACACATGTAGTTGTGATATCTGCTCCACCAAGATGTCTACATAGTGTTTTTCTGGTTTCCAGTGTGGTTGTACTAATCTCTGTGTGTCTATATTGGGCTCGCCAACGGCTACCGCTCGACTATGTTGATCACTTTGCGGAAGGAAGTGTGTTTATTTGTATGTGTGTGTGTGTGAAAAAGGCCCGTAGCATGTGTGTGTGTGTGTGTGTGTATTCTACATGTGTGCTCCTGCGTGCGCAGCGGCCTCGCACACGGGTGTGAATGACTTGGTTTTGATTGAATGCTTCTGGACGTGTGTGTGTGTGACAAGTGTGTTGTGGGAAGGGTTTGGGAGGTGGGGGGGAACTGTGTTTAAAGTCAACAAACAACAACAACAGCAGTAACGCCGGCTGCCACTGAGCCTCAGCTATGTCGTAATTAGAAGTGGATGAAAATGTGGGACAACTGTGCCTTCAACCATAACCAAACATTTCTCTCGGGCGGGAGGATTACAGACAGAAAACTGAACGGCGAGCTGCTCTCTTCCCCCCCCCCCAACCCCCTCAACCCCCCCCCCCCCCCCCCCTCCTCATGCGTGCCACATGTCGCCGCTCCTCTGGCCACTGATCCAGGGCTCCTCTCCTCCGCCACCGGCCATTCGGCTGTCTGCGCCCCAGATGTGTGATCTGGCCACCTTCTACCACGCAAAGGGACTCACACACACACACATACGCATGCGAGTGTGCGCATGCCGCAACACCCCCCCCCCCTCCCTCCCTCCCTCATCCTCCAGTCTGTGCTGCCTCCCACTGGTTGGGAATGAAACGGGACTCTTGCCTCTGCGGGCCTCTCTGGAAGGACGCGCGATGCAACGTCATCACGTGACCCGCCCGGATCGAGATGCCACGGAGCGGCAATAAATCCCTTCCACATACTCCGCATGCTAGGCCTCGACCACTTGGAACTCCCAAGTGTTTAAATAAATGCTAACAAGGGATGGAGGAGGGGGTGCAAATCCAATGTTGTCTCACATCTGTGTTCTCCACTATCAAAGGACTGAATGATTTTTCAGTGCTGCTTGGTTTAAAACAAGACCACCACATGCGCGAATGAGTTTCAGGCCCTTTTTTGCTCTACCACCATGTCCTGGCACGGGGGGGAGCACATCAGAGGAAACTTGTAAACAGTCAACCATAATCATATGTACCCCGAACGGAGACACGATTAATCTAATCCCCGCGTGGCTGGAAATGCCAGAAAACGTCTCTCTTCTGGAGAGTAATCAAGATGGGCTCGGCCCCACGGACTTACGTCGCTTGGCCCCGTGAAGAGATAGAGGCGAAAGAGTTTTATCCAATTTGCCGAGTGGATCGGGTTACGGCGAAAAGCTGCTGTGTGCGGCCCACTGAAGTGGGGATAATTGAGACCTGTTAACTGCTCCCCTTCTCTGTTTCCCCTTGCACATCTCGGGGTTGACCTCCGTGCATCCCCTCAAAGACAGATATTGAGTTTAATTGGCTGCAATAAAAACAGCACAAAGGACCGCTTTGTTTTCCCCGAACACTTCATCCAAACAAGAGAATTTGCTGCCAGCGTCCGCGGCCCGTCTTGGGGGGGGGGGGGGGGGGCCTGGATCCCAGCAGGCAAGCGGGGCTTCAAGTTCAACTTTGGGCCCTGACCTTCCACATTCCTGTTCCCCAAGTTCGCCCTCCTCAGCGGTCCAGTCAGGTGGGAGTAGGTCCCTCACAGCAGCAGCAGCAGCAGCAGCAGCTATAGGGAGGGAGGGGGGGGGTTGGATGCGGACAGAATAGTTTGCTCAGCAGCTTGTTGCTTCGGTTTGTTTGGAGCTGCGGTCCCTCGCTGGAATATGTTACCAAATTCCTTTCCCTGTCCCACAACCGTAGCTTGCTGCCAGCTTCCCTGGCAATGAGGCCCTGAATTAGGGCCAGTCCTCCTGCTCATCCCACAAAGCCTTTCATGTTCCCAAACCGCAGCCTGAGCGAGGCGCCTTGGTTTCAACAGCAGCAGACCAGCATATGTTTGCCTAATTCCTGAGACATGATGACAGTGGTCTCCCAGCCACGAGAAGACAGCTTCAAGACAAGTTTTTTTGTTTTTTTTCTCCATCACTGCACTTTAATTATTATTTTCTGTTGTTGGTGACTTCCAATAGTAACACATGTTTTCTCATTACACATGTCTTTTTCTCCCATGTCTGACCCCCCCCCCCCCCAAACCCACAGCCCAAAACCTTTCCTCCACCACGGTCACTCTTCTCTTCCCACAATGCAGTGGGGGAGGATTTTTCATTGCCCAGCAGGAGATGGAATCATGGTTGGTTTATTACCCACAAGTGCTAGGTGCAAGACAGGATCACAGAGCTGAGAGGTGGACACGGTCTTCCTGCCACGGGTCACAGGCGGATCAACCAGAACCGGGCCTGCTCTCGTAAAGACACCCAGCGGAGCCCTCTTGAACTCGCACCCACACTCGCTGCGGCTGGATGACACAGCCTTTTGTTTTTTTTGTTGTTGCCGTCTGGAGAAGATCGCTAATTTCAACATTTTTCCCCCAAATGTAAAAGTCAGAGTCCAATTAGGGATTGTGTGTTTTCACCACAGTGGTTTGAAGCAGCACCCAGCTGGAGCCGCTAGGTGTCTTTTGCCTGTCCTTTGGCGCGGGTCGGGCTCCCCGGTCTCGAGGCGTGAATGCCACGAAAAAAACGAGAAAAACAACACACCCAGGGGACGTGTCTCGCTCCCCTTTTTGACCCGTCAAAGCGCGCGGGGCGTTAGGGCTTTGGTCTTTGGTGTTCGAACGAGGCTTTGATGGCGAAGACGATCGCTTTAAAGGCTCATTGGCCCACGCGATCGTCAGGGCGACCTCCTCCAACGGAGCAGAGCTCCGTGCGGACCAAGAGAAACAAACACCAGAATCGCACTGAAAATAATCAGTGAGTTCAGTGGCGCAGAATGGTTTACTTTGAAAGGGGAAGGTATTCATATTTGGTGCTCTTTATTCCACTTATCAGTAGCCCTGCTCTCTCCCTCTCCGCCTCGGGCCGGTCTTTTGGGAGCTAAGACTTCTTGGCGCACACCGAGCGCCCGTGGCTGTCGTTGCATGTGTTTAGTTTCACCGCTGGTTTCCGACGGCTTACCGGGGCCCCGCTAGCCTCTCAGATGGCGTGTGACACACACTTATCCCGGGTGAAAATCTGCGCGTCCCCTCCTGCCAAGTCAAACAACGCTCTGCATACTGCTGACGTCTAAACCCAATATCTTTTTTTTCTTTTTTCTTCTGCTTTTTTCATGTACAAATCTGACCATAGTTTCAAATACTCAATCATTAAATTCTCAGCACTGCTTGCTGAAACATTCAAAGTTTATTTTATTCCTGCATGTACAGACAGCCGCAATACATTTTTAGCAGCCGCGGCAGGAGCCTTGTGTATTTTAACGCGCTGGCCATATGTGGCACCCTGACCTCTTTCATAAACATAACAGTCTGCAGTGCACCGTGGGTCTGCTTCACCAGTTTGGGAAAGGAAGGGGATGGAGGGAGGGAGGGGAGGGGAGGGGGGGGCTCTGGGAGGGGTTCCTCTGGGGTAGTTTGAAGGGAAGTCGTTTTGGAGCCGTCCCTCCCCCACCCCCCCTCTTTGAGGAACGATGGGCAGCACTTGAAACCCCCGTATCTCGGTCCAGCTCATTCTTACATTTGTAAAGCCAAATTACTTCATCCGTCTGTTTAGCAGAAGGTTTGACAGAATTGACTTGAAAAGGATTCCCTTCCCGTAGCTGTCAGGCAACATCCAATCCTTCAGGCGAGTCCAGGCATATTGGGCTATTTCAAATACTGCGTCCTTTGTGCTTTGTCGTACAGTCTTGGATGCAGAACAGTGGCTGGGTAGAACAATTAGCTTCCCATGAGTAAACAGCTCTTTCTCTCCAAAACAGATGATCGGTCTGTGTGTTTTGGGGTCTTTGATTGATGTGGGTGGTCAGAGTTGAATGCTTAGTTACTTTAAGCGGGCCCTCGGGCCTTGGGAGCCCTATCATTGCGAAGGCCCCCCTGCGGCGCTCTACCTGCGGGTATCAGGTGTTGTGAGAGAGCTTTGGTGAAGGGGGGGGGGTTTGGGTTGGGGCGGGGCAGGGCGGGGTGTAATTACACATGCATGCGAGGCAAAGGCCTCTGAGGGTAATGAGGTTTGGAGGGACGCGGCCCATATCTCAGCGGGTGGTCCCTCCCTCCGACTCCGACACCGATCCCCCTGCCTCTCTGTCTGCGGTTGCTCACGCGAGTCGCCCCCCCCCCCCCCCCCCCGGTCCCCTCCAATCGCCATGCTCGGACAATCGGACGGGCTTCAGTGGGTGGGGGGGAGACTGTGGAAAGGGGCGCCCGGCCCGGTTTCTCCAGCCAAGCACGGGCTCCCATAGCTTCTTCCAGGCATTTCATCGCATTACATCAGATCAAAAGCAATAAGCTAATTACAAACGACTCTGGGCATGCGAGCAGTAAATACAGAATCAACATAATTGATTTAATCCTTTCAACGCTAAGTGAAAAACGTATCGATGCCGGGGCCAAAAATTACAGCCCAACAGCAACAATTGGATGAATTAAAAGATTACATAAAGTTCATTCAAAGCAAAATAAACTCAAGTGACGACAGTGCAACTGATGCAGTAACGCTCAGCTAAGCGGAGAAGGAGAGAAACGTCATTTTTAGGCCTCGGAGCTGCGCCTAGTGCACATATAAACTTACTTGCATTGTTTGTTCATCCGTTTTCTTTTTGCCGTGAAGAGGCACAAGTTCCTTCCATCATTCATTGCGGCTGCAGTGACGGGAGGGTGGTGGGGGGGGATGTTTTATGCATGCCCCAAATATGCATCTTAAAAGCAAAAGCATTAGGAATGATAGTGAAAATGCAAAGGGTTTTCATCAACGTTTACTTATTCATGACGCTCTGAGAAAAGCAACGTATTTTAGAGCAAATCCATGTTATCATTGGAGACACCCCCCCCCCCCACAGAAGTCATTTTCCACCTGAGGACATGCGCTTTAATGACAGTTTGAGGTGGTGCCGCCGGAACAGAGATACAGACTCCATGTTGGCTACACAGGCAGAATCAAAGCGCAGAGGAGGAGGGGAGATCCCCACGAAAAGAAGATGTTGCTGCACGATAAGCTTGTGATTCCTCTCTTTCTTATCCTCTTTTTAATCGTCATTCTGGGGTTAACTTACAAAATTGATTTTGCTTTGGGGGAGGTATACTTTCCACCCAGCCACGGGTTGCTCCTCTACTTGTCCTATAGGGTTGTACATTTTTTTCACTTATTTAAAAGCCATTTAGAATAAAGAGAGGGAAAAATAATAACCAAAAAGGTTCAAAATCACTGATTTCCTTGACAAATAAAACAGCATATTCATTGTTCTGGAGTCCCACATTTAAATGGTTGCGGTGCTCCACACGCCCCCCCCCCCCCCCGCCCCCCGACAGATACACAAAGTGTACATGCCGTACAGAGTTGTGTCTGTGTGAGAGAGTGGGAGCAATAATGTGTGTCAAATTGGCTCGCCCCCCCCTTTCCTTGTCTTTTTTGGCTCCTGCTTTGCGGTGGCAGCCCTCAAACTGACCTCTGAAATGTCACACAGCGCTCCCATCCAGCATTGTTTTCCTGGAAGATGTCGACCACGGCCCCATCGTGAACTATGAGCCCCCAACCTCACCCACGTGCTCTGAGTTTTTAGCACAAGTAAGCCATCTAATGGACAACAATGGAAGCAATTTTCGGTGTCTACCCATACGTCTGTCTATTTATTCATCTCTATCTGGGATTCAAATGAGTTTATAGAGTTTTTTCGGGATATAAAGATCAGTTAATTGCAGCAAACAAATTTCCAAACGCTGCTGTCTGGGGCTTTGTTACTTTCTTATTGATCCTGCATTAAGAAAAACGCAAGTTATCCATAAAACATAATGTCTTAGAATTCTCCCCTCTTCATCTGGCTCTGATTAATGTTTTTACAGCACGGAATTAAACGTGCTGGAGACACGACCCGTGCATGTAGGGGGCCCCAGAGGAGGAGAGCTGTGACTCCTTAAGAGGTGGATAAGGGAAGAAAAAAAAAAAAAGAATCTCTTTGTTTTTCTGTAAAGGGACACGCTGCTCTTAACTGGTTCCACGTGGCCTCAGTCGGTGTGGATCTGAGGAGTGAGGTGGCAAAACAAAGGATAATAACGCAAATCAAAAACCTGCACGGCAGTTAAAGCGAACGCACCAGCTGTGTGTGGCGTCTGAAACCGCCGCTCGTCACTCAGCCGGCCCCGCGTGGGGTGGGGGGGGGGGGGGGGGGCGCGTGACGGCCCCCGGGGAAACGGGGACGGAGCTGGGTGCGATAGACCTAGCGAGTCTCCTTTTGACGGATGAGCGGCGCTTGTGTTTCGCTGCGTTCCCAAAGAGTCTCCGACTGGTGTCTACCAAGAACCGCAGAAGCAGGTGTCTAATGTGACCATTTCGGTTATTCAACACATGAGTCCATTATGGCCGCTGAGCCGTGAGAAGAATGGGGGGTGGGGGGGGGCTGCTCCTTTAAATGGAATCTTTAATTTCACAGGCCTCTTGATATCCCTCCGCAGTTGCGATTGTGTAACAGAAAAGGGGAATCAAGGCTTTTGAGAGCACATTAAGCAGAAAGCAATTAACCAACACACAGTAGTTCATTTTTTGTATTAATACTTCAACAGCTGGCGCAGATTGCTTCCTCGTTTTTATCTCCGCTCCAGCTGTTCTTCCACAGACAAGAACATTTAAAGAGGATTTGTCCGTAATAAAAGTGGCTCCGAACATATAGATATCTCGCTGAGAAGCGGAACCCGTAGGGAACGTGGATTTACATATAGAAAAAGTTGGGGAAACTGACATCCGTTCAATAGCCCACTGGTCTTCCTTTCAGCGAGCACGTCCAGTGGGGAGCCCCCCCACCCCCCCTCCCTCCCTTTCTGGTCTACCGAGTGTTGGCATTGGTGTACATTTCAAAGTCCTTTATTGACATCCTCTACAGATGTGCCGCTTGCAGGAACATTTGTTATATTGTAAATTGGGTACTGAAGGAAAGGCCCGAGAACATTTGATTAATGCTCATACATATGGTGTGCTGGGCTGAAGTGCCTTGTGGTTATTTCCACTCTATTCTACAGAAAAAGCCATAAGGCAGGGGAGGGAGGAGGGGGGGGGGGGGGGTACCATTTCTTTTTTTTCCTTTAAACAAATTAAATGACTTTTTTTTTTTTGCACGTTTCTCTGGGCAACAGCTTTCCACATTTGAAGGATTATGTGGCTTCCACTTCTGCCTCCGATAAGCAAATGCATTATTATGTTTTTGGAGAGGCCGGGGCGTAGAGGGGCCTTCCCCCCCCCCGCGGGGTCTCAACCCGACTGTCAAAAAACAAAAAAAAACGTACCCGGGAACCAGTTGAGGCGGGCCGCCACCGGTGCCGCATCCATCCCGCCTTAAAACCCGCAAGACGCGTTGGTAGGAGCCGCCACGCGTGTGCTTGATTGAGTGCGTGCTGGGTACGGCGGAGCGACAAGCCTTCGGGGCGGAGGAGGAGGAGGAGGAGGAGGAGGAGTAGTGACTCTCCTCTCGTCCCGCTCATTCTGCTCTCTTCTCGGGTTTTCCAGGTTTCCCGGGACACCAAAAGGGAAAAGCGCGGTCGGTGGGTTGTGACGGATCTCCTTCTTGAGAGGCCGCGTGCGTAGGAAAAAGGCTGGCTTTGCCGCGGGAAATTCTCTTTCCCAGCAGTGCGTTTACGTCAACGACGTGAACACAACGGGTGTAATGGTGGGGTTTGGGGGATTTATGTGTTGCACTGTAATTGAACGTAATTGAGAAAGTGTTTGACACTTGGATTTATTGTGCCACTTTCCCAGAGAAATGTTTTTCTGTTGGCTTGGTTTTCTGAACACGAGCCTCAAGTGAGATGCCTGATTTTAGTTATTTGGGTTTAAAGATGCACAACACAAATTAAAAAAAAACAAGTTATCAT
This sequence comes from Pungitius pungitius, assembly GCF_949316345.1. Classification (NCBI taxonomy): domain Eukaryota; kingdom Metazoa; phylum Chordata; class Actinopteri; order Perciformes; family Gasterosteidae; genus Pungitius; species Pungitius pungitius. Next base: position 19,740,623 of record NC_084903.1, read on the forward strand.
GGGTATCTGTGTCTCCAAGCGGTTGAATCACTTCATCTCTTCACAGAAAATGTAGGTTATGTTGGTTAGATCGTCAATCGTCAATGAGAGCGATGCGCGGGAAAGAAAAAGTGCACTCTTGCCACGCTTTGGCAGCAGAGAATTAGTGGCAAACATTATGAGAGTGCAAGCCGTTAAAGTAAGAAATAAGTCTTAATTTATAGCTCGAGTCTGTTTGTCATTTGGCTTGGCTACTGATTTGTTGCACAAGCATGTGCGGAGTAACTACGGACGCGGTGAGGTGAGATACATAAAGGGTCTGAGGACGAAGAGGACTGAGGAGGAGGAGGGGACAGCGTGGCCAGATGTGCGGACGGGGGGGCTGCAGCCCTGCGTGGTTCCCCTTTAAACGTAGTGGGAGAGGATCGTGGCCTGCGAAGCTGTTGCGCCAAGTCTAACGTTGCTTGCATGTGTGTGTGTGTGTGTGTGTGTGTGTCAGGGTACGACCTTTGTGATGAAAAAAACTTTCAATGTGTCATGTGCGTGTGTTTCATACAACGTGTTGGCTGGACTTTGCTTTCTGAGGCTAATCCTTTTCTTCTTTTTTTTTAAACCGCAACAGCCGGAGAGAGATGGGCTGTCTGTAAAGCACACGTTCATCCACAGCGATGTGTCAGTGAGGGGTTACCTGATTCCCCCCTCTAGCTCCAACACACACTTAAAACTTGTTCTTTTCACTCACTCACACAGACAAGCACCCATTTCCCCGAGTCTCACCTAAATGTTTAAATGTCACCGCTAAGTGCCTTATGCTTCAGATCACCCGCTCAGCTGTTGTTCTGATAGACCGACTGGTGCTGCCTGTGCCGTCCCTGCGGGGGCCTCAAAACGGGGCCTCGACGGGGCTCCGGGGAACCAGGTGTTACTTCCTCCAGCTCTTTGCCTTCTTCTCCAGGAGTTCAACTGGCGGCAGTACGGGCCAGAGAGTCGGAAAGAGTTCACGTCAACTCCTCGGTAGGAGAACTTAGAACTCGGTTCAAAAGCACAGCGGCTCATTTATCAGACGATGTCCTTCGTCAAAAAGGAGCCCCTTTGTCCAGCCTTGGTCGCCTGGATGCTACACTCTCCGGTTACATTGAATTTTTGACCTGTCACGAATGTGTTGGTCATCGTGGTCCTTAGAAGTCCATGCCGGGGATTAAGTTGTGGTGCATGGGTTGGTTAAACCAGCATAGTACCTTCACCTCGGAGACCGCCAAACATGAATAACGGTCTCAAGTTAATCAAGATGTTGACTTGTTCATGGACATCCTTTTTTTTAAAAGTCAGACCAGGAAGTAAGTCATTTTAGCTGCCTAAACGTAACCAAGTGATTCCGTTGATTTCTTTTTTTTACCACCTCAACCATGGGTTAGGAAGAAAATATATTATGAGGTAAATAGAGAGTTTTGTAATTTTTTAGGACACAGGAAGTCAGTTTCTTCTGAAATAGCTTGAAAGCATTAAAAGTGTTGTTTTGGTGAAAAGTTATGAACAAAGAACCAACGTACAGTTTGTCTGGAAGAAACAAAATTATATTGAGGCCCAAAATGCCCCCCCTCTCACTGTGTCACCTCTTGGCTGCTTTATTCTGGGTGCATGTTGGCTATCGACAGAACCGTGGCTTTTTTATTCCTGCGTTCCGGCTCTGAAGATCGTGCCTGAATGAATCCAATCAGTGTGGGTGCTTTCGCCACAGCTGTGGACAGCTGTCAGGACATGGCGGCCCTCCGCCTCCGACCGTGGCCCTCACAGCCCTCACAGCCTTTTTTTTCCATGGGTCCCGAGTGTTGTATTAAGGCTTTATTGCTCCGTATTCACATACATGTGAGCGTATGCTTCACACGCCAAAACGATCTGCCCTCTTTGTACTCTGTCAGCAGCTAAGTCTACACTTTTTCCTCGTCTCCCCGACTTTCCTGTGATCACCTGTTGGCCTCGGAACCACCATCTTGATGAAACGATGATCGCACACACCGCGCCTTGCCACGAGGTGACAGCGAGAAAGTTCACATTTTGTACTTAAAAGCTTTCCTTTGATTTTTACATTTCAAAGTCTGGTATAAAACAAATATGCCGGCCAGAGATTATGCCACCCCCCCCCCCCCGTTTTGTACATGCTGCTCTCATCACTGAGAATGGACTGTACCCGTAATAACTTGCACATGTCCCACTTTTGTCTTTTGCGGTTTTTCATTCGCCTATAAATTGAAGGTAGACACTTTTTTTTTTTTTTTTCTGCGCCTCTTTGGTTGACGTGCAAGACAGGTTTAAATGGCCGTGATTTCCCTTTGATGCAATCGTGTGACTCATTAAATGGTGCCAGTTCGCTTGTACGTTTGCAGCGAAAAGGGCCCTCAAGAGTCGCATGTGCTTCGGGTCCTCAGCTCGGAAAGAGGAAGAAAAAAAAAGAAGAGAGAAGACATCTGGCACCCATTCAGCGGAGGGGAGAAAGGCGAGTTCCAACACAAAAAAAAACATCAGGCGACGGAAAAAAAAAAAGCTCTCGAGCCCCACGTCCCGACCACGGAGCAGCATTCACACTTCATCCGGCGTGGATCTGCTGCCTCCTCTGACCCCCCAGCGCTCTGCGATCCTTCATTGAATCATGAAGCGAGCGTTGCACGGCCGTGTTTAGCCTCAAATCCTCTGTGGTCGGCGTGGAGGGGATCGGTTTAATTAGACGGGAGAGGATTCGACGAGTGGCGTGGTGTCACTACTCCCCAAAATTACCCCCCCTCCCCCCCCCCCCCCCCCCAAACCTCAGTGTTCAAATTGGTGCATCCCATCGCAGCCACATACTCTAGAATTACAAAACTTGTTTTGATAAAGCAGAAAAATTCCGATCGACTAACCAGCAGCAGACCTTCTTCCAATTCCTAGCTATCGATCACTTTTTATAACAGTGTGGATTTTTCCAAAGGTTACACCAGCCCCGTTCTTCCAAGGATTGTTTGTGGTTTGGAATTTTTCAACAGAAGTGAATATTGTTTTCATAAAATCCTATAAAATTTTATAGCGTTTGAAATGAAGTATTAAAAAACTTTATTATGTGTCTAAACGCCTTAACTGAGAGGCATTTATCATCCTTTGTTGCATTTCATCCAACTTTGGGACAAGGAGTGTTTAATTAAGAAAAAAAATGGCCCGTGTCCATTTTTCCTGCATCGGCAGCCTCTTTTTTTGGCGGCGTCGAACTTGATCAACGCCTCCTGCTGAGCGATTTCATAAGAACAAAAGTTTGTGGCATTTGAATTGATATGCTCGCTGGAATCCCTTCACTCAGCAGATTTATAGAACATTATATTTGGCCCATGATGGCCTGGAAAAGGAGCCATGCTGCTTCTTAGTTATTTTGGAAAACGTGTGATAAAATACGCTTTGATGCCTTGAAGTGATAAGTTGTAAATCAGTGGGAACATGTGATCTATTATGTTGGGACGGTCGAGGCAATACTGTCCTCTATTGAAGACGAGCGTTACCATCCAAAATGGACCAAATACTATAACCCGCTGCATTCCCATGTGATCTTTTGCAATCCTTTCTTTCCCAGGGACAAAGATGGCATCTTAAGAATGAACCCGTGACTCTTATTGGAAAGCTTTGGACGGGTTGATTCTCACCTGACCTCGGAGATTTCGTTTCTTTTTCGTGAACACATGAAGCTGGGAGCGCTGGCATCTGGCAGTCAGAGGGCGACACCGGTACATCATTGCTGATAAACATCTGCATCATAAAATAAAAAGCGTGGCCTCGCTTGCGTCTCGGTAACGCTACAGCGATTATCAGTTATGCGAGCATTTTTTTTTTTCCACCATCTGCATCTCATTGGAATATTGGGCACATATTGAGTGAGCTCTGTCATGGTTTCCACATTTTAGATGTCATAATTACTAAATCAACAGAATAATTCATTATAGTATTTCTCTCTTACCCGGTTCTGCAAACACTGCTACTATTATGAATTAGCAATACACTCAGGTTTAATGATATACATTTCTTCCGAAACATCTGAGCAGGATTTTCTCCCACAAAACCAAAATAAGTAAGTGAGTGATCATGAAGCTGATCAGCATATGTTCTTAGTCAGCACAGACTGCGGAGGATATTGTTAAAAAGTTTGGATGAGGTGAGGCAGCCCGTAAAGTTTGAGAAAAATTGTCCTGGGATTCAACTAAAAATGATAAAGAAGTGCAGCATTTTAAAGAATTGGGCGTTAAAGAGGCGAGTATAACTTGCAAAGTACAAAGAATTCTCCATTGCGTTTGACGTAAAAGTACAAAGATAGATTTCCCGGCCAAATGAATGTGGCTTGGAGCATTAAAGGGAGCAACGGGGGGATTTCTTTTCAAATCAATCCTGGCTCCAAGTTAACTTAGATTAACTGCATCGGCGGAAGTCAATAAGATCACTTAAACGCTGCTTGCTCGACAACAACTGAGCTGCAGAGACATGAACTTAATCTTAAGTTGTCCCTCTCTGTGCCAATGTCTGTTCGGTTAAGTGGAAAACATCATTAAAAAAAAAAAAACTCTGCAAGCCCAGTCAAAATCAATAGCTCTCTCTCTCTCCTGTTTAATCACAGCGAAATTTTTAATTTGTTTGTTTTCGTTGCTCAGAAACACCGTTTTTGCATCGTTAGCCGTCCTAGAGGAATGCTCTAATTTTAAAGCTTTAATTCAGGGGGGCCCTCTTCAGCTGGCTGGTAACAAAGCTTTCTCCAAAGCCATTGTTTTACAAGTGGAAACCCCAACGACAATTTTGCCTCTATTGCGAAAGCCTCCTTTTCCGTGCTTCCTTTTCCTACAAAAACAAACAGGGAGACAAAGAAAGCAACGGTTGAACAAACCAGAGGGGATAACAACGTCGAAAAAAGGCACAGCGACACGGCTGAGGGTTCACACAGCCGTCACTCCAGCGCCTTCGGGAGACCCGATAATGCGCATAAATGGAGGATTAGTGGTCAACCTTGGAAACACATGTGCTGAAAGCCTAAGAAAGTGGAGCAGGGAAGGAAGTTTGGCCACGTGCGGCAGCTGTGTGCTTTGCAGACGCACCGTGAGGGGGTCCTTTGATCCTCTGTGCTCAGGTGTGACCGGGCAGGCTCTGGCAGGCAGCGGGCCTGGTGCAGGCTGAGGACCGGGCCCGGACGGGCCCACGTGGTCTCGGCGAGAGCGTGAGAACAGGGCACCTGCTCTGGAGCAACGGACCACTCAACCAAAAAAAAACTTCCGGAGGCGGTATGAGATCATCGAACTCCTCGGCGCTCCAGACGGACTGGATTGATAACACTGGACGGCCCCCGGAGCCCGGGTTCAGGGAAACGTAGAACTTGGCGTGAGGATTGATGCAGCAACTGCCGCTAATTCTCCTCAGGCGGCGAGCTGGTCGAAGGTGATTGCATTCACAATGATCCTTTTTGCACAGTCTGTTAGGATTGCTGTGTACATCTTTTATAAACCGGTACCACTATAAAGGATGATTACCCCGGCATTAATGGACCCTGGGATGATTGCATCTCATAGACTAACTGTCATTGTGTTGACCCTTTCATCGGCAGTGATCAGCTAAGCTCCAAAGGAGCCAAATAGGCTACGGTATAAATAAAAAAAATAAAAAAACACCATCAACTCAGCAAATTCACAGTTTGTCTGGTAACCCATCTTAAGGTCTTTTAATAAATCAGTCCAAGAGGTCACAGGCTTAATTTAATTTTATATTTAGCAGTAAATCCTCTAATTGTTTTTCAAAGTGCCTTTACAGTTGTACAATAATACCACAAGAACACCAGCTTGCATATTTTGATACATAAAAGGGAACAAAATATAATTTTATGTTCTGTCTGCTGGACACGCCTCTCATTAATAAAATGTTGCATTTGAATTTTGCCCTGTCTGCAGAATAGGAAATTATCCTGTTACCCCAAAGCTTAATGAGTTGCATGTTTTGTAGAAATCCAAGTTATTGCTATTCTTTCATGATTTGGCAGGCTGTGTTTCAGTCCTTGGCCCTATTATTTCTTATGGGCTAATTAAGACATTAGCCATTATAGAAATTCCATCCCTACTCTTTATGGAGTCAAACCGCCGTCTTTTCGACTTGTTCCAACGTCCCCCGGTGACCCCGGGTAGAGCTCGGGCCTGAGGTTTTTTTCTTCTCCCTGTGCAGCTGTGATTTCTGGTGGTGCAGAGACACGCTGACCTTTGTGACCCTGTCAGCGACCGTCCAACTACCGGAACAATCAGACGGATAAAACGCCGAGTTCTTTCAATGTATCTGGAGCAGCAAGGCCCCTCTCCCTCTTGTTTCCCGGCTCCCACTGCGCCCCGACTGGAGTTTGTTAACTCTGTCATTTGCAGGGAGACTTTGCAAAGGTCACTGTCTGTGTATTTTTCATTAACAACCCAGCGCTCCCCACTCCTCAGCTGGATAATGAGAACCATCGCCTCGGCAGATCTGGAGACACATTTTTGGTGTCAGCAAATGTCGCAGCTTGATGCCATATAAATGTAATTTATCAGCGTGTTTATGTTGCCGATTTAGTAGGACATTTTTATGCCCCACTAGAGCAGGGATGCTGTGTCAGTGCATAATGACAATGTCACTTGCAATAACAGGCAGATCTGATATTTGTGGGGGGGGGGGGGGATCTCACAAAGCAGCTCTGCACAGTCTGTGAACTGTGGCAACTTCATGATGGTGTTTATACTCTCTTTAGGATAACTTTTAAATACGAACCCTCTCATATGGAAGCAATGCACAACAATCCTAGTTTTTTTACAGTTACCAACGTGGAATGTGTTGGACCAAAATCTGCAGCAGGCCATCGGCTCATATGCACAACTTCTATATGCCAATAAAGATACTGTAATCTTCAGACAATATGACGGGTTGAACCTCTCCAGCTCGCGCATCATGTCTGCGTGGGGAAGGGACACTTTAATGGCGGCACTAAAAGAAATCTGGCTGAACTTCTACGTTTGATCTTCCCACGGAGTAGAAAAAAAAAAGAGTATGTCTTTAATCAGTTCAATACCTTGAGTTTCTTACATGGCGCTGTCACAAAGATATTGTCAGACTAATTCTCTCTTTTAACCCGTGTTCCCATGCAGATGCAGAATTTTCCAAAGCCTTATTTTCACGGTGTTTTGAAGGCACGTCCCAACAGTCGGCTGCCAAAACGGTCCTGTCAATGATAAACACAAAGACTGAGGGAAACAAAAGGAAGGAGTAGGCTCCTTAATAACTTGTAAACAAGTTGCAAGATGGAAAAGAATAGTGTGAACTTCAGTTGACGCCGCTGTAGTATTGGTTAATGCCGATCAAAGGGTATTTTTTTTTCTTTTTTTTCGCTGTTGGATACCAGCCGAGCCAGCAGTGGAGCCATTGGCACGCCACCATGGAGGACCTCGATAGCAGAGCTCATTTGAATGTAGCCCATTTGCTGCAGATGTTTCGCAGGGCAAGCGCATTCCCCCGTTGCCGCGTGTCATTGCTGGTGAGGTGAACTCTGCGGATATCTCGCAGCCACTCTATCAGAACCAGACCAGTCCAACAATTGTCACTTCCTCAGATTGATGCTTTCTTTCAACTCACTGGCACTAAATTAAAAAATGAAAGAAGAAGAGGAAAAACTGGACAATAAAGAAAGAGATAGAAATACATGAACCCAGATGCAGATAGTGTGCAATGGCACAAAGGATGATCATAAATCCTTTTTTTGGGGTTGGAGTCTCATCAACAAGTGTTTTTTTCATTTCGATTTTGTTGCCAGATTTGATTGACGGGTCAGCTATTTTTCACGGGGCATTACAGCTCCAGTAAATATGTGCACGAACAAGCTGCCTCACTGAAATGAGAAAAAGAAACAGAGTTTATTTTTGTTGTCAATCTTGTAAACCACAACATTTTTTTCTGTGTCGTCCAGTAATGACAATGTCAGACGAAACGAGCCCTCAGAGGGCTTTCTGGGCTTGAGGTTCTGAGGGCCCACGAGCTGACGGATACATGCAGGAGTACGAGGCAGAGAGGAAGCCTCGTGATGGCTTTGTGTAACCACCAGCCGTGCCCCTCGTAGCCGAGACTTCTTCAGTGCCCGGGATAGCACAACCTCCAGCGGGATGACTTATTTGGGGTGGCGGACGCTCACAGGAGAACAATGTTTTTGCTCAATGGCGTAACTAGTGTTTTTTTGTTTTTTTTTGTTAACGCATGCAATTCCACAGTGACTCCAAGCTATCAAACTCTAAATCTGCTGTAACTCTATGCTGATGAAGAATGGCTGAATACATAAACATGTGTGAATTGGATTGCAGGATTACTATTGATTGAGCACATACGCGTATGGGCCATCGCGGTCGATCTTCAGTTCTGTCTTGGAAAAGGAAAGCATTGGCGCCTGATAATGTGGTTATTGGGTTTTCATCAACTCTAACTTATTATTCTTAATTACAGTTGCAGGCTGTTTAAAGGGCAGGGGGCAAAAGAATATACAATAAAAGGGGACCAGCTGGATGTAGTGAGACACAAGCAAGTAGAAGGTTTTCTAGCGTGTCGGGCAATGCATCACGTTCCTTCCTTTTAAGGGCACCCATTAGGGCGCTGCATTTGCTTTTCTCCACTAAAAGGGTACCCAGGAGGGCATTTATTTTATCTATTGTCTCATTTACAACTTTGTCATGGTTGCTTCACGTAAAGGCAACAAAGATAGCAATGTGTCATGTTTTCTCTTTTAGAAAGGCACCCTGGAGGGCCCTTCGCCATGGGTTATCTACCTCAGGGCCATCCAACAGGGTACTTATTTAAACGTTGGGGGCGGCACTGTTGGCGATCGCGGATTTGGCACGACCTAATACCTGTGAAACAAATTACATTTCCATCAGCTCAAACCAATGTTTGCACGCTAACATGCTAAACTAAAACAGTGAACATGATTCACATTATTTATTGTTTGTCGCTGAACATGAACATTCTCATGCGACTTCAAGCAAGGTGCAATGTTGATATTAGCATTCATTCATCTTGCATTGACCAATTTGAAACACGTGTTTTTTCACATATCAAGAGGTGAAACTTTGATTATGGTGGGAGGCTAGGTGGCTCAGTGGTTAGTGCTGTTGCATCACAGCATCATGAGCATGAACTAATAACTGAATGACATGTCTGCAGCAACAGGGCAATCAAGTGGAAAGAAAGAGATTAAGAATAGAGCTCAGCCAGCAGCAACTTCCTCACTTCATCGAATGTTGTGATGCCATACTGGTGGAAAAGAATGTGGAATTCCTCCGCAGAAGACAATCAATTGGGGAAAGCTGTGAGTCCATCTGTTAAATAAGCTCACAGTCTGAAGTACAGATGGACATGAATCGACAGTGACATGCTGAAAGTGTTCAATCTACTCTGATGAATAGTCGCGCTTCAACACCAAGAAATGCTCAATACTATTTGAATATGTTAGCAACTGCCAAATGCTGCATTTATTTCTTAGGACCCATTTTGTTCTCGCAAAGGAATTCGCGCGTGTCTGACGGACCGAGGAACTGTCAAAGTTTCCTCTGAGAAAACACACCGCCACATCCGCTCTGGCCCGGCGCGGATTGTACCCGTGTCAAAACGCTCGACGTTTCTTCACAAGTGCACACTCTGCGTAACAGTGAGATTTCAAAGAGTTACACCCAGAGCTGTGATACATACGGCTGCTTGTGTAAGCGATGAATCCTTACAAAGAGGCCCTCGGCGTCCCAAGAGATGTCCTCGTGTTCACGGAGAGAGGTAACGCAGAGGACAAACCACGGCATCTGTCCCTTCTAATCTATATTTAGAGAACTCCACTTGCGTTTAAAAAGTTTAAAAACCTATCTGAGAATGTTAAATAGCTTTGATCTCCTCATCCGAGGAATAATGCAAACAGAAAACGATGTTTACTCTTGTCTGCCTATTGATACATACACAGTTTTCCTTACGAGTACGACAAACAGTATCAAAGATAAGCCTGTTCCTACAAGGCAGCTCTGTGACCGCTCTCTAGTCTGTAATTTGTCGGTGTGATATTTATATTCGCTTTCATGTCTTCACCTGCACTAATGTCTTGTGCTCGGGGATAAGCAGGTAAAGACACACTCCTATAGAAAGTCCTCTGTTGGTTTTGCTGCCTTTCCTTTTGTTCTCCGGTTGACAATAGTTTGACGGCTGCAAAACGCTCCACAGGTGGGTTCACATGGAGGTGAGCCGAGTGGCGTTGAACTCAAAGCTGTCAATGAGTGATCCATTTAGGCGCCCGCTTTCGGGGGGGCCCTGAAACCGGGCCCTCGGCGGCGGCGGCGGCGCCTCCTCGGGTTTACCTCCGACGGCTCATCAGTCGCGCTCGTTTTCTGGGGTTTGATCCCCCCCCCCCCCCCCCCCATCGCCGCCGCGCGCTAGTCAGTCATCGGGAAACAATGAAGCAAAGTTGCCACGGGGCGTGACGGCGCGGCGAGCGGCGAGTGGCGAGCGCGGCGGCTACTCGTCAGACTAATTAACCATACAGACAGGGCCCAGCGCCATAACCCAAGACAATTCCAATCTGAGGGGCTGTAATTGAAGTGACAAGTTAATTACAGGCTGATATTATCGTACGTTCCTTGTAACACCCCTCTCTAACCCCCCCCGTCCCCCCTCCACTTCTCCCTTTCCTCATGTCGCAGTCTCCTTCCCGTTCCCTCACACCGGCCATCATTTCCATCCTCGGATGTGTTAATTAACAACCGTTGCCCAACAGGTTTGAAGCCTGCGCGCTTGACCCTCCCGTACCCCTGACCTTTCCACCTGCGCTGGATGTATAATTAAACGGAAATAAGTCCACTTTGTCTCATTTTCATTTACAACATTTATGAAGTGCACTTTGTGGACTCCAAACTCCCAGCAGCCACAGCGGCGGCACACTGCCACCGCCAAGGGGGACTGGGGGGGCCGGGGGAGGGGGGGCCTGTCGGCTCGGCCCTCTCCCCACCCGATCCCACCCAGCACCTCTGTGCACCTCTGTAATTAGCGTTAGCATCTTCTTTAAACAAGCTACATAAAGTTTAGTGGCGGGATTAAATCAGATCATTACCATAATACGGCTGTGCAAATTTGCCCCCCATCTCTCTGCTTTTCCGCCACATCAAAGCCCGGCGGAGCACTGGTGTAATTGGGCCATGCCGCCTTGTCAAGATGATTCCGCCTGATGGCTGCTCCTCTCCCTGAAAAAAACCCTCCTGGGCATGATAATTAATGGAGAAGAAAGTCAAGTCAACTGGAAGAAAAGAAGAAGGAGGAGAGAAAAGGAATTTGAAAAAAAAAAAAAAAAAAAAACTTTGGACAGCTCCACATGAATATTTCACACCTCTGACTTATTCAAAATTAACAATATCAATTTGATGTATAATGGATATTAACTTTGTCAACGGTGTTTCCTTTTAATCCAGCTAGGTTTTTCATGATGTTCCTCAATCTGATTCCCTGCGCTGTGACCTTATGAGTGGTTCTAATGATGTAAGTGAAGGGAAATCAAAGTTTGTTTGGCTCATTGTGTCCCTCTCAGATCAATGTTGTCATTGCTGACGAGGTGTCGACACGAGGACAGCTGCCATTCAGCGAGTTCACGTGGAGAAGATTTTGAAGCTGATTTCCCTTTGGAGCTAAGGTAACAAACAGTTACAGCTCGTGTATCTATTATCATTTCTTTTTCAAATAGTCTCGTGAGACCAACGCCAATGGCATTACAACAACCTCGGCGTCTTGCGCAAAATCCGCTTTCTTTGATAACTTACGTCATTATGTCACCTTGTCGGAAGAATGCAAATTATAGGCCCGCTGTGCCTTTGTCAACGCTCTTTGCCGAACACACTTTGGTAATGAATAAGGCAGGGCTTCAAACACAGACAGGTGCTGGGCGTCTAGTAACTCTCACTATGAATATCCGGAGTAGAAAGTCAGCCTGGGTCACCGTTGATTTGTTGCAAATTAGCACCATATGTTTTATCTCTGCGTTTACATATGAATGACTCAAAACACAGAGAGGGAGGCTGGAAGCGGGCGAGGGGATGAATATCGATGATTCCTCTGTATGCGGGCTTTTGGGGTAGAGGTGTGGGGGGGGGGCAGAAGGGTGCCTGCCATTCAAATGTCCGTCATCTGTTCAGCCAGTGAGGGAGGGAAGACAATGCTGGTTGACAGTTGGTGACAGAGACAGCTGGTTGTCCCACTAGCCCCTGCCTGTGATCCACTGTGAGGTTGACACTTTGCGCCCCCCCCCCCCCCACCCGAAAAAAAAGAAAAGAAAAGCGGGGAAAAAAAAAACAAAAAAACATCTTTGACTAATCAAAACAGCAGGCCGGCGCCAACAGGAGACCAATGCCACGAGGACAGCCCGGCTGGCATGTCAGACAATACCCTCTCTGTCAAAGCGTCCCACTACTCCTTCTTCCTCCTTCCATCTGCCCTTCCCGAGTCTTCATCCACCAGCGTCAGGGCACTGGGGGCTGTCAGCTAAACCAAGTAACCTTTCCGCTCTTTCATTTCTTCCACCCCAAATTTGAATATGAAAAGGGACTCTTCTTTTACCCAGTCAAAGACCATCACTTTAATGACATTTGGCAGTCATTTGATTTATTAGGTTTTAGAGGGAGGGGAGATGAAAATCCACTAAATATTTCATACGCCATGCTAATCCTTGTAATATTGCCAGCTGAAGCCATGTACCTGCGCTGCTAAGACGTGAGGCACATGGATTTCTCGCAGTGAGATGGCTGGAAATGCCTGTGAGTCTACTGAATAATAAAATAGCTGTATTGAAATATTTAGACTTTGATTCCCATTAAAGGAATCTTTAAAACATGAGATTTACGTTTTCGGGGGGGGGGGGGAAGAAACGAATAGTGATAGTGGAGACAGCAATCACAACACACTCACACGGAGCAACCTTCCGCCAGTCTGAATAACAGCATCTCCCTCTGTACTCCCTCTGAAAAGTAGATTCGGGGAGAACTAGACGGCACCGGTTCAAACAAAGAGGCAGAACAAATGGCTCATAAGAATCAGTTTGCGTGATAGTGTGTGTTGTGTTTCTACGGTTGATGTCGGGGTGAAAAGCACTAGTGACGAGAGATAGGACGTACACGTATATATGAAACATTCTGTGACCAAAGTGGCTTCAGAACTTCAGAATGAAAGGAAATGAGGTGTCAGCAGTTTCACTCCACTCGTGACGCTCCTCTCATCTCGGCCCTGTTTGACATTTTCCCCCGGCTGCTCGGAGCGGTAAGCGGGGCGCGCCGAGGATGCCGCCGCTCCCTTTGTTCCTGGAGCACTCTGTCCGTTCGACTACGTTCCAGATAGACCGAGAGAAGAGACAGAGAGTGACAGAGACGTAAGCGGAAGCATGTGGTTTACAATCTGCATCTCAAGACCTCGAGGCCTAGAATGACTGACGTTATACTGCATTTGCCTAATGGGGAGGCGTGTAGCGAAGTGTTGCCTCCCATATCGGGACACTTCCGGCTAAATGATTCTCTCCCCATAAGAACTTGGTAGCCACTTTTCCCTCTTTTATATTTGACATCGACCTTGTTGTGACTTCCTTCCCCTCCCCCCTCCCCCTTTGGCATCACTGAGAAACATATTGAAAGCATCCAGAGGAAGGCCACCATGGCTACAGAAAAAAAAACAGACACCAGTATGCACTCTCGGTTTCCTTTTGTCCTTGCTGCAGTTTTTTGAGCGGGTCACACGTGGACAGAGTCTGAGAAATGCCGCCTTCCTTGGTCGGGCCATGTCAGGGGACGTGCCGAAAATATCCACAGACTGAAATAACAACAACACCACCAACTGTACGACAGTAAACGCCACAGATCTAACATTTCATTTTTAACCAGCCCAACCCAGCGTGTTTTTCTGTTCTGTTCCACAGAACTGCGCTGCTGTAGGCTATTTGCAATATGCAATACCCAAAGGCTTTGGAGCTGGTAAGATGAGAATTCAGTCTGTTGAAAAAGAAAAAACTATGATCTTCTGTTCCCAGAAGATTCCTTTTACTTTGGGGAATATGTTTTCAGAGTAGCATGTGTCAAATAATAGTATTGTTTGTAAGTGCTATATGCATGCTCAACTGCATGGCTCTTAAAAGAAGATGATGAGCACATGTAAAATATATAGCAGTACATGTAGCTCGTCAGTTATTAGCTGATTCCTCTCGGCTCATTGAACCGAGTAGGGGCTCCTGGAGTGCCACATGCAAGTGTATCTGTGTTTGTTTGTGTGCTTGCACGCATACGTGTACTCCATGCGTGCACGTGCATGGGTCCTCATGCAGGAGTTGCTAGTCATACATGCTAATGGCAGCTACTGGGTGTGTAATTGGACATAACGTCACTCGAGTGAAGTGGGCGGGGAGAGTCAAGGTTCCTTGAAGGCCCGCTAGCTAATTTGCACACAGTGATATTTTCGCCTTGACAACTGGAGGCAAATAAATGAGCCGGGAAAAGGCAGCCAGACGATATGCCACTGCGCACCCGCTGCTTGATTTGCCGCCAGTCCTTCTGCACCCAAGTAGCACAATTACTGCCCATCCTCTTTCCCTAAATTGTGAAGCGGAAGAGAAGTGACACCCATAAGGCGTGCATCACGGTAATCGAATCTAAATGAAGGCTGTGCATAACCAGAGCTCCCACCTGAGACAGCGGGAGAGATGTGACCGCGCCAGCCTGTCAACACCGTGTCAACACACCCGTTCACAGCCCCGTCCGCATGCATAATCACACCAATCATTACAGTGTCAATGATGATAATGTAAATATAAAGGGTAGAGGCAGGGAAGACGATAAAAAGGGAAGCGCAGCAAGGAGCGCTGGGCAAAGCCATGTCAATGTAGCGATGGGAAGGGAAAAGGTTTGGTTAAATTTGGCCACAGAAAAGTACATTACAGCAGGTTTTAGGAAGAGCACACACAGCACACCTGTATCAGGGAGAAGGCCCGATGTAACATTGAAGCTTAGGTGGCATACCTTGTAAAGTAAAGTTTTAATAAAGCCAATAGATGGCTTTTCCTTAGTAAATCATTGAATTATTTACTTTTACAATAGTAATGTTGAGCTTAAATCAGCAACGGTGCACTACTGAATGGCCTGGGCGATGTTAAATAATTGACAGAAAAGTAGCTCGTAACATGTTCACAGCTGATCGACGTGCACTCTGACAGTCGTTCGGTGAACTGTAATTGGACTTTTTTTTTTTCAAACACCACTAGATTGTATGCTAGAATCTGAAATAATGAGCTATGTGCATAAAATAGATCTGACTCCTGGTTTGACATCCGTAGTCTGTGGCATATAGCACAGGTCATTGCACATGGTTGGGTCTAATAGCTAGTTAGCAAGGTAGCTTGTTAGCTCCGGGATGCTGCTTGAAAAAAAACAATTACTTTGTTAGAGATCCTTCCAAAAGTGCCATCAAATTTCTACCTTCACTATTTTTGATGGTGATATCCTACAGTATGTCAGCGCAAGCTAGCACGCTAGCACCGAACAAAGCACTGCTGCAGAAGTAAGGCATAATTCTGCTTGTTTTCGGACACACTTTGAATGAAATCGTTGTTAAAGCACTGTTACAGATTTTTTGTAAGGATGTTTCCTTGCATGACCCTTTTACAATTTTAAAACCAACGTATTGGTTAGACCTGCTGTTGATAAATGCGTGTCACGTGGCCAGGAAAACTACGCGTGCGTGTGTGAACTTGCTCCCCATTGCAGGAGTTTAAATCATTGCTTTATGTCAGAAGGGACACGCTCTATGCCACCGAGCATCATTATCAGCGCCTCCCGGTGCCAAAGGGGAAGCATTAAATCCAATCCACCAACCCCGGCGATTGAGACTGTCACTGTCATTAACCTGAGGTGACGTCTGTGCAGGCCGCTCAGCCTGTTAGCCGCTATCCCCGTTGACATCTGTACACCGCTGACCTGCCAGCAACAGAGACGTATGTCTGTACGACGCTACAGCCTGAAACGCGACAATTTCCGTCTCCGCCAACCTCTCGAGCAAAACTTTACTCCCTTCCTTTAAAGCCCGACTCTAAAGTATTGTTACTGGTGAGGATCCCAGTGAGGAAGTAATGGACAGGCTCAAGTATTTCCCCGTTTGGCTCCGAAATTATTTTGAAATGGTTGTCACAGTGCTAGATAAATTAATATACCTTGTATATTTGGGAATGCATTATAACAATTTGAGATGTCTATGAATTTTCAAGTCTGACATCGAGGATTACATCTTTTATTCCAACCCAAGTCCAAGTTACTATGATAAGGCCCTCCCTGTCTTTCTTGTCGTCTAATAGTATTTTCAATGATGTTCGCTCTTTAACCTAACAGCAAGGCGCTTCAAGCTTTCAATGTTTTACTTTCCATCCCATCATGCTTGTGTCGTCCCACTGGTCTGAACAGTCTCCTCAGTCACCTTCCTTCCCTGTCATGAACACCAATTGGGGGGAAAAAAAAAAAAGACGTACCGACAGCACAGCTCTGGTTAAAGTGAGTATGGCAACACCCTGCTTAACGACGGCGTGTGTACTTTGTGCTGCAAGCGTAATACGTGATTTAGAGCACTGTTTGTTTATTTCGAGGGTTTCAACTACCTTTCCGGGTGATGATGAGGTAGCAGCACGGGGATACAGGGAGTTGGCCAATCTCTTGAGGCTTTGACCGGACATGTTTCCCGCTTTCTTTAGTCCACAATTAGAAGCGATAGTCTCCCACTCCTAGCATGGCTCCCTCTCCTCGGCAGAGATATATTTATCTGAGGATAATTGGCCATTAAATCCTCACTTGACAACTGTGAAAATGCCACCCCAAGAGTAATCTGGCTGCCAGAAAATGACAACGGTTGGCAGAGCTGTCGACTGCTGGGAGCCACATCAGGAATGGATGGATCTATTCCACGCACTCACATCCTTACACATGCACACAAACAGAGCGGGCTGTGCTAATCAAATTCTGTCCTGTTCGCAGGTTTGTGACTTTTTTTTTTCTCGTTGTGATCCTTATTAAAAGACAGGTCTCAACCGCGGGGATACGGCATCATTTTAAACCCTCTGTGTCACTGAAGAAAAATACATTTTTTGCTTTATTTAGTCGTATTAACTTTGCAAGCTCCCTGCTTTCATCACTTTCATCAGGGTACTCTACATTCAATTACGGATGTCGTACTTCTTTGAAAACCCTTATGTAAAATTGGATTCTTCTCAGCGCAGCGTCTGTCTGACTCGAGCTGATCCTTATCATACGGTTCAGAGTATCTGAGCTTACCAGCTTTTTGAGGCTGTCGAAAGGCCTGGCCAAGGCAAATGAGAAGACAAGCGTTGCGCTATAAATTTCTGTCCTTTTCATCCAAGTGCCTTGGCTGCCTCTCAAGCTGCTAACATGAATCAGACTGAGCAGCAGATACAGTAAGTGTAATTATTCTCAAAGGATGAGGAACAGACCCGATCTTTGATGGGTTTTCAAATACTGGCCATAGTTAACCCCCGGGGTGTGTGCATGTGTGCGTCTTCATTCCCTCCATTTAAGACCACTTCTTGCTTGTGAAAAATTTGTATCTCAACGATAGGAAGACAAGATTCGGCGCGGTTCGATTTGCGCTCGGCAGAAGGAGGTTAGGAGTTTTTATTGTTCCTGACTTCTTGGATCAGCGTACGGCATTTGCTTGTTTTATTGCCTGGCAGGAAACCGCTGTCCATGACAGAGCGGTTGCCATCGGAATGTGAACATTATCTCTCACAGAGTAGGTCGAGGGGGTCTCTTTCTCTTAATCTGGTAAACATATGTTGGGAATGAAAGGCTGATTGAGTTACTGTACATTGGTCCAGGAAAGTACGCGGCTGTGGCAGAGCTTTAGAAAACGGCCGAAACATTCGCGTGCAAAAAGAGCCTTTCGTTGGTCCGTGTCCGCCAGCAGTGAAGGATTCCTGTACAGTCCCGTGTATCTACCCCATCTAGGCCAGCGCGTGATTTAGCCACACACACAGCACAGCACCTGTGTTTGGAGATGTTGCTGGCTTTCAGACAAAAGGTAGCGGGGAGAATGGTGTCACCTGTGTTGCAGCTTCGTGGGCTTCCTCGAATCACAGCACCCTGCCACAGCACGTTACGGGAGGACGGCCATCTCCGACCCCCATCCAGGACGCTGAGAGCTTTCTCTGATATTACTCAGATGGCACCGGACAACAGGCCAAAAATGAAAAGTAATATTACTAATAAAACAGTCGAGCTCCCAGGAAAAAAAGGGTGGATTCCACTCTAAAAGCTCCAGACTGTGTTGTTTATTAATTCAAAACAGTGTTTCAGTTTCACAATCCATGTTATCAAAAATTCCGACATTGGCTTGAGTGCAATGTCATGTTGGAGCGATAATGGGACAGAAAGTACGGACGTGAATAGGAGGTACGCAGCATAAACTATTCACCAGAGCGCATTAGATGGGAGGGGAGGGAGTGAGAGAAAGCAGTGTTTCCGTATTTACGTGCTTCAACCCACCGGTGACAACACCCGAAACAGACGCACTCTACGTTTTAACAGTTTGTCGAAGAAGCTTTTGTTTGTTCCATTGTGTTTCTTTGCCTCTGTTGTTTTTCTTTTTTTTTTTTTTTCTTCTTCTTTTACACCCGTCCCTTCACATCAGTCCTCTACTCTGGAGGCTGCCTCTCCGCTCGCAAACAACAGCAGCATCCCAGTCGGCTCTGTTTGATGACCTACATTACATTCTCTTTGCATGGAGGTACAGCGGGCTTACATGTTGTGTGGGTGCATAAAACCACGGTGTAAATGACTCGAACCAAAAAGGGGGGGAGAGGGGGGGGGGGCGGTGGGAGCAGCCGTACGGGGATGGGAATGAAAGCGCGTAGCATTGTAGGGGACACGTTGCATCAAGAGAGCTCGGTGTAGTCTAAACACCGCCGCTGAGGGTTTGTGTCACTAATGACGGCTTGCACTGGTGCGACGTGTGTGTGTGTGTGTGTGCGTGTGTGCTCATCGTGAGTTCGTCCCTCACACATGAAACAAAGCCAACGCTCCTCTGGGACGCAGCCACTTCCCTTCCCCGGGTTTGACGAGTTATGTGCAATAACAATCCACCGCCGCGCAGTGCATCTTCTTCCCTTGGTAGGTGGTTGCGGGAAGTCTCAACCCAACGTGTATCTGGAGATGTGATG
This sequence comes from Pungitius pungitius, assembly GCF_949316345.1. Taxonomy (NCBI): domain Eukaryota; kingdom Metazoa; phylum Chordata; class Actinopteri; order Perciformes; family Gasterosteidae; genus Pungitius; species Pungitius pungitius. The sequence continues at coordinate 19,759,857 of NC_084903.1, forward strand.
CGAGGAGGATCGGCCCAAATGAGTTTCATCTGGCCGGATGCTGAGCGGCACATTGGACGCGCTTTGATCACGAGGCAAGGCCCAGTGCTCCCACATCATGGTAAAATCATGCACTCGCTTCTATTGTATGTACAGAGAGATTGCGCCTAACAAGCCAGTGTGCGCCTCTCCTTGCGAAACCACATATGTTCGGCTTGGATGAGAAGTCAACTCCCATGATGTTCATCCAACGACAGCCCCTTTGATTACTGCCTTTCCAGCACGGGCAATTTCCCTCCTCTCTGCGAGCACCCATGGCACCGGGGCAACTGGTGTAATGTGTCATGTGGACGTCTGTTCGCTTGGATGTAGAAGCTCAGTTCTGAGAGAGCCATCATACAAATTAAGCCCTTTCGTTTCCCCTTCTCCAAAAACTAAAAGTTTTGCTGTTATCCCTCAGAGCAGCACTAAAGCAGAAAGCCAGTTAAGCTCCATTAGGAGCCTGCGCGCTGTGACGATCTCATTGGAAGTGCCGGATGAAAATTGCCCGGATTAATGTGTTAATCCACCTCTTTAAAATGCTAATGTCCATTTTATGCCCATTAAATCTCAGTGTGCGTTTTCTTTGATGCGTGCAATTTCTATCAATTAAACACAGAGGAGTGAAACAGGCAGAAGGGAGATTAGTTCCTCGCTTCAAGCATGAATTTCTCCTTTTGGTTTCATATTTATCTTGAATGGGAGGGGGGGAGCTTCGGAATGGGTTTTGTGAAGTACAGAAGGAGTAATGTGATGAAATGAAGAATCCTGGGAGCCTTGAGTGCCTTTCTCAGACCTTGTAACAACCCCTCAAAAATCCACCTTCTGTATATGAACTCATGTAAACATTGAAGGGATTTTTAAATTCAAAACTATCTTTTGGAATTCTTTTGAATCTGTTTTTCTCTCACCTGATCTTGCACAATCATTTATTTACCCTGAAGTCTTTTATCATAAATGGTTCTTTTATGTTCTCACTTGAGTAAAGAGGAATAAAGTTCCCAGTTATGCTAACTATAAAACTATAATTTATTCTAATATAAAGACTGATGCATGTATCATCTATAGCTTCAATTTACACCACTATGACATTATAATCAGTATTCTACTAATGCCCTCAGTGCAAATGGTGGAACATGCAAAATAAGCTTATATCAATCATATTCTCTAAACAAACCTTTTGGCTAACACTCAAAAGATATTTAGATAATGCTCTAGATTTCCAGAATGTTTGGGAAGCAATATCCCGAAGCACTTACAGCTTTCGGTTGTAGGTCTCTGGGTTGCTCATGCCAGTTGGTTGCTGGTTGCAATCTGTAACTTTAACGCTAAGTGCCGTCCACTCATTCACGCTACACATGAGGGAACTGCTGGCTAAATAAAAAGTCTTTGGGATAATAGATAATGGGAATAGTTATTGCAGAGGTAAAGCTCGAACCTATGCCTCGGGTGGTATACTGCACGCACTCCTAGTCATTCAGAAATGACTAGCTAAAATAATAAAGTAAAGATGTAGTGAGTCTTAATACTTATGCAATACTGTAATATACACACATTACATTAATGTAATGGCATGTAACACTGACGAATCCATCTGCACATTAGTCAGTATGAAGCTCCAGAAAGCCGTGGGTATTGATCGTGGATTTAATTACCGGGCAGAATCACGTGTCGGCAACAGCCTGCAGATAGAACAAGCAGTTTGGATAGAAACGAATTGCCTGGTGAATCCTGTGGAATTTGTCTTCCCCGCAAATGACGGGACGACTCGCGGATGCCCCCGCTGTTGTGCAAATGCTTTTAAGACCAGGAGTGACATAGCTTGTCCAATCACAGAGGCCTCTGTGGCTGACCATAAAATGGTTCCAGATTTGTCACACGCAGACACACACACACACACACACACACACACACACACAGAGACTCATTGTTCAGAGTTAAAATGCTTCCAGTAAACTTGCATTCATCATGTGAGCACTATTCTTGAGGTACGCAAGGAATGATTTACGGAGGCATTCCGAGGTTCCTCGTGCTCGCCCTCCATCATGAGCAAAATATGCTGCCGTAAAAGTAAAATACACCCCGTGCTACACGGTGAAAATGTATTAACTCATATTTTATTTACTCAAGCACTGTGTGACAAGTTGCCGTGTACCAATGGACGGGCCGCTGGCTTTTTGGGAGATGAATATAGATTATTTTGATGTGTAGGTTGTGAAGTCCGTAAAGATGACTGGAGATAAAGCTAAAGCCTAATTTACTCCTGTTTACAAGAACTCCCAAAGTCAGTGAGCAACTAGGAAGTGTCTACACACTGTATTTGGGTAGGGGGGGGGGGCCCCGAGCTAATCCCACCCTCCACCTCCTTGTGTGCCACTCATCCCCATCATTTAATACACATATTAAAACAACCAGACCCCCCACTGGCAAAACGACCCCTCCCCCAGCGTAAGCATATGTGGACTATTCAGTGGGATGGGTAATTTATTAATATCGACCTAATTTTCCGTGATATTTCAAATCTCTGCCTCGGTAATCGCAAGCCCCATTTCATTGAGCGAATTAGGTGCTCACTGCTTGGTCTGATCAGAGGCCTGGAAAATGAGAGCCGGTCTGGTATTAGAGAGTGTTCACGGCCTGCTAATGATCGGGGGGATGAAATAGATTTCCACAACATTTATTACAGTTCACCGACAATGTGGAGCAGCTAAATATAAGCACACACTCAGCACCGTCATTACAGAGGCCCGTTTAAACATACATGACGAGTAATGGCTTGTGTTATGGAGGTCCTGGTTTGGTGTGCGAGGGAGAAGATTATACTGTTATATCATTGCCATGTGATCCGAGACCGGGGTTGGGTTTGATACAATTTATTACAACCGGGAGGATAAAAAAGGGAGTTTTTCAATTTGAGGCATTAATCTCAAACGGTCAGAGACAAAAAAAAAACCTTTGTTGATTAATAATGTATCACATTCAGTATTTTGAAGGAAGCCATAGTTATCGAACAACGTTATGAGGTTAATTTAATGTGTGTATGGGCGTATATAGACTGGAAACAGTTAAAAACCTCAGATGTTAGTATGTGTATGTCATTTACTTTGAAGTAAGAAGCTCAAGCTGTTATTATGAACAGCGTCTTATTAAACAGATATGAGAATGCAACCCATCTTTGATAGCATGAACAGCCATTTAACTACTAACTTGCATGATATTTGATAATTTGGTAACATAGAAGACTTGATATTATGTGATATGGAAAGCTTTTGGGTATTTATGTTGCCATTGTTCTTTTATGGATAAGAAGTTGAAATGCTTTGGAAAAGCCACTGACTGTAAGGTTTCATTTTAAGACACCGACCGCAGAGTACAAGATGAAACTGTATCATTTGATACAAGAGCATTACTCTTTAACATTATTTCCTCTTAACCTCTAATGCAGAATGACAGTAATCCATTCCCCTCAGCTTCAGTTTGTACAATGCAAAATTGTAAATGCAAAAAGGTATGAAATGTGTTTTTTTAGGTCACAAGCTTGAAAACTGTTCACAGACCAGGATTAACTTGAAAAAAAGTACAGTTCTCTTCACATCTAGCCAAACCTCAGAGGCCATTTTTGCATGGAACCAGACAAAGTCTGGCCATTGTCATGTTGTTTGGCTTGTTTTGGGGTTGAGGCTAAATTAGTTGCTGCTGAATGTGAGGTCTCAAGACGGCACGCTCCCACAATGTTTGGGCCACCAATTGTCATTATACAATTTGTCTGTGCTTTTTACAACAAACAGGAAGTCCTTTAAAACTAGCGTAGAGCCCGGCAAGATACGTGTCTTCTCCAACAGGCTCATGGGAAAGGACTGACGGGATTAGACAGCTTTGAGATGGGGCCTTTATATCTAATGGCGTCTCCTTTTCCTTCCCAATTGGACAGGCCGCCAGCCACAATAGCGCGTGAGAGATATTTTCCCACTAAAAAACATTGTCATTCTTGTTCTGCTTATGTGTCTGTTTTTTCTTCTGCAACAAAAGCCTCCTTGCGTTCCAATAACTAAAGAAGCATTTGAGTTTTTAGATTTCCGTTACTTCCCCTCCCTGGCTTCCAGTGGTTCCAGCTGGCGTTGCTGGATTGCATGTTACAGAGTGATCCTTAGGGAAGGCATTGGTATGGAAGTTGGGTCTACTGCACTAGAATCTATTCTGACTTCATTCAACAGCCTCCTCTGTCAGCAATGTCACTACATGATGAGCCGTGACACCACCAAATCTAGCAACGCTTTGTCACCCTGATACACTTAAGTGTTGGTTACAGAGCTCGGGCTCGACAAAGACACGCTGTCAAGTAAGGACAGACCATTATCTGCAATAGACACAAAAGTACAGGGGATCCCTGCAGACACAGAGATGATTAAGGGCTAAGTGTCATCCTTACTGTCTTGGTGTACTTTAAAAAAAAGTGTCCTTTTTACTATGTACCCTATGTACTTATTGCCCTATAGGTAAGTGTGAAGATATTTGAGGAATGCGCACACAGTTATAGTCTTGGTTTTGGGGGGTTATAATTAAAGGTAGGCCTCATTGACACAGGTCTAGCCATTGGTGTCTGATTTTGGTGATTCCACGAGAATGTCACTAAAACTTGCAGTCTAGGGCTTGTCATGTGCACTGCATAAGCACTCAAAGGGTTATTTTAAATATATTTGTATGTATTTTATTGACAAGGCAAGTGTATTTTTTATCTTAAGTAGCAATGGACTTCAATTTGGATTCAGTTATTCAGATAATTAAAATGGTAAATTCCAAGAACTACAGTATTACTGCAAAAGTCAAGGCCTTGCTTGCTTGTTTTTTATTTTTAGAAATAACAAATACATTTTTTCAGCCAGCAGCTGGTAAGCTTAGCCTAGCTTAGCTTAGCCTAGCTTAGCCTAGCGTAGCGCAAAGACTGAAAATAGGGGAAAAACCACTTGCAGCGCTGTGTCCGAAGGTACCAAAAGTTCACTAACAAGAAGTGTAAAACCAATCAATTACTAGGAGTAGTATTTTCCTGGAAAAACTCTTAAGATGATGAAAGAGCCATGGCTTGCAGTGTTCCCTTAATTTATAGTCTTTGCGCAAAGCTAAGCTAACCAGCTGCTTGTGGAATTTACAAACAGAAGAGTGGTATTGATCTCTTCCTAATAATAAACCTTATGCCTCAAAATATTGACCAATTTCTTAAAGGTGGATTTGTTCAATTTGAGTAAGCGACAAATGCTTCAGGAACGAGTCCGTTTCTCCAACCTCTTGGCTAACATTAGCCCATCTAGGCGTCTGAAGAGTGGCATTATTATTCACAGAGACAGACAGACAATCAGGCTCCAGTTTTATCACTCAGCATTTGTCGGAATCAGATCTGAGACACAGCGGCAGTATCAATAAAAGATCTCGTTTCCACCCGCACGCGAAAAAACTGTGCCTCCTTCAACCTACACTGTGGGTATCAATTGTGCACTGAATAATGAAAAGCAATTATGTAGCCAAACAAAGCTGCGGCGGTAATGGGCTTTTGTTTTATTTTTATCCACAAAATGAAAATAGATTCTGCGGCTCTGTGGTTTTTCCTTTTTTTTCGAGATCCTGTGGGTCACGCTCAGGACGTGCTCTTCCTAACACCAGTCTGCCCACGGAAATATTTTAACGGAGGTCCCAATTCGGACGAATTAGACAGCAAGTTCGTATGAATTGCTGGGGAACGGCGGCAGACAATCTGGCGTGAAGCGAATGGGAAACAGAAGTCGGCTGCTTAGATTGTTTCTAGATTAATTATTCAACAACCCTATTCTCTATCCAATGACCCTGGTAAAGAAGCACAAATTATTTAGCGAGCTGCCACATCAGAGCTTGGTGTGAGGACATGAAGCCCGGGCTCTCGCCGAGGTATCATAGGAGGCATGTGAACCTCCGCTCAGGCTGTTTTCCGCGTGACACGCAGCCTCGTGGGTATTGGCGGCCGTATCAGGGTACAGAGGTAAGGTTTCCTCACCGCGGTCACCCATCCAGCGGGCGGGATCTGATAAGGGGGGGAGAACGTACGCCCTTGTCCCCAACAGAAACAATATGAAGAGTGCTCTTCCAAAATCAGATAGCTGGCATGTTTGGAAAAAAAAGTGAAGCCAGCCTCTTCAGAACAACCGGTTTTACAGGGTTTTTAACAAATGGACTTGTTACAAAAAAGGGAGTGACACAACTAGTTTATGGCCAAAATAATGCACCTTTTTAAACGGTGCGGCTAAAACTAAGCCTGACTCTGCAAGGGTGACGCTTTCAACATCAGTGAATCAGTTGTGTTCATGTATAGCAATGAAATATGTGGATGTATTTCTGCCGCAGTGTCACCAAGCAAAAAAAAAAAAAGTTCCTGAACTTAATGACATACAGTGAAATGAGACAGCCACGTCTGACAGCATGATTGTCACCCAGTTATTTTTGTTGCTCTTAAAAAAAGCTATATACTTTCCACAGCCACTCAAAATGTGTTATGATTTCGGAGCGTGCCAAACAGAGAGGGCGAGTCAATGAGGGAGAGGGAGAGAGAGAGAGGGGTTCAAGAAGGAGGGGAGGGACTGGTTGCGTACCCAGGTGCAGGTGTACGTGTGTTTGTACAGTGTGCACGTGATAGGGAGTTAGCCTTTATCTTGTTAGTGGGTGATTGGGGTCTCCGTGAGACCTCACACACTGGGCCGTGGGTGTAATTGCCCCCTGGCAGGCCGGCCTGTAACCATGTGGAAGCTTAGGGAAGAGGAACAGGGAGGCGAGTAACGGGGGGGCCTTTTGTTTTGCGGCAGCCGTCCACATGTCTGCCTGTGTGGCAGTGGGCGAGCGACCGGGTGCAAGGGGTTGGCTTTGGGGAGATGATTGTTATAGCAATAGTGTTGCCTTTTAAAAATGCCTTTTTAATGGGAATGCATTTCACAAGCAAGAGCAGCGAAGGTCTGGGAAGCCAATACACAGCGGCAGGGGTGCAGGAGTTCAGCGTGTGCTTGCGTTTCGGCAGACGGTTCATTAGTGGAAACAGCCTGCCCTCTGCTGCCGGACCCAAGAACAACACACAGGCGCTTGAAACGCTCTCCAGACTAGCGTACAGATATGCAATTTCCGCACGTGTAAAAGAGAGAAAATACACGATAGAACTTCAAATTAACCCCCCAAAAATTGCACTCAAAAATTGTGTCATGCTTGTATATGTTTTGGAGGCTATTAGATTGGATCGAGGGAACTTCACCGGCTTTTCTCGTACTTACGTCTTTCCACACACTAATTCTGTATGTAAACAAACATGATGCACATGTCATCGGTCGTGTAACAGTGGTTGTAAAGTAGCTTAATTAAAGATCCATTCAATACGTGACCTTTTTCCACTTACCTCAAGCCCTTTCAGTGCTTTTTCTTAATGAACAAATGAATTATGCAGTAACCGAGGCTCAGCCAACAAAAGGCATTTGCTGCCTAAATAGCAGTGAAGAGCAGGCCTACCTTTTAAGTGGATAAGGTACCTCCGTTCGGCTTGCGGTAAGTGTCTCGTTAAATTTAATTCAATAATCCTGATAAATGAAATAAATCCCTTTTGGGACATTCATTCCTTGAGTAGTGAGATAATACAAAATGAGATTCACAGAGAAAAAATTAGAACATTACGGTTGATTGAGCTTTTACAAAAAGCAGAAATATTAATACAGAGATCTTCTTTATGTTTATAATTTTGCAATAATGAATGAAGGCATCCATGTGGAAAACAATCAGCGCTCGAAATGGATGACAGTGATTGTGAGGCTTAGTGAAAGAATGCATTAGCATTTTCTCACACTCCCAATGCAAATTGTTTCACTTCAACTTTTTAAATACCATTTTGTGTTCTGACTTAATTTTAATAAGTTTGCAGATAAGGGGAGCATACGCATTGACTTGAAAGGCAGATGGCGAGTCTCTGCAACACACTTATTCACTTTTTGATTCATGAGAGGAAAGGGTGGAAATTGAAAAGAATGAAAGAACATGATCTTCTCTGAGAAATAATACATTTTGTGCTGATTCAAGATTATTTGAATATAATAAGAATATCCATATCAAACATTAATTTGAATTCAATATAGACGATTGTATAATTAAATGCAGCACTCTGCACAAATTAAAACGGGCCTTTCCGAAGGCTGGCGCTGCTTTTATTGAAAGTGTTTTACTCCTAGCCATTCAGTTTTGCTTGCGCTGGAATCCATTTGGTAAACATGTTTTGTGCTTTATGTGTTTATCATATTAAATGGCCAAACTAACTTTGTTTGTTAATGACTCTGCAAAATCATTTTCAGCATGACCCAAGCACATGAACATAATTTAGAGGTCTTCAGAAAGTTTGCTGTAATGACAAATATTACCGTTTTTCGTATGACGACTGCAAGGCGCAAACACATTTATCTTTTAGAAGCAATAAGTAGAACGAGCTTTGAGCTGCAGATAGTTGCAGATTTGGAAACTTCAATTCATGAACCGGTCAGATATCTCCCACTAACTAAATGAACATTCTGTTATTCTAATTGTGCTGTTCTTCTGCTTCACCTGTGTGTTACCACGGTGAACTGTTTCTATTTAACCCCTTTCCCCACACGCAGACTTATCACTTGTTTCCTTGCAACCGCAGCCTCGTGTAAGTCAAATTGAATTGTCGTCCTTGAACATCTGTTGTTCTGCCGAGCCCGCAAAGGTAATCCCGCTAATGGCCCTCTAAGCTATCCACATAAACACACACATAAATAAAAAATGTTTCCAAAGAGATTTGGTCATCGACTTGCTGCTAATCAATTCTGCAGCCGCATCTGTTGATGAAGGTTCGGGAAGTACACAGCAAAGAAATATGTAGCGATCAATGCCTGGCACGACACTGGTCGGGCCATGAGTGACAGTCACAGCTCCGCCGGGAGTCAACACTTTACACGCAGATGGAGCGGGCCCGCCGGATGTCTTGGCCAAAGGCTTACTGTGCACACGCACACAATAGTGAAAGCAACAGAACGTTGTCCATCATTACGGGGCTCGCGTGAAGCCGAGTCAGTAAAGTGGCGCGCCGTAATTTGTGCTCTGGCACAGGCTGATATGACTGCTGTTGGATGAATGCCACCACAGAAAGCTGGATTCAAGATGTGTTTTCTTTTTTTAAGAGAAAAGTGGATTCTTAATCAAGCCAGGTTCATATTCTTTTATATTTGGTCATTGGGATAACTTTTACGATGTTGGGGCTTTCTCATTGTGTCCTGGATGAACACTTTCAGCTCAACGGTTGAAAGGAAAAGATTTATTTCCCCACCTGAACAACGTGCTCAACAATGGCTGAGGTCACACATGCAGTGCGGTAAGGGGGGGCATCAACCGACCCACTTTTCATTTTCACAGCCCCGGCCTGAATTTGGACTGTTATGTTTCTGATGTGTTGCCACATGAAAAAAAAAGAAAAGATAATCGCACCATGGTTTTATATTTTTTGACCAAATGCAAATAGGCCCGAAACATATCAGCTGCCTCGAGACACTCGAAAGGAAGTGGTCGGGAAAAAAAAAAAATATCTGACAGCTCAAGCTGGGGTTTTTTGGATAACTCCTGCTGCCAAGCAATATTCATAAATTTAATTTCCAATCTGCTCTCCTTTTATTAGTTTGGGTGTTATTAAATGAGATTGCTTCATCTTAATATATTTCCAGGACCTTGCGAATGTGGCTAGAAGCTGATATTCAAATTCAATAACATGGCCTGTACTTAGTGCATGGCACTAATAAATGCCAACGTATGATGCATATGAGGACGGGGCTCAGCGTGGAAGTCGTAGCGGGCAATAATAATGCCGTGCATTTCGTCGGGAGGTGAGTTATGTGTTCTGTGCTCCGCTGCTCATATGCCTGAAGAAGCCCAGGTGACCTATATACAGAGATAGGCGGGATGGGTGTGCGGGAGAGAGGCGAGGCAGCTGTACATCTCGCCATGTATTTTATTAACTAGACTAGACAAATCCCCGAAGAACGTAGACACTAGCTCTGGCAGCGCACGTCGCATAGGGGACGTGTGTACATCACAGCTTTTGGACCGACCTTTAACCTCCCTATTGGACACTGGAAGAGACCGGGCCCGGCTAGATCCATCTTCGAACAGACCCTGTGTATTGTTGGGTGTAGGGGATACATAAGCAAACGATCGAGGAGCTACAGTATGTCGTAGCAGGGCCTGGTTGCATTGTCTCACCTCCTGGCCCTGTGTGAGGTTTAAACTTGGCGTCCCAACCTTTTTCCTATTTTATCGCCGTAACCTGACAACTGCTTTTTGCAAAGATTGCAGCTTAGGAAGCTTAGCTGCGGCAGCAAGTGACCTTTACTTTTATTATGAATATTTCTATTTCCTCATTATTATCGAGTGAAATATATGCATATGATCAGCACAATGGATTTCTTTTTCATTAGTTGTGTAAAATGCCACTCAGTGAATGGAGGGGCTGCCGGGGCGGCCCCGCCAGATTGCCCCTCTCCCCCAGTGGAGGGATTTGACAATTGGAATTAATATGCGTGGAGCTTTCGTCCTCCATTTGTTGGCTGAGGTTTTCCAGGTAACTTTATCAGGGGTAACATTATCGAGAGCTTTGCCAAGAGCTTCTTCATCATGCTCATATCCGAGCTTCCCAAACACTTGTCACTGTCAATCACAAGGTGATAACACACCGATGATTCTCTCATTTGGTTTAATAAAATCTCCGGGCTTATTTGAACTGCAGTCATTACAGCAAATAATTGCTGCATTGAGGTTTTAGCAGGCCATAGCCTCGGGGATAAGGAAAGACTATTGCTATATGAAGGATTTGGCTGATGTTTTTTCTTTTGTATACTTTACTCCCCAGTTGTTCATATTTCTAAAATGAATATTACATTTTAATCTAGATTTGGCTTTCTTTATTCAAACTAACATTGTTATTACATATTATCTGGATGTGGAATCATCTTTTCTCACTTTTTTATGTCGATGCTGTGAAGACAGGCTTCACCGGGGACTGCCAATTGTAATTTTTAACTGTCATTTAAACCCAATTGTAGACCTGAGTCCGTCGGGCCTAAAAGTCTCTGAAGAATTGGACTTACAGAAGGGAACATATTTCATGTTAAATTTGAATTCCAGCTGATGGCAAGCAGGTGGAAAAAACAATATATATAAATCTTTCAGACAGGAAAAATCAGACAATAAAATATCCCATTACATCATTGATTTACATTGCAAATATAAAAAGGGATCTGATGCTGATATTATGATACTTTTCACATGTGTGGCTCATCTGCACCATAGCCCCTGTCAACTCAGTATTTTTTATATAGTCTCTACTGCTTATATTATCACTAGTATATTCTAATCCAAATAAAGCTTAATGCCCGAGAAGGGTATATTAATTGACCTCCCCCCAAATAGCAGATGCTGAAATAGTTCCAGTATTAAGGAAATCCAACTCCAACGGGTTTCATAACGGTCACATATTCAATTAGTTAATCCAATCTCCCCACTTTAATTACATTCATTAGTGTATTTGTTTGACCAAACAAGGTCACAATAGTTGATTAGATAAAGAATCAATGGCAAAGACAAAAAAACTCATTACAAAACCAATGGTGTGAATATTTGCCCCCTTGTTTGTGTCAGACAGTTTATCTCAATGTCGATGAAGGCAAACCAGGCATAAACTTATTTGTTTTGAGGTGATCTTTGATTTGTACATGTCAAAAGAGTGATGGTGACCTTGCGTTGCCGGCTGCCCCGATGAAGCAGCAGGACACTAATTACCTTTGTCAGTGAAGTGTACTTGGAACAATACACAATCAGATAACAATAATGGAGTCAATAATTTGTATTTACTCTGAAACTTGGACAATGTCATTTCTCCCAATTAATGTAATCACCCATGCATTAAATTAGATTTTTTTTTCTCACCCAGAAAAATAATTAGGGGTAATTGTTAGGAAATCAATCAATCAGCAGAATAAACTGCCAATGAAGCATGGTCATAACTAAAGAAATGTGTGACACAGATGGCTTGAATGCGTCTTATCCTCAAGGGACTAAGACTGTGCGGTGCACTGAAACATTCAAATTAAGGCAATAGATGAATTATTTGTCAGAGGACCTGCAGCAGTGTTTCTAGGGGACACTAAACAGATGATGTCATTTAAAAAGACACACAAAAAAAAGACGTCAATATCACGATCCGGAGGAAAAATGCTATGAAAAAAAGAAATACACTTGATATTCAATGTTAAATAAAAACTCCAATAACATTTACTACTGGCAACATTACATTTAAATGTTTCACAGTATTAACTATGTTTACTCAACCTCGAATTTAGCCAAATAATTTCGGAAAATATGAAATATGAACAATCCCGAAGTAAACAGCAACGTTCATTTTGTCAAAGAAAATGGGTCAATACAATTTTTGGGAAATAAATTAACTAACTATTTAATAACGGACACAACAGACGTGAATAACATCTCCACTTTTTTCATTGCACCTTGATTGACATAGTCAACGAGCAGCTGCGCAGTTACGACTAGTAGACATTAAGGTTATATTCATAGAAGACATCTCGACATGTTGTGGTAGGAAAAGGACAGGTGTCATCATCTGCAACTACTGCAGTTAATTTAGAATTGCTAAATTATAAAGTCCCTCCCATTAGGTTATCCTGTAGTTTGTCTGATAAGTAAAATGTCTGGTGTTAAAAACGCCTTTTCATTGTGGAATAAATCGCCGTATCTTTCTTTCTTTCTCGTTCCACTAAAGAAAAACACAGCAACTGTACTTACGGTTTGATTGACAGCAAACCATTGTTCCACAAACTACTTTTCCTTGTCACGTGATGAGAAAACCAGCAAATCAAATATGAGAAGTTTATCCTGTAGACCAATACATATCCGTAGCCACACGCCGAAACGCCCCCTCGGCGTTAGATTGAACTCTGGTTTCTCTGTCTGTCAAATGATTTAGCTAGCCGATGTTAGCTAGTTAGCCGGTATGACACCTAAAGGACTGACGAACAGCTGAGCCGTTCAGCGATAAATACACTAGGACACACGTTAATACCTCTCTTAAAAGGTAATTGTAAAGCTGTCTGACAAATACGGTGAGTTACATCGCAAAGTTTTTTCCTTCGCAACAGTTTAACTTAAAATAATAACGTTAGACGTTATGTGTTGGCAACGCCAAGGTAGCATTGCAAGCTAATGCTATAACTATACATTGTTAACCTTAGATAAGTAAAGCGGGCGTGACAACGTATGTGTTTGGACATGCACGGCTCTTAGGCTTTGAGGGAGAATATGGTTAGATTTTAAGCTGAAAGTTAACGTTCTGTTAAGTCTATACGCTTTGCTAACGCGACGTTAGCACCGTTGTGGCGAATGATACATAACTCGATATCCTGTCAGGAATGCTACGGTATTAATAGCAGATTTTATTGAAATTCAGACACAGCTTTCTGGTGTTGTTACCCGACGACAAACTCCAGCGGTCAACATGCTACACAACTGATTTTCCAAACGTCGATGGCAATTTAACTCCTAGCTTACTTCATGAAAACAGCTAACGTAAGTTAGCACAAAGCTAAAGCTATCCCAAACAATCCCTCACATCCCGAGTCATTATTGCGATAGTGAACGTTTCCCATGTTGTACTCCAACTGCACTTATTGATAAGACAGATTAATACTATCAAATTGCAATGAAATATCGCTGCATTTATCCTGCTAGATGACACGAGATCCGTACGAAAATACTGGCTGTGTATGTTTACAAGTTGCCTGTGTATATTTGAACTGAACTGACGCTGCAGTCACTTGTGAACTGAACTGAAGCTGCAGTCACTTGTGAACTGAACTGAAGCTGCAGTCACTTGTGTCAAGAGTCTTTCTTTTGTCATTACAGTGTCGGATGGCCAGTACAGCTCTTGTCGTCGGATCTACATAGAAAGAGGGACACCATTCTGAACCTCTGGATGCGTAATGAACTTAAACCCCTTCTGGAGCATGTCTTCCAATTCAAGTCGTAAGGTGAAGTTTAAAAACATTGAACTATATCCATTTCTACACTGGCACAGCTTGTGAGCGCAACTGTGGGTTTTAAATCCAGTTTATTTTAACCATGTAAAGTGTCTTTGTTCTTTAGTTTTTAGTTGTTGTTTTTTTAGTTTAATTTGTTAGAGGTCTTTGCCAGTAAGCCTTACTTCTGCTGATTTCAATGAGCTAGTGCCCAACTAAATTTCCACAAAGTGAAGGGAAGGTACATTTCAGCATTCTTCTTTAACCCAAGTAAAGAATGAAGGAGGCAAATGGTGTACATTGAACATGGGTGTGGCATGAGTTCTTCTTTTGCTGCCTCCAAAGGAACAGTCCAAACATTAGGTGGTCAAGTCTGACTTCAATGAATGTAGAAGCTAAATCCGTTCCATCAGCACAATATCCACTGCAAGCATTCCTAGCATACTAGTTGTAATCATCCACATTTGTTGTGGCTTCCTGATGCTGTTTGCTCTGTGACACTGTACTCTAACTATTTTGTGTCATTGTGAACATTGTTGAGCCATCATTGTATCAGTGAGATGCAATGGGCACTCAACTCTTGACGGGCTTGTTCCCATTTAGACATTGCTTGCTAAAAGCTGCGTACTAGAGTAGATGTAGAGTAGATTTACCACATTGTAAACTGATCATCTGCATAATGGCTCAAATGATATTGTTCCCTCATTCTGCCTCCTTTTCACACCACTGGAAATATTTTTCTATACAGCAATAGAGATTCTTGTTTACAATTCTCATATCAAACAGCAGAGAACTGACGGCGAGGATCAGAGCGGACACAGTGAGCAGAGAGCCAGCCCAGCCCGGCTGCCCTTTGGCAAAAAGCAGCTTCCACCCATTCCTAAAAATGCAGCCCCAGTCACCAAGCCTGCGTCAATGGGCACGCCGGCCCAGTCGTCCAACGGCACACATGCGTCGTATGGTCCCTTTTACTTGGAGTACTCTCTACTGGCTGAGTTGTAAGTGTTGCACCACTGGATTTAAAAAAACATTTTTTGTCACATTACGTTTTTGCTGTATTCCTATTTGGCGTTCCTTTTTTGAATGTTGGTAGCACCTTTTTCTCTCGCTCTGCATTGATCTGACTTGTGCCCTGTGACCCACAGCACACTAGTGATAAAGCAGAAACTCCCTGGAATCTATGTCCAGCCATCTTACAAATCTGCACTAAGTAAGGACCTTCTTTTTGAAGTTAATGCCCCCTTCATGTTTACATTAATAACATGTGGCTACTAAAAAGGATATCACTAATTCAAAAGTAAGCATTGTCTGCAATTTTCAAGCCTGGAAGTAGAGATTCTGAAATATCGTGTGTCTCTCTGTTTTAGTGTGGTTTGGGGTCATATTCATCAGACATGGCTTGTACCAGGATGGAGTCTTCAAGTTCACTGTGTATATTCCAGATAACTATCCAGATGGAGAGTGTCCTGTAAGTATATTATACTTCATATATATATACACACACATATTATGTTTTGCCCTATGTAAAGTGTCTTTGGATATCTAGAAAAGTGCTAAAGTATTATACTTTTTTCTAAAAAAAATCCTTTCTACACCAAAAATCTATTTCTTCATCAATGATCTAGTACGTGTGACGATTTCTCCAGTAAAAAAAAAAAAACATCTCAAACTACCATTTGGAAAAGTGTTCAGTCATTTTGAAACTGTTAAACTACATAAAGCTGGAACTCTTGAGTCATAACGAGTGACAATGAAAACAACGCTTTGTGTTACAGAACATTCATTGAAAATTGACAATCCAAAAGTTAAGGCTAGCCCTCAATCATCTCTTCCTTATCTTGTATTTCAGAAATTAGTATTTGACATCCCAGTCTTCCATCCTCTTGTTGACCCAGTGTCTGGAGAGCTAGATGTCAGAAGGGCTTTCACCAAATGGAGGTATGCTCCCGGCTTTTACACATTTGCAATTAACTCTTTCTTTTTCTAACGATTATTCATATGACTAAATTTTGGGTACTAAATTCCACCAACAAACTAATCTTTTGCACCAAACAGAATAACTGAAAGATGTGTACTTTCTTTTTAAGTTAGGGAAAAACATTTGAGAGTGGTGTTCAGTTAAAGAAAATCTAAATAGGCCCCTTATTTAACTGAATGTAAGTACAATTCCATGATGGTACAGTGTTGACGTTTGAAATGGGGCGTACATTTTCTCACACTAAAGATGGGATCATAAAGCGATGTCGTGCATCCGTATTAATGCTGTGGTCAACTCCTCGTATTGTGTGCTTGCAGACGGAATCACAACCACATTTGGCAAGTCTTGATGTATGCACGTACAATTTTCTACAAGATCAATACCACGGAACCACTCAACCCAGAGGCGGCTGTGCTGTGAGTTTCCCCGCCTCCTTGCACTTGCTTTTAACCCAATTTGAGAAATCAACTTTTCTTTTTTTTTTTTACTCAATCTCAAACTGTTTCACGGAGGTTTTGATGTAACTGTACAGACATTTCAGAGACTTCAGTTTGTGACGCTGTTACACTGCGACTGTATTGTAAAGACATGTTTGTTGTTTAGCTTAGCCTTAAACCAGATAGCTCTTGAATATTGTGCACAGGCATTTGGCATGAAATAAAAACACCTCTTTCCCTAATAAAGAGGGACCAAGAACTGGAAAGTCTTCCTGTTGCAGCTCTGCACATGTCGCTCTGCTTTTTCTTGGCAGTTCATGTTGCAGAGCAAAATGTTTGGGTTAGCTATCTGCTTTGGTTATGAAGCATTACTTTCTTCTTTCATTTCAGATATGAAAAGGATGTGCAGCTGTTCAAAAGCAAAGTGTTGGACAGTGTGAAATTATGCAACAGTCATCTTTTTGACCAGCCCAAGATAGATGATGCGTACGCAATAAGGTTGGTCCATTGTCCCCATTTTTCACATTCCACAACAAGAAAAACAAACTCCAGTAAAGCTCACATTGTGACGCTTAATCCGTTTGACAGTTTTTCCCCATGGAACCCAGCCGTTCACGAGGAAGCAAAGGAGCGGATGTTCACGCACAAAGTACGTTTCTTTAAAAAAAAAAAAAATTACATTTATTTTCATTCTATATTAGCAACAGAATGCAGTCTGCTTCTCCTCGCAGAATCCGATCCCAAATGTTTTGGGTTCGGTTGCAATGCGAGCTATTTCTTTATTTGTTCGAGCAGTTCCCTTTTGTGTAGCCTCTAAACTGCCCGGTTTGTTTCCTAAGAGACGGCCCGAGGACGCCCACAAGGGACCGCAGGTGTCCGGGCTGTCCTGGGTGAAGCCCGGATCGACCCAGCCCTTCAGCAAAGACGACAGTCCTCCCCAGAGCTGAGCCTGCACCGCCGATGCAGCAGCGGCCACAGGGAGGCCCCTGCATCGGCCCTCAGCTGCTTGTTCACGTGAACTGGATCCTTGAAACAGTTGGGAGAACTTTGGGTTTAAATCTCCATGTCGTTGCTTGGCTTTAAAAGCTTTTGTAGGCATCACCTGGAACAGCTTTATAATAAGGAATCAAAGTTCATTTTTATATGTAAATCAACGATGACAAATGGATGTCCCAGCAACCTCATTTAGGCTGTGATGCAATCAAAGAGCTTTGTCAAGTTAGATTTTCAGAATCTGTCCCAAAAAGGAGCTGTAAAGAATGATTAAAGCATTCATGCGGTAAGTATAGAGGACTACACCATCTCTACCGCTTCTTGAGTTTGGCTCAGGACTGTTTTATTTGTCAGACTAGGAATGTTTTCAGTCACTTCTGTGTGAATGAATCCTCATGAACACCACCCCCACCGTGACCATTTAGATTGACATTATTGGACAATGATTTATTCTTAATCCTACTGTGTAAACTTTCTTGTGTAGTTGCAAATAAAACTCTACGAATAAATAAAAAGCCAGAGGAGGTAAGGAGGTTTTAAATGAGATGCTAAATATCTGAATTTTTATTTTATTTTCAATGTTTTCTGTACCTTTTTGGCCGTTGGTTATTAAAGGTCTGCGTTGTAAATAATGGATGCTGTGCTTAGATTTGACTTAAACTGTGTGAATTGCCGCTTAGGTTGATTTATTGTTTTTTTTCGTTTTGGCAAATGTTATTGTTTGTCACAGGTTACAGTTATTGCAGGTTTCCTGCATAAGTCAGATTGGATTTTAAATAAGGTTTAGTTTTAAGTAGTCAAAGTACCACCAAATTGCTTTTTGTCCGGTTACAATCATAAACCTTTTCCATTGGGATATATGTTGTGTTTTATGTCATGTCTTAATCTGTAAAGGGCTTAATTGTTAGTAATAATGCCCAGTCACTTTCAATATGCAAATATTTTAAAGCTAAGAGTGTGGGAATAGGATGGTATTTTTAAAGTGTGGGGGAACCCCAGGGGGGAAAGACTGTATCAGAATAGCAGATGTGGTGCTGAAACGGTTAAATCTATTTATAACTGCTGTGAATGGCCCTGAACATTTTGGTGGGACATTTGGGCTTTTTACCTCTTCAAACAGAGTTTCAATGACGGACCCATCGTCCCGCTTTGTCAGGCAGGAATGCAAAAAATGGCATGTGGTTGAAATGCTTTTCTTTGAAATCAATAAACTGATAAAATGATTGAATTTGTCTTTGCACTTTGTACACACTGCAAGTAATTTGAAATGCCCGATGGAGTGTAAACATTATACACTGAGTTCTGGGGGGGGGGGGAATTGTTTTAAAGTCACATTAGTACATGATTTACATGAGGGATGTTTCAATTCGTCCCCAATATCCAACTCCATGGAACCCAACACAAAGTATTGTAGCGATATCCACTAGAATATATCCTGTTCTGCTATTTATATATTTAAAAAAATGAATATTTTATTATTTTATTGAGCACGTGGCGTCACTGGCAACATCAAGACTTATTTCTATTAAAGGATAAAGTGTCTAATTGTATAACGTCATTACGCACACACTAACATGAACTAGTGCAACAGGCCCATGTGGAATTATTTATTATCCATGGCGGCATGTTGCCCAGTCAGCCACCAGAGGTCAACATGTCCCCACAGTGGAGCGCAGCGCTCCCACCCATGTCCTCTCCGGCCTTGCGGAGGGACTCCGCTTGCATGTGCGAAAGTGAAACCTCTCCCGATTGGCTCTGGCTCGCGCGCGGCCATCTTATGCACTCTGTCAACACGGGGACCTTACGCACGAAACCGCGATCAAACCATCCGCTTACCGGAGCCGGTTGGGTGCGGTCCCGTAACCCAAAGCGCTTGCTCCTCCGGGACCGGTTTTTTATTCCACGCGTAAAGGTGAATTCGAGGGAAACGATCGGCTCTCCAATCAGAGAAGAGCTTACTAATATGCAAATGCGGCGTTATCGGAGTCACGTCAGCAGCAGCAGCAGCAGAGCCGCTGCGCCGTGGTCGCCAGCAGGAGTGCAACTAACAACACAGTCACAAGTTCGCCCGAAAAAAACACACCGCGCGTCGACGTCTGGAGTTTCACTTTAGGCGTTCGTTCCAGGTAAGGAGTCACACTTCTTGGCGTGAGTGTGTGTTTTGTTTTATTTTATTTTTTTAAATTTCTTTCAATCTCCCTCCCGGGGATGTTTCGGGGCTCGAGAGAGAGAGAGAGAGGGTTCCGTTTCATTCAGGCAGGGAGCTGTCAAATCGCGTCCAGCCAGTGAGGCTCGCCTCAGCTGTGTGATGACACGCCACCTCGCGCGCCGCGCGTCTCTCTTCGCCGGTGGAAAACGAGAAACGCGAGGAGCCCAACTTCTTCCGCCGGTAGTTCCCCCCCCCCCCCCCGTGTGTTTGCGTTAATTTCGGCGGAAGTCGGTGTACTTCGTTTACACAGTCTAACGCGGCGTAAGGGGGGGGCAAAGTGAAACGTTTGGGCTCATGGTGGTCCTGAACTGACAGCGACCTGCCGGGCTCAGCCAGCAGCGCACTTAAACACGTACAATACATGTATACTTTATATTAACTATATTAATATGTGTTGACCCGCTACAAGTCGACATTTCTATTGGAAATTAAAACATTTAAAATAAAAAAAAAGTGGTGTAGACTGGGTGGGGGCGGGTGTGTTCCACACTTGGTTGTGTTATCACGGACACCATCCCTGTCGACCTCTTCATCCATCTCCGGTCTCCCCCCCCCCCCCCCCACCCTCCTCCGTCGCTCCGCGTTGAAGCGTCACGACACCTTTTCTTTTTTCTTTTTTTTTTTCAACCCTGGGGTTCTTGGAGCACGTGTGACCAACTCAACGGGGCTCTATCAATATCACCCCCCCCCCCCCCCCCCTCCATCCCATCAGTCCAGTTCGCTTTCGCTCGGCCGGAGCAGCATTTGTGACCCCCCCCCCTCCCCCCCCCTTCCTTTGACACATTGTCGCCTCGCCGGCTTATCAAACAAGCCGCGTTGAAGGGAGCTGGAGCCATTTGCTTGGGCTGAGGAGGGATGCTGACTGAGAGACTACCGAGGTGAGCCCCGGAGTCTTTGTTTTTGACGGAAGCGAAAGACTTCTCCGCGAAACTTCTCACCGCTTTCGGAGCACGCGTCGCCCGCCGTTAACTTTAACGTCATTGAAACATTTACCGCGCGTAGATTAGATAGATGGATTACGTCACGGCTACATTCTTACGTCAGGGGCTACTTTTGTTTCCCAACGCGTCGGTATACCTTCGGCCTATGCCTGTGTTTTTAGGTGTTTCTGCAACAGGTTGTTGTGGTGTTTTTTTGTTGTTTTTGTTGGTACTTCGACCTCGGAGAAGTTTAGTACGCGCAGTTCTTGTTGATGTTAGGCAAGAGGTGCACGTGCGTGAATGGTGTTTACGACGTCACGATTATGGAGGAAACAGCTGGAGGGCGATTTAGACGCAGGGGATTGGTTTCTGTCTCGTGGCCAGATTGGGGTTGAAGGTTAGCAGTGGCTCGGCCAGCAGGATGACGGATATATGCTCCATGAGAAAGATGATATTAGAGTGTAGTTTAACTTACCTTTAACTTCTTCTCCCAGATTTCTGTTGTATAACCTTACTTTAGATGTCTACAACAAGCTAATACACTGTGTTGGAAAAAAAATCTTTGGGACACAAACACACTTCTATTACACTACATTGTCTTGTTTTTTGGCTGAGACTCTTTTGTGTCGTCACAGATTATTAGTGCACGTTTCAAATAAGTATCTTTATCATGAGAAAACCAAATAAACAGAGAAAATAAACCTTTTGAACCTTTCAAACCTCTTAAATGAGGGTGTGCGTAACGGTGTAAGTAACTATCCCCTTTTTGTGATCACAAACTGCTGAGAAGTGGTAGTAAAGCACATTTTCCTGATTCAGTATGGTCTGAGGCAGTACTTTCACATGCCCCGTGTTTTGCTTAATGTGAGACATCGAGCATGCCATTAAGAGTTGGGCGTCCAAAGATGCTTAAAAAAAAAAAAATGAACCACTAGGAATGTTGCACATCGGGTCCATCACGTGATCTCCCCAAATTAACAGGATTGTAAACCACTGGAGTGAAATTTGAAGGTTGGGGACACAAGTCCAAAGGACAGGAATGACTTCGAGCTTATGTGGACAGATTTGAACTGGGACCTCTTGGTGTTGGGAAAGTGCTAATATTACTACCTGGTGATATGCCAATTCCCTTTTGGCATCACAGCTTTAGTCATTTGATTTACTTTAACCAAATTCTGACTGCACCACTGCAAGTAAAAATTGGTGTATCATATTTGATTAACTCAAGTAAAGGTGTGAAATCATACCTAAACCAAATCACCTTTTGTCAGCATAGTCTGGATTTTGAAAGATGGCCAATTAGCCTCGCAATTAGTGTGCATGTCGATTATGTTTTGTCAATCCCGACTATTTGTTTCAAGCAACATCGCAGGCGGTAGAACTACCTTTCTGTTTTCTGTTGCTTAGAGATATGCTTTAGGACTCACAAAGTTTAGCCACTTATTTACGAATTCGCCACTGCAGGCCCAATGTCCAACATCGCGTTGTAATATACAGATTTCTGCTTTCAGAGTCCCATTATTAGTGATTTATTTGACCCTTTTGATACATGTCATGCGTGTGGTAGTTGAGCCTTACACACCTAGGTCTTAGTTAACGGCCTGTGCATTTTAAAATAATGCAGCACTGAAAACCACATTTCATTCACCACTTTTTGAAATTTGACATCTACGTCCACAAATTAAATAAGTATCTCCACGAGTGAGACTGACCTACAGGAGACATGGCTCTGCCTGTTTGTGCGTTTTTCTGTGCCTGTCTGTGTGCATAGTCAGCATATAATGACCGACCTGGGTAAGCTTCTGTCATCTTCCGCCGGCCTGTGGTTGCAAAACACTCCAACACGCACTCACAGACACACACACACACACACACACACGCCCTAAGAACCTCATCTGCCTCTGTCCCTAGCTGTTGAAATTCTATCAGCTGTTTGTACCTCCCACACATTCTGCAGTAGCAGGACAGGCGGCTTCATTGGTTTGTGGGGGAGGGGGGTTGAGGTGTGTGTGTGTGTGTGTGTGTGTGTGATAGGTGAGGGGTTACAGGAAGAGGCACCTGGTGTTGGCTGGCAGCTTGGTTAGCACCAGCTGCTTTGCTACACACAAGATAGGCGTCCCCCCCACCTGTCTTTTTGAAAGGCTTTTTTGACACTAAGTGGGCATTCATCCAATTCTACTTGCCTCCAAGCATGTCGTAGTGATGATGAAATGGATGATAGGAGGAGATCTGGTGGTGAAAAATACGGATATTATCATGTGATCTCAGCCTGAAAAATGATTTGTGTGTGGGTGGGGGGTGGAGGGGGGGTCTGCTGGATTATTGTAAGGAGTAGCTTGTAGTTTGTTTGCAAATTGTGGTCTAATTATCTAGACTAGGGGTTTCCAACAAGTAGCTCATAAGCTACCAGTAGCTTGCTGCCCCTTTTCAGCTGTGGCACTGAGCCTGAATCAGTGAGGCTGCATGGTGATGTTAGCAAGCGCTCACTGGATTTGACAATGATTTTGAAATACTTGTGAAAAACACCGTTTTAACTTAGTTATTTTTCCCATTTGGCTTATGTTTTGTGGCTGGAAGCAGCAAAAGGAGAAAGTAAAAGAGCTGGGGAAAAAAAGCTTTACAAAAACCGTGTCTGCTTAGTAAAAGAACCCGAAATGTTGAAGGCCAATGCAGAATAAGAGGCTTGGCATAGTGGCACTTTCACAAAAAAAAACAGCAATGGAAAAGAGGTGACAGCCTTGGAGGTTGAAATGTTAATTTAGGACCATAGAAGTAAGAAAGTCAATCTTCTATTGACAACATGCGATGAGTCGCTTTCTGCCACTTTCATCGGGACAAATAAGCTCTCAGAAGGAAAAAGGTTGGAGATATATTACTTAGTAAACACACACAGTCTTCATCTTTGCATTCTAATGTTTTATTATATATATTTTTCTCTCCTCTTGTTTTTGGAAAGGCACACAATATTATGGACCTGCTTTAGCTACCAGTGAGGCTGATTTGGACCAGCTCGGATCCAGTGGAGTTCCACAGGTTCCAGTCACGCTGCGGGCTCTGCCATGGACTTCTTCAATGACCCGAACCTCTTCGTGGGAGGGCTGGATGGGCTGGACGAGGATGGCTTCCCCTCAGCACCGTCACTTGTGGATGAGCTGAACCTCACTGCTGATTTTGAGCCGCTCCAAGTGGAGCCTCTGGACCCAGGAAAGCACCCGGACATGATGCCGCCAGTTGCCACCCAACAAGACATGCCGGCATACAGTCAGCAGATGGGTCACTACATTGGCATTAAGGCGCAGACCCCTATGGGGCAGCCGTTTTCCGTTCCTGCGGGCACGGGGGGTGGAGGTGGTGGTGGCGGCATGATTGCAGATCAGCGTGGCCAATTCCATAATGCTGCCATGAGCCAAGTACCTCAATCCAACGGGCTGTTCTGTAACAGTAGCAGTCCGATGTGGGGCAACCAAGACCAGAACGGGAATAGGTACCACCCCTTAACTCAACAGCAACAAAGGCTTTGTCATCAGCAGCGGCAACTGCACAACCAGCAACTTCATGAAAGACAACAACAAGCACAACAACAGCAGCAGCAACACCACCACCCGTGTCACCAACAGCAGGAGCAGCAGCACAGAATGCGGCAGCTGCAACAACAACAACAACAACAACAACTAAGACATCAGCAACAGCTGTTAAACCAGCGCCAGCACCAACAAATTAGCACACCAACCATGTCCCTGCAGCAGCAGCAGCTTCACAGTTTCTCCTTCCACCAGGGAGGTCAGTCCCAGAGCCAACAGCAGGTTCACCATGCTCAGCAGCAGTTTCAGCACCAACTAACTGTAGGAGGACCACGGTTCCATTCAAGTAAGTCGTATTTGGATAGTCCAAATGCTACACTGGGCGGGGCTTGCTTGCAGCCACAGCCGCAGCAGGCTACCTACCGGCTGGCGAGCGCAGGTCCAGGCTTCTCCGGATCGGGCTCGGATGACCCGAACATGCCGTTCCCCATGCATTCGCCGTCTATGATTCACTCCCTGCCCACGTGCGGGGTCGGTTCTGCTGCCGCCTACCAAGTTGCTCAGTACCCCGCCTATCCCGGAGAGCCGGAGATGCCCAGTCTCGGTCAGCAGCCCATAGCCTCAGTGTCCATGCCCAACGCCACCTCTGCACCCCTCGCTTCTGCAGTGCCTGAGCTGCCCGGGGCAGTATGTCAGTTTCCATCCGCGGTAGTTATGAGGAACCCGGTGGACGAATGTGCTTTCCGGGCCCTACGTTGCTCCGGGGAAACCCAGGGAAACGAGTCGTCCGAGATGTTTGGCGAGTCAATGAACTGCTTCCCCAGCATTGCTAGCCAGCTGCCCTCTGAGCGGCCTCAGAGCTGCGGGGCCATAAACACTAATGGATACCGAGCGTTGGGCGAGAGTCTCCTGCCATCAAAGGCTCAGGTTGGAGACTTAGAGGGCCTGGAGCCTCCCGACCTCCTGCCTGACCTTTTGCCCCAGCTGGCAGCTGCCCTCAGCCAACAGGATGAATCCAACAGTTCCTGGGTCGATTCTAGCCAAGAGAGGGGACTTGAGCATGGCAGACCACCACCTGTTGAATACAAGCAAGAAAAGGTAACACAATGTCACAGACCTTAAGTATTTGACTTGACCCATTGATAGAGATAGATAGATTGAAATAGATATAGCTGTTACATGTGCACTTGTCAAACTGCAAACTTTTGCAAAAATGAGACATTTTTCCTTCACAATGCATGAGGCAGAATCCAGCCAGTGTGATGTTTAACTAACCATCCCAGATAGAACATGCGCCTGTCTTGTAGAAAAGCTGCAATCAGTGGTGGGGAAGGTTGCGAGGAGCTAGCTGGTGCCTTGTGAACATGATAATGGTCTGGCCCGGCATGGGCCGTCTATCTGCCTAGCGTGCTGACAGCAGGTCAGGCCTGATTAGGCTAAGAGTGGCAGGAGTGTCTTCAGGACTTAGCTGTAAGCATACTTAGGGCTATATCAAGATGTGGGTCAGGGCGAGTCAGAGGCACTTGCACACTGCCTCCATGGAGTGTGGGGGAGGTTGCACGCTGTTGTGGTGGCTGCCACAGTGTGTGTGTGTGTGTGTGTGTGTGTTTGTGTGCGTGTGTGTGTGTGTTTGTGAGTGCGCGCACGAGAGCGAGAGAAAGACTAGGCGGCAAGAGAGAAAAGTGTGGAGGAGAGTGGTTAGCACTTGAGGGAGGGGGAGGGGGCTTGCGAGATGGAGAGAGCACCAGCTCATGGAAAAAAGGACAGCGTAGGAAAAGAAAGAGACGAGAGAGGAAGAGCACGAGAGGGAGGAGAGAGGCGGTGGGGGAGGCTGGGAGAATGCATTAGCTGGCTGTAACAGGCTTCAGGCGGTTCCTGGACCTCAGTTGGCTAGTAACTCTTAGCAGCATCCCCGCCACCTCTTGGCCAGCGGGTGACGCATGACCAGCAGCAAAAGCAACAGCTGTTTCGTGAGGATCTGCACGGCGAAAAAAAAAAACAGTTTCAGCAACATCCTTGTATTCCTTTTTTGATCCTGTTTTTTTTTTTTGTGGATTTCGGTTATTACAAAATCATTAAATCTTAGGTCTTGTCCAGTGTAAACTAACAACACCAGTGGGGGGACATTTACAAGAGCACACGACAAAACATTTCTTCCTCGTTGCCACAGACAACACACAAAAAATGTTGTTTCGCATCATGACATCTCCTCTCATCATCTCCCCTGCCATCTCATCAGCGGCGTGCCCTTTCTGTATTTCTGCATTTCCTCTAAACGCACTGATAATGACCTTTTTTTTTTTTTTTTTTTTAATAATTTTTTTTTCTCTGACTCATTTTTTGAACCATGTCCCGTTAGTGACACCCCCACGCCCAGGACTCTTGTGTGGTTGAGTACTGCCTCTTACTATCTCCCCTCAAACACCCCCCCCGCCCCCCCCCGACAGACAACGGTTGACAAAACAAAACGGGTGGCCTGTGCGCGAGCGAGCCCTTGTTTCGGCCAGACCATTTGCCCATCTGCGGAGGCCCTTGATTAAAATGAGGCCATGAACCGCGGCCACACGCATGAGCCTCTCCCCGTCTGTGTCAACACGCAGGCCCGCGCTGATGCTCACGGGCTGACTGTGCTATTCATGTGCACCGATGTGTGAAGAGCCTGCTGATGGTGTGTTTGCTGAGCAGGCAGGGCATCGGGGGCTAGCTGCCACCGCTCTCAACCCCTCCCCCTCCCCCCCCCCCCCCCCCCCGCGCAGTCAACGGGGCTAATTAGGATTTGCAGTGGTTGTAATTGTCAGCTGCAGCTGTGTTTGGCACCTGGGGATTCGAGACGGGAGTCCCAGGTCGCCAAATTCTAAAGTTTATATAGAGTTTGAGAAAAACAAATTGCTTTCGCCCCCCCCCCCCCCTGTCGCATTGGATCTAAATCCAAATGAACAGATGTGTGTAGAACTCTAGCCTGTCCCATGAATCATTTCAACATGCACTGCAAGGGGGCTTTGTTTAAGCTGCGGGA
This sequence comes from Pungitius pungitius, assembly GCF_949316345.1. Classification (NCBI taxonomy): domain Eukaryota; kingdom Metazoa; phylum Chordata; class Actinopteri; order Perciformes; family Gasterosteidae; genus Pungitius; species Pungitius pungitius. The sequence goes on from NC_084903.1 coordinate 19,787,033, forward strand.
GTCCTGCTCGTGCTGCGCCGCACAATCACAAGTTTCTGCGCCGCCGCTTGAAACGCGGTGGCCCCCGCAATCTTGTTTGCGCGATCACAGCAAATTAGCGGCACGTGGGTGTCTCCCGGGAGCCTTCCTTGTACACCTTGTGATGGCTAAATGGCTTCACACGGACCTTGAAGATGCAGAAATGATCATTCTTACTTTTGCATGCCGCATCCCTTTTAGTGAGAACCTGGGTCACCAATCAGAGACTTGGACCTCCTTTGTGGCCGTATTGGATTAACAGCACTTACACAAGTATCTTCACTATTCTAGTTGCTGTTATTTGGTTGATAACTTCAATAATAGAATTGTCAAATAAAATCATTTTTCTTCCTGGTCATTTCTGGGTGAAACAAAGCCGCAATCCGACCGAAGATGGTGTGGTTTTGTTTCTATAAGTAACCCAGAAGTCTGTAGAATTCTGGATGAATTCATGGCACATGCAAGTTCTTGGTTGTGTTATGTTATTTCCATTATTATCCACTTGATTATAAAATGTTTAGGATGTCATTGTGCTTGAGAAGCCACTGCGGGGATAAAGCCTCGTGCTCGCTATGTGCCCAGAGTGTAGGAAAGTAACAATGTGCTTGCCAAAGGCTTTTGGCAACAAAAGCCAATGTGATTCTGTCTGGGGGTTGATTGCCTGTTGCCCCACTGTGATTTCCCTGGCTAGTTGCCATGAAGTGTTTGTTCATTTTTCAGTCATTGGCTGATAGATAAAAAAAAAAAATACATACATCAACTGACAAATTTGAAAGGCTGTCGTTTGTAGAGAAACTTTGGATTAAACACAACCTTGGCCACCAGCCGCGGAATATAGATGTCAACCATAACGCTGCTAAAAATGATATATGATATATATATATATAGGAGGTATTTGTATTTATGTGTGGTGCTCCAGAAAAAGCTCAGTCACAACCAGCTACGTTACAGCTGACCAGTCTTGTGTTCAAGGGGCGGAACTTTGTGCAGGGTCATTTGAGTTGACAGATTTTGATTATCGTAGTAAAGTATTACACACAGCACAGTAGGAAGAACATCGCCTTCAATTGTTTAATTTTGTACGTGTTGGATGTCCAAATGATGCCTTTCTTAATGGGATTTCCACTTAATAATGTTCTTGATCACAATCCTAATGTGTGTTGATTTTTATTTGATGCCGGTATATACGGTTACTTTTTTAAAATAATCCCTAAAGACACATTTTTTGGGGGGGCAACAGCAGAACATTTAAATCAACATTCCCTGGGGGCCGTTCTCCACCCTGGTACCAGTCACGCTCTTTGGTACCTAAGGGACCGTAGGACGTGCACAAAGAGGACCAGTTTCCTCGCGAGAAACCAGCAAATTTTTTTGAAGGACACTGCTTATTCCAGAATGCGTCTAATATGACAGAAAAAGGCATTGGCATATTTGAAGTGAATCGTTAAATGAGAAAAAAACCTGTAAGAAGAGCCACGTGTTTCCTGTGATGTCAGCACACAGCACAGGTACATTTGGACCACTATTTCATTTTCACCATACACAGAATTTTACAGATTTTAATTTACAATTTGTTTTTCACCATGCTTTTACACTTTTAAGTTTGAATCATCAGACCCAGCCCCCCCCGAGCAGGTGCATGCTCACGGCCTGCCTGCATTGCTGATTTAGATTCATCATCTGACTGGGTCCCCCCCACGAGCAGCAACCTCAGATATGTGTGCGATTGTGAGTGGGGTTTAGCACGTTTCTGTGTGTGCAGCAGCGCTAGCTCTGCGGCTTCCTGATACCACTGAGGTTTATATAACTCGGAGCCGACCAGACTGTACAGGGAATGCCATAATCAGTCCTGAGACTTGACACCGTGCGTCACTCCGGCCCTCACCCCTCATGCGCCACACACGCGCACACACACTTTGCACACGCACACACACACACACACACACACACACACCACTGGGAAACCTGCTGCTTCTGTGGCCACATGGTGAATCGGTGATAGGCTGTGTCATTCACACACTCTCCCTGATCACCTCCCCCAACAGCCATCCACACAGAATTCTCTCTCTCTCTCTCTCTCTCTCTCTGTCTCTCTCTCTCTCTGTCTCTCTGTCTCTGTGCGTGTGTGTCTCTCGCTCGCTGTCACACCAGCATCCGGTCTCATCCGCCTGGCTGTCTGGAGGCCTGCCAGAGAAGGGCGGGGATAGAGAAGGGGCGGTGATAACCGAGGGGTCAGAGGTAAAGAGGAAGTGAGGCGCTCTTTGCGGAAGGGGAGGGGCCCAGTGGAGGAGGTGGTGGGGGAGGAGCTTGGAGCAGAGGGGAGTGGGGGGGGGGGTAGTTGTACTTAGATCGAGTGTGTCAGGAGCATGTGGGAACGTTGCCAGCCCAAACTGTCAGTAGGTCTGAATTCTTACACTACCACGATAACTAAGAAATTGGAAGAAGAATTCACCATGAAATAATTTGTGATTCAACCTCGGTGTAATGTGCAGCAGGGGAAATTAGTGAAGGCACGAAGGAGTAGTGACCCCTTTGCCCTTGTGTTTACAACTGAAACGGTGCTTGTCGTCTTGCGGGAGAAAGGGGGCGATTGTTTGAGGAAACGGTTATTAATCATTAAACGTAACGCAAAACTATTTCAAGTGGAGAGTTGGCGGGGCTGCAGTCGGTTTGTTCCACTTGATACGCGAGGGTTCTCTTTTAACACATTTATGACTTGCAGGACTTTATGTCGGTCACGTTGTTCTCAACAAGCCGTTTGCTTAACTCACAAATGAGTAACCAGGGAGCCAAACTGGTTTTTGTCAGGAAGTAGTTAGCCGGTTGCCATGGAGCCTTGTGTTGTAAGTACAGGTTTTTGTTTTACAACACTCGGAAAGCGAGTTCGCCGTCGCAACGTATGTCACAGTCTCTCATCTTTCGCCGTGTTGTGAGTCAAGCTCCTGTCCCTCTCCAAAAGGTCAACTTTAAATAACAGTTGTAGGGGTTTTAAAGGTCAATTGAAGCTTGTAGTTATACCCTCTCTAATGGTTTTTAAGACATGTTGCCGTTTTGCTCCTGTTTTTGAATGATGAGACATTAATACGTGTCATACAGCGGTCCTTTCATTGTGGAGCCCTTCTTGGTATTCATCATGTTACTCTGCATTTGTCCTTGACTTAGTGGAGAACATGTTGCTGGTCTTCCTAAACACAGCATTGATGTTTCCACATACCAACATCTACCATTTACTGATCTGTGTGTTCATATAGATCCTTCCCAAAATGATTATATGGAAATCTCACGTACAATAATCCAAAACATCCTCAAAATGTGCTTTTTGCATCGATACCCATTTTTGAAGGATATTACCCATTTTTGAAGGATATTACCTGTTAAATGTTTGTATCTGCCACTAAAAAAAAAACACTTTTTACTAATTTACTAATGTATTCATGTACTTGTTAAGGTTCTCTCAAGGCTTCTTGTTTTGTATCCTTCTGCTAATGTCAGTGGAGCGCACGTGATCCTGCTCCGTGTATTTCAGCCGCACGCCTTTGTGCAGCCCTCTGCCGTTCCTGTGGAGATTCCCTCCACGGATAGCGGCTGCCCGCTCTCTGGTCTGTTAGACCTGTGAGCAGATGTATGCAGCTGTGTGTGGGGTGTGCGTTCCTCCTGGCGCGGGCAGAGGCCCTGCTCTCTCTTTGCACTGCTTCAATAATGAAGGAGTTGTAAAGGTCTGGCTTTAGGCCCCTTCCTGGATTCTCCCTCTCTCTTTTATATATCTATATATAGATATATATATATATATGAATGTAACTCCTAAGGGACCTTCGCTGTACTCGGCTTGCATCGATGTTCCCATTAATGAGTGGCATCATCCGGCTTGCTGGTTGTGCACAGTTCAGCATCACCTCACTGCGTGGTGTCTGACCCGCCGTGCCGTCTCGCTGATTCAGAGAGCACCGCGTCATTACTCAGAGCGGCTACAGTTTAGCCCAAAAGGAAGAACGGCCTTAAAGGGGACGATTCCCAATTGAGTCGGTGACGCATCATTTAAAGTATAGAAAGGGTTTTCGACATGCAAAAGAGATTTAATTCCTCTGGGGTGACTCATGTAGCATCTGCAGACATGTCACTACTTGTGAGGCCACCTGTGCTGCTTTCAAGCCCATGTCACTGGTAATTGGGAGAAGGTGTCATTTCTAAGAATGCATTCTGAGGAGACTGCATAAGTAGTTCAAAGTTTTATTCAATTTGTTTTGCAACATCAGCCATATTAACCGTAAGTTTGAGTGTTGTTTGATTTAATTGCTGAGATCTGGGAAGCAAAAGCCCTCCATCAGTTCATGTGCTGCTTCCTTGGCTCACCTTTGACCTGCCGAATGTACTGTATGCTGAACTTTTGACTGCTTAAATTAATTGAAAAGGAGCCACTAAGGAGCCACTATGGCAGTTCTGGCATGTATAATTCTTCTTGCCAAAGCTCACGCTTTGTAGCGCGTGCACACACAGTGCTATCGGTTTTTAAAATAGAGACTTGTAGGTACAGGAACTGGCTGAAGCTCCGGTTTGAATTCCCTGCCGGCACTTCTCCCACATTGTGCCAGATGGCACAGTCGGGCCTTGGCTGTGTTCTGTATCAGACGTCAAACGTCCTCTTTCCGCACATTAAAAAAAAAAATCCATCCTTGTATTTTCCCTGACAGATTCGGAAATAAGGGGCATCAAGAGCTGATGCTAGACGTCTTCTGTCTTTGCTCAGCATTCCTCTACAATCTCCTTCCAGTCCCCCCCCCCTAGTGTTGACTTCTGTCCTAGCAGGATGAATATTTCCAACAGGCTGCACTTGAAACACTTCACACGGAACGTTTCCATTAGCCGCACAGGAATGGCTGTCTGTGCCGAACTTGATTAAATAACGGTGTCAATTAGAGGACTGCATAACCGCTAGCTAATAGGTTGTCTTTGTTAAAGCCTGTTGGATTGGAGTTGATTGGGAGCGTAGCGGGGCTGTGGTGGTGAGACGCGTCGCTTGATCGCCCGGTTAATTGTATCTAGCTGGCTAATTGCTTTATTTGCACAGAATTAACTTGTGTGTGTGCGTGTTGAAGGAATGAGGGAAGTAAACACGGTGTTTTGCATCACATCTGTCGAGGTACAAAATACAAAACGCTGCACACGACTGTGATCTTTCTAATGACGCTCCTTTTGAGCTTTGTGTGTGTGTGTGTGTTTGTCTCAGATGGACCCACACTTGCAGTGTTGTATCCTCTGAAATAATTACAGTTATCAGCCATGTGCTTTGCTTGATTCTTCTTTTTACATTTTTTGCCTTATTCTCTAATTTTGATATATCGCGCTGTATACTTGTTGAATATGAGCGTGTGTAGTTCGCAATCAATAGTCTGTTTTTTAACTTGTTTTTGTAGGAAAGAAAGTACACAACTGCATCACTGGTATGTGTTCATGTCCCCCTCATCAGTGAAGACTCATTTTCTTGCTCGGCAAGGCTCTTGTGACAGTGTAGCCAACCGGACTGTAGTGATAAAAATACTCCGTCGGACCTTCAGCAGCTTCTTTGGAGGGCACAACGCTCGTCCCAGCTACTGTTACTCTTGGACCTAAATAACGGATCATGTATGCATTGTGCTTTATTCAACTGCTTAAGGAAGCATTGCTGTGCATCACGTGTGTTTTTTCTCATCAGCCCCGCCGGTGTCTCTCTCTCACACACACACACACACACACACACACACACACACACACACGCGTGCCTGAGAAGTGGCTCGTGGCCTTCTACCTAATTACCAGGGCCTAATCGTTTTGCACGTAAACATGGCGGTGCCATCCATTTCTCATTAGCCAAGGTGTAGGTTTGAGATGTGGTGACGGGGCAGATGAGGACTTCCCAGTAAACGGGCAGCAGCACCGAGCGACGTCTTCAAGAGGGTGTGGAAAGGCAGCCAATCCAGTTTTTTTTAAATTTATATTATTTATTATGGGATTTTGTGGTAAAAATGTAGAAGAGGCCCCGGATTGGTTTGACATCCAACACGTAGTGTTCTCTAAATATCTCTGATTCTTTAAAATTCGTCTGTATAGCTGCATAAAGGCTGCATCCTGGGAGCTAAACAATATATTATGTTTCCCAGTAATAAATACTAAACTATACGCGGACACAAACCCCTTTGGGGAAGTCTCCACTCTTCTTGTCATGAAAACTGATCAGAATGACTCCCAGGATGCAGCGTTTATGTGCAATCCTCCAGACAAGGAGAATGTCTTCGCTTAATAGGCTGATACTTTGTGAGCGCTGCAGCACACTTAAGTTCTGGAAGTCAAAGCGCCATCACGCCTGTCTGATGGACGAGAGCAATCCAGAGCAACCATGCGTCACTATTGTGTTGGCCAGGACTGTTTTTGTTTCAGTTGTTAATTAATTAATTGAATTGATCGATGATCATTGTGATTTTTATACATGAAGGATTATTGGGCTTCCGTGGTGGGCCGTCAGGGCCAGCTAAGTCTTCTCGGCTGGCTTAAACAGAATCAAAAAGTTAGAGCGATTTAAAAAAAAAAAAAAAAAATAGACTATTTTCCCCATTAGCTTATTTTGTCATTATTAAGCTCCTGACTTCCTTTGTTGCTCCGCTTCAAGTGAGGCTTGTTTTAAAAGAAGCTTTTATCCAATCAGATTCTGCCCAAAGTTAGTCAGTATTGTTATTTTTATATTTGAAGGCCCTGTCATGCTTCGTTGTAAATATACGTGACGGGTTCTTGTTGGTTTGCTTTTGTCATTGAGTTAATTAAATTGATAAATTATGCATTGTCCGTTAATTACACAGCATCCTGCCATGAAGCATTTGTGTCTGCAGTTAGTGTATTTGTAGTTGTTGAGCTTCGTGTAACATTTTATTTCACTTTACACAGTGTTATGTGAATATGAAGTGTCTTCCTAAAACAAACAATAACCTGTAACTGTTGCATCATAATGAGGTTATTAGGTTATTCAACTGTAGTAAGCTGGCACAGAAGGCCCAGCTAGGCCCGCCACTGTTGGCCATAGATCAAAGACAATAAGCGACCGTTGGCGCAACTTCTGGCAGCTTTTTTTTAAATAATGTTTTGCATATGCTTAACGTGCAGATAATCGAAAATGAGAGGTGTTGGCGAGACACTCTGAGCTCATGTTATCAACGTAAAAGAAAATAATCGTAACAAGGTCAGCTCCAGAACAGTATGCGTGATTTTGTGTGGATTAGATGGCTTGCTCAAGGACACTTAGCATTATGCAAGTTGTGTCTGACAAAACCCCTTAATTGCTCCCGCTTTTATAACCGATATAAGCACCGGACCATTGCAGAAGTGGATCAAAAGGCCTTATTTGCGGTGCGCCATGGATGTTGTTTCCATTAACGACATGTTTCCAGCTGGCGACGCTTTTCAGTGTGTGTGCGTGCGCGCGTCGGTGTCGGCAGCAGCTGGCTGTAGACCCTGAGGCACCAGTGGGTGCTCGCCGTCGTGTCATCTTCAGACCGCTGCGAGCTCTGGGCCCTCATTTCCCTAATGGTGCGTTAGGTTAGTGGAGACTCTGAAGGTGGCGGGGCCCGAGAAATGAGCGACGCGGCGCACTAATACATGCTCTTTGATGAGGAAGTAATGGAGTTTTCAGAGACGCACACCTGTGCCTCGGCAGCCACCCTACCGCTCTCTCTTTATACACACGCACACTCCCCACCCCCTGCTGCCTTTCACCAGCTCAGCTGCTCCCCTTCCTCTACTCCCCCTCCTCTTCCGTCCTTCATCCGTACTAAAGTAAGCCAATCACCCTCGCGCACAGAGCTTAACTGTTTAGTGGCCGTGGAGCAGTGGCTACGTGGCTGTTGAAGCGTGTGTGGAGGGTTATTTCTCCTTTCTTTGCCGTCTTGACACACGTACACCGGCAGACCGTTTCATTAACAGCCACGTACTTTTTTCTTTTGTAAAGGTTATGTGAATCAGGCGCCACGTCCGTCATTTGTCCGCCTTTGCAGTGGAAATACAGGCCGTATGGTTGCGTAGGCAGTAGCCACAACGCAGGCCATTTGAGTTAAGGCCCATTGCACCGTCTGTGTTTGTAGTCCTCGCTAACCCCCGAGGGGCTGTACCCTGGTGAGCCTTATCCGACAGTGGATTTGTTTAGCTTGGCTGGGACACCATTGCTGAGCTTCTCGGCGCCTGCGTGCTCTTCTTTAGAGTCCAAACTCCGAAGCACGGCGGCCGGATTTGATGGCTGCTGAAAATGCTTGTAAATGACTGATGTTACGTTATGCACACTGCCGTCGAGTCTGTCTCTAAAGGAGATATAAAGCTGTAAAATGTAAAACACTGCCTCCCCCTCCTGTACCTGCGCGCGCGCACACACACACACACACACACACATCACGCATTTTGAATAAAGCTGTCCACACATTTCCAGTTGGTCAGTTGCATATGACTTTATTTAGGTTATCGGTTCAACATCCAATGTAAAGCCATATTGTAGCACACAAACGCTCGCCCCCGTAATTCACACCACTTGGATAAACTCACAAAAAAGTAGTGTGGTTTGCTATTGGCTGAGAGCATACAAACACACCCTGCATCTGTATATCAGACATTATGGCAGCTTTGACTTGATGCTCTACTGTGTTTTTTGTAACCTTAGCCTAGTCATCTTTAACAAATTAGGATTTTATTTTTGTGTTTTAACGGACGTGGTGTCAAAAGGCAGAACCCCCTGCTTGCTCCAGGTATGGGAGACATGGGGTGGGGATAGTCGCTGCATGAAAATGAACGGGGCGTTGCCTGGGAAAAGACGCCGATCGGCTTATTTTGCGCCGTAAATAAAGAAATAACAGCCGACGGGGTATCTGTCAGGAACCAACGCCTGGCCCGGTAGTGCCAGTGGAGCCTCGGGCCAGCGGCGCTATCGGGGAATTATGCCCCGATAGCATGTGCCTGCCGGTGGGCACATGGCCCCCCGAAAGGCTGTCGTGCTGATCCTAGATGTGTTCTGGCGGCTCGGGAAGCGTCGCTTGAGTTGCACACATTTTTTTGTTTTAATTCCTGCATGGGATAGGCTCGTAGCAGGGTGACCCGGCCTTGACCTAAGCCAGTGCTTGAACTCACCAGTGGAGACGCAGCAGAGCGCCGGCTGCATGGTCCTGGTCAGGTTTGGGGGACATCATGTCACAGAGCTCATTTCTCCATGATGGACATTGTGTGTGCAGTTTGTTGTTGGGAATGCATTTTTCATTCTTTTTTTGAGGATTTAGTCCTTGTGCTTGTTCATCCACATTTTACTCATTGGCAGTAACCTACGTGGGGACAAAATAAAAGACAATTTGTGTATGTAATCCAGTACTTTGGGGGTTAAGTTGTGAAAGTTAATGTAATAACTGCTAGCACCATCTGCTGGCCTACTTCCTTACAAAGAGAGAGAGAGAGAGAGAGGGGGGGACCTTGTGAGTGAGCGAGCAAGAGAGAGAGAGCGGAAAACGAGTCTGGGTTTTAACGACATCTCTAATATTCATGCTCATGCATTTCGCTGCTTTGTGCTCTCATTTTCCGCCGCTCTGCCTGCCAGACTCCCGAGCCCAGCGTACGCTCCCCGGCCAGGGAGAGGGTGAGGGCAGCGGGGGGAGAACGAGCAAAGAGACGAGCAGGAGGTGTGTGGGGGGGGAGAGAAAAAGGAGGAAAAAAACAAACAACCGCCCAAACAAGCACGCGAGCTGACACAAAAGCCCCTTTTGTGGTAAATAAAAGGAGTAACCTACCTTATCCTGGCTGCTGAAGGACACCGTAGGCGCGAGAAAAAGGGGAAACGGCACAGCGGAAAGAGCAAGAAACCGAAACGAGGGACGGCGAGCGCGTACGAGAGGCAGGCGGAAAAGAGGAATCAATGAGAGGGGAGGAGAGAGGAGCCGGGGGAAGGCAACTCTGACACACACACACACACACACACACACACACAAACACACACACGCTCCCTGGGAAAGAGAGCAAGGGAGACTCTGGTGAAGCCGGACGGCGGCGAAGCAGCACGCAGCAGCAGAATGAGAGCTTCCTGGACTGCCACGCACCTCCTCTACCGCCCACAGCGCTGCTCCCGCATCACCCTGTGAAGAGACAAACGAGGGTGAGAGGGGGGGAGAGAGAGAGCTCCCATGCGCTCCTCTTGAGCACTGCCCGCTGGAGGAGGAGGAGGAGCGGGGGGGGGACGAAGGTCTCCGGCACGCTCACACTGCCTCAGGAGGAAGAAGAGCTGACCGGGAGGAGGAGAAGGAGAAGGAGGAGGAGGGGAGGCCGACTAGGAGAGAGGTAGGGGAGGGGAGGGGGAGGACGGGGACGGGGGGGGTGGGTGGGGGGACTTGCCGCTCAAGGAAGAGTGAAAGAAAAAAAAGGACTGTTGAAAGGGGAAGGGAGAGAGCGTGTGTGTTTAGTAAGAGAAAGCGCCAGCGAGCCACGGCGAGAGTAAAGAACCCGGCGAAAGGCTTTTGTCAGCCGGTCGGAGAGGGGGAGGAAAGAGGAAGGAAAAAGAGAAACTCCACCATGTCTACAGTGAAGAGGCCTAGAGGAAGGGTAAGTGAGCTGCTGGGAGGGAGGAGGAGGGACGAGGGGGGGAGGAGGAGGAGGAGGAGGAGGAGGAGGGGGAGGGGCCCGGCAGGAACTGAGCAACCGCCTCTGCTACTGGCTCCTGCTGCACTGCCGCCATCTTGATCTCATTGCTGCTTTATTTTTCTCCCCCCCCCATGCTCATTTGCTTCACTGTGCTGGACTCGCTTCAAGGCACCCCCCACACACACACTTTCTATTCATTCCATACGTCTCTTTCCCACGCTGGTGTACAGTGTGTGTAGCGCGCGGTGTGTGTGTGTGTGTGTGTGTGTGTGTGTGTGTGTGTGTGTGTGTGTGTGTGTGTGTGTGTGTGTGTGTGTGTAGTCCGTGAGTTGAGCCTGTCACTCGTCAGAAAGCACACCACACGTGGAAACGAGGGGGGGTGAGAGTGACGGAACGCAGGGCCGAGCCCAAATGGGCTGTAAAAGGTCCCCGCCGTTTCCAGGGGACGACGTGCTGCTGCGAGAGGGGTTGAAATCACTGCAGTGCTGGCAGGCCGTAATTTTAAGTTATTTATAGATGTATTGCACAGCTGCAGTGCTCGCAGTTTTTGGTGCATTTCTATCTGTTCTCTTTCTTCCTCTCTCTGATGGAAGCCTGTTTTCCTTCCCTTCATGTGCCCTCATGTTCTTCCGCTCTTGAGCGTTACTTTCAACCCCTCCCCCCTTTTTTTTTTCTTTCTTTTTCTTAATAACATGAACTTGAATGAGAACATTCCAGCATGATCCAGTACATTTCCACCTAATAGCCTCAGCAGTGTTGCACACGTGAGAATCATAATGCAGCTTGTGTGTGTGTGTGTGTCCCCCTTCCCCAAATGGAACGGTAGTTATTCAACTCCCTCCCCCCACTTTGTTTGGCGAGGTTCAAGCTATTTCTCTTTATTTAGCTCGCAGTGAGAGGAGAGAAAAGAAAAGAAAAGCGCAACCACGCCGCGCCGGGGCCATGTAGACATCCGCACATTTTTAGATTAGGTCATCCATTTCTGGGTTTTCCTCTGCGCTGAGCTCAAGGCCCAGCAGAAGACACTTGTGTGTCAGCATAACCGCAGTCACACCATCTAATATATTTACATATTGTCATGCTTAAGCCCGGGCTGGAGGATGCGTGTCTGTGACGCTCGCCGTAGCCCCTGCCACGCTGAGCCAGTGTTTACCCGGACCTCCTTTTCGACACCACGCGGCACCTAAAAAACGATTCCACTGGTATCGGGGCTCCTGGAGTTTTCCAACTGCTCTGAAGGAATCCTCAGGCGGGAAGGTGTGCCGGTAGGACGGCAAAGGAGGCTGAGAGTTGAAGTGAGGCTCATGTAGAGCGAGGCAGGTCCACCCCACTCCCCCCCCCCCCCCCCCCCCCCAAAACACTGAGACGTGTTCCCTTTATCAGGAAAATAAATGTTTTTTGTGCCACTGTATCGCACATCATTGAATTGACTTGTTTCCTCTCATGTGTGGAGAAATGCACAATTATGTGGTTGAAGCGCCTGATTTGGTGTTTTGTTTGTGAACTTAACAAAATCTTGTTGTTGCGCGACATCAGCTTTAGTCACTCAGCCCTTCTTCAAAGGTCAGTTGCCAACTTCATAACCACTTCTTTGTGCCACTTGTTCCTTCTACAGCACATACACCTCGGCAGCTTCGGTTGTTTTCATCTAGAATAGATGACATCATGCTTGTAAATGTTTGAAAATTATTTGAAAACCCTTTTTTAAAAAACTTCTACTTCTCCCTCTTTTCTCAGCCTCGAAAGAACACAAATGGCCCCGTTAGCCAAGTTCGGGTCCTCAGCCCCCCAGTGAAGAGCACCTCCTCGTCGTCCTCTTCCTCGCCGTCCTCGTCCAGCTCCTCGTCGGAGAAAAGGACGCCGCGGAGGACGCACCATCAGATGGAGCTGGCTACGCAGGACAAGCAGGAGAAGGCTAATCGGATAATATCGGAGGCCATCGCCAAGGCCCGGCAGCGCGGGGAAAAGAACATCCCCAGGGTCATGAGTCCGGAGAGCTTCCCCAGCTCTTCGTCGCAGCACAAGCACCGCAAGCGCGAGCACAAGAGGGGAAGCGGCAAGGCCCGGCCGAAGGAAAAGGCCAGTAGGAAGGCCTGCATCGTGCCCTCCTCCAAGCCCAACCGGAAGGCAAAGATTGGGTACGTAGTCAGTGAAATGCACCGTCACTTGTTGTTTGTGTGTGTGTGTGTGTGTGTGTGTGTATGTATCAACAAAACAAGCGATTCGATATCGTACTTTGGGGAGAATAAGTCTGTTTGTTAACGGTATTCATTCAGATCCTTTTACCAAATGCAGACTGATTGTAACAAAGTACTGGCAAGACGAGCTATTAAATGCCAACACCGTGTTTTCACTTTTGGGCGAAATACTAAGAAAACAAAACCTGATCGTAAAGGCCTGAGGGGGACATTTGAGACTTTTGGTGACATAAGATGTTGGTGTTATGAAATGTTCAACCCGAGAGGACGCATTTGCTGCTGTTCATTTTCATCCGGGCGAGCTGCTGGATCTCAAGGACGTCGCTCTCTCCGCGAGATCTATATAGGGCACCATGAATACAATCTGAACTTACTATAAATACAAAATCAATCTCTTTATAGAGGACAAGTTGGGGTCTGTTGGGATTGAGCTGACGATCCAAGCATTTTTACTTCAGTAATTAAATTGCATTGTTAAGCGTGTGGCCATGTTAAACGATGCATACGTTTCACTCCGTCTAATCGCTCACATTCGCCTGCTGCCTGCACCCGTATTGGCTGTTGACTCGTTCTGCCTGCTCACGTACCGACTGGTTTCGTGCATGGTTGCCAAGATGGAAGCTCAAAGTCCAACAAAATTTACAGCACGCCATAACAATAAACCCCGGCTCCGTCAGCAGCGCAGACATGGGGGGAGCAAACAAAGGCTTGCATTTCCATGTGAGACGGCGCATGAAGAAAGTAGCGCTGATGTATAGCGTGATAGCGTGATCTGCCTCCCATCCCCCTGGTTAACCGCCATAAGCCACACCCAGCATAATCTATTGGAATATTAGCTGGTGCAGATGTGAGGGGGGAGGGCGTGCGGAGGTGTACGGGGGTGGGGGGGGTGGGGAGGGGGGCAGCAGGCTGAAGGAAAAGGGGGACTAACAGGAGACTGAAATGTCAGATTGTGCCACTGACCATGGTCTACAGTGATATCTGGCTGGCAGCGATGTTGATCAATGATTACAGGAGCTGCAGCGGAGGGAGAAGGGCTGTTTCAGGCGATGAATGTTGCTCGGTGTGTGTGTGTGTGTGTGTGCTAATGAGCAAGATGTCAGTGCTAATGTTTTTTTTTTTTTTACAAAAGACTGGGAGATGACTGAGGAAGAGATCATGGCGATGTGAGAGTACCACCAACTTTTTAGCTCAGGTTGGCCGTGCGTTTGTGGTGTCGCTGCCGGTGACTCTGACCTCCTGAGTTATTTGGGTAACCAAACGGACTGTTGATCTGCCGGCGCCACTGAGCACGCTCAGTTTTGATCATAAAATAAAGCTCTGTTTGATCATTTAAATGAACTTTGAGACGGAACGCTTTTGGAGTTCGCGTGGCTTAGCCGTGCACGCCCACGTCGTTGTTTCCCTGCCCGGCCGCCTCGCAGCCATGGCGACGGAGCGCAGCTTTTAATCCGATGCAAACTGCCTCCTGTCATTCAAAATTGTCACAGTAAATGTCCTTTTGTGTTCCAAAGTAACGAGTTGTGTGACCTGCTTTTATTCAGTGTACCCAGACTTGGCCGACATGCAGGAAAAGGCATCAGATTAGGGAGCATGTAACGTAACCTTCTTATGGAGCCAAATATTGCCTCAACCTTTTAAATAGCAATCATTACGTCATGCATTTCAGCCATTTTGAAATGTCAAATTCCTATTCTTATTTCTTGTTGTGCTCAATCAGTCCGGTCAGACGACAGACTGGCTCCATATCTTTGTTTCTAAATTTACGTTTTTAAGACACGGTTAGATTGTTTCTCTCCTGGTTTGTATTCATCCGACTGTGCTGCATTCTATCAAGCATAATAAAATCTAAAAGGGTGCAGTTTATTCATACAGTATTTAGTTTGTCCCGCTTCATGAGATCTGAATTCTCTGACGCTGTGAATCCTTTCACGGCCCTTTTTAGGATGTGGCTGCCCACGGTCTTTTTTCGGTTGTAGCGCAGAGCCTGTGTGCTTTTCCCTTTTTATCGTTTTTAATTGAGAAAAGTAATTCCGTATGTATCTCTCCTTGGTGGAAATGTGACGTGTAATTCTGTCTGAGAGGCTTGTGCGTGACTATTTTATCCGAGGTATAAAGACTTTACCGTAGCTGGTAAATACTCATAGTAAAGCTTTTGTGAGAGGCCGCACTTAATGATGTAGTTTGAAGATTCGTACGAAAAAAATCCCTGTCAATCATAACCTACGAGCAACTAGACGCGTCCGCCCCCCCTTTTTATTTTTTTTATTTCTTGGTTTGATGTACAGAGACCGGTGTTTGCACGGGTCAGGTAGGGGACGTAGGTTGGAAGGTTGGAGTCGATTAGAGAGACTGGTACTGGGAGGAGAGTCCCGATCACATGCGTTGTCTTCCTCCACCATCCGCTTGGCAAGCAGGTTGGGGAGGGGAGGGGGGGGGGGGGTCACATTGTCACATGGTAAATCAGTCTGCCTGATGAGAAAGCAGCTGAATAAAATATGGACTCACCAGCCGCCGTGGCAGGTGTACTAGCAGCATGCCACGTACCCAGGAAAAGGGGGGGGGGGGGGGGGGATTGAAGTGCTTTAATCCAGAGGGGGCCCTGATCTGAGATCTGGCGAATTACTAATCACGTGTGAAAAAAAATAAAAATGTTTATATTCGTTTCTACTTAAAAGCAGTAATTGTAGATGGTGGCACCTTTTTATATTGCAGCTTAAGGTCTTCCATGTATCATTTGACTAACTGAATGGCCTCGTTAATTTGAAGAGTTGAAATTCATCATGTTGCTCGTCTGTCTTATCTATGGTAGTTGATCACAGGGTATTCTCTGTATAACTAACGCATGGACTGAGAGGAGCGATCCATTTTTATTTGAGATATTGCTGTACATTTTTTGAATTTTAGCATTGCAGCATTTTTTTTTCATTTTTCTCAAGCAAAGCCACTGATAGATCTTCTAATGGTTAAATGCGAGTATCGAACTATTTCCCAAATCTAACCTTGGGTGAGGCGCGTGTTATCTAACAGTCCAGGGTTGACTGATCACAGCTCTGCCTGTGCTGGAATCTGCTTTTTTAGGCGGCCTACCTGCTGAAAAATAAGCTCCCATAATCATCAGATGAAAGCACTTTGTGCCGCTCATTCCCTTTTTGCTTCCTCCCTCCCTCCCCCTCCTCCTTTACCTTTTTTTTTTTTTTTTCCTTCTTTTTTTCCTTATATAAATTTGCTTCTTCCTCAGAGCCGTGCACACGGTGTTGCCTGTGAGCATGTTCCGAATATGCTGATACAACAAAGCAGCAGGATAGCAGGAAAATATCAAACAAAATGGTGCTCGTGAGATCAATTACATGATAGAAAATGGAGGTTTAAGTCTAGCGTATATGCAGCAGCGTATAGCCGTTCATATTTCACAGCCTGCCTGCAAGCCTCCTAATCTCTCTCCCCTCACTTTTTCATTAGGAAGCGTTAAAGCTGTTTTTTTTTTGTTTTTTTAATTGAGTGATTTCCCGCTTAATCCCTCGCAGGGTGCATACGTGTGCATGTTCACGTGTGCTTGTGTGGGATGTGGAGACACATTAGTGGCGTCTGTGTGGTTGGTCTTTGAGTTAGCCGTCATTAGTAAACACGTTCCGGTTGGGGTTTGTGTGTCTCTCTCTGTGTGTCTGTGTTTATGTGGGTTGCACATTTTTTTTCTGATGTTTGCAGATTAAAGCAGAAATCCCCTGTGTGTCCATGTGCACTGTGCTGATACAGTGTTTGTCTTTTGAGAGGCTTGCTGGTGCTGTTACTACTGTTTCCAGTTGTGTGCTCCAACGCACTGAGATTATAGCCCTCCATTCATAAGAAGGGAGGGATTTCCTGTAGAGGACTAGCACTACCGTCTCAATAAGCCCCTCAGGATGAGACACACACACACACACACCATACTTAACAGCAGTTTTAAAGAATTCCCTGTCAAACACCATCATAAATTCCCTGGGAGACGCTCTTAAAGGCGAGGAGGGTCCCTGAAATGCCGCCACATTGCAGTCCTGGTTCTGCACAGCGCTCTCACACTTTGGTTGTATTAAAATGAAATCCACACACACACACACACACTCTCCCAGTGGCGGTATGCCAAGTAGGGCAGGACAACACTGGGGGAGGCATGGAGGTTATTTGGCACATCAGGATGGGAGCTAAGCAAGCCTCAAACAGAAACTAGCCCATCACTCTGAGAGACAAGCTAGGGGTAGCTTAGCATCACGGATCACTCTGTGATGTCACATCGGGGGCAGCTGTAGGATAATTTCAGATGCACGATTATGTCTGGAGGACGGCCTCTCTAAATCCTGGTGGGGAGGCGAAAACTTCCCGCTCCCCTCCATCCGTAAACAAACATTAGGAGCAGCCGGCACCATCCAAGGGGAATTGCATGTTTACAAAAGGAGGTGGTGTGAATAGTGACACGAGAGGAGGTGTCCTCGCGTCCGCCTTCTCAAACAAACGCTCACCTGGTGACAAATCCATTCCTCCTTGTGTTGTCATTCGTTTGCACAAGAAACATGTCTGTTTTCACAAAGCCCCCTAATGTTTCGGTAGTTCCTCACGTGCAGGTCATGCATGCATGTGGAAAAACCGACGTGCATTCTTAGTCAAAGTACACTGCGAAACCGGTGAGGCCTTAAATGGGCTCCTCTAGAATCCGCCTCGGGTGTATGCTGTACTTAAATGTGTGGGCCTGGTTTTTCAGTGTGATTACCGTTAGGGTAAAGCTGGTCTGACAACGAGGTTTCATGTGTTCCTTTGGTTGACCACAGGTTGGGCCTGAACTCCATGGTTCGGGGCAGGTTGGCTCCTGCTTCAGGATTGTGAGAGGAGACGCCTTCCGCAAATAAACTTCAAATAACTAAAACAAACTTCTCGGAATCGGACTCTTGAGTTCATTTTCAGTGTGTCGTGCAGGCAGCATTCTGCAGGTGGTGCGAACTATTGTGAAGCAAACAGAGGTTATCGTGTCAACTTCTTATCAGTTGCATTTCTTAAGCTCGTCGGAGTGTTTTTTTCGCCTTCCAACCATGTCTTTGCGATCCCTCTCATATGATTCAAGGTCAGCCGATTCGGGTTCCTTTGCAGTGTTCACTGCCTGAGCGAAAGCTCCTTGGCTCCTCAGTTGTTGGCATTGAGACTTGACCCAGGAGAGGACAACTAAATGCTTTCACGCCTCGCTTTCTTTGTAAGGGGTTAAGTCCTCCCTGTCACTCGAGAAAATCTATTTCACCTTGTGGCGAGGCTGCCAAGGCGAAGGGAGGCTTTGCATTAGCATTGGCGCTAGTGAACTCCCGGGTGGTCTTGTGTATCAGCCACAGCGGGAGCTGAGCGGGCTGTAACCATCACTAAGATGTGACGTATGTGTAAGGAATATACACTCATTACTTATGTCTTATGTCAAAGAATATGCAACCAATGTTGCTGATAAAGGGATCTGTTTTGAGTAATGTTTCAAGAATAGTAAAAAAAAAAAAACGGATCTGATGGCAATTTGCAGCCCTAGCTTACGTACTGTACAGTATAATACAGTATTCATGAGCCACCTCACCATCGACGTGCCCGGCCTGTTCTGGCTCACTCCATGATTTCACAGCCCTCAAGAATCAAATTTCACACTCCAGGTTTTTCTATATGAGGATCAGAGAGCTGCTTATCCCTGTTAGATGCTTTCAGCTGCTTAACTGCTGCCAGTTGATGGGACACTGGTATTCTGCTTCGCCCTTATCCCAGTCAGCATTTATTGGGTGGACAAAAAGCTTGTTTTGTTTTTATTTTCTGCAATTCTTCTATTTTGCACAGCTAGTTGGTTTTTCACATTTGTGTCACTGTGACTCTGCACATATCCTGACCATTCATAGTGTCAGTGGACATGTGCTGGTGTTGTTTTTCACAGGAAGTGACATCACCATTACCATTGCCGCCCACATGGCCAAATTACTCTCAAGGGCATGTTGCATGGCAACCATAAAGTGTCATTGTCAAGAGGATTTATGAAATGTAATATCATCTAGAAGGGGCAGGGACGGCTATTCAGCAGCGTTGCTGGAAGGATCTGTTTTCTACGTTCCACACATAAGAATAGGTGTGTGTTCGTGTGTGTGTCTCTGTTCTACTTGCAGACTATGATTACATTATTTAGTAGATGGGTCTGGCACAGCTACTGCAAACTTTAAACTGCCCTGAAGTCACCCTTTCTTAAAAGAGATGTGTTTTTTTTTTCTTCTTTTTCTTTGTAGCTCATGTTGTTTGGTATTACTCAGAAGGCACTTTAGTGGATGACTGTTGTGTTATTACGGTGATTACTTTGTGGTATGAGGGAATGTAAAAGCTGTCCAGTGGAGTCTGTGATGGAGGTAAACCATGATGCTGCTGCTGCTGCTAGAAACACGACCAGACGCCCAAATTAGGAAGTCTAAACACATCTAAATACATTAATTTGATTAGAAACCAAGACAGTCTTTCGTTCAAATGGTCAACTATCTGATTTGCTGTCTTAACAGGCTGTCTCGCTGATGTCCTTTCCAGTGTCTAAAGCACCGACTCGCTGTCTAACAGAAGTAGGGGTTTGCTAACAATAGAAGATATTGGCAAGCGTGGGAATCTTTGGTTCACACTCGCTACGAGTCTCCGTGTGATCTCGCGTGAAGGAGCCCCAACGGGACGTCCTCCTCACCGGAGACGTACCCGCTCCTGCAACAGATTCTCATGTGTGGAGGACGGAGCGCCGCGTGTGCCTGCGCTGTGAGGCTTTGCGTTTTTTTTGGGTTTTTTTATGTTTATGAAAACGCGCTCGCGAGAGTGAAGATGTCCTTGCGTGCCCCCCCCCCCCCCCCGTTTGATAGCAGCGCTAACGAGCCCCGGTTCGGGCATCCTGTGGTGGCTTCCAAGAGATAATGTGTGGAGAGGCGCGCGATAGGAAGTGTGTGGATGTGTGGTGAGAATGTATACGGAAGGGTTGCGGAAATGATACGCGACTTGGTGCGAAAAGAGAGAGTTTGCACTGGCAAACAAAACAAAAAAAAAAGAAGAAAGTTGAATTGTTGTGTAATCTGCTGCAATCCGAGCTCCTGATATTATCACATCGCAGCAGTCTGTGTTGGTGCTACAATGGTGCATTAGGCCATGGTGATCATTTCAACACCCACAAGCTAGCCATGGTAGCTTAAAGGGAAACATCTTGGCCTAATTATGATGTGCAGCATATAATGGCATGAAAAAACATGTCTGTAACCCGCTGCTTATTAGTTTGACCACTGTCACTTATTTCTCTTATAGTCCATTAGAGTCAGTCTGTTGCTCAAGCAGTGGAGGCTATTTTTCACCATTGTCACATTCATTTTTTACTATTCCCTTCTACAGTCTCCATTTTCAGACATTCCTAAACCTGGAGTTGATGTCGTTACACGGTTCAAATGCCTGAAGACTGTCCGCAATACGTTGCTTTTGTCCTTACTGTGATGAATTCACTCAGCAGCTCTTGTCTCATCATTCATATTCATGGTGTGCTTCTCCCTCCCCGCAGGAAAATAGTCATCAAGATAGGGAAGAGGAAGAAGCGAAAGCCGGAGTCTTCGGAGGATTCAGACGATGCCCCCCACCCTCGACACGCCGCTAAAGATGACGACTCCGTAAGATCCGGCATTTACACGCGCGCCAACTGACACATACACCTACAATTCAAGTCGTTGTTATTCTAATTCGGGCGGTAATGCTTGGGAATACGTACAGTGTATCTCATCTCACTTAATCGTATTAGAATATTAACCCTAAACCGTGAGACAGCTCTTCGGTGAGTTTTACTTCCTTCGCCTCCTTTTTAGATGAGGTTGTGATGATGAAACGTGAAGCTTCACACCACTGGGGGGAAAAAAAGGAAAACTTTCGCACATTCTTGATCTTTGTCTGTTGACCTTATGAAACAAGGCCTTGAGCGAGGTGAGGTTCCTCCGTGAGCCAACAGGGAGGCTTCACAGATTTAGCTAAAGTCCTGTTGGACTGACTCTGTGGGTCATCCAGTGGGTGGCTGTCGCAAGTACACACACGCTTATCTGAGTTGATGACGGAGACATCGGAGACAACTCGGCATTATTTAGGTCAGAGCACCAACAGTGGTCTGCCCCGCACACACCTAAATTCAACAAGGAAATGGTTGCCACAGCAGCCAGAGAAATAAAAAATCTCCCACGTAGGGCCTACTCAGAGACGCACAACCAGTCACGCTCACGTGCACACCCATTTAGAGTCATCGCTTTACCTAATGGGCGTGTCTTTGGGGGGAGCCGGAGCACCCGGAGAAAACCCCGCTGCTATCTGCATGATGTGCAAACTCCACACAGAAGGGCAGCCTTGGATTTATCAGTTTTTTTTTACCCTTTTGGTTTCTGCTGAGTCCCAGTAGATATTTTCCACGTCTGAATGATTGGGGATGAGAAGTGACTTTGCAGTCCCCTCGGCTCCCCCTCCCCCCCCCCCCCCCCCCCCTTTTCCCTCCCATTCACTAGGCTGGTCATTGCCTTGATGGATGCAGTCCGTGAGGACTCATTTGGGACGATCCTGGGAAGTCAGAGCACCATGTCTGGCAGCTAGAAACAACAACAACAAAAAAAGGAAGCATGTCCACCTCGGGCTCAGCACTACGTCAGAGATTTGGCTGTGCTGAGCTTCTGGTCACCATCGGGTTTGGGGATCTGAGGGTATATCTCCACGGAGATATTGTACTCCATACTTAATTAACTTTGGCTCAGTGGCATTTGTTCCTAATTAACTACATTATATCATCAGAAGGGGCTTGTGTATTGTTGAAGGATACAGCAGCCCACACATATGATAATTATAAAGGCTTGACAGGAAGGAGTAGAAATAAGGCCGATATGAAAGCACTCGTGTTGCAGAAAGGGTGGGGGGGTGTTTCAGAAAAGATTTTTAAAGAAATGTTGTAAATGTATCAACAGATAGAGCTACTTGTTGAATCGAAATGATGGATTACACCAATATATGATGAGTCAGAGCGGTGTGGTGCTTCATTGGTATAATATACATGTAAAATAAGGAAATCTTATTTACTGACCATGCATAAACTTTTTTTTCCAGTATTGACGTCGAGGTATGAAGATCAACTGAATGTGTCGTAAATTTGTTTCCTCACACTTTTCCCCTCGGCCTTTCCCAGAAGAGGCGATCCAATCGCCAGGTGAAGAGAAAGAAATACGCCGAAGAGCTGGAGGCCAGGTTGTCCGATGACGAGGTCAAGGTCATCGTCAAAGCCAAGAAAACCAACGCTGCAGCCGCATCCAAGTCTGCGGTTCAACTCTTTGTAGTAAGTAGTTCTGCCTACAACTCCCACGTTGCTTAGAAGTAGCGTTTAAATGTGTCTGAGGAGACATGAGTAATGGAGCGCAGAGAGACTCACCACTTCCGTCGCTGATGAATCATTAATGTTATTTCAATAATGGTCTGTGCTTACGAAGAATCCGCGCGAAGAATATTCGTTTTCTAACAATGACGCACGTGAATATTGTCGAAAGAGGACTTGCTTTTGCGTAGTGGCGCAAATATTAGCCGCTCGAGGAAACTAGGGAGCGGCACTTGTCGTTAAATGTTTGGTGTCCGCTGCATTCGCAGGAGAATCCCAGTGAAGAGGATGCGGCCGTTGTTGACAAAATCATGTCCTCTCGCATCATTAAGAACGAGGTGGGAGCCGTTTCTATACCTGCTTTTTCTTCATTGTTTTGTTTTTAATCAAAGTTCAAAGTGTACTTAATGAAATGGCATAAAACCGCTAATAACTAGCTCAAAGATGAACTGGAAGTTGGTCTGTAATCATTTTTAAACGCTCCACAGGTCTCTCCAGGAGTGGTGGTCGAAGGGGAGGAGTTTTTCGTCAAGTACAAAAACTAGTAAGTTCACTTGCAGTTTGTTTTAAATCAGAAACTGTTGTTATGAATAACCTTATGAACCATGACGGAAGTATTCCAAAATAATAATACTCTAACACTAAGGAATAAGGCGATCTGTCATCCACCAACATAGCGTTCAGTCAGTTTTCACCCAAACGATGAAAAGGATTTTACAGACTGTCGCACAAGCTGTACCAAATGTGTGACTTTTTACACAGCGTTTCAGATAAGAATCCCTATGACCACATCTGCTGCCTCAGATCGCACCTGGGGACTTCGGCAGATTCACCAGATGCTTTTCAGAACGTGTTTTTTTTCAGGGTTTCTCACCATAGTCTGAATGTGTGTGTGTTTGTGTGTGTGTGTGTGTGTCGCTATCAGCTCCTACCTGCACTGCGAGTGGGCCACCGAGCAGCAGTTGGTGAAGGACAAGAGGATTCAGCAGAAGATCAAACGTTTCAAGTTGAAACAAGCGCAGAGGGCGCTCTTCTTTGCAGATGTAAGGCTGTGTATTTTTTCCCGTGCACGTCCTGTGTAGCGTGCACCGTCTTTATTACGCGGAACAAATGTATTTTAGCATTTGTGCGTTTGTTTAATTTACTGCCTGTGTTTGGTCTACGTGGGCAGACACATCTGCGAGCGTATATATATATATATATTTGAATACCTCGGCTCGGCTCGCTGCGGTAGTGATAGCCGTCTCGAATTCCAGATGGCGAGTGGGCAGTGAGGTTCATTCTCTCCCTTTATTTCCTGTCTTTCTTTGTGTGTCTCTCTCAGATGGAAGAGGACCCCTTTAACCCGGACTACGTGGAGGTGGACAGAGTGCTGGAGGTGTCGTATTGTGAGGACAAAGACACGGGAGAGGTAAAGCATATTCCCTCGCTATCCGTGGCGTGCGTGTGTTTTATCCGTCTACGTGGCGGCACCTGTTTTACTATGTGTTTTTTTTTTTTTTTCATTATATTTTTCACTCCAGCGATGCCTTTGTATGTCAGAAGGGCCCGAGGCCGTCCTAGCGGGCTTCCCTGCAGCCTTTGTTAATATTGTAAAAGCAGAGCTTGGCCTCGCTCTAGTCTAATTCTCGCCCTGGCTTCTGCAGGAGGTGGTTTACTACCTGGTGAAGTGGTGCTCTCTACCTTATGAGGACAGCACCTGGGAGCTGAGGGACGACGTCGAGCAGAGCAAGATCGAGGAGTTTGAGCAGCTGCAGGCAGTGAAACCAGACTTGCGCAGGACGGTAAGCCCAGGCCCACCGGCGTTCCGCGGTCATCACCGCGTTTATTTCCGTTCGATACACGTTTTTATTGTGTTGATGGGTGTTTTTGAAGTGGTAGGAAGATAAGTGTTGAAAACACTCATACAGAAGAGTGCACAAAATGGGTACTCCACAATACACTTCAAGAGCAGTGAATGATGTTTCCGCTGTAAAATAGAAAATACAAACATCACATTTGTCTTTACCAGGAAACATTCATGATTTAAGATTAGAGCTAAGAGGAAGAAAGAAACCACCTTTTTAGCCAAACCCTTTTTAGAACCAAACTTCCCCCCCATTTGTCTTGTGATTTTTGATTCTAATTCATCAGTCTCTTCAGGATTGTTATGCTGGTTATATTTACTCAAGGAGTCACCTCCTTGAAAAGGTCACACTGTTTTACCAGAATTGATACAAATGCGAACCTCGCACATACAATGAAACCCGCCTGACCTTTAGGAAACGTCAGCACTCGCTCGCCGGCTTCACCTCTCTAAACCGCCCCTGAGATCCCCCCCCTTGACTCAAAATGTAAATGTTGAAATGTTTTTTTTTGTTGTTGTTTTTTTAAATGCAGATTTTTAACTTGTCATTTGAAATCTGTCACTCAGGAGCGTCCCCCGGCCAATCTGTGGAAGAAGAGGGAACAGTCGAGGGAATACAGAAACGGCAACAGCCTCAGGGACTACCAGCTAGAAGGTGTCAACTGGCTCCTCTTCAACTGGTACAACAGGTCAGTTTCACGTACTTGCACACACCTACAAGCTGGGAGCGCTGCAAGGAATTCATGGGACTCTACTGGAACCAGGTGGAAACACGGTGATCTGCTCAGTTTGCAGAGAGAAGGAAACATTTGTTGACATATTTCAAACTGACATAATTCATTAATTTCCCATATGAATCCATTTATTTGTAATTATGTGTTAATCACTTCCAGGAGAAGATTATTTTTATTTCAACCTATTCAACCCTATTTTTTACAATGTAGAATAGAAAAATAGACTTAAATGCAACTCCATTAGCACTCAATCAAGCTATATCCCACATGTAAAAAGTCAAATTCACTTGGCTACAATCTGCTTCTGACTGCATAATTATTAATGAATCCTTCTCCTGTTTGTTGACCACGGTGTGACTGTATTCACATTCATCGGTTGGACCTGGAAGGAGAGTCAGATTTCCGGCTGCAACAGCAATTGCTTTTCTTTGCATACAACTGCAAAAGAAGTGCTGCACATTTCATCTGGAGTACGAAATGTGTGTGTGTGTGTGTGTGTCTGCATTAACCCTGGGAATTGGCTTCATGTGTGAGCATGCAGGACTGTATGCCTACGCAGAGAGATTCATCAAAAGTAGAGAGCTGCTTAAGAGGCCAGTGGGAATATCTGCAAGTTGCAATTAGCATCAAGACATAATACCCCCACCCACTGGACAGCTGAATAAATGGTTTGCTGGAGTACACCACGCAGCGGAGGCAGTTGCATTTGCCATTATTTTGGATCTTGTCTCTTCGGGTCTGTAATTATCGCTGATTATGTCGTTTTCTCCTCCATTGTTTCTTTTTATATTTTTAGTATCTTGGGATTTTTGCTTTCTTTTTTTTTTTACCCCACTTTTTTTATTTTGGAACATTCAAAGAAATTAACACACTGGGAATACAACGCATCATTCAGATTCATAGTCAGACTTAAGAATAATGCACATCCCCCACACATGCTGTAAGGAGTCCACACATGTGGTACAGTTTTCACAAAAGTGTTGATTTGTAAATGGTTCATCACCTTTTGTCACACCCCTGCCTTCGCTCTCCTTTTTCTTTGCTAACCCTTTGTCATTTCCACACCGTCAGACGGAACTGCATCCTGGCCGACGAGATGGGCCTCGGGAAGACCATCCAGTCCATCACATTCCTGGAGGAGATCCTTCGCGTGGGCATTAAAGGGCCATTCCTCATCATTGCCCCGCTCTCCACTATTGCCAACTGGGAGCGCGAGTTCCGTACTTGGACCTACGTCAATGTCATCGTCTACCACGGAAGCATGGTCAGCAGGCAGATGCTCCAACAATACGAGATGTATTTCAGGGATGCACAGGTAAACATGCTCGGATTGTACATTTTTATTATGGCCCTGTTCTTACTACATCTATATATACAATCTGAGACCCTACAAAAAGAACTTAAAAAAAACATAAACGTCTGGTTGAATACCAACTTCTTGTAGACATTACATACATTTTAGATTTACGGTTATAGGTGTTGCTGTTGTCTTAACAAAGATGAACGCTCTCGGTCATCTAGTCTGTGTGTTTTGTCAACACAGTAATTGTTTTGGGCTGAGAGAAGCGATGAGGAGCAGGGCAAGAATCCTTCGGAGATACCCAGCCTGGCATTCAGCCGGCCCTCACATACCTGACACAATTGGAATTGTGAGGATTGAAAGGCTTTTTAGTTCATCCGGACATACCTGATGGTCCTCCTTTTAAAAAAAAACAAAAAAACCCGGATGAGCAGAAAGCAGCCTCGCTGTGTTTACCTTCAGCCTGGAAAGCAGCAATTTACTTTGATTAAAATAATCGCTGTGCTGCTTTTTTAGAGAACAGCAGCACTGTGTCATCAACATGAAGTCCTGGGAGTAATCGAATAATATGTTTGAAAACAAGATGCCTGCCCTGAATACGGCGACAGGAGCTGTGTATTGAAAATCCAGGCAGAACGTGATCGCCATGTTTAACGCGGGAGGCTGAAAGCACGCAGAGAAGGCAGGAACAGAGGAGAGCGGGCAGCAAAGGAACAACAGCAAACGTCTTTTTCCGTGCCATTGTTGATTCTGCCGTTTGGTCGTGTCAAAACATTGCGAGTCTACCATCCGTTACACACGAATAGCGGCAGAGGTTTGACATCATTTTTTATGAAAGCCAGAATCTTGTGGTTCACAGTACTAACGTTGCGTATAAGAGGATTCATAGGAGCGGGCACGTGCCCAACGGTAAGTGGGCTGCTGGGTAGTTAGTGAGCCTTGGGAAGAGGCTTTCTGTGGTTGGCAGGCCATGTGATGTGTCACAACAGGCAGTTAGAGGCTCTTAGTGTTCAGACGAACCGTAGGAGGAATTAAGGCGAGCGAGAGCCGCCACCAGGCTGTCTCCGAGGCTGTGATGTCACAGCAGCCCCCCGAGGGGAGCGCGCTCTGTCAGCGCCGCTCAGGCATATCAGAGAGAGAGGCTCCTGTACAGCAGTCTGCCGGCTGTGTGTGTGTGTGGGGGGGGGGTTTATCGGATAACTCGGTGTCCCTCGAGGACTGTTGTCAAGGCGATGGATACAAATGGAGAGGCGGGGTAAAGAGAAGCCTACCCCGGGCCGAAAAACCCAACAAATAAACAAACCGCGTAAACACCTACTCGCAGGTGTCCGCATGAGGAGAAGCTGCAAAGTGCCATGTATTGTTACAATATTGTGATGACAATAAGGCCTGCGTGTGCATACTCGCTAAAAAGGACGGGTCCTTTTGTCTCAGCCAGCAGCTCCGTTTACAAAAATCTGGCAGATTTTAAGATGAATGGCTAACAAAGCTAAACTGTTAGACTACACACAGACAGCTTTTTTTTTTTTTTGCTTTGTTTTACACTGCAATGTGTTAGTGTTCTCATCACAACTATGTTGTTCATGGGTTATCGACCAAGGTTGCAAATTACTCGTTTTCTGTTACGTCCTCATTATATTCTCTCAGAAAACCTCCACAGACGTGATCTCCCATGCACAGACACAGAAATGTCGCCTGTTCTAAAATAATGAATATTTGTTTTGTACATAAACCAACGGTTTGCCTGACACCCCCTCGCCTTCCTTGTCTGAAGGGCCGTGTGCTGCGTGGGGGCTACAGGTTCCAGGCCGTTATCACCACGTTTGAGATGATCCTGGGAGGCTGTCCCGAACTCAACGCCATCGAGTGGCGCTGTGTCATCATCGATGAGGCCCACCGCCTCAAGAACAAGAACTGCAAGCTGCTCGA
This sequence comes from Pungitius pungitius, assembly GCF_949316345.1. NCBI lineage: Eukaryota > Metazoa > Chordata > Actinopteri > Perciformes > Gasterosteidae > Pungitius > Pungitius pungitius. Next base: position 19,815,066 of record NC_084903.1, read on the forward strand.
GGGCTTCAAGCTCATGAACCTGGTACAAAAACCATCTAATTGCGTGTAGATGAAACTAAAAACACTTCTTTTTTTTCCATGTGTGCATTGTTAAACCCTGACTTTCTAGTATAATTTAAGTGTCGAGACTCCTTCCCTACAGCGTGTTGTTACATGATCAAACTAAAACATTCTCCTCCTGTGCATGCTCCCTTCCAGGAGCATAAGGTCCTGCTGACCGGCACTCCTCTCCAGAACACGGTGGAGGAGCTCTTCAGCCTGCTACACTTCCTGGAACCAGCTCGCTTCCCCTCAGAAAACACCTTCATGCAGGAATTCGGAGACCTCAAAACCGAGGAGCAGGTGAGCCGGCGAATAGAACAAATGACAGTATTCATAGATTCGGTTTTGTCAGAAATCTCCATGTCGCAGGATCATTTCAGACAATGTTGTCAAAGCCTTTCGTGCTGTTTTGGTCACCTTAAGAATGATGTATGTAAAAATAAAAAATACATTTCTAGTATTAAATATTTTTACTTCAGAGATTCGCAATAAACATTGTTTCTTAGATGCGGTATGAAGGACTTATTGGTACAGATGAGAGGGGCTTTTTCTATCTAGGCCACAGCAACTTTTTGTAAAATACACACACACACGCAGCATATGGTGGATAACGATGACTGAGTATTATAACACTCATTGTTGGACTATGTATCGACACAGTTTCTCACAAGAAAGGGGCATTGAACCTTTCCGTTTACATGTTGCTTTTTGGCTTTTTGTTTCTAGTGATGTTCATTTCATAGTAAAAGTTTTACATATCATAACTGACGTTTAGACGAGGGACCGTATGTGTAATGTGGTAGTTTTGAGAAAGCTGTGATGCTTCATCTGGGAATTACGTTTCAGTATCATTGTTTTAAAGCTTAAATTTTAATATGAAAAAAAGATGAGGACTTGCGTGACGTGAAATTAGAAATTCACAGAGAAATATTCGTCAGATTTATGCATTGAAATCAAATGCATATTGATTGAATAAAATAGATAATTCTCAATTTGGAAAAACTCCCTGAAGCAAACATTTCCTGTAATGTGTACGGCATTGCTGTTTCGGTTTGAATCAGAACCAGCGCAAAGACAGCATGTGTAACAAGCCACAGTTACTGAATATAACTACAATAATCTTCTCATCTCTTGGCCCACAGGTACAGAAGCTTCAGGGTATCCTGAAGCCCATGATGCTGCGTCGCCTGAAGGAGGATGTGGAGAAGAAGTTGGCTCCTAAAGAGGAAACCATCATCGAGGTTGAGCTAACCAACATTCAAAAGAAATATTACCGTGCCATCCTCGAGAAGAACTTCACCTTCCTGGCTAAAGGAGCTGGCCAGGCAAATATGCCCAACCTGGTCAACACCATGATGGAGCTGAGAAAGTGCTGCAACCATCCCTACCTCATTAAAGGCAAGTTGGCGACTTTTTAAGGGTATAGTTTCATACCTCGAGTCAGACGTCAGACTCTGCATGCGGGTAATGTTTCTTTAGGACCTGAACAGATATTGCATATGCAGTGAATCTGTTTTTTTTGGTTTTTTTTGGTTCCCTGCTCCCCTGTATACTCCGAATATGATATGATACTCAAAAGACAAATAGGCATTTAGACATAGAAAAGTAATTTCTTCTGAATTTTATTTTTCCATGTACTTCAGAGAAAGCATTAAATACTCGCTGATGTAGCCATGTCTTTGCCATCGCAGGAGCAGAGGAGAAGATCCTAGAGGACTTCAGGGAGGTGTATAGCCCAACTGCAATGGACTTTCACCTGCAAGCTATGGTGCAGTCTGCCGGGAAGCTGGTCCTCATTGACAAACTGCTGCCCAAGATGAAGGCCGGAGGGCACAGGGTGCTCATCTTCTCCCAGATGGTGCGCTGCCTTGACATCTTGGAAGACTACCTCATTCAGAGAAGGTAATGGTGACGGATGAGAACAGGTTTATTGTCTTTGAGATGAAAAAAGCACTCTCGCTATCCTCTTGACCTTATTAAACTTTGACTTTGCTGCTGCTGTTCCAACTTGTAAAGTCAGACACGTGTTATAAAGCACGATCTTTCTCCTATCACTGCAAATGATTAGGGTCAGTATGCCCATGGTGGCGTGTCCCAGCACGAAATACACGACAGCCAACTGCCATTGAGAGTAGTCTGCAGCACAGGCATTAGAGACATGGAGCCTGGGATTTCAACACATCAAATGAATCAACACATCCATCCGTCCATTTCTGCATCCATTAATCCGGTCTGGGCCTGAAAGGTGCTGTAAGGTTTCATAAGCATGCACTAGACAATAGGTAGTGTAGTCGCATGCAACATGCAAACACGCATTACCCACAGGAATGAGTGTGAGTAATAAAGTCTCCACTTCACTTAACCTGTTTGTCGAGCCTGGAAATTGACTTGAGCAGTTGCTCCTATGGGGACTTTTGGAATTAGTTTTTATTTTTCTCTTTCAAAAAAATGTATGATTTGTATGTCTGTAATTAGAGTGAGTATTGCTATGATAATAAGGGGGTTCTCACTTTGCTTCCCTCTCTGCATGTCTGCTTCTGTCTGTGTCAAGAGTGTCACAAATAATCCCCAAAAGTCCCATGAGAAGCTGGAAAAAGGAGTCAGTGATCAGGAACATTTAGGACTATAATGGCCAAAGGCTAACAGCTAGCCGTGAGCGTCTGAACCTGACACCCGGCATGGTTTTCCATCGATAATATCGTTGCTCTGGTGTCCAACCCAACCCACCCCCCACCCTACCCCCACCCCCCTTCCTGTCTCCCCACAAGCAGCTGCAGTAAAACGTCAACATGTGGGGTGGTGCTCAGTACAGACCTCAGACAGGGTTCAGCAGCAGGTTACAGAAGCCCCCAGGGCGGCACTATATTTAGACCAGTTGGGTTTTCTGTGAGGTTTCTCCTGACTGGAAGTGGTTCGCCCTGGGGGGGGGGGGGGGGGGGGGGGGTCATGGGGTCGGATTGTGGGAGGGGATGGGAAGGAACACAAGGATGAAAGAGGATATCGCCACTCCTTGTAGAAACCGTTTGATCTATTAATTTGGGATACAGTTTACAGGTGGGGAAGTGGAAGCAAAATGAAAACGAGGTTTCGGGTCAATTTAAAACACACTCCATGAGACCTGTGGTAAAAATGTGTTGCTAGACGGTTAATTAACTAAATCAAACTTAAAAGGAAAACACAAACGATCAGCATTTTGATCATGTTTAGAATCAAAATCAGAACAGACGTATTGCCGTTTTCAGGCATTCGTAACAAAATGATGCATCCAAAACGATACAATAAATATTTATAATATAACTGGTTTATACAGTTTTGTGAAGAAAGTGCGAAACTATTGTCAGTGCATGTGCAAAAGTTCACAGTGCAGATGTGCCAAATAGGTATTCAATCAGTTAAATATCGCACATGCATCACGGGGTCACGTTTCTGCGTTGCAGGTACCTGTACGAGCGGATAGACGGACGTGTTCGCGGGAACATGCGCCAGGCCGCTATCGACCGCTTCAGCAAGCCTGACTCGGAACGCTTCGTATTCCTCCTGTGCACAAGAGCAGGTGGCCTGGGAATCAACCTCACGGCCGCAGACACCTGCATCATCTTCGACTCGGACTGGAACCCGCAGAACGACCTGCAGGTACGACAGAAGAGACTCTCTCGTGGGGGAAAAAAACGCCTACTAACAATTCCAATGGTGCAAATTTAAGACCGTCATTTTACATCAGTGTTTCTTGTGTTCTTTCGCAGGCCCAGGCGCGCTGCCATCGCATCGGTCAGAACAAAGCAGTGAAGGTGTACCGCCTGATCACCAGGAACTCCTACGAGCGAGAAATGTTTGATCGCGCCAGCCTCAAGCTGGGCCTGGACAAGGCCGTGCTGCAGAGCATGAGCGGCCGCGACAACAGCCTGGGTGGAGGCGCCGGGGGAGCCGTAAGTTTGAGGAATTGTCCAAATGCTGTGGAATCAAAATGGTGAATTAAATCACTTAGTAATGTCAAATTATGTTCACTTAATTTTCAGAGAGGCGCTTGTTTTTTAGATGCTGCGTGTGCTTCAGTTCAAGTGTCTCGTCATCCATTTAATACCAAAATGAGCAGGAACGGGCTGTGTGGCCCCGCTCTAGTCATGCAGCCTTTGTTCACATACTTCATTGCCATTTATTTTGTTACCTATGACATCTTCTTAATGTCTTCTACCGTACCTACTCAACTTATGTTTTATTAATTGTTTGTTTACTCTCCACAGCTTCTTCATTAAGTCTCATTCATCTCAATATCACTTTGAGATGAAATTTGGGAGTGGGTGGGTGGGTTTCTTATTACTTTCACTAACTGAGAAATGACTGTGAACCATCATGTGAGAATGAGGGCTGCAAAAAAAATGAAGGACTAATTATTTCATTATAGTCAGTCATTTCAGTCAACAATCTCTGATAGCGGTCTTGAAAGAAATCAGAGGAACACTGTAACGAATACGCACAACAAGTAGATGTGAAGCAAAGAAAATAGAAATATTCACAAACTCTGGGAGCTCATTCTTGAAATTTAGTGAGTGTAACCGATCCTATTAGAGTCTAATCTCGTCGTGAGGGAGGAAGTCAAAAGTGTTTTGAAGTGTGTAGGTGGATGTTTTGCTGGTGTGTGTGAGAATTAGCAGAAGGAATGGAAGGTTGAGACAGCAGGTCCACACATCTGGTTTGACTGAATCTATTTGCATAATAGAAATCTGCATGGGTTTGATACAAAACTGCTGATATTGAATTTATAACAATGTTTTTTTCGTTTCTATTGTAATAGAAAATGTATAATGTTCCATTCAGTCTCCATTTTATATTATTGTCCTGCATAGTTTCTCATCCCTAAATGTCTATCTCCTCCTGCGTGCCTCTCAGGCACCTCCGCAGCAGCAGCTGTCTAAGAAGGAGATCGAGGATCTGTTGCGACGTGGTGCATACGGGGCCATCATGGACGAGGAGGACGAAGGGGCCAAATTCTGCGAGGAGGACATCGATCAGATCCTGCAGCGCAGGACAAAGACCATCACCATCGAGTCTGAGGGACGAGGATCCACCTTTGCTAAGGTGAATGAAAGGGGACAACATGGCCTCGGCCATGGAATTGGGGAAGGCTACATTTAACCTTTTACAGGTCAACAGGTGCTGTTGTTTGTGCTGTTGATTCATGACCAAGAGCAGCTTTCGAAAAACACGAAAATGTCAACGTGGTCATGAGACGGTATTCGTGTCTGCTTTCAGGCCAGTTTTGTGGCGTCCGGAAACCGCACCGACATCTCTCTGGATGACCCCAACTTCTGGGACAAATGGGCCCAAAAGGCCGACATCGATGCGGATGAGGCAAACGGCAGAGTATGTACTTCGCAAAAAAATAAGAATAACTGGGATCTTTCTTACAAATATGTGTTGAATCTATCACGCACATAATGGCTGGACACCTGGTGGTGCTGCAGCCTTTCCTTCCTCCTGTTTTATAGACCTTAAAAAGCCCTTTGCTGACTTTTTTGCCGCTACAGAACAGCTTGGTGATCGACACGCCCCGCGTCAGGAAGCAGACGAGGCCGTTCAGCGCCACCAAGGACGAGCTGGCAGAGCTTTCAGAGGGCAACAGCGACAGCGATGACACCAAACCCAAGCTCAGGCGAAACCACGACCGCACCAACAGCTACGGACGCACGGAGTGCTTCAGAGTCGAGAAGAACCTGCTCGTTTATGGGTAAGACCATTTCAATACTTCAAGCAGTTATAGCAACTGTTCTGCCTTTGTTCGTTGACACCATTGAACCTTTCTGTGTTTTTTTGACCCATTGTCCTTGACTAAATGTAACTAATGCCGTTCATAAAGACAGTCAGGTTCAAATGGAACTCGTGTCCTCAGAGTAGCGTGGCGCGTCACGTGATTTTACCCCGAGCCCACCTCTTTTAACTTTTTGTCCTTCTCGTTTTCCCCAGGTGGGGTCGTTGGAAGGATATTCTCAACCACGGGCGTTTTAAGAAACAGCTGACTGAGAGGGACGTGGAGTCCATTTGCAGAGCCCTCCTGTCTTACTGCCTCGTCCACTACCGTGGAGATGACAAAATCAAAAGCTTCATGTGGGACCTGATCGCCCCTACGGAGGACGGACGCACCAAGGAGCTGCAGAATCACCTGGGTGAGTCTCAGAACTCCCATCGCTCAGCTCACCAGAACACAGTGGGGCGCGGAGATGTTGGACCGAGTGAGACTCGGGGGGGCGGGGGGGGTGGACTATTTCACAAACCCGTGTGACTGAACCGCCTCCTTTTTCCCGATCCAGGTTTGTCTGCTCCGGTCCCTCGTGGCAGAAAGGGCAAGAAGATGAAGATCCAGTCCAGCTCCTTTGACATCCACAAAGCCGAGTGGCTGAGGAAGCACAACCCGGAGCACATGCTTCAGGACGACGGCTACAAAAAACACCTCAAACATCACTGCAACAAGTAGGTGTTCGCTTAAAGATGACTGAATTTCATTGAAGTGACAGCTTTCATCGTAACAAACTAAATTGGATCGTGGCCCGACATCACTCGAGAAAGCTGAATTAGTAAGAGCAAAAGATGGACATCCTTGACCATGTACACTAGTGTCACTAGTTGGAAGAGATGGCTGAAGTCATGTATTTAGCTCATGGTGACTAATGGTCTACGGTTGCTTCATTTTGTGTCCTATGGGTTGAGGGTGGGTGTGTGTGTGTGTTGTTGCGTCTGTGGGAAAACTTTCAAGCTGTTATAGCAACCGGCAGGTGGTCATTATTCTCTTCTAGCACAGATTTGATCCGATAATTTTTTTTTTTAATATAGTAAAGCCCTTGTGTTTCAAAACACAGTTTACACATGGCTCAAATTTTAACTGGGGCACCTCAAAGCCACAGTAATTAGGAGGCAGTAAAATGTCTATTGGAGCTGACAGAAGACTGATTCATTAACGGACGAGCAGCTCAGCGCGACCAGTTGACTGATACCATCTTTAATGAGACTTCATCCCAGCTAATGGCCATCATAGATCTCTCTTATTTACAGACGTGGGGGGGAAGATGGCTGCTATCAAAACAGGGCCGCTGAGATATAGAGCCAAATAGATGGCTGCTTGGTATTTAAAGAGAGGGGGTGGGGGGCTTTGGACGCCGAGCGCTGCAGCCTCCATAGAAAGTTCTCCATTGTTTCCTTGTCCGGTTGTGCTGAATCCAGGGATTGTCTGATATGTGACAAGCCAGGCAAATGGGGACGCGCAGTCAGCAGGGTTTGCTGACTTCAGCATTTTCCCTTGGAGGACGTGGTATGCGAGTGGTGGGGGGGTTGGGGGTGTTCACTGCCTTCCTCAACGGGGCCGCGCGTATGTACGACTTAGACGCAGGAATGGCAGCGACAAGAAGCAGTCGGATTCTTGCAATCGATACGTGCGCTAGGTCATCATCGTCCGACCTAGCGCACTCGGCTCATCGCGGCGTGAATGTCTCGCTCCTCAAGCGGTTCGCTGAATGAATATGAAATATCATTAACGGCACGACGTCGCGAAACTGTGAAGATTAAATCTGCTTTCACGTGGAGGACACAGTTTTGAGAAAGCACATAAAAATGTCATGGTGTTTCTGTGTTGTTGTTTTTTTGGTGTTTTCTGTGACTCAGTAATCTACTCGTTACGCTGCTTTACGATGGATTGCTTTCCATGAACAGACCATAAGGGATTCCTTTCATGCCACTCATATCACGCACACTTGGCTTATTTGCTTCTGAAAAGACTGTGTATGACCGTGCTGAGATCCTCTGCTGCCTCTCTGAGGGAACCACATCACACACACACACACACACACAAAGACGAATGGCTTGGAAGGAGAGTGATGAAAGGGTGTGCTGACAGGCAGAGGAAGAAGAAGAAGAAGCCGCTGCTCCTGGGCGCATCCAGTCAAACAAGAGGAAGGAGGGTGGAGGAGGAGAAGGGAGGAAGTTGAAGACTTTGATTTACCAGAGCTACAAGTACAGAAGGGTCACCACAGACATCCATCACTCCGGCAGACAGACCAGCGAGCCTTTTTTTTTCTTCCTCTCGGTGTGTAAGGGAGGGATCTGTGGCTCATTCATAACGATAGTTAGCTGGATTACAGCCTAAAAAATGGTGGAATGCCTGGCACGCTGTATTTCAGAGAGGCATTCCTCACCGTGCTCTCTGGAAAAAAAAAAAAAAAAAAGAGCAGCGCATTCGGAAAGAGGCTTTGGTATGAGAAGAGGCCAACGGTTCAGATGATGTGATGGGGACTTTTTCCATTGGAGTGGCTGCAAATAAATAGTAGTATAAAATGTTAATCTAGAGACTTTACTTTCCATCTTCATATTTAGGTAATTCTCAGTGTTTTCTCGTCTCCGAGCAAGTCAGGCAACAAGTTTCTGGCTGGATGTGCCAATTTAGCTTCCCTGCTCATTAAGTAATGGCCGTGGAGAACACAGAATCCTCTGAGATGTCATTTTAGGGCAGCTAATAACACCTCATTGATGGCAATGCCCCACGGAGAATATTTCCCTCATGCCAGAAATCCTCAAACCCTCCGTGCCACTCTTTTTTTTTTTTTTTTTTTTTACCGGACGGGATATCAAATAACTTTGTGTTTGGACAAAAAAAAAAAAAAAAAAAACCATCATTACAGAGCACGCTTTCTACGCTGGGGGGAATGTCAAGGCATACGAGCCGTTAGCGCCTGGCACCCCGGCGCACCACAGTTGCCGCCACTTCACCGCGTCTTCGCTCCAAGCCCGCCGGCTCTGGTGTGTGATCGTGCATCACGGAGCTAATGTCTCCCCTGTGAGTCGGCCTGCCTCCCGCTACCTTGTCAGCCTCGACTTCCCAGCCTTCATCTGCCGCCAGAGCGCGACCACGTGACGACTGGAGAGAGGGCTGTTGTCTGTTCGCCCATTCCTCGGGGGGGGCCGAGTCGCCCATGACTCCCTACGTGGTCCCTAGACCACCGTCGACCTCAGTCGAACCGGAAAAAAAAACGGTGTGCAGAGATTCCCCGACTATTGATGAGGGGCCTATTGTGCTCGGTGTGGCTAATTATTTATCTCTTTAAAATAAAAAAATACACTGCAGTTGTATGTGGTACACAAAAAAAATTCAGTAGACTGCGTTCTGTTTGTGCGACAGGACGAGGACCGTGCCGGGGGGGGGTAATTTTAGGATTAAACTGTCGCACATTTCGCTCATTTGCATTTGTGTTGAACAGGTTGCTGCGGCTCTACTCGCTCAGCATTTGTGCGTGGCCAGGGGCTTTGTTGTGACCGCCGGGGGTTTTCTCTGTGCAGGGTGCTGCTCAGGGTCAGAATGCTCTACTATCTGAAACAAGAGGTGATAGGAAGCCAGGCCCAGAGGGTGCTGGACGGCGTGGACTCCAGGTGAGCTGCACTTAGCTCGCCGTACATTCACTTGCTGCCATATGCTTTCATCCTCGTTTGCTGAGAACTCCTTTTGAAGCCCATTCACTCTATTTAACAAACGTAATTCAGTAGATGTTACCCGACACTCCGGTGTGGGGTTTTATAACTCCAGACCTGCTCAGATAATGGAATAGTTTGGTAGGATGGATTCATGGTCATTAGGATATGGTATCAACCTGTTGAAGGAAGAAACCGCCTAACAGCTAAATGAATTAGACGGTTGCAGAGCTCCATCTGCTGGTGAAATATGGGCAGTTTTTTTGTTTGGTTTTATACAGATTTTTTTAAATGTCAAAGGAGGAACCAAGGAAATGTACATAATTGGTACATTTGATTTGTTGTTTCACAATCACTTCACGTTAGTTCTGTTTAGAGAATAAATCAGTAAATTGATGTGATCAATAAAGTTCACCCACATGATATCTGTCTAAATGGCTCTGTCTTCCTCTTTAGTGAGATTAAGATCTGGGTGCCAGACCCAGACCATTCGGAGCTGCCAGTCTTGTGGTGGGACGCCATATGTGACAAGTGTCTGCTGCTGGGTGTCTATAAGCATGGTGAGAAACTTCAGCCTCTGCTACGACTCTATTATGTTTTCCAAAAGCTAGTCCTAATTACAAATGTTAGCTCCTGAGTTAAAATGAAACTATAAAACTATTCTGGATTATAATCCTCAAAACCTATTTGGTCCCTTTACAGAAGAGGCACTTATAAAACAAGTTACCATATAACAAGCAAATGATTCTAAATAGGATTATTGTTTTTACGTTAGAATTTTGGGCTTCACTGTCCATATGTTTTCCTTTGATAGCATTTGATTGTGTGAATATCCTGCAGCTTGTGCATATTGCCTGGCAACTATCTTAAGAGTTTCCCCGTGCTAACTGGTTTGTATTTGCTTCCCGTCCTGTGCCCTCCAAGGTTATGAGAAGTACAACACGGTGCGTGCAGACCCCACCCTGTGCTTTCTAGATCGCGCGGGGCGACCGGACGAGAAGGCCATCGCCGCCGAGCAGAGGGGCAACGATTTCATGGATGGGTCAGTACAGGCTTCATGTGGACCTTTTTTGTTCTTGTGCCTGACTTGAGAGAAAGAAAGACACGTCTCAGCTTGGTTATTAATTGTAAAGCTTTATACGTGTGTGTGTGTGTGTGCAGGGATGTGGACGACCCAGAGTACAAGCCTGCTCCAGCTCTGCTGAAGGACGATATGGAGGTGAGAATAGTTGAAGGAACTATTCATCTCTGCTCATATGTGACTTATGATGAAATCTATCACTGTCTAACAAACACTTTCTTCTTGATGCAGGATGATGCCTCTTCTCCTGGAGACCTGGTTATCACGGACAACGCCGGAGGTGAGAATTAGATGCTTGTAATCCACAGTGGATTATCTTTACTGTGCTCATTTTAAATATAAGCTTCCCACAGATGGCGGAAAGCTGAAAAGTTGTACATTTAGAAGTTAGGAGGTATGAAAAACTGACATTCTTGGAGTTTGAATGTTATTTTTTTGCTGTGCATTGTTGCGATTTCAGACGCAGTTCCAGTGACAGGAGGTGAAACGTCCTATTGGCCTTCCCCCTCGGTGCTGACAGCCAGGCTGAGGCGACTGATCACGGCCTCACAGCGCTACACCAAGAGCCGGCAGATCCTCCAGATCCACCAGATCCACCAGACTCAGACTCCGTCTCCGTCGACCGCGATGCTGTCCGCGCCACTCTGCCCGCTGCCCCCCTCGCTCAACGACACCCTGAACCCCAAGATGGTGGCCAAGATCGAACGGCAGCAAAGGTCAGAACGCAGAGATGATGACGTCGGAGAGATAAAAACGCATGTTAAAGATTAAGCGCTAAAGCTCAAAGATGGAAGTTGTTTCTACCGGGTGCTTCTTCCTCATCTTCCGCAGATGGACGAGGCGAGAAGAGGCTGACTTCTACCGCGTGGTCTCCACTTTTGGCGTCGTCTTCGACCCTAACCTTGCCCGGTTCGACTGGACCAAGTTCAGGGCCATGGCTCGGCTGCACAAAAAGACCGACGAGAGCCTGCAGAAATACCTGTGCGCTTTTACCGCCATGTGCCGACGGGTGTGTCGCCTACCACCCAAAGAGGGAGGTCAGAAAGCAACTTTTTTTCAGTCTTTATCTATAAACGTTATACTACTCCACACTAAGTGAGGCAGTGTGGATCGCTGTCGTATTTCGCTTTAAGCAGTCGCCACAAATGAATAGACGAACGAAATGCAGATACGGAGCAAGGGTCGTGTGTCAGTCAACCAATAGCTGGTTGGTAAATGAGGATTTATTATATATTTGAGCAACCAACGTTGTAAATGGTCTGATTTTTGAAGAGAGAGGTCAGTAGCACCTTGATAAACAAGCTCGCTCAGCATTTTCTGAGGCAGGTAGGCTGATAAGGTTAATGATTTGCAGAAAGACAAACAGTGCAAGGGTGTTTGGCCTGTAACAGTAGAGCAGCGTATCTCTCCTCTCACTCACTCACTCGCTCGCTCGCTCGCTCGCACCTGTTTTTTCTCCAGACTCCTCGGTGGATCCATCTCTGACCATCCAGCCCATCACGGAGGAGCGAGCGTCTCGCACCCTCTACAGAGTGGAGCTGCTCCGCCAGGTGAGGGAGCAGGTCCTCTGCCACCAGTTACTCTACGAGCGCCTGCCGCTGTGCCAGATGAGCTCGGACCTGCCCGTGTGGTGGGAGGCCGGCACCCACGACCGAGACCTGCTGATCGGAGCCGCCAAGCACGGCGTCAGCCGCACAGACTACCACATCCTGAGAGACCCCGAGCTCAGCTTCATGGCTGCCCAACGCAACTACAGCCAGACCAAGGCGGCGCAGCAGCAGTCGCGCACGTCCACCCCGCTTCTACACCCTCAGTGCCCGGCCCCCAGCTCGGTGCCGACGGCCTCTCCGCTGCCGCCGCTGCCGCCACCGCCGTCGTCGTCTGCCCAGAGGGAGGCGGAGCCCAGCGGGGTTGTGCCCAAGGTGGAGCCAGCCTCGGAGGGGGAGGAGGGCAGGGAGAAGCAGGGGGAGAGCTGGAGCCCTCCTCCTCCGGCGCCGGCTACTCCCACGGGGCTGGAGGAGAAGCCGCTGACCGACGCTAGTGACAAGGAGAGGCAGATGGTGGCGGCCCGGACGAAGCCGCTCACACCCAACTCCTCTGAGAGGAAACCCAAGAAGGCCAGAAAGAGGAGCCGCAGAGAGGCCAAGCGGGGCTCGGAGTCCGACTCGGGGGGCTCCTCCTCGAGCTCCTCGTCGCGCTCCTCTTCCTCTTCGTCGTCCTCCTCTTCTTCCTCGTCGCATTCCGGGTCCAGCTCCTCCTCCTCTTCGTCGTCTTGCTCCTCTGGCTCCTCCTCGTCGTCGTCATCCTCCTCATCTTCTGACAGCGAAAGTGAGGGAGAGGAAGGGAAGAAGAAAGGTGAGTGCCTCGAACCCGAAGATATATTTCAATAATTTACTGACCACTTAAATGGTGTAAATAAAATATTCCATCTGCATAATTAACGACCAGACAGGAAGAAAATGTGTCCGCAAAAAGTCCTCTTCCTCAGCTGGCAGCGTGATTCTAATGTCCGTCTCTGTGTCGCTCCCAGTGCCTGCAGCAACCATCGTTAAGGGCTACGACGAGGACAGCGTGGCGTCTCTGAGCACCACGCAGGATGAGGCCCCAGACACCCATGTGGCCGAGAACGGCATCACCAACAGCTCCTCGCATCCTTTCCAGGGGGGAGGATACATGCTCGCTGCGTCCTACTGGCCAAAGGTGAACCTGCTGCTCGTGTTTTGTGTCCAGCCACTGTGGTGAGGCAGAGATGCAAATGCGACATGGGATCAGGTGTTTGGCTAAGAGGGGGAATATTAGTCATAAAGTCTGTGCTAAAACTGAATACGTCACGGCGTGTGTTTTAATAAGGAAGGGGGGTTTTTCACGGAGTCTCCAGCGCGCTGACTGTCTGTGCTGTCCGTCTTAGGATCGCGTGATCATCAACCGCCTGGACAGCATCTGCCAGGTAGTGCTGAAGGGCAAGTGGCCCGGAACACGTCGGGTCTACGAGCCTGGCGGCGCAGTGGCCTCCTTCTACACCACCAAGCTGCTGGACCACGCCAACAGCCTGTGCGAGGACCCCTCTGCCTCACCACAGGGGTCAAAGGTGACCAAGCATGTTGCAGAAAACAAGGAGTTCTCAGTAAAACTCAACGATGTATGTTGATTTCTCCCTTCCTCCCCTCCTCCCTCTGCTTCGCCCTAATCGTAGGACCCTACCACTCCCGCTGCCATGACCGGTGCTAGCTGCCGTGTTCAGCATGTTTTGCTGGTTTTCTTTCTTCTTTCCTTTGGGTATGATTAGTGGTTTTTGACTGCCTGGCAGGAGGAGAGATTAACTAAATGGCATCCTTCCGCTCTTTTCCCACACACTCAGTCTGAATTGGGCTCCGAGGCTGTGATTACATGAGCACAAATCGCTGTCACGAGAATATGATACGGTTCAGTTTGAAGCCTCCCTAGACTGAAGGGGTCTTGCTTATAATCTGATTGAAATGGAGACCTTGGCTGTGGGTGTTCTCTAATATTCTTCAAGGCTATTAACACTGCAGCCTTCTGACTTGCTTCCATTCATATTCCTCACTTTTCCGTTGCTTTCTGTGAAGGATTATTTCCCCAAATTATCTGTTTTGTGCCATCGCAGAATTGCCGTTGGTTACCCATTAGTCTTTAAATGCTGAGAGCAGCTATTTCTTTGGCATGGCTTCCTACTGCAGTTCAAACTGTGGATACCCTCTGTGGATACCCACTAGTCCCATTAGCCACTACCCACTGTATTTATGTTTCCCAAACCTACTCACCAGGAAATACATGGAAACATTTTCTTTAGTTGCAAGACATGTTCACTTCAATTATTACACAAATTAAAAATGTAAATACCCACCAGTAGAGAGATATAAATAAGACTAATTTACTTAATCATCCTTAAAACACTGAGCAGACGAGAGAAAACAGAAGACTGACCATCAATCTTCTGAGGTGAATCCAGCACTTTGTTTGTCTGTGTGTACAGCAGGAAGGAGGTCTGAAGTTGACCTTCCAGAAACAAGGTCTACCTCTGAAGAGGCCCCTGGAGGTGGAGGAGGGACCCCAGGCCCAGCAGCAGTACCTGGCGCGGCTACATGAGCTGCAGAGCGCCTCGGACACGGGCCTGGCTGACATCACCAAGCCTCAGTGCAGCTTCCAGACGGGTGCGTTTATTTGAAATACAGCCATTCCCATTAAGACCTGTGCATATAGCGCGTGTTGAGAGGCCTGGTCCATCCTGTTTTACTTTTTGCTACCACTAGATGGCGACAAATTCTAGTTTCTGTGACTTTGAAGGCTGCTCAGACACTCTCCATCTTCTTAAGGCCTGCAGGCTTTGAGTACAAAATTATGTTTGGTCCAAATGATATTATCTGCCTTCTTCATAACTGTATCTAGAGATGAAAGGTGCCTTATGTTTAAGGCCAATGCCTCTTAATGCTTCATCATTTCCCTAGTTTAATTAGGTTAAGCTTGACGCAGTAGCTCACGGCTAACAAGGTGCTTCCTATGCAGTGCCTCCGGGTCTTACTGGTCAGATGAGGCTGAACGGAGTGCTTGATGGTCAGCCAGCGGTGAAGAGGCGGAGGGGAAGGAGGAAGAATGTTGAGGGGATGGACCTGCTCTCCATGAACAGGAGTACAGCCCCTTCTGCTCCTGAACAGGTAAGCGGTTATCTCCGTAGCTTGTGTGCCGTTCTACAGCATGGTACCACACAGCAAAGTGATTTGCCAAATCTTGTTAAAATGCATGAATAATTATACATTCATTGTATGCCCCTGTGTGCTGTACATGTTGAACTTAAAAAAAACCCACTGTTTTGTGGTCAGGTGCCTCCGGGGTGGGGCGGTATTGGCCAGGTGGGCGCGGCCTCTGCTTCTGTGCCAGGCTTCAGCCAGAGCTCCGCTCAGGCCCCCTCGGACACCGACAGCAGGGTCCCCGTCATCAACCTCAAAGACGGCACCAGGCTCGCCGGCGATGACGCTCCCAGGAGGAAAGACCTTGAACAGTGGCTGACCGAGCACCCTGGCTTTGTGGCGGACACGGGAGCTTTCATCCCTGTGAGTTATTGTTTTCCCCCGTGGCATAGTTGTACGATATGGAAACATAAAAACGCGTTCGAAGAAGGTTAAAATGTAAGATTTCATGGAACATATGCGATTGCTCTGTTTGACATTTTCACCGTTTTTATGTCCAGGATGTAAATAAGATGCAAATGCAGTTCCACTTCCAGGACGGGCGCCCTAAGCAAAAGAGGCACCGCTGCAGGAACCCAAACAAGATTGATGTGAACAGTCTGACCGGAGAAGAAAGGGTTCAGATCATCAACCGTCGAAACGCCCGCAAGGTGTGTTATGTGTGGTTATTGTACGAGAGCGTACTGAAACAAACTAAAGCACTTGATGTCATAATCACTATGCATGTCATTAATGGCCAATAATTACATGTTACATTGCTGTAGTGGTATTTAGATGCCTTTTTTAAACTATAGTCTCTTTTTTTTTTTAAAGAAAGTGATGTTTGAGTGTTTGGTCAGGGTGCCCTTTACTAATTGTAAAACGTGTATCTGGCCTCTTGTTCACTTTGGGTCATGTTGTCTGCATTCCTGCTTGTAGGTTGGTGGAGCCTTTGCTCCTCCTCTGAAGGAACTGTGTCGGTTCCTTCAGGAGAACCCCGAGTACGGCGTCCCACCCGAATGGGCCGACGTGGTCAAACAGTCGGTGAGTCGCGGCATCAAAACGTTCACCAGAACCGTTTGCATCAAGCAACGTTTTGGCCGTTTATCAGTGACTCCTAGCCGGAGGTAACACAACTTGCACCGCAACAGCGGCTGTTTCAGGGAGGGGGATTTTGAAGTCGTGGCGTAGCTAATCACAAACCACCAGCGAATATGTGTGCGTTAACCCCACTGCTGACCATGCGTGTACCTCCCATGTTGTCTCCAGGGTTACCTTCCAGAGAGCATGTTTGACAGAATCCTGACGGGACCCATCGTTCCCGAGGAGGTGAGCCGGCGTGGGCGTCGACCTAAGAACCCGCTGGCCAAGGCCGGGACGGCTGCAGCGGCAGCCGCCGCGGCCGCTCCCAGCCAGGCGGCCTCCGCCCTCGGCCTGAACCCGCTGCTGAGCAACGGCCTCCTCTCTGGAATGGACCTGAGCAGCCTGCAGGCCTTCCAGCAGAACCTCCAGAGCTTACAGTCCCTGCAGCTCACCGCGGGCCTGATGGGGCTGCCGTCCGACGCCAGCAACCTGGCCGCCAGTAACCTGGCCGCCATGTTTCCCATGATGCTGTCCGGCATGGCCGGCTTGCCCAACCTGCTCGGCATGAGCAGCTTGCATGGGAAGCCGGCGCAGGAGGGCACGGGAAGCTCCGAGGAGAAGGCGAAGGGAACCGCCAGCGGCGCACCGGCGGAGCCGTCTGCCTCTAAGGCCCCCGCTCACACCTCAGACACCAAAGGAGAAAGGACAGAGGGGTCCAACACGACCCCTTCCTCCACTTCCAGCTCCTCTTCCTCTACCACCGCCCCACAAAGTGCTTCAGCCGCCTCCGCGGCCTCCAGTCAGCCGCTGTCCCTTAACCCCTTGTTACTCTCCAGTATGCTTTACCCAGGGATGCTTCTCACTCCAGGCCTTAACCCTCCCGCGTCCGCCGCGCGGCCACAGAGCTCAAACAGTGACCCCGACCTCGCTCCTGCACGCCCGCCTCCGCCCGCAGCCTCCCGGTCATCGACGCAGGGGATGGAGCGGCTAGCGGCAGAGAGGGAAGAGGAGGAGGAGGAGGACGACGACGACGAAGAAGAGGACTCGGTAGAACAAAAGGAGAACAGTGGTCCTGAGTGTTCGGGTAAAGCGGAGTCATCTTCATCAGAGTCTGGGGGCTCTTCTTCATCAGATGATTCAGACTCTAGTGATTAGGAGTGAACCTATAAATATATTATTATAAATTTATTTATGTATCGCCTAGAAATGTAAACATATATTCACATATATATGGATTTTCCAGCACTTATGTTACGATTTCTTTACATGTAAATACAAGAACTAACTAAAATGTTGTGTAATAAAGACTACAAAAACCTTACAAAAACAAGAAAAACTGACTAAAAAATAACTGAAATAAAATTTCAGTGTTTGTTCACAAGGTACAGTCTTGTTTTGAGACATTTTGCATGTCAGACTTTAGTAGATTTCTGAACTCTGTGAACCACGATTATGTACAATTGCAACAAAAAACGGCATTATTGTAATTATGTCAGGATTTAATTTTATTAAAAAAGTGAAACTACATCAACGTGCTCGCTGAGCTGTACTATTAATATATATATATTTTGATCGTTGGGGGCCGAGGGAGGGATTCTCTTGTAAATAGGCGGTACTTCGTACAGGTGCGTTGACACTTATGCTTTGCAGATCATACGTCGGATATGTCAGCAATAACTTGGGCAGCTAATGAATGTCACTGAAGCTGTAGATTCACTGTCTGCCGCGTTCCACGCCAGTGCACGCCGCATGCTTTGCAGATCATACGTCGGATATGTCAGCAATAACTTGGGCAGCTAATGAATGTCACTGAAGCTGTAGATTCACTGTCTGCCGCGTTCCACGCCAGTGCACGCCGCCTCCCTGACCGCGCACATCACATCTCGTCCAGGTCCTTTCTGCATCAGGAATTCTCTCTAAAGCTCCCACTTTACCACCGCTTTGATTCACGGGGAGTGTGAGTTATTTTAAATTCTTCATTGAAACACACACAAACTTAAATCCGTCAAAATGGATTTCAAAGAAGTTTTCTCCAGTTTTTTCTTTCTTTTAAAGGTTAAGTTGTTCACATCGATTTCTAAGAAAAACTCACCATAACCTTACAAACATGTCCCAACATGTCCAAGGCGCACTTTAGCTGTTCTCAGTCGCTCGTACTGCTCATCTGTTGGTTTGGACGGCATAGGAAGAAAATAACTTTTTACTGTGTGCCAAAAACTGCCCTTTGACCCTTTTTATGAGGTTCCGGACTCAGTTTTGTGGTTTCCGTGTGGACGAGTAAATTCAGGATCAGCGATGAGGTGGATATTATTTCGACAACAATATTATTAAACTGCGTCTTACCTCAAATGTTTTGGGTGGGCTGGCTTCATTGTTCAGATGTACCCGTGTATTCTGGCTGTCCATGTGTGTGTAACGTCCTCGTCTCTGCTGTCAGAAGCCTCTTTTTTTTTATTTTCACTTTACTGAGAGCTTCCACTGTGTTTTTTCTGGCTGCCCCCCCACCCCCCCCTCCTCCCCCCTCTCTGTCTCACCTGGCGTCTCCTGCTTCCATAGCATTCCAGTCTGAATGTTGTGTATTTATGAAGGGGGGAGAGGGGGGGGGGGGAGCCTTGCAAAACTATGACCAGTAGAAAGCTACTACTACCACCACCAAGTGTTGTCCACCTTCAAGCATTTCTTTGGATTCTGTGCTGCACGAGCGCCTGTCGACCAAAGTCTTACACAACACACATGGCACAAGCACAGAAATGGTTGAAACCCCTTCGCCAAGATTGTAGTCATCGTTGTATTATTACATAGTATTATGTTTTTTTTTACACAGTGCCAGGCGGGTTTGCTTCAGAAAGGGCTAAAAAAAAAAAAAAAAAAAGAAATAGCAGTCTGTGTTGCTGGGAGTTTGCAGCGTGGTTGTGTGCGTTTCGCTTTGTCTCTCGACTCTTATTCTGCTGATGAGTGGAGCTTCAGAAGTGCCCTTATCCTGTCCCTCGCGCTCTCGTCCAACCGCTGTCCCGACAGACGGAGCTTTGTGTTGTGTCGTCTCCTCTCTGGCGTCGGCTCTAACCGGGATGCACGTAAACACTGGAGTTCGCTCAAGCTGAAGTACCTTTTTTCTTTTTTCCTTCTTCTCTCCAGCTCAAACAGTGCTTGCTTTTTTAGGACTGCTTCTTCCACAGTGCGCTGTTGCACCCAGGCGGTTTTGAGACGATTGGTCTGGACCCGGTAGGACGGGGGGGCTCCCCGCTGGATGAACGCGGCGGCCCTCTTTTAGTTCAGTATCGCTTGTAGCATTGCTCTGTAGTGGCACCAGAGGCCTCGCAGTCTGACCACGAGGACTGAAGACCCTTACTGATTTCAAGCGTTGCTTTGAAGTGATTTCCTTGTACGCCTGTCGTTTATGTGTATATAGGTACGTAGATATCTATATATATCACGTCATGGGTTTTGCTTGCAATGCAATCACTTTTCTTTCTTTCTTTTTGGACCGTACGAGTATTTTTCTACGTCCGAGCAATGAACGTAAAACATGCCGTCGTTTTTGTACAGCTGCACCTGCGCTGACTTCTAACTCGTAGTGCCCTTACGCGAACTCCTGCTGTGGGGGGGGGGCGGTTTGATCCAACGACTTTCGCTACTCTTTGTTGCGGTGGTGGGGGGGACTGATGACCCCCCCCCCCCCCAACCCTGCTGAGCCTCTTTAGCACAAAAGTGGAGGGGCTGGGGTTTAACTGGTAGACATACGGCCCGGCCTCGTTGGATTTTTATTTTGCCTGTCCTGTCTTTTGGGTTTGTTTCTAGGTCGTACCGCACAAGGACTCCCAAAGCGCCGCCGGTGCTCCAGAGGCAGCGTTGCATCCGCGTTAAACACGAGTAAACAATGACCAATATGCAAGAGGAACGACAAAACACACTACTGCTGCACAGGGAGGGGGTTCTTTTCCTTTGTGTTCATACATGTAATCACCGAGATGACAAAACTAGCATCATTGGATCTGTATTTTTGATTTAAGCTTGATAATACCCTAATATCCTGGTCAGTTGTGTTTTTTTTTGTGTGTGTTTTTTTTCATTGGACAGTTGTAATATTTGAAGTTGTGGTCTGTGAAGTCAAAATAATTCTTTATGTAGTGCAGGAAAATGCGTCTTAAAAGTCATTTGTAATTTATTGGATTACTTTCTATGAAGTTCTATAGAGGAGATTTGAGGTTTAATTATTTTTTATTAAACATATTCTTCTGACTATCAATTGGGTGTGCCTTTGCCTGTTGCTTTGTCTGGGGCCTTACTCAACAAATCATCAGTGTCAGGGACTTCATCGCACTTATTATCACACGCTGTCACTGTGTTTTACTTCCATTTGCTTTCCACGCTGTTACTCGGAGGCAGATTAGGTGGAGGCGTTCAGAACAACACCTTTTCTCGTGAGCCTGGATGAAAGCACTTGTTCGATTTTCCGCGCAGACAACGCTCCGGTGACAGAAATCCAAATGGAGCTTGCTTATGTCGAGGTAGTTTAAAACGTATTTAGTATGTTTAGTTTAAATCCTCTTAGCAAAGTGCTACTCTTCCTAATCAGGAAAGCAAAAAGGAGCGCCGAGTTATCTCTGTGCCGAATATAGATAAATCCGGTTATTGCTTGATTTTTCCCAACATGACATTACATTTGGTGGTCAAATGTTTTTTTTTCCAAATTCTCTTAACCAACCCCACATGCTTTTGTTGCATCATCTTCGCTGCAGCAAAGTGTTGGCAGGACTCCCCCTGCGCAGTGAGTCCTCCTGTCCTCCTCTCGGTGGCGCTCAGCGGCCTTGAATCGGTCTCTTCTACAACCGTTCATTGCTCATCATAGCAACCAGACCCCAATGACAAGTCGAGGCAGGTCTGAGGGAAGCCAATGATCTCAACTTCCTCAAACCTCCTTTCAGCAGTAGTTTGTCTGCTGTGGACCACGCTGCGACCCACTCTTCCACCGGCAGCCGGACGCAGGAGGAGTAAAAGGGGACATTTCTACTGGCTTCAACCGGAACAACTTACAGGAGGGACTGGTAAGTGACCTTCATTGGCACGGCTGGCGCGTGGCATTGAAACTGACAAGTAATATGTAACTCATTATTACCTTCGGTAAGAGTTGTAAGTAAATACGACAGCACGGACTGACCATCTGCACTAAGTGACTACTTTTAAATATAAGATAAACTGCAGGCAGGACATAATGCACCAAGATTAAGGTTGTAATCATAATAGCAAAACGTTGTTAGCGTGTGTCTAAAGTGAAAGTAAGGCCTGTCAGTGAAGAAAACAGGAAATGGGTGTAACCCATAAAACAAGGCTACAGATTGTGCATTCCTCGGAGCGTAAATTAATTCCTATTTTATTACATAGTTCCCGGGGAAATAAAAACACCAAACGAACACAAAGTGTTGTCTGACATGATCGGGAATGCTAGTTGTTCTACATACTATAACAATCGTTAACAATAAAAAAGAATCCTACATTCAACTGCTCACAATAAGGCATGTGGATTATTTTGAGAAACCGGATTATTATTTTGAAGTGGATTTTGTAGGCCCTTTAACCAGACGTATCTACAGCCAATATCTCCCAAACTAGGCCCCTCGTAGCCAAACAATGTAGATTATTAAATAGCAGTAGAGGTGAGATCAAATTTAAATTATTAAGTTTTTTTTTAGTAAGGGTGAATCTTTTCTTTAAAACGTGATGAAGAATAGCAACAAAATGGTCCGTGTGACTTTAGAAAACAGGTATTTTCTGTGTTTGAGTTCAGTTTTATCCCAAATATTTCTTTACTAATCAGGACATCAGTAATAAGACAGGCTGTAACATTGTACTGTTGTGAGTATCTATGTGTATGAGTAGTCGTACCGCTTTCAAATGTCTTCTACATCTTTCATTTTTGCCATTCATAATCTGGTGAATGGATTGCTGAGTCGTTAGCATAAGTTAGCTTCTAGCTAGCTATCAAAAGACAGTGGATATTTTGTGTCGCTCCTGTCTCTCCCTTTACATTTACATCTCACTCGTCCCCTTTGAAGCAGGCCCATACAGAGTTAGACACATGACAAATTTTACAAAAAATTTTTTTAAACTTGTATAAAAGTCTTGCGTGAAGTGATCCTCCATTAAAAACCACATGTTGGTTAAAACAAATTAGTCACCCGAATAATAAACCGAATATGTGGGAGTGATGAGAGTCTCCGGCCGGACAGAGGATGGTAAGAAGAAAACACCGTTGAACTGCAATAGGATTGTTAAAATGAGGTCTTTTAGGAGAGGAGAAGGTTGAGTTCAATTTAAAAGTATACCAACAGGCCTAAAACACAGTCAAAGCTAAGCGGCGGTGTTGGAGATATCACCTCTGATACAGCCCAGAACAACAGTTTCCTAAACTGGATGCTGAACCAGTCAGTTCACCCTAAAATGCTCTTTTTTGCTCTCCAGACGGCTGTCACCATGGCAACCGGGCTTCAGGGTACCCGAATATCGCCACGGTTTGGCCCCAGGGAGAACCAGATTGCTATGTTCAGGTTAGCACCACAGTTCCACAGTATTACTCTCACTTGTGCTCCAATTCTAATGTTATCTGCGTTTTTTTGTTGGTATAGAGCCACTAGTTTATCAAATTAAAAACGATTTATGCTATCTTTGATCATCTAAGTTACAATACAAAATAAAAACAGACCTTAAATAATTCATCAGTGTGATTGAGGGAAAAGCTACATTTTTCTTGATGAGATGCCCATTCCTGCTCTGACTCTTACCCGGCGTATGTGCGGATGTCACCATGGCAACCGGGCCTCAGGGTAAACACAGATGGCCAAGGTTTGGCCCCAGGGAGAACCTGATTGCTATGTTCAGGTTAGCACCACAGTTTCACAGTATTACTCTCACTTGTGCTCCAATTCTAATGTTATCTGCGTTTTTATGTTGCTATAGAGCCACTAGTTTATCAAATTGAAAACGATTTATGCTATCTTTGATCATCTAAGTTACAATACAAAATAAAAACAGACCTTAAATAATTCATCAATGTGATAGAGGGAAAAGCTGTCTGTTTAATAATGCTGCAATATCACTCCACATATGTCTTAAATGCTCTATGCATGTTACCTTTTGTTACCTTTTGACAATTACCATTAATACCTGTTTTTTACATGTGTATTGGTAAAAAAATTCATCTAACATTAATCTAACCACTATGTTACTATACTATCTGATTTAGGGCCTGCTCCAGTAATCCAACCGAGGCGATCAAAAGAAGACTGGAAAGCTTGCTGCACAGATTTCTGCAACACTACAGGGACAATGCAGGAAATGCGAACCGCAAGGGTATACTAACACACTTAAGAATCCTAAAATAATGGGAGAGGGGATGTGATAGTGACTCTAAGTTTGGGTATGAATGCAAGATGAAGGCTTTCATGTTGATTTCCATAGTTTCAATTATTCTGAAGGACAGAAGATCATGGCCTCCACAGATTTTATGATGAGAAATGGCAACAGCGCCCAGTCGGAGACAAAGCATACACCATCTTAAATGTTATTTCTATCAAAAGAAGTATCTCCTTCAGCACAGCAGGGATCCACTATCAGCTCACCCACAGTATTTTAAATCCCCACACGATGAGAGCGCTGGCTGCGTTTAAATGCTAGCTATCCCATTTTGGAATTAAGCTTTTGTTGTTGTTGATACATGTCATACATCACAGATTTTTTTTTCTTCTATTCTCCACAGATTTGGCAGAAAAGTGCTGTGATCAAGCACTGGTCTGGTTTTCCAGGATCCTGAAGAAGGTCATCATGCGAGAAAGGAACAGAATCAGTGACGTCTCGGTGAGTCTACTGCCCCCTTGTGGCCTGCAGCGGGTACCCGCTGCCTGGGGAACGGGTTCAGTGCTCACAGGGGGCCACAGTCACAGAATATTTCCTTTCAGCTTTCAACGTACAAAAGCTTGTGCTTGTATTTTGTGGCAGGTCATCTGCGAGAACGAGTGCCTCCAGTCCAACCTGATGGCCTGTTGTCTGGAGATTACCACATCGTCCAACCGCCTGCCGTGTGACTTCCCTCTGCTCCTTCGGATACTGAACCTGCCACCATACAACTTCCTGAATGTGTGTTTCCACATCCATGGATATTCAATGTAAAATGCTTGTGCTCTGATCATTTCCAGGATTTGTGATTGGTGTTGTCGTGGGTTGCAAGCGGCCGTTCTTTCCAACACCACATGGTGCATAGAGAATGTTTCAAAGTATCATCTCCTCCACATAACTCTGTTTACAAATCTGTTTGGTTCCCCTTAATCTGACAGGCGATTGAGCTGGTCTTGCGGGCTGAGCCGGACCTGCCTGGTGCTCTGTTCAGACACCTCACTCAGGTGGAGGTGAAAGTTCTGGTTATATTTGCCTGGACCGGCGACTCATGGCTGTGGGGAAAAATCCAGGCCAATGGGGGCGGCCTGCCTTCCTGCCAACAGGTTGGAAATAACACGCTAAAACGTTATCCAGGGTCAAATGCTAATGCTTCTCCCAAGGTGATGCTGGGAACGAAATCTGAGTAGAATGAAATTAGAGATGAGGTTGAGACGTTTCTTTCTGCTGGTCGAACGATGGACCTTTCATCACATCCTCAGAAGCACAACAGAGGTTTCTTCTCACGTACTGTAATGAGGGGGGGGGATGTGTCATCGCAGGTGTTGCTTCCCACACAACTTGAAGATCCCAGGGGAGCCGACTTTCACCCTGACAGAACGCACCCAGGAGGTAGAGCTCCTCTTTTGTCCACGTTATTGTATTTCTGTTGCATCCAACGCATTCCTCAATTTGATTCACTTTGATGAACTTGCTACGTTGTACTCACTGTGTAGGGACATTAGAAGCCGAACCGTCAGTCAGCGGCTCGCCATCAGCTGCAAACGGGCCTCTCAGGAGCAACTCCCTCCATCGGTTTGCTCGCAAGGTCAGTTTGTCTACAACACGGTAGCATTGTCCGGGACCACGGCGACGATTACAACCGTTGTCCATCGAGAGATGAGAGTAAGATGATCTTTGTGTTTTTATTAGGGCTGTCAAATGATTAAAAATTTTAATCAAATTAATCAGAATTTTCAGTGGATTAATCATGATTAATCACCTGAATCCTAACAATTTTTTCTTTCTGAAATGCATAATAAAGATAAATAACAGGACACAGATACATAATTATCATTATTATTATCATAATTATTATTTTTTACATAAATACATGTTATTGATATTTGATTTTTTAATTCATTCCAGAAAATAATCAAATCAATGTTATTTGATAAGTTACAGACTGATTTCCCTGCATGGCTCTAGAAGGGTCTCGAGCCTCTGCAGTTTATCCCACTCTGCTGTGAGTTTGTGCTCCTGCGGGCTGCAATGACCAGACATGACCAGACATGTCAACCCTCCCGATGTTTCAAAGCCCCTCCCGAAAATCTCCCGGACCGACCTTTCTCCCGATTTCCACCCGAACAACAATATTGCTGCACCACCCGTCACTGGGTGCGCCGTTTCAGACCGAACAATAATAAAGGTTACACCTTAAAGTCAAGCGCGGCGATTAGAACGACTGGCGCTGCAAAGAAATCCGCCAGCACCCCCCATTTCAGTGTGAAATATCCCCATACCTGGGAGGAATTAGATCGCATTGGCTTCTCTTCCTCCGCATGTTTCAGAACAGTATTACGGGTCTCTCCGATGGTCTTTCCTCTATCTCAGCGCTGCTCTTTATTTATTTTTCTTAGCAAAGCTCTGCTGGGCGGAGCTTTTCTTCTTCTCTGTTCCGCTGCGCGAGAACCGGGGGGAGGGGGAGGGGGAGGGGGGGGGGGGGGGGGGGGGGGGGTTAGGGTCTCTGGCGCAAACGACTTGCTGAACCTGACGGCCTGACGTATGCCTGCAGGTGGCAGTAATGTGTTGTAAAGGATGAAGCGCATTCCCTAGAAGAAGAGGTTCTTTCCGGACCTGAATAATTTGTCACACTGCGCATGCGTGAAATGCGTCAAAAAAATTGACGTAATTAACAACAAACAGCTAATTAACGCCGTTAACGCGCTATTTTTGACAGCCCTAGTTTTTATTCATCTATTTCATTTCATGAAAAATGATTGAAAGGATGCACGAATTAGTGACGGACTGCGTCGAATCCTCTGCTGTGATCCGGATCAAATGGCCAAACTATACTTTAACACTTGGGGGGTGTCGTTAGGCCCGACGCGCAGCATTATTGAAGATGAAGTATTGCCTCAAGTACCTTATTGCTTTTATAAAACGGTTACCAGCAAAATTATGAATAGTAAGTGAATAGCTGTCTTTCAGGACAAAATAATTCCAGTAGCCTAGAGAAAAAATAGTACCTGTACGTGAACAGCATTGGGTCCCCTTGCAAGGTCTCGCACCATCTCACTCATTCCCATCGCTCATGACTCACCCACAACCAATCAGAACGCTGAATTTCATCTACCCATATTGTAATATCTATTGTAGTCCATAGAGCATATTACATTTGTCCACAGCGTAAAACAGGAATGTACGTTCACCCTTGGTTGGTTTAGGTCTACAGTTTGATGGGCAAGCGCCTCAGAGAGCTGTGTTCCCCACTGAACATTTCTGATGAGCTGCGGGTGAAGATCTGGACCGTTTTCGAGCACTCTCTGACCCACTGGGTGACCCTAATGGTGGACCGTCACCTGGACCAGCTTCTCATGTGTGCCATCTACATCACAGCTAAGGTGGGCTTTGATTGTCCCAGCACTCTGAATGAAAATGTGGTAATTTGATAAACAAGGATGTCTTTGTCAAGGGGATATTAATATTTAGTCAAGGAATTAACATTTCTAAGTGCTGCTTTTACACTTTAAATGTGTCTGTCGTCATCCTCTATCATCTCGCTATCAAGTCTGCATTTTTTGTTTCCAGGAAACGCACTTTCAATCCATTATTAAGTTATGGCATTGCTTTTACAGGTTACCAAAATGGAAATAACCTTCAAACTCATAATGAGGTGCTACAAGTCGCAGCCACTTGTCGACAAAAGTGTAAGTAAATAAATGTGGTTAAATACTTGGTTCTGAAATCACAGTCTCTGTTATCTCAGGAAGCATAAAATCAAAGACGTGTAACTCAACATGTTACTGAATATCAAACCTGTGTCTCAAAATGATCAGATTACACAGGCATCAATTAGGTTATGAAAAAATATATTTTCTGTTCTCAGGTCTGCAATAACGTGCTGATTTCCAGAAGAGACGAAGATTATCTTACTGGAACAAACAGTAAGAAACTATTCATCAAACATGTATGTGAAATGTGTAAGATCCACTCGACACACGGGGAGGATTGAGTGGGAATGGTTGATATGGGATTGATTGATGAAGTGTACCGTGGAACACGCTGTTTATGACATTGTTGATTTACAGATCAAGGGGACAACAACGTCGGTCTGCCGACACCCGACTCCCCATCGGCACATCATCCCCAAGAGAGGGGAAATCTCATCGACTTTTACAACCAAATCTACTCGACAGCGATGGAGCAGTTTGCCAAACAGTTTGCCCCAACATCTGGAGTAAGTCAACCATTTCAACTCCCTTCATGTTAACCCCCTTTTCCTTTTTTCTTTTCTAACACGCGCCGTGTAACCCTGGTACAGGAGGACACGCCTCCTTTGTCCCCGTTCCCCCGACCGCCACAGGCCTCTCCTCGCAGACGCCGGCTGTCCAGCAACCCCCAGATCTACGTCTCGCTGCTCGCCACCGACACCGCTTCCCCCGGCACACCCGGACTCTGCTACTTTTTCAACTCGAGCCCCCCAGAGGTCTGTGGACATAATGATTGACAGCTTTTTTTTTAATGCTGAAATTACTCAAAAAAACGATTCAGTTCAAATATTGCTTCAAATAGTCTTTCTGCTTCCGCAGTGTCTGCGTGAGATCAACAACATGTTGAGGACGGGCCGCTCGCCCAGCAGGCGGGGCTACAGGGTGTCTTTGGATAGAGAGGAGGAAGAGGAAGAGGAAGATGGTCCTTCCGCGAAGAGGCTCCGCTTGGATGGCCAGTCGGCCTGGCAGAGGCGGCTAAGGAATGTGGTGAATGATCGCGTGTCCAGAAGGGACCGAGACCGGGACCAGGACCAGGACCAGGACCAGTCATCTCCAGTAACCAGGCCTGTCTTGCACTAGAGCGGAGGCCAGAGGAATTCTTAATTTAATTCTTCGATTCTGATTGAGTGAGAGGCGGTACGGAGAGATCGGTGCACGGCACTTTAAAGAAATTTGTAATTTTCTAGATTTTATTCAAACCCCCCCCCCCCCCCCCTTTTTTTTTAAAAACACATTTAAGTAAGATAAGCTACATTGAGATTGTTGAAAACATGCTTTTTTAAATTATTGCAATGAAGTAAAGTGACAACATGAAGCTTTTATCGGTACATGAATTGAGGAGACCGGTTGTAGAAAACCAACACCATGAATATTAATAATGCTTTAATTAACTACATTGCTGATTACAACATTAATATCATGAATAATAGCATTTCATCAAAACCTGACCCACACTTTAACTTATTGTGATACCAACCAAATATTTGGCCTTTGCCGTGAAGGATGTCACCCAAATTAAACTTGTTCAGGATTTTTGTCCCACCAGAACTAGTTTGTCAGGAGATCGTATTTTACCAGCACAAGTATGATGAAGGAAACAGAGTAAAGTATTAGACATCTGCCAAGCTGTCAGACAAATAAAGTTTAAATGATGTCTCATATTTGCTCCTCTTCATAACATTGTTCCTCTTCAAATGAATCCTTCTCTATATTCTTTGATAACATTATCACAGACATTAACAGATTATGTATTTACACACTCTGCGTAATGACCTCACTGATGTGCTTTCTATATAGTGATAGTGAATAGTGATACTTAATGACGAAAATAGCAAGGGGCTCACTAACTAGTACTCTACTACTAATCTCACACTCCACCTTCCTATAAAGCCACGCATTGGGTAAACTGAAGCTCTATAGTAAAGTCTAAGTGAATAAGACCACTAAGGACCAGTAGATAACCTGTAAATAAAGATTAGCAGTCTGGTGATGAACTAAATTTATAAATACCTCTGACTGAATTCAGAATCTCCATTACACATCCGTTGACGGTAACCATGGTTACCCAGCCTATATGACACGCGTCCCCTTCAGTGTTTATGTGTTACCATGTCATTTCACGCTACAGAGTTAAATCTCAACCAGCGTTGCTTAGGAGGTTACAACAAAAAGCAGACAACGGCTCAGCCAATAAAAACCAGCACACAGGTGCCCCAAACCCAAAAGGAAGTCTCGACACAGCACTCACACAGGTCTCACGCTTATGACCGGTGTTTTAATACCCTCTGAACCCCCGGACTCCTCAGCTGAAGAGCTCACGGTAGACGCTCGGGTCGTTGCCAAATCATGGGTTGCAACACGAGCCGGGGCGGCGCGGCGATTGACCCTCCTGTAGAGCCGGAGGAGAGGGACGCGGACACCAAGGAGGCTCCGACAGAGGAACCCAACGGGAGAACTGACAAAGTAGAGGAGGAAAATCCTCATAGAAACTCAACTTGAGCTCTTCTCAAAGTAAGAAATATGCTAAATCCTCTGATAGTGTTCTTTCCCCCACTGCTTCCCTTTTGTAAAAATCCCATTTTCTTATCTGCTGACTATGACCTTTCATTGTTTTCTCAATTTTATCAATGGAACAAGATAATAGCACCTCACCATCAAGCCAGCGATTTACGACCATCGCAATCGGGGTCACTTTGATACAATCACCTCTATAACTTGACCGCTGTGTCTCTCTGAGGCCATTTGACATGACAAATGGCCAGTGTGGTGACTGAGATGGGCCTCTGTGTGTCTGTGACGCAGTGTGTGCAGATTGGCCTGTCCGGGGGTGAAGGAGGGCTTGGCGGCTGGAGGAGGAGGAGGCGGCGACGATGCACCTTCCATCAACCCGTGTGTCGTCTGGGCCTGTCTCACACACACACACACACACACAAACGCAGCCTTCAGAAAAGATGCAGCTCTAATGTTCCCATTCCAGAAACCTTATTTGTGATAAAAAAAATACTCATTCAAATACAGCGTTGTGTTGTTGAGTACCTGTGTTGCCTTTATGTTCTTTCCCGGCCTTTGTTTAGATCTTTTTTTTTTTTTAGAGGCCCCCACTGTGGCTTAGTCCCTATATGTTCATTCTCCTCTCCTCCTCCAATGCAGGGCTCACACACCTCTGGTCAGGGCTGATAGTTACAACGCACTCTTATAAACGCTTCCAATTGCGCTGCAGGCTAAAGCAGGAGCCCTTTAAGATTGTCAGCTTAGGTTTCAGCTGCGGATACCTGGCAGCTCCCCCCCCCCGACCAGATAGTACGCTGTGCATATCAGAGGCACAGAGTGCTTTGCACAGCAAAATAATGAAACGCTGCCAAGAGTTGGGGGTAAACAAAATGTTCAAGTGCCTCTCGGGTCCACCAGGGGGCACGGGCGAACAACGATGCAGTTCCCTCGGCCGCCACCAGGGAGCAGAAGCGATCTTTCCGTATCGCTAGGAGACGAGGACATTTAATCTGAAATATAGGTTGTAAGTTTATTACCAGCTAGTGAATGGAGCTGGAATGGAATAGCCATTTTACAAAGCCATATCAAAAATACCAATCTCAGAGGCAGCGGGAAATTACATGAAAATATTACCATTATACAAATGGAAAGTATGATTGAATAATGTGCTGCAGAAGATAAATGAAAAGCACTTCGTTCAAAAAAAATGTGGTGCTAAATAGGTTTTTAATTCCAGTGGAGGGATAAAAGAAGCACATTTTTACCCCATTTCATTGCCAATTGATTAGTGGTTCCACATCTGCAAATATAGAGGGGGCCTTATCGACTCATTATCAGTTAATTAATATGCATGCACACGTACCAATTATCTTTCCTCTGCCATTTATCAGAAATGAGACATTGATGTTTTAATGGTGCCGGAATGGATAACTCCTGTTTTACTTCAAAGACCAGGCCGGCCACATTGATTGACATAGCTGGGAAACGTTAGAAGGGACAATTGAATTAAGAGCAACCTGAAACACTTGATTATTATATTAATGTTTGGTTGGACCCTCTACAAAAAGGTATTGGTGATGTTGTGCAGTTCTATCTATTGATCTATCTTTATATGTGTGTTTGCATAATCCTTTATGGAAACATTTCATTTGAAGGACATGCAGAATAGCAAGCTGTTACATTTTCCCACTGTGTGACTATTAAAAAGAACCCAAGGCCACGCCAAGCGAAGCAAACCTAAGATGAAAGGTATATTAATCATTATTCGGTTTTACTGTGTGCACTGAATTTATGTTTATGAGTCACAGGCCAGTGTTTTGTGCCAGTGAAATAAACAATATTACAGAAGGAGGCACTACTGACATTTTTCATGTCTGCATAAATGCTCATGGCTGCACATTATGCCGAAGGCTGTTTTTCTTTTATCAGTGCTTTGAGTTCAAATATTGCGATGTTGTTGAGGTTGATTATTGGTAATAAGAAAAGGAAAGTGCTCTTCTTGGCTTTAACCAAACGTAGGATCCATGATGTTTGCAAACACAAGGCATCACGGATGACAAACTGGTGGCAGCTGCTCACAGGACTGTGCCAAAAAAAAAGGAGAGCAAACAGAAAATGAGCAGGGTAACTAAAAAAAACTCTCTGGGGTGTAATCTCCTTACTTAGTAATGGACCCTTTATATGATATCTATAATGGCCTGCCACAAATATTCACAAGCACTGGTCTTATTTCCTGCCAGCCTTCTTTAAAGATGTGTTCTTCACAGGGTATCTTTTGTGAATTTATGATCAGAGGCGCGACAGCGCCGGTCTTTAATCTTACACTGGCCTTGAAGAATGTCACTGATTCCACCCACCCCACCCTCCTCCTCCTCCTCATCCACTACCCCCACAACTGCAGGCTACAGACCCCATGCTATTCACGCTGCGGTGCAGAAACACATCTCTGACTGTTAAGAGGGGAATGGGTTTCTTTTATTTTGAGTTAAAAAAAACAACAACATTAGCGTGTCATAGAGCGCTGTCGTCTGAGGCTGCAGAGCCACTGAGGGCCTCCGAAGGGCCGCTTCACCAGCGGTTGATTGAACACAAATAGCGGAGGTTCTTCTCAGCGAGCTACCAGCTTTGAAATGTTGTGTTATGGTGACCTCTCTGCGTCTGCTGTTCAATATCTGGGCAATTTGTGCATAGACATCTCTGTTGATCACAATGATGATCTGCAGGCTGAGTGATGTTGTTGTTGTAGTAGCCGAATAATATGATTTTGGTTTCCTCGATGTCGGGAACGGAATCATTTTGCATGACATACATTTGTTGACCTTTCGATTCTCCGTTCTCTGCAGGATTAATTATGCTCTTCAGCCAAGAAACAAGGTAAGGCTTATCAGAGCCTTAACGGATCCACATACAATCATGTTCACCAAGAAATGATGCAAGACGTTTATTTAAAAAGGAAATGAATGTAGACAAAACCCTGAGGTCATCCCAATTTACCTCAAGTGTTATCATTATTGTTGCTTATTATTTTTCACATTCTCACATTGTCCATTCAATTAACTGCTGTACATTATTTGTAGTTTTAATTGGATGTGGAAACACATTTGAATATAATGCATTCTGGTAATACAGACGTGCATTTTAATCCACAACTAAAGAAATCCTAAACATGATAGGCATCACAAAGAGACACCTTATGACAGAACTCTTGTATTCACACTGTACACATCCTACGGCTTTCCCTTAAGATAGCAATTATCGATCATACACTCGACCAAGAGTTGACGTGTGTGGGTGGGACCCACCTATAGGCTATATGCACACTCTCTATCCACTCGGGTTTTTGATGGTCCACTGGTAAACTACTCTGTGGAACCTCCAATGCATTCAACCCCATCGGTGTGTTACGTAGTCTATTAGACTCTCTTTTTGGTGGACTGTAAACAAAAGCAACTCGACAAAGTTTAGTGAGTACTTGTCTGTTTTGATGGGCTGGATTTAATGGAGGACACATCCAAGTAGGTAATCTTCTTGAACTATGGGGGGAAATGTTCCTGGAGCCAAACTGCCCACAATCCATCCACCCCTTGCTTTCCCGAAATGATTCACTCAAAGCCACCGGCAAATGAATAGCGGGACTAAAATATATTACCATTACGTTTTTTTGTCAAATGTCACAGCAATAAAAATTCTGTATAACACTGCAAATAGACTATGAATAAGTGGGAAACTCTATAAAGTCCAGAAGGCAAATAAGATTTAGCTGAAGACAAAGGTCAGGGTGCAGGAGGAGAGATACAGGGAGGCATGTGGACAAGGATGACTTAATTATCCTGGAAGGGAGCACAAAGAGACGTGTCCTTTTGCAACAGGGTTAGAAGAAATGTCATCCTCTAATAACAGAGGCTAAAGGGCCTGTTGTAAATGGTCGAAAAGTGAAAAGTCATAAATGATGCTGTGTTTGAGCGGCACTCCTATGGAAACATACTCACCTTAAAGAAATGTCTCTTTAAAGTACAGATGCACAGCTGAGGAGTCAATCCAGTTTGCCAAAGAGAAATGAGTCATTACTGTGTGTAGAACTCATTGCAGTAAAACGCAAGAGCTTAATGACTGCTGAAAGCCTTCAGTTGGAGTGTGTGTGTGTGTGTGCGCGTGCTTGTGTGTGTGTGTTAATGTGCGTGGGTGTGTGCTTGCGTACATGTAGAGTAACCTGTTTCAAAGAAAATGGGGAAAAAATAGAAAATTGTACTCTAAATGTCATTCATTCAGCTCAGATGTCGGGGTGACCTTCAGCAGAATCATCTCCTCCTATTGTGAACGTGGCCGAGTGGGCTCTGGGAAATATCAAATTTGATAAGAAAAATAGTTTTTGTGCGAGCAAACGTGTGATGGTGGCACCGTATGGTCAGTTAGGGTCCAGATCCGACTGTTATTGACATGGAATCTTACTGTTGTGAATTATAGCTGTGTATTTCTTTAGATAACCTTTGTGTCCACATCTCATTTTTAAATGTGCTCTTTAAATAGATTAACCTGATATTGCTATGAATTTTGATTGATTTTGCTGCCATTGTCATAATTGCCGTAGCCCGATGGGCATAAAAAGAGTGACTAACGGGGGGGTTGAAGCTTTGCGAACGGGTCACATGGTTCCTGTTAATTGTTTTGGAGACACACCGAATGTCCTTCAACTATAGAGCCCTCATCTCCGGGGCTCATGTTTGTCTACTGAAATGTCTTTGAGCAGCAGTAATTCCATCAATATTTCTAGGATCTTTGAGGATACACAAAGAATAATATCCAGTACGTTATGTGTGGCGGACATAAAATATGAACATGAATGCACTTGTGATTATGGTTTTGTTTTTTTAAATTGTTGTGCTCAGCTCTGGGGAAAAAAAAAGTAATAATTTAAATGAGAAAGCCTTATTATCACAACAATTTCCCCCAACCAAGGCTTTGTGTTCACCATGACGACAGGCCTAATACCCCTGAACATTACCGAGCCATCTGTACAAGGGTTGCTTAACGCACATCAAATAACAATAATAGTCTGCTAATGGCATTATTGCCCGCTGTGTCATCACGCCACAGTCATGCGTGCCTCAAGGGAAAACAGACAATTCTGTTTCTATTGTTCCAAGTTAAAACTCCCAAGGCAGAAAATATCATGGATGTTTTAAAAAAAAAAAAAATTACATTTATTCACCTTTACTGTGTTTCTACGTTTGTTAGTTTGAACGTGACCCTTGTGACTGAACGGCTGCCTTCTAGCCAGCATGTTTGTTTGTCTGCAGATTGTTGATAGCAAGCGCTCCCCAATCAATTATTGGCCCATGAGGAATGTGACCTCATTCCTTGGGGAAAAAAGAAAAAAAAAAAACCCCAAACAAACAAACAATTATCCCCGAAAGCCTTCGGTCCGTCAGAAGCAACTGTGCACAAAGACGGTCCTCTGTTGGGGACGCTAGCTCTGCCTTGTTATTTCCATCTCGGCTCTGGTTAAACAATCTGATGCAGGTGCTAAATACCGCAGAGCCAGGTTCGTGGCACGTGAAAGGAAATGTGTGTGTCGTTGCTGCAGGGAGGATATCCGTGTCCAACCATGAATAAATACGACAAGCTGTTGTGCGACACGTCGCGCGCAGAATAAAAACTAAGGTCAGGAGAACGTTTGCTTTAAATTTCCAATGCTATTATAGATGGCTACACGAGCAAAGACATCCATCATTAAACCGCAGATATCATTAATGGGTAATGATGAGATACGTGCCGCTGATGTTTTTCATCTAGTGCCATTATGTCACATAATTGCTGCCTGCGCTGTGGCTCCTTTAGGCCTATTTTAGTTATTAAATATTTACATGAAAACAAACCCTTGCGGAAAACAGCCTATTACTAAAAAAAAAAATCAAAAAATCTTTGATGTGTTTGTGCAGTGGAACAATTTGCTAAATAGGACATGCTTTCTGTCACGACAAATGATTGGCACACAGAAAGGGCACATTTGATGTTTGCCTGCTTTCATCTTGCTCTCGTTCCACGATGAGATATATACATCTCTTGGCCTTTTTTTTTTCTTCTCTTTTTTTTTCTCTCCAGAGAAGCCAAATGAATCTAAATGGTCATTTGGAAGCTAGGTTAGTCTTTTAATTAGCTGGAAAGCCGTTAGCCAAACTACTCTCATCCTTTAACCATCCTCCAATCTCCACACGCAGGCACATCCTGCTGTAAATGGTCTGACTGGCAAGGTTCTCACATCCATCCTCTGTGGTGCCGCCACACCGAAGTACATTGCACTCTACGCCAGTATAGCTACAGATAAGATCATCTTTTTTTTCATCCGCGTTAACACCTTTATGTATGGAAGCACTTGTATGTCAACATTTGTGCTCCTAACACACGCAGCGGTGACTGTTATAATTAGTTTAATGTCCAATGAGCAGTTTAACGATCTAATCGGGCCTTTGGGCAGACTCGGGCCTCTGTATGGATTCGCTCAGGTTTCTGGATGCACACCAATCGTTCTCTCCACATACAAAGTCTTTGTGTGTTTTGCAGCCATTGATGTGGCCCCCGTGCGCGTGTGCATGTACGGTCCCTCTCTGCGTGCACGTGTGTGTATATGCAGCATCTGCTCAGCGTCGGCTCAACGGCGCGGTGTGTCAGCGCTCAGGTGCAGCCGCTCTTGTCTCCTGTTGCTGTGATCTTTGAGCTGAGAGGCATTATTAGCAGCCCGCAGCTCTCGTAGCATTTTCCACTCTAATTACATACCCGTCATTAAAATGCTAATTCGTACTGTTAAAGGGGGCAATTAGGAGGGTAATTAAAAAGGCTTTGTTCCACCAGTCTACCTGCGCGAACAGTCTGACCATTGCTGGTCCTCTTCTGATCTTCACTATTTCCATAATGCCTGAGGTCTAATCCTCTTATCCAGGTTCAACTGGGTGTCACTGGCTACTGGTGCAGGCTAACAGATTACAATGTGAAGGACTCAAAATCCAAAGCATTTGATCTGAAGAGTTACTGAAATAAGAAAAGAGCATCGACTGACTGCACACTCAATGACATTTATGTACAGACTAAAATACACAAAATGCCAGTACATACTATCTTCTAATCTCAATCATGTCTGAGTCAATTATTTCAAGCCAGATTTAGAGTAACCTTTCCCATTCTCAGAGGTAAATAAATGGACGACCAGCATCATATACCATCTTTACATTTTTTAAATTCTTTCTCTCTTTTTTGATCACATTTCTACAACTAAACTAAACCTGAAATATAAATATCAAACCAAAAACTATTTTTTGGATCATGTTATGAAGAGCAACAAATCATTTCTGGGACGTGGGCTTATTGAAAGAAAAAAAAAAAAAAGTAAATCATTTCATCCATCTGTGCCATTCAGTGCCAAAAATATCTGATTTCAAACTGGAGCACAAACATTTTGGACAGAGTTTTTTTTTTTTTGTTTCTGGCGAGAGAGAGTGAAACTAACTGTCACACACCAATGTAAATAAATACCGCTGCGTTGTATACAAAGAAATCACACAACGATAGCTTTAAACCCACACGGGATCACACACACACACACACACTGTGTACGTTGTCGTGTGATATCAAACAAAGGACCCCGGTGAATAAGTGCTCCCGTGTTTATCTGTCACCAAGCAGTTCAGTGCAGCCGGTACAGCCAGCGTTAATGGAAGCCAGCGCAGATGGAATCCTCTAAAAATGAGAGATGATGGATTCGCTCCAGCTTGCTGATGCTGCGAGCTCTATTTGCTTTCAGGGCCGGCGAAGTGTCAGTGGTTTAATTTTATAGTGCGTAGTTTTCCCTGATTTCCCTCCGGGAGCAGAGCGCTGCCGGAGAAAGCGAAACATCTGCCGCCACTCAGAAAGCGATATGTATAAAAAAAAAACCCATCATTTCTATCAGTACTAGTTGCAACTGAGTCATGAAAGGGAGCCAAGCGCGCATTAGACTAGCTGCCTTTTACTCCTGTCTCATGTTGGCTCCTGGGGATTGGCAGTCAGAAACCTATTAAAGGATCCTGTGTTTCTGCAGGATTTGTAGCATTTCAAATATGAGCCCTGTGGCAAAAGGTACGATATCAAACCCCACCAAGAATGCCTGCAGACTGTAGCACGATGCTACCATTACAGATAAAGCGGTGCTTTTATCTCACGTCAATGTTTTATTGCATTGAAATAGCCCCCCCGTCTTAGTGGGAGCTTTCAATTGTTTAAATATTATATGACATGGTTAACATTGTTAAATTTAACCTCCTCAAGATGACAAGAGTCAAAACTATATCCGTAGCCTAGAAAAATAAACCCCTCATAGATTGTTGATTCTTATTGTGTAATATAATGTGATGGTTAAATGCAAGAGGTCTGAAATGTTGAATACTTCCACGGTTGATTTGAATCCAATTCAATAAAAAACAATCGTGTAGGACGAGCCCCCGTTATGCATCGCGTCTTCACATTTGCTTTGACCATGCTCTGTCTTAAGTTACCACCGTTGTTTGGATCAGCTTCAGTCAGTTTGTTTCCTCTTGAAGTCAAACTGAGGGGAAAAAATAAGCAGTAGACGTCGTTCAATATGAAGGTCAAACATTCATTTTTTGGAGATAAAATTGCGCAGAGAAAAACTCATCTACGGTCCTCGAAGAAACGTAGCAACCGCTTCCACCTTGATTCCATAAACATCTCAAATCATGTATCTCCTCCTGCTCTGCAGCGTGATTGTGTTTCTCAAAGAGGCCCGTGTGCTTCACCCGTCACCTTTCTGCTGTCTTTCACCCAGGGTTTGCGCGCCGGAGCAGAACTCAAATCACTTAGTCTGTCACGTCTGCCGTCACTTCAGCCAAATCGGACGGAGGGGCCTGCGAGTCATTAGATGGGAATGAAGCAATAGACTGTGAAATGTAATGTGTACAGAGAGCCAGCAAACCAGCGGAGGACCTTCACAGTCAGAACGGAACGGAAAAGGACTGTGTGGAACACGTTTAGTGGTAAACACGTCATGATGAGCCACGTATCATATTGTGTGGTGGCTGTACTCCTGCTTCTGCTTTTCTTCAGCTTCAAGCACTTGAGGGAATACACTTTAAAAGGCACTCGTTTTAAAAAAGCAGGATGATAATCACAGGACTAGTAATCGTCGCTCTCATCCCGGCAACCAGGTGTTTTCCGTCTAAATCGAGCGACCCGACGGCAGAAAGCGCCGTAATAGTAACCGCGGGTGAGTACGTGTTTGAAGTGGCTTAAAGGCTTTCGATGTTCTGTTTGTGTTTCTAACAGAGTCACCGGTGGACTGAATGAACCGTAACACCAGAGGCGAATTGCACCCGCTCGCCGACGCCATTGCTCAGGCTGCTTTTGGCAAGCCCTTTGGTTCCTGAGGCCCCGCCGCGGCCCGACAACTGACAAACCAGGTGTGCACACGTCCACGCGTCATCGTTAGTCTGTCCTTTTAATGGACGATGGCATGTCTTGGTTAATAACAAACCAATGTAAACTAGATTAAAGCTGCAGAACAATAAACGCAGTGCGTAAAAACCCCTCGTGCTCCTTTTTTTTGCCCCGAGAGCAGCTGCTTCTGGGAAATGTTTGCATAAATAATACTCCCATCTCAAGTCTGTCAGGCTCCTCTTTCATTTTCTTGTTTTCCTCTGCACTGTACGGTTTCTTTTTAGTTTTTTTAGTAACCTTTATATCTCCCTTCGAGCATGCCCATGAGCTTGTCTGTTTGTCTCATCATCAATTTCAGGGTCTGTTGTTTGGCTCGTTGTGCAGCTGGACCTCATGACTGACTCGTACCTTGCCAAACCTTGTGCCCTGTGGCATCATGGGGTATTTGAGACAAGGTTGCCATACTTGATAGTGACCCCCGCCTCTCCCCCCTTCTCTCTCTCTGGCTCTTGATTCTGGATGAATGTTATCTGGACCAAATCTTTCCCGCTTGTTAAAAAAAAAAAAATCGCCTCTATTGGAGAATCCAAGAGATGCTGTTTATTTTTTATTTTTTTGTTGCAGATCTCAAGTCGGTCACGGCTCAGATTGGGAGAGGCAAAGATGAAACAAATAAGACAGCTGGTTCCAATTATGGTTTTACTAGGCGCTGATGGGCCAGTAATTACAGGATTAGAAACGTGTAACTGCACACAGCTTTGGGTGCTGCTCTCCAAGTCCAAGAGAGAGAGAGAGAATAGTGCGGGCCGGAGCCAGAACCACTCAAACTGTAATGTTTGCACATTACAGCAGCGGAGGCCTCGCTGGCCAGAGATCTGCGGCTGTGACATTTTGAGAGTTTTGGGCTGTGGTCGTAGGACTCAAAGTCTTCCCCATTCGTGGGCCGATGCAGCGGAAAACCCTTGAAGCTGCTTTCGGGATTTGGACCTGGATTTCTTAAAGCTAGAAACATCAGGACTCCGGTGGAAATCGAATGAATGGATGGTTATCGAGTTGTTCATGAAAAAATGATTCGAATCAACGGCACTACGAATAATAATACATCGGAGGGCCGACTCCTTCACACTATGGATGTGAATTGATGAATTTCAGTAAATCAGAATTTACATATTGAACACTTACATATATAAACTCTGGGTCAGGTTTAAAATTAAGATAATGGCTAATTAATGTCCTATTGTACAAATGTGTATAGCCACTGAGTTAACACTGTACATCACATACTGTATGTGACAAGGAGGAATTACTTTAACATCTGAGAGGCAGTAATAGGCATTGCTTAAATGTATTTCCCTTTGAGCAAAAACCTGCAGGCTGCACAGTAAACAGACATCAGTGGTAACAATCCTCCCAAACTCTCAGCCAAAACTGTATATTTGTATATCTGATGATGTTTGAAGTATTCTTAGTGAACCTAAATAGTGTGACCCTTTATCCTCCGTTTCCCCCCACCTTTCTCTCCATCACCTCCTTTACTTTACTTTACCGCTGCGTGATAAAGACGGAAAACACACAACATGACGATTGCGTAAATAAACAAAAAAACAAACAAAATGGCATTAGATCCAAGAAAGCCAAATCAGAGCGGTGGCGACAGGGAGGACATCATAATGCAGACTGGGAGCTCTAAACCTGACACAGGTTTTCCCCGAGGTCCTAATGGAGAAGAGGAATGGCTGCAGGGGTGGACGAATCAGCCTGACGTCTCTTAATACGTTGTAGACATAAGGGCTGGATGTCTGTGGGGCTCTTTTCTTAAAATGGGGGGCTGCGGACGCTGGTCTGTATTAACGTTGTTTTTTCCTGCCCAGTGTCTTTGGGTTTTGATTTACAGGTTTAACAGTATATGTCAGCTCAATCGATAATAGAAATGGTCATTATTTGCACGCAGGTGCAGAAAAACGTGCATGAGTGCTTGTCTATGTGTGGCGGTAAGCATTTTTCTAACATGCTCGCGTGTGCCTTTGCATTACGCTTGTGTCGTGTGTAGGTATGAAAATCACAATTCAGTTATACATTTCATTACGTGCACACCGGAGCGCATTTTTGTCCAAACGTGCGGCGCAGTTGTGTATGTGTGGTGCAGTCCGTCTCCCTGCTCACACGGGCCGTGAGCAGACACGACACCGCGAGTGAAGACACAAACGGACCTCCGTCCTTCCCGAAAGCCCAAGGCCGATGTCCGCGGCCCCCCCGGGATCCTTCTCCATGTTGTCCCCATGCATCACGTCAGTGAAAGTCCTTCCTCTTCGCCACAGCTCAGCCTCCCTCCGAATAAAGAGCTGCTGGGGAGCATATGTTGTACATGTGACACGTGGTCGGCACTGACACACTTGCGCATGGCCATGCATTCATGCAAACAGAAAGCCCTTTCCTCCATAACCACACACACACACACACACCTTTTCCTCTCTGGCAATCACTACCTGGAAATAACTGCACACACTCGAATAGACCTGAGAAAAGCTATCTAGATCTCAAGTTTAACAAATCACGGTTTCCCCAGAGGCGCATATGATCCCAGCCACCCTCCAGCGCAGAGGCAACAACACCATAGCAACCGGTTGGACTGCATCCAGCATAACATGCATTAGATTCGATGGAGTCAAAGCGCTGGCCACAATCTAATTAAATCTAATGTGTTTGTGTTGTGCGCAGCTGATCAGAGTCTCGGTGGACCGGAGGGAGGGCCGACGCCGAAGGCCAGCGTTTTTTTTGGCCGCTCAGGCGCTCCCTGTAATTGAGGCCGATGAGTTAGCGCGCTCTGACTGGTTGGCTTTCGGTTCTTCTCCAGAAAAAAAAAAAACAGATGTACAAACACAAAGGACAGTGTCCAGCAGGCGTGTTTTGGATCGGGTCTTTTCGACGGTGCATATGTCGGAGCCCGACACGGGGTCATTTTGTGCAGCTGCTCTGTGTGTCCACCGAGCGCGGATGTGGCGTGACAGCCAGACTGGAGCCTCGCGGGCGATCCGTGGTTCTTTCGTCCGGTTCTTGTTCAGCTCTTCTCTGGGTACACATGTGACTGCTGTGTGCGTTAAAGTATGTACAGTAAATATTGACCTGGACGAACGTTTTATGGTCATTGGCGTGGGCAATTGACAGATCAATGATCACTTATGCAAATACAGTCATTTCTTTTTTCTCTCTCTTTCACTCTCTGCTAAACTGCATTGTTGTGGCCTATCAGAAAATAAACGATAAGCCTGATGCCATGTTTTAATTCATAGTAATAATATCAATGTTTATAATGGTTCCGTCAGGTTGAGGCTAGTCTGTTATCACGTGCTCTTTCCTTAGCGTAACCCTTTCAGCAGAGAACTTCAGTTTAATCGTGAGATTACAGTTTCAGCATCTCAAATACTACATTGACAAGGCGGTCTGGACAAAATGACAAGTTGTTTCATATCTTGGTGAATAAAAATATATATCGCACAATATTGCAGGTTTACTGGCAAGACAATAAACAAATGTATATGAAATATCCATAAGCTTTTGTATACTGTTGGGTTGTCATTTAATTAATGAACCAATTATAGATTAAAATTGGGCTGAATATGCTCAGTGACTTTAGACTTTGATGACAGTACTAATATTTCAAAATGAACTTTCATAGCGGGGAAATTGGGATGTTTCTGACATTTTTTGAGTAATATGAATCCATTGAGAAAACAATTTGCATATCATCAGGATTGTCCTTCAGCAGCCACAAATTAATTCATAGAGAGATCTAATCGATGTATTATTTGCATTGTGTCCTGATTGAAGCCAATAACTGAATACAATTATTTGTTTTATGGATGACTTATGAATATGTATGTATCATATATATATATATATATATATATATATTTATAGAACCATTTATATGTGTGTTTGAAGACATACTCCAATTAATTTTTTTGAAAAATGTGCATCCCCACACGGTGAATCACGTCCACCGTGTAAACATGACAACTCATGCTGTGACACTGAGCTTTTCATGCCATGATGAAGCAGAGCCAATCTGCAGCAGAGTGCAGTATTGGACAGAGTGACACACTCCTCTCAGCCTTGTAAAGTACGCAGTGGCTCTCGCAAGGTAACCCGTCTTTCTTGGCCGTCCGTCTCATTCACTTGTAAAACATAGCTATACTTTATAGGCTTGTTACTGCCACAGGGTTACTCTTTTATTTATTAGCCTGTCCACAGCGAATGGATGTGTTTCTGTCTGCGATGTGAACCTCTCGGAGTGAGCCTGACTGCTGTGTTGCTTCCATCAGGGTTGGACAGGAATGCTAATGCTATCAGACAATCAGAACCCTGCCTGTGGCTGGAGGAAACCTGTCTGTTTCTCTGTGTGTGTGTGTGTGTGTGTGTTTCTTTACAATGTAAAAGGAATTTGATTAGGACCATCTCTGACATG
The DNA here is from genome assembly GCF_949316345.1 of Pungitius pungitius. Lineage (NCBI taxonomy): Eukaryota > Metazoa > Chordata > Actinopteri > Perciformes > Gasterosteidae > Pungitius > Pungitius pungitius. The sequence goes on from NC_084903.1 coordinate 19,858,920, forward strand.
TAAATTGTTCCCTTATGCATTCTTGCCTTCAGTAGTCACTTAACAGAAAAGAAAGCACAGGTTACAGATGATATTCCATCTTTACACTTAACAGTTCCAACTGATTGAACTATTTTAATATTGAGGCTGTATCCTTCCAGAGGGCGTTTTGTTTTGGAGGGGGGGGGGGGGGGGCGTACGGGCCACTGCCTGCCACGTATGTTGACTTGATGCATCTTGGCCCGCTCTGAAATAAATGGTAAAAGGGGGGAGCTAATCTTCAACGGCACGCCATCAAAGCTCATTTCCATGGCAGCGCCTCTCTCTCTCTCTCTCTCTCTCTCATATATTGTGCCAGGATCAAACCTGTGCTGGCACAGAACAGTTGCTTCCATTTGACATGCCCCCCCTCTGCTCACCGCAGCGCAATGGCCGCACTGCACTGAGGATTCAGTGCTTTTTTTTTTTCTTCCCCCCCCCCTCCCGACGGTGAGTCCGCAGACCGCTCTGTTCCTGCAGTCGGGTCCATCTCCATTCGGACAGGGAGGCACTGGAGGTGGAGGGAAGAAGGAAAAAGGGGAGAGATTTTAGTGCACTCTCTGTTCTCCGCGATAATGAATGCTTTGTCAGGGAGAATCCATCAACGGTCACTGTGAGGGGAGGAAATGTCAGGGAAAGTTATGGTTTGTTGCCTTTTAACCCACGTGGCTCAGCCCCGCAAAGTAATTGAAGTACAGAAAATGTCATGTTGTTGCACTTCATCTATTTGTGTAGCTGTCTCACAAGATAAATAGAAATATGGCTGTGGCAACACCACAAACAACAAGCGCAGCGTCTGTTGGGAGCCGCGAAGGGTGGGTGGAAGGGTTGGTGTACCGCACAACACAACACAACACAACACACCACAGCGCACATCCCCAATGGTGCAAAGAGAGAATCTCTTCTCTTCTGCTTTTACTGTGCAGTTGCTTTTCATCCTTGCGCCTCTAAATAGCTTATTCGTATTTAGACCCGAGTGAAGATTCGGGGCTTAATGGCTGCAGTGGTTTTGAACGCAGTTGGTTTCTGTGTGATACGGACAGGAAGGGGATGAGGTAAAGAACGGGGAGAAATCTGTGTACGCCGTGAGCGCACACCCTCTCCGAGCTGTTCCCCTGTGACAAAGGATCGACGTGATGCTCGAAAAGAGTTGCAATTACTCGATTTCAGAAACACTGTCCGAACCGAGTGCTATTTTTAAGCATCTTTTGAAACAGCCACATATAAATAAACCACCAAGCATTTAACTCCTAGTAAAATAGCTATAAGACTATTAAACTAAATTTACCCGTTTAAATACACTCACCTTCATCTTCGCCCAACAGTGTACCCGTTCGTGTCGGACCGAGAGGCCGGTGGAAGATGGCGCGGACGCATTGCAGCCAGTTATAATTGGAGAGGGCCTGTCCGTCTCTGTTGTTTAGTGATCCATGGATGGACCCTCTCCTCCAGTTGGAGGTAGCAGGGCTTGAATGACACCTCCACGTTAGTGAAAGCTGCACAGCCTCAGACTGATCAGCCTCTTTAACTGCTGAAGCCTTCCCTTCTTCCAGCCCGCCTCATTCCAGATCCAGAGCCAGAAATAGCTGTCGGTGTCGACCCAACTAGGCTCCTGGAATCCATCGTCGGGGGAGCAGGGGGGGTCGACATTCTTTCTGTGAGTAATGGGAGAATGTGTGTGGCTTCATCTCCCATCCATCCCGGGTATTGTTTGACTAGCTTGCCTCAACAACGTAAACGCTCCGAGTCAGAGTTCACCGAGGTCATGTTCGGTGTCTGTTGACGCGGAGAAAAGAGGGAAAAAAAATATTATTTTAGTGGTTTTCAAATTGATGAAGACTGAATCAAACAAGTGCTGTTCCTCCCGAGGAATGGGGCATCATCACATGATCACAGCTGTGAGCAACCGATGTGTTTTGATTCTGGCACTGGGTTTTAAGCAACGCACAATGATTTGACTCAAATGTTATGATTGGAAGGATGAAAAAAAAAAAAAAAAAAAGAAATCTGCAATCATCAGTAATTGTTACCCGGAATGAAATTGATTCACACTCATCCGAGCATGAAATAACATTGGCAGATGACACTGCCGTTACTGTGCCTGAAACACAACACAATTTGTGCAGAGCAGAGACACGTGCATTCATACCTCCGGATGATTAGTCGATGCAAACTGTCAAACCAGGTGAGGCTGTTCAAATATGAATTATCCCCAAATGGAGCTGAAAGAAAAATGTATAATCTCTACCACAGCTTTTCTCAAGGGTGAGTAAGACTTTGAGGGCTCTCATCGGTATATACATATAGTATATTTTTATTATGACAAAGCTATTGTATATAGACAGCGTTGTCAAATACACAACAATAGTATTATAACACCTTAGAATTCCAAAATGGTCACAATGGATAAGACTCAAATCTTCTAAAAGAAACATAACTTTATATATTTAAAAGCAAAACATCGTAAGACAATATTTACACACCCATATGTAGTGGGAACTGTTATTGGTTGCTGCTGTTGTCATTTCCCCATTTCCATAGGGGCTCTAAAGACATGATGAGAAAATCTTCAATCCTTGTTTTGAGCAAAAAGGCATTCTAAAGTTCAACTGGAGATACTATTCGGCTTCAGCAATCTCATTTAGCCAGATCAAGTGGGTTTCTTATGAAGTTACAGTCTTTTTATTACCCAATTCCCAATGTGTCTCCCTTGCTAACCCAAAGAAAGATAGTGGGAATTGTGTAATAAAAACTGCAATATTGGAAAATACCCTGTCGATTTGGCCAACTCGGACCATCTAAGACTCATATTAGCTTTGGCTGAAGTGTAAAACGACTTTGAGGATGAGTGAACGAGGACTTTCTCCCCCCATTTCAAATGAATCCAGTTAGACAGGGAACCCTTCATGGTCAGGATGGAAAGTAGGAACAACAGCAGATGAATAGTCTACATACAGTATATATCCGTGAGTATCCTTTTAAAGCTTAAAACAATTGACTGAATCATCGTCACATTGTGTGACACTTGATGTGTGTTTTACGTGTAATTGATGTGAGCAGCAGCCAGGCCGTCCACACGCAACGTCTTCCTGCGTTCGTACTGAACAATGTGCCAGTAATGTGAACAAACTTGTTCAGACAATGAATGAATGGATGGATGGGGTGGTATTTTAAAGCCTACGCCCCGAAGCAAGGAGAAAGACTCGCAGCGTGAACACTTTTATCGACGCATATGAACTTTTTCCGATACGTGGCCCGCTGCATGGAGAAATGGCGCTGCGGCGGAGGGTTGTTGGGTGCCTGCAGGACATGAGTTCTAGCCCTCTCAGCCCAGTGGCTCTCTGGTGTCAACAGACTGACCTGATTCTGACGTCCTGCCTCCAGCCATCCAGTCTAGAATCATTGAGCACAGCTCCTCTCATGTACAGGCGGGAATTGCGCAGACTTTGAACTTCGCTGGCCACTCCCCCCTCCGTTTTCTCTTGAGCCAGGCATTAAACAGGCAGACCCACAGAAACCCATTCGACTACATGGTTTTGTTCTGATTAACCAAAGGGAAGGTGCACCCTTTCAGTATTCATTGGACATTGGAGAATGACAGTGAGAAGAGAGTTGATGATCTACAACAAATATATGAGCGGGAATCCAACAGCAAAATAAGTACAATAAATGTAACTCATTAAATACTTAAATAGGGACTGTGGTAAAGGGAAATCAGGACCCTCTTCCACTGAAACAAAGAGACTCCACTTAAGCAGAGAGTTTCAAATGACAAGACAAATTCAAAATGACATATCTTTGAGATTTTACTTGATAGAATTAATAAAAATAATAATACATTTTATTTATATAGCGCTTTTCAAAATACTCACAGACGAGTTGTATGAACAGTTGACTATTTACTATATGTTTACAGCAGGAACTTATATAGTGACAACAAAATAGGCCATTTATCAGTGTCTCCATATCAATATCTATTAGGACCTCTACAAACTCAATGTTACTGCCCTGCTGTTGGAAACTGTGGCATAAAAACATTTACATGAGTGTTACCATCTCTGTCGTTATAAGGGAGAGAGCAGGGTACGTTTCAGATGATTAGACACCCTTGCATGAGGGTACAAAGAAATTGCAAGTGGGAAAAGATGATGCCATCTTCGTGACATCAATCATTCAGACAAAAGTCAGCAGCAACGAGTCAGTGAGATATAAGAAGCCATCATCGCTGTTAGCTCTCTCCACTAAATGTGGAGCTCAGCGTGGAGGCAATCACTCATTCATTGATTTGTTCACATTGTGTTAGGCAGTTTTGAATAAACCAATTACACAACATGCATTACAACCAAAATGAACAAAGGGGCTTCCAACTGTTTGGTTTTAGCTGCCTTCAACTACTCAGAATACGTTAAAAAAGCAGAAGTAGTTAATTTAGACTATTTAAAGGCTGGCAGTGGGTGTAACCCCCGAGAATAATGTAACTGAAGCTTTTCCTGTCATTTCTATTCTTGCCCTTCATGGTTATTGAAACTAAAGAGAGCGTTCTGGTAGGAGACGGGACGTAATGCCACAGATTAACAATGTCATGCTACTTCAAGTGGGTAAAGCAGTTTTTACATTTTTACCAACATTGAATGTGTTCAAGTGCAGTCTCCATACAGCACACACTAAGACTGCAGTAGTAGTAATCTTGTGACAGGATATTGTAATAAATACCCTAAATCCAGATATTAATGAACCGATTACCGATTAATCTTCAGAGTCAAATGATGCACTCGCATTCAGTCAAATTAATAATTCAAAGATCTCCTCCATTTGAATGGTATTGACTTGGTTAATGTGTACACGGTGAGATACACCGTATCTCGATCACCCTGTCAACAGAATGGGCTCAATCCCACGAGTCTCCATTGTCTCTCCTGGAAATTAGTGGGGGAGGGAATTAAAGTACAAGGTTAATTAAGAGAGAGCTTAAATCACAGCTGCTAATCACTGCAACTCACATACTGAGAGCTGCGCTATCTCAAGTCTTTTTTTTTTTTTTTTTGTTGGGAGCGAGGATCGTAGATGTGGATCCACAGAGCAGTGCTGGCAACAATAGGTGAGAGGCTCATTAAACTGCTGACATTACATTAATTCGCTCTCTATAAACACGACGCAGCGGCAATGAAGTCAGGGAGACGTTTCCCACTCAAAGTTACTCTTCATAGTTAAATTAGAGGTCACAATGTGGGATAATTATGCATCGGCACTGGTGAGTTGAGCAGGATGTGTGTGTGTAATGGATTTAGCCGTTATACGAGTTCAAGTGCGTGGAAGGATTTCACTGTCCGTAAATACCCGTGTTTGTGCTACTTTTTGTTTTTGTTTTTTTTGTGAAAACTCCCTGACCTCTTGTTAGGAGGGAAAACATTAATGGATTTGGTATGTCGTGTTTACAGTGAGGCCAAATGACCTTTGCAGGCACAATGAAAGCAAGTCACATGAGATAAAACATGTGACTTGCAAGTGGTTAAATGCCACCCATTACATTTCTCCTCAGAATATAAAACACTAATAGTTATCTTAACTAAATCCGCTTATGTTACTAGTCCACGATTGATGTCTACTCGCGCTTAGTGTGTTTGTGCAAGACACCTGACTTTCTCTCTGGCTGAGCAACTCTCGCCTCATCTGGATCTCGTTGTTGCCAGGTTTTTCTAAAAGTTGTTGCCATGTGCAGGTGGGAAACATGAAATACCAGGGAAACAAAACCTGACGCTTCATTCCCCTCCCGTTCATGGGGGCCGGTCGGGGTTGCGCCGCACCAGCTGCTCGAGGAGCCCCCAGTGTGGGAAAGTCTGTCCTCGGCTAATGGAAGACAAACACCTCGGAGAGCGGTAGAGATAGCATGAAAACGATTAAAGCGTGACCCAGATTCTGTTGTGTCTCTGGCCTTTCACTGCAGTTGACATACAGGAGGGGACCTTGCTTATGGAAACACTGAAGAAACAGCGGATGCTAATGAAGACAAACAACCTCGTCCCAAGGTGCAGCTGGCTCAGGCTTGACATGATGGGAGAAGGAAAGTGCTCCTCAATAGACCCATTGTTTTTTTTCCAATAAAAAGCAATCCCAAAAACTCTTTAAAAAGTCCTCTTATATACTGAACCGAACATGCAGCCTGAAAGATGCCTTTTTTCTATTATGAATGCGATGGGTGGGAAGCCCATGACAACATTATACAGTTCAATTTCTTTAAAAGGCTTTTATGGAACTTCTGTGTATGCATTAGTCTCTTAAAATGACACGGCCTCTAATAGGACACACTCCAGATACCAGAACCGTATTTAATTGTGTGTTTTAACCTATTTGCCACACTGCTTTGTTGGCGGAATCTGATCCTATTTATGTCTTCAGCAATTACAGCACCGTGCCTGCAGAGCTCTTTTTGTCTCTGTCAGTATCCATTGGTCTTTTGGAGGGATACATAGCTAAAAAATATATATATACATATATATATTTTTAACTCTCTGATCACCAAGCGTTTACTCCAGCTGAGCTCTCAGCAGTTGAAATCTGCCAATTGACATTTAGTTTAGTACAAATAGACCAATCAGGTAGTGCTCATTGTATTTTGTGCACCCTTTTGCATCTCAGATTTTCACTGTTGAGAGAGGTGAAATGGAGAGAGAGAGAGAGAGAGAGAGAGAGAGAGAGAGAGAGAGAGAGAGAGAGAGAGAGAGAGAGAGAGAGAGAGAGAGAGAGAGAGAGAGAGAGAGAGAGAGAGAGAGAGAGAGAGAGAGAGAGAGAGAGAGAGAGAGAGAGAGAGAGAGAGAGAGAGAGAGAGAGAGAGAGAGATTTTGATTTTGAAAAAACCTTTATTTTTACATTAACTAATAACAATATGTATACAAATTAGACAGGTATATAATATAAAATTTATCTAGTAATCAGTTTGGACGATCTGGACTCCGCCGCACTCCTCCAGCATCTATTTGTCCGCGGGTCGCCCCGCACACGATCCTCCTCAGCCAGGCTGACGCCTCACTCTGTCCCGGTTGTGCTCCCCCCTTCTCTGTTGAGCTTGAGGAGGAGCTTCCTCAGCCTGAAGACCTCCTGTTGGGTGAAGTCTCCTGCGCCTTTCTTCGTACTGCCGTGTCGGGCGGAGCGAGCAAACTTTTCCAGATCGGAGAAGTACTCCTCCAGCTTCACTCCCCTCTCGTTCTTGGTGAGATGCAGGAACTCCTTCACCTGCCCCACCCCGTACCTCCTGGAGACCGTCCCACCTGAGGAGACACTGATGGAGGAGCCCCACCCCGAAGAGGAGTCGGACTCCCCACCCCCCGCCTCCCCTCTGCTCGACACCCCTCCCCTCTTTGCCTGAGAGCCTCCTCTACTGGCCCTCGTCTTTCTCTTCAGGTGGGGGACCTTAAAGCCCACCCCCCCTTCTTCCATCTCCTCCTCGCTGTCGGAGACCCCCCTCTCACGAACGGGCGACCCCCGAACTCCTTCACCATGGTTCTCCCGACTCACCCCACTCATCCCCTCTTTCATACGGTCACACACGAGACTCGCCCACTGGGCTGCATTCACCTCCCCATTCACACCTACATTCACCCCCTCCCTCCCGTGATCGATCAGCTGGGCTTCGCCCATCCCCTCCCCCACCTGACTGACCGGTTGGGCCCCACTCACCCCTTCACCTGACTCCCCGCCGGCCTTCTGAGCCCCACTCACCCCTTCACCTGACTCCCCACCGACCTTCTGAGTCCCACTCACCCCTTCACCTGACTCCCCACCGACCTTCTGAGCCCCACTCACCCCTTCACCTGACTCCCCACCGACCTTCTGAGTCCCACTCACCTCTTCACCTGACTCCCCGCCGGCCTTCTGAGCCCCACTCACCCCTTCACCTGACTCCCCGCCGGCCTTCTGAGCCCCACTCACCCCTTCACCTGACTCCCCACCGACCTGCTGGGCCTCACCAGCCCCCCCTTCCTCCCTAGCACCCCCGGCACCCTCCCGGTTCTGGTTCTGAGAGGAGGGAGTCTTCACTGGGCAAGACCTCGCCAGGTGTCCCTCTCCACCACACCGGAAACACCTCCCATCGTCCGATGTGGCGAACATGACATAGTCGAACCCGTCGATCCTCACCTTGATCACCAGGTTGAGAGCCTGGGTCTTGGTGAGGACCATGTGGAGCTGTCTCCTGTGAGACACCACATGTCTCAGCAGAGGAGACCTACACCCTGAGGACACCTTCCTCATTTGGGACACCACCGTCCCGTGCTTCACCAACTCGCCGAGCAGCGCATCGTCCGGTACGAACGGCGGAACGTTCGACACCGTGACTCTGACCGCCGGCTCGGCGAGAGGCAGCACGGGAACGAGGGTGCCGCGCACCACCACGCCGCTCGCCACCACCTTACGCGCCTTCTCCACGCTGTCCACGAAAATAACCACCGCGTGGTTCATCCGTGCAGCGGACTTCACGCTACCGTGACCCACCAACCCCCCCACGGCCAAGCCACAGTCCTCCACGGAACACGCGAAGCACGGCGCGAGCTTCACGCCGTGCTTCCGCGTTAGCCCCGCGAGGTTCATCTGTGCGTGCTGCACGCCGACCGGCCACAAGCACGCACAAACTAAGACCGACAGAAAACAAAAATCACACACACACAATCACACCATAAAAACTCGTAAATAAACGAAATTCCAGCTCAAACGGTCACAATCAAACAATTCACCTCACGCTCCGCTCACTCCGCACTCCTTCCACTCAGAGAGAGAGAGAGAGAGAGAGAGAGAAGGAGAGTAAAACATAAAAAGAGCAGAAGCCCCTTGATGTTTGCTAGTGTTGTAGCAGTGTGTGATGGGAGTCTAGGGAGAGACGCTCACATCCCAGCGGGGGTTCAACCCCCGCCTTTAGTCGCAAACCTGCCCCGGTACTCTGGTGGGTTGACATCAATAAAAGGCATGGATGATACACGGCTGATCAGGCTTTCTGCTGAATGGACGCTTGAGCCTTAAGCCCTGCTGCTAACAGCATACAATGTAGCATGTAGCATTTAGCATCAAAACAGAGATAAGGAGTACTTACCCCTTTATTGTTATCCCTATGCAATCCTCCTCCTCTGGAACATATTCCTCTGTGGGGGGGGGCTGTCTTTTAAAAAAATACTCATCTCTCCAAAGATGTCAATCCCTCCCCTTTGATTCATATCTCGGCCATAACTGCTACTTCTATTTGATTTCATTTTTTCAACCCTTTCTGTTTTGCAGGGTCATAGAAATACTACAAAAGCCTTTTGGCTTTGCGAAAGAACATTTGATACATGCAAATGCATGTGATGCTTGATTCATTTTAAGTTCCTCTAGAAAACTTTGTAATCTAAATATTGATAATGCAGAGGTTAGTGAGCCTCATTTGCATACACAAGCAGTACACTGCCAGAGTAATCCTTGTTACAAGGAATTTAATTAGCAAATATTCCAGCAAGAATATAGAATCCCATTCCAAAGAGTTTCTAGCAGCAAGTGATGCCATACGTGCCTGGAATGAACAATAGTGTATTTCTGCGGATTGCCAGTAGGGGGCACTGATATAATACAGGAGCCTGCAAATCTGTTATGCCTGGCTGGCCCACAGAGATGTTTGCAGTAATTTAGTTCCACTGCCAATATATAAATAGGAATTCTGCTGTTAGCACAAAGGAGCTGGGGGGGAAACATACTGCAGAATAAATGCGAATTGCTCCCCTGCTCCCATTTCAACATCAAAGTAATCAAGGAAAACAAGCTTTTTTAATCGAAAGTATGCAATTAGAATAAAGCAGAACTGTCCTGGCTGTGCACATTGCCAGAATGAAGAGATTAAATGGGTGAAGAGAGAGGGGAAGTACAATCAGTGTAGCGGCAGCCTTCGGACTGCAGTCGGAACAGATAATGTAACACCTTTCATTTGTGTCCCGTACTGCCACGCCAAAGACCAGGTCGATTCTGAAAGATCCGAGCGCAGAGAAAATGGCAATCATTAGACAGCAGAGTGAACACTTTGTAGAAAAAGGCCACCGATAGAAGGATGCTTTTTTCATACTTGGTTACGGCACTGTGATACCTGAGATTTTAAAAAGACCTCATTGTCCTGCCTGCTTACTGAGTGACCAATGCACTTCTACTCCTTCCCCAAGAGGAATTGCACAGAATAAATAACAATGTGTGTTTCAAGGAATTGTCAAGAGAGCATGGAAAATTGTCGGTTAGTATATATATATATATATATATATAGCACAAATTTGTTTCTGGTGCATTTTGCCATGTACAACCTGCCCCCACCTTCCCCCCCTCTCAACCTCACACAAACTCAACGTAGCTATCTATAGGCACACCCCATGCTGTCCTATCCTATGCAGTGGCAAAACAATGATAAACATTTGGCTGCTATAGAAGGTCTCTGGAAACCAGCCAAGCTGAATGGGCTGTTTTGTCTCACTGAACAATAGCTCTGCTAAAAGTCCTTAACAGCTGTGCTATGCTCTGGGTTCCCCGCGGAGCAAAAACAACATACTGGGAAGTGTATCTTTGTGCAGTTGTTCATTTCTTATTCATCTGGGTGCTGCAGCGTGATCGAAGACTTTTAAAATGTAGTCATCTGTTTGGTTTTTTTTCTCCTTAACGAAGAGGGAAAAACAATTCATTTCAAGTCTGTGCTGGATCTTTTGTGACAAGACTATCAAGTAGCATTTGCAATTACTACCACTTTGTACGACGTCTGCTGGTGGAACAGTCGCAGTAATACCTGTGTCGGCTTGAATAGTATTTAGGAATCAAGTCCTTTTTTTTTTTTTTTTTTCCCGGTGCTTGATAATCTCAGAACTAGATCTTTCCATCTCAGCCAGGATGTGATGGCTTTGCACACCAAGAGAATTGTTTCACTTTGGATCTCCGTTCCTGTGTCTCTACCTGTTAGCATTATCTTAGAACTCCATCTGTTTTTATCTCTGTCTCTCTGTCAGGATATGCATCCCACCCAGGAAAATGGAATTATATAGAATGCAGAATAAAAGTAAAAGTAACAATGAAGTTGGCGTTGGGTGGTCTTGCTAACGTCACAGCTTAGCTTGCGCCTTTTAATTGAAATAAATGTAATACCGGGTACCGACAGAAATACAAATAAATAGCAAACTTGATTTGCAATACTAGCCCTGTGAGTTGCATGGACATAAATACAATGAATAGAGCATACGCGTCGACGTTGCATTGGTTTACACCTGCCTTCTGTCCTCACGCTGCACGTTGACGTCAGGTGGACCGGTCACCGAGGCCTCGCTGTGTACAGGTCAACTTTCGCTCTTCACGGGCGTGGACCTACCGGCTGTCATCTCACATCGATTTCTCCCCGAAGCCCAGTGTAATAAACACTTGAGAGAGTCTCAGGTTTGGTGATGTGTGAGTGTAATGAGGCTCCGTCGCATGACTGACAAGTAACGCCCCGGCCTCTTCTCCTGTGATTCAGATGATCCCTGTGGAAACCACGTCCGTCTTCTGGTCCGCTATGGCAGTCATTACTGTGAGAGTCCGCTCTCGATGCAGCCAAAAAAGCGCGTCCCTCTCGGAATGAAAAAGTATTATTGCATTTCATGAGGCAATACCAGGGTTTTCTATTTTTACCTCATCTAATGCAATTCATATTGTGTCCAGAAGTAGTAGATAGGTCTCCGCTTACTTGGGAACTGCCCATTAAACATCTTTTTATTTTAAGTGTCTATTTTTGGGGTTATGTGTCTTTTTCGTCGTCTTTTCTTTGTGGCTGAGTTTTTGTGTTTTCATCTCGGCGGGCACATTATTTTATGCTGTGTTAACTGTCAATCACCACGGGGGAAAAAAATGGAAGTCTGTGCCAGAAAATAATAACTCAAACAAAAACAATAATACAACTTCAACATGTCACCTTGCAAACTTGTCACTTCCGTGTCTTCTTATTTAGACCGTTATGTTCAGCGAGACAGCACTTAATTTCCAGCTATGGTTTCACAGAGTACAGTTTGTCTTTAAAAGTACTTCAAAAAAATAACAAATGGGCGGTGCATTGCAAAATGGGAACTACATAAAGGCAACTTAGCAAATAGAACTAGAATAGAACTATATATTACTACTGTTAAATATACCTTAAAAGTGAAAGTATAGCAAAGACAATGCTTGGAGCTGTATGTCATCATGTCATTTGTTTACACATATTTTGCGTATCTGGATCTGGGGCCTGTTTCAGAAAGGAGGTTAAGTGAAAACTCTGAGTATGTTAACCCTGAAATGAGGGAAACTCTGAGTTTTCTGTTTCAGAATGGGAGGTATGTTAAACCTGAGAAAGCAGAGTAAGTCAAGCCTGTTTCAGAAAGAGAGGTAACTTATACTCAGAGTCAGTTACCATGGCAACTTACTCTGTGAACCTAACCTGGTCGGGAGCAGGTTTTCTTCGGGAAACCCAGAGTTTATTTCGTCTCCTCCCCTTTTTTAAAGAGGAAGTGGTATTTAATCACCTCATTCATTCTTTCGGTATTCATTCATTGCGCACATTTCAGTCACGCAGAGCGCATCAAATCAAGTGAATGAAATGGCATGTCCTTTTATGGACGATCCTGTGGATGAAGAGGCTGCATTAATCCGTAGGGAGTTGCATTTACGTCGGGAGAGGATTTTGAGACCCAGAGTGGATTTTTTGTCATATCCATATTCATTTTTATTTGAGCGGTACCGTTTTTCTTTACAGTCAATAAGATACATCCATAATCTCATCCATCCTTACATCAGAAACATCAGCCATCGCGGCCGTGCTCTAACATCCGAGCAGATGCTTTGCGTTGCATTACGTTTCTTTGCAAATGGTAGTTTTCTGTATAACATTGGGGATGCAGAACATATCAGTAAGGCTACTGTTTGCAGAGTTGTAAGGAAAGTGTGCCTCGCTCTTAAGCGCTTTCTCCGAATTTTTGTGCTGTTTCCTGGGCACAAAGCCGTGAAAGCCATCAAAGAGGAGTTTCACAGGATTGCAGGTCAGTGATGTATAAATCGGTTTAAATGAGGCTAACCTGATAAATGACGTTCAGTTAAGAGCATATTGCTGCGACCCCTGGAAGTAAACTAATAATAGAATTCCTTTTAGGATTTCCGAATGTGGTTGGATGCATTGATGGCACACATATTCCCATCATTGCACCTTCCGAAAATGAAGCGGACTATGTCAACAGGAGGTCCATCCACAGTATTAATGTGCAGGATTGCACCTACATGAAAATTAAAATTAGGTTGAATAACACACTGTTCTTCCAGTTTCACTTCTGATATTATAACAGTTGGGCAAGTCACTTATATTACTAACTACAACTGGCTTCTTCAACAGTGTAATTAGATTAATGTAATAATGACTATCTCTAGAAAGTATTGGTCTACTTATTACTAATTACTTTCTAAATCCCATATCAACTTCAACCACTTGAACAATACAAGGAGAGACAAGAAACTGCACTTTTAATGCTTTCAAATAAACATTATACAATTGCATGAACTATTCTTGAAAAAATATATCTTTTAAATTTGATGTTAAATCCACTATTGTTTTATACAGAATTGCTTTATAGTTTATGCAGCATTAAATGCAATTACATCAGATTTTACTTTAAATTACGGAATTAAATTAGTTTTTAGATTACATAGAAATTAATTACACACAACACTGTATAACAGTAATTCAAATGTAAACTTACGCATTGACTCGAGCAGCTATTTTCTCCCAAGCTAACTCTCTGTCCTTCGCCGCTGCAGCCGTGTTGCTTTTTTTTAAAAATATATGTTCGTACTCTCCATATGCTTGCATAAGCACATCCAGTTCTGCTGGTGAAAAATATGAAGACCTCTTTTTGTCTGGCGCTGTTGCCATGGTGACTCGTAATATCTGCGCTCCATTGATAATGGCTTTTTATAGTTGTGGTGCACGCGCTTAACTCAGAGTAGGTCAACTCAGAGTTGATTGAACTAACTCATTTCAGCTGTTCTGTAACCGAAAACTCAGAGTTTCCCATCTCAGGGTAAGTCAACTCAGAGTTCAAGTTTTAACTCAGAGTTGGTTGAACCTCCTTATTGAAACAGGCCCCTGGTCCAGGACTTTTTCGCCCTCCTTGCTATTGTAAAAACCCTCCCATCCCCACATTTAGAGATCTTAGACAAGAATCGACACTATTGTAAGTCATTTGACTGGATCAATGAGCTGTAGAGCTCTGTCTACGTAAAACACTACTTTACCTCGCGTGTTGTTTCCGTTGATTAACAACTTGTAATTTGAAGGTCAAATATACTGACTATCTTCTACACTGGACACCTGCATGTGATTTAGACACATGCATTCATTATTTTGTTGCACTTGAAAGAAATACAAAGTGCTGACAAAGCTGTTGTGGAGCAGTAAGAGGAACGTTTTGAATTAAGCTGTTGCTCTTAACGGGAGAAACTGTGGCTCTGATTAGTGTCTTTAAGCTGGAATTACTACCATTTTTTGAATGCTTGAAGTGTAAGTCAATTTCGACAGATCTGCTCATCGGCTACATTTTGCTAGCTTTATGGTCATTAAATGCTTTCAACACAGTTTATTTGAAATCTAAACTTGAATATGTGCAGTATTCAATCTGGATCACTATACTCGTATTAGACTGGTCCCCTGCAATAGCTGGTTGAAAGCAGGTTGAAGGCTTTGCTGTTTAGTAGAAGGACCCATGATGTAAATTCACCCATTTTCATCAGTACCTGAGGTCAAACGTTGGGACGATTTATGTCTTACAAATATGTTTTTAATGGATCCCTCTTGTCCCTGTGCATCTACTCATGTGTTGTTTATGTTTTGGATACAACACGACTGATCGAAGTGGCGTGATGCATTCCTTTTAAACGTTTTCCCTGCTCCTATTGTACCACATTTCATGCAAACTCGAATCCGGGCCCCTTTTTGCTGTGATTCAACAGTGCTGGCAACCGCACCACCCCCGCCTTTAAACAACCCCTTTTGACGTCATTTAAATATGGAGAAATGATATGGAGTCGGTCCCTGGGCCCAGGTGCATGATGATCTTTGGTTTATGGTAATGTAAATGTTTATTACACTTCTTAATATGCACATTATCGCGAGGTTCTCTGTTGACGTGCGGTGCTGCAGTCCGTGTGTAGAACTTTACCGGTGTGCATGCGCATGAAAAACAGCACGCAGGTGCAGTCACAACAAAGAAATAATAAAAACAACTCAGTCGACCCAATTATTCTTTTTTTCTACACAACAATCATTTTAGAGTTGAACTTTTTTATTCCCTCAATGCCCGAGCTCACTGGTAAGCAGCTGAAACACAGCGGCCACACACGGCACTGCGCGCGCCCTGCAGCCTCGGCCCCCTGCTCCCCCCCCTTTATCATATGCACCAATCGTACCTTTCACTCCCAGAGCGAGGGGACCTCATTAAGGCAGGTTAAGACAAGCCACTAATGGTTCCTCTCAGCGCTAATAACACGGGGTCACCAAATATTACACACTGCTTTGTTCCATCCATCCAGCTATTTATCATGTATTATTACCGGCGAGGTATCGTGATACCACTGCTATAGTCCATAACGATGTACCCATGGAAAAAAACGGCGCGTTAGCAGGTGACTTATTACGGGATGGGATCCCACCACCTGATGAATATTTCACTGAAAACTGAGTTACGTGGAGTAGCAAATCAGTGTCAAGCTGTGTTGGGATTTTTGCTTCTGAATTAAACATATTATCGTGTATGTTACAAGAAAAGGGATGCAGCAGTGATCACCTTCACGAATAATTGTATGAATACCTTTGATGATAATTGTACACTAAATATATCCACATAATATTAATCCAGTTAATAAGTGGGGCCTCCACTATTTGCTTTGAAGCCAGTTTATGTCTTTCATTGTTATTTTCCAAACCATGTGTGCTATCTTTATTTCATTAAAGCAAAGGTCTGTTTCCGAAATGCGCAAAATTCAGGGTTTTCATATTAATCAGTGTTCCTAATATTCAGAGGCAAAGGGCCAATACTCAGTAGCTTTTCAACATCTGCTTGGAATTTGAAGCTTGTTGTGATATCACATGCAGACCTTCTCCAAACTTCGGAATGTTTGCCTCAATAATGCCTCGTCCACGTTGCATCGCCAAGCAGGCAGGCCGATGTGATTTAGCATAATTTGAATAATGCCATTCATGGAAATGTGCACGTGTGATGAAAAATGTAATGGATCCGGATAACAACTGGTCTTCAATTACAACAGCTACCTCCACGACTCTGAGGCCTCAATCGTGACATGGCTAAAATCATTACTGTACTAACGTTTTTATTGGACTGAATGAATTACTATGGATATATCTATTGTGGGCTACGTTTCCCCTCATTGAGACCAAGTTCTTCCAACTCAAAATGGTTGCTGACATGGAACGAGGGATGTCTAATTTGACAATATTTACGGTGGCTTATTTAACATCAGAGTTTGATCATGACATTTTTTAAGAGAATACATTGAAATTGCATATTGAGGCATCCTTCCATTGGTCACTGAAGGATGCTTTGTCTTATACTGCAGTTTGTCAAACCTGGAAAGAATCTGGTGGTGTTGTGCTGATATAAGAAATGTAGAAATCATTCCTACAAGGATTCAGGCCAGGCCCACAAGAGCCAGGGCACTTCAAAAAAGCTGCTCTAAATTTACCATCAATCTCAGTTTTCTCATGAATGTGGCAACAAATTACATAACGTTTTCAAAATTACAAGCTCTCAAATCCCCCGAGCTGAAAACGGGCTGATCCATTTACAAAAAAATATTCCACCATCAACCATGTTTAAGAAATGTATGACTTTGTATAGAAGTGATTTTCTTGCAGGCTGCGCCTGCACCACTTATTGCAGATGTGGGATTAGAGTTGATTTACATAACTTTCAGCCAGCGGTGCAGTTGATACCCATAAAGCAGGACAAGCCGTTCTTTATTATAATGTATGTTGTTGAAACCGGGGAACTCGTCAATAATGTTTTCATATTTTTGCTTTTTCAGATGTTATGGGTGTGTGTGTGGGCGGGGGGGGGGGGGGGGGGGTAGTAATGCAAACTGATAGCTCTTTAAAAGTTCTCCTTATCTATCAAAGCAGTGCATTTACACTGACACCGCATTCCAGTTTAGAGTTTAAACTGCAGTCTCACTCGTTATTAGCGTAGGTCCTCTCCCCAACAACTATGAACACCAGAAGCCTTTGGTTGATTCAGGGCTCACATGTCCTATTTGACTCCTGCAATCCCCTTCACATCATCTGTAGCTCTCCAACCTTGCCTCTGGGTGTGTGCCAGTGAACGTGTGATAAATGTTTGGTGTTTCGCCCCAAAAATAATTTAACCCGATCATATGTCCAATCAAGCATTGCAGGCCGAGGAGTCTCGTTTTTCCCTTTGCCCTCACGTCCTTGGAGATTACAAGACCAATTAGACTGCTGTTTCCTGACATTCTCCCATCAAAGCTGCGAAGCGATTGATTTTATTTTTCACATCAAAAGGATATTATTTTTCTTGTTTCTCCTTTCAAATCAACATCTCCACTGAGGGTGTGTGAGTTTTTTCTCTTTCATTTTGCTTTTCATACCCAGAGTCAAAATCTTCTTTGAATCCAGCCATAATGGAAATGGCAAAGCAGACCAAAGACAACAAGGAGAGTAGCACTCCAGAGATAGCAAATTGTTTCTTTCTATCATCTTTTTTCCTTTTGCGTGTCATTGCTTATTATTTCAACACAATGTGTGAGAAAAGCAAAACCTGAAGGCAGCACCTAGTATTTTTTTATGGGGGGCACCTCGCTACACAACACCAGTAGAGGCGAGTAGAGGTTTAAAAAATGTAGGATCCGTGTGCATTATAGATAATAATGTTTTAAATATAAGATCTCCGTTACTCCTTTGAGACTTCTGTCGGTCTGGTTCTGATTTATCAGAAGTGATTGATCTCAGCCGGATTCGGAATTTTAAAAAAAAAAGGGGGAGAGATTAATCCCAGGTTGACATAAACAAGACAGCTGTGATGAGTATACGCACACTGCTGAATTATACAACTGTATGTCAATATATTCTGAAAATAACAGAACACTATGGCAAAGAAGGATCTATTTGTGTAGGATATTAAAAAGAATTCTGCCACAGCTGGGAACTGTAAAGCTCCTCCGGCTATTTTAATTTGATTTGATACAAAATGTAACAAGTATCTCTTTAGAACCAAGCCGTTTTTAATGCCCCTGCTCGAAAATAGCACACCCATGATGAAAAAGGTTATATCTCTGCAACCACATGGTCTATTTGAATAATATGGGTGTCATAATAAAGGGAACACTTGGGTATACACGTGTTTATCCACATTTGTAAATATCAGTCTATGTGTTGCAGTTTAAAAACAACTCAAGATGGCACACTGCACAAATGATACTGTTTCAGGTTTTCCATAGATAAAAAGCACTTTCAGGATGATTTTATCTTTGGAATTAAGACTCCAGACCTCTACCAGAACAATATATCAACATTTCCTGTTGTGTGTTTGTGTATGTATTTCACCATTATAAAGAAATGATTAACAGATCAAACATAGACAAAATGGACTAGTCAGTATTAGTCAGGTCGGTTTATCGGCTAAGGATTGGCCTGCTAAGGTAAGGGACATTTTACAACTATCTTGTATGGTGATGTGCAATATCACTATATTCTTTCGTTATTAAAGACACTGTTAACTTTAAACATTTTTCAGAGGGCTAAAGAGGCTTATCCTGTTGTATGTGTGTAGGCGTGTGCGAACATGAATGTGTGTGTATCTCATGCATATCATATGCACATATATATGTGATTCAATGGAACTCAAAGTACTCTATTTGTCTATTTGGATGTAAAAAGCTTTTCACCTGTGTTGTCACTTTGTTACTCTGTCTTGTTGTTAAACTGTGGCCATAGTGGTGTTTCTGCCTCCTGAAATCTCTTAAATGGATTCAGTGACAAAAATGCCTTAATATTAAGAAAGAATGACAGCTAAGAGTACATAAACAAGACTCAGGTTGATTAAAATACATTTCCCAGTAGTACAAAGTTTTGAAAGGGCCAATTGCCTTTTGAAGCTGCCTTTGAGTCAATCTAATTAAGTATTGGAAAACTTTTTTTTTTAAATGGTAGGTTACAAACAGTGTTGAAGCAATTACCCTGAGTCCTTTTCAAAGTGCTCAATTATGACATGGATGAAACTTCTAGTTTTCACACTGATTATTCCCAACAAAGCAGATCCCTCTGTTCACAAAATATCATGTTTTAAAGCTGTAAAATGGTAAGTCATTGCCATAGTGTATTTATCAAAGGCTCAACCACAACATGATGACATGATTCTTAAAATAACCAAAACCAACATGGAGGCAATTTCACTGCTAACGGATGCTTTGAATTTTCATCCATCAACGTCACCTTTCAAAGAATGTCGCATCATCATAATTTTCAGATGTTTAAACAAACCAGGGTAAAATATTCATTTTACTGGGTTCTTAGTGATATAATTCCATTTTCAGCCCAACTCGACAGTATCTGTAAGATAGATCCAACATGCTTCATCCCATTGACCCAACATGGGAAGTAAAAGTAAAACTAGGCTAAATGAAGAGGCTGGCCGGGCTGTATCATCCATCCTTGACACCCAACTAGTAGAGGGCGTCACTGTTGACGGCTCCCATACAACATGACAGAATGACGAGCCAGTGGTGCAGAGGGGAAAAACTGAGTAGAGCGAGCGCTGTGCTGCTATATGACCTTGGGGACGAAAAGACTGCATCACCCTGAAAATGATTTCTTTCTTTGTATCAGCTACATGTCTGTACTGTAAATGTAAGTACACAAAACAACAATCTGAAATGTAGTTTGAATGTTGCTTATACTTTAATGGAAATATATCAGCTTGAGGTTCTGCTGGTTTGAATCGCTATTTTTGCAAGTGCAAAGAGCGGCTTATATTTTCTAGTTTTCTTGTGCATCCTGTCCCTGAACAATCAATCAGGCAACAATCTACTATCTATTTAAAAATATGCAAGTTGGCGGAAGCAAAGGTTATTACAAGCATTATATCAGTGGCCAGAACCTGAACAGGGGCCAACATGCACAAATGACCCCACAATGGCTGATTTTAAAGTTACACCCCATGACTCACACTCAACCAATCAGAATACTGGATTTCATCTACCTGTATTATAATGAAAAATAAATTACAGAATAGAAATAATCTTAAAATAAAAGTACTTTATTTTGCAACTGAATTGCCCTGTAGCTTTAATTTCAACTAATTCAGCTGTTGTAATTTCACCTAAGAAAACCATAATATTGTATTTCCATCAACTTCTAATGTTAATTTCTAGGGCAGGGAATTTACTTGTGGTTAATGAAACAACTTGTTTGTTCCTCGTCTCTTAGTAGCACTTTATATTCTCACTTTTAATAATAGCTGCCCGTAGAAGACGCATTGGTTTTAAACTGCCCGTGGGAAGAGTTACAATTACAGGCTCTGGTCTCGCTGTCCACTTTTGTCTTTTTAGAAAACAACTTTGTGAAAGAACTTCTCTAACTTTTAACGAAACAATTAACTAAAACATGCAGGTCTCTGAAAATAGAGTATATTATATTACTTTTTCAACAAATACAAATACATATAAATAGAAATCGGATTCAAAATCACATTTCTAAAGAAACGTTAAGAGTGCCTAAGTTGATTTGTTATGAAAGTGGACATTTTTGACCTTTTGAACATTTTTCCCTCAATCAAACTGTAAATTGATAATCATTCTCTCATTTTCTGAGTCTTGAAATAAAAAAGAAAGTGCTCCTTGAAATAAATTACATGCTGCTCCAAAAAATTCCAATAAGCAAATCATTCAGTCAACCCTTGTGCCCTGAAGCATCTGTTTTCATTCAACTTATTAACTGAGGTTTTTGCCTTCTGTATGCATTTCAGGGTAAGTTGGTCATGTGTCATCATGTCAGGGTTTTGTATGATTTTTTACATTTTATCAAGAGTAAACCATTATTCCAGCAGCTGAGGCTGACTTTCAGTTATCTTCCTTCATTCCAAAATATCTATTTTTGGGGGAAATTATACCTTCAAATTACATTACAGCTGTTTCCTGCTGCTTTGGCAATTATTGCAAAGTGGATCTCTAAATCTATGGGATTTAACAATTCCTATTGACATATTGGCACTTTATCAGAGATTGTTTTTTCAATGAGAAGCTGATTTTCTTTGAAAGACAAAAACATTTTATGAAAGCAAATGATATCAATAATGAACAAAATGCTGATTTTGTCTTCTTTACCATAAAAGTTCAAAGGACTGCGATATCTATGGTGCGCAGGGTTTCCGATTATACATCCAACTAGATTGCATCATTAACAATGATGATAACCGTTGCTGCAGCTCTATAAAATGATGTCGATTTTTTTTTCCCACTGCTCAACCAATTAGTCAGTAGTTAGTAGCATTCAACTGGAAATACTTCCGCCGCTATCAGTTGTGAAAAAAAGGGACGCTCCGGGGATGTTTGGCACACAGTGGAGGGCTTGAGTCCTTCTCCCTGCTAAAAGAAAGTCTCCCTTGTTAAGTAAATGGAAAGGTCCTGGGTCCCTCTCCCTAATGGTATGGCGTCGCTACTGGGAGCAGCAGAGCTGCACCCTGAATACCAATGCGAGGCTTCTGGGTCCTTGAAGGAAACACAACTAGCGGCAGACAAACACTGCCAATTAGCAGAGGGCCCCTACTCATCAGCCATGTGTTCACATCTGATTAACAGAACGCATTCACTGCACCGGTCCAGGCAAACACAAAACATTTCCCCTGGGCACTTGGTTTTCTCCTCATATCCTTATTTATGTCCAATAAAAAGGCTTTATTAAGATGCTAACGGTGAGACCACTCAGAGGAGTGTTGTGGACAGGGGGAAGAGAAAAGGAGCAAACCGGTTACTGTATTGCCCCTTTGTTTCCCTCAATAAAAGATCTCTACCAAAGGCCTGGACAAAAATGGTTTTGCCTTCTTGAACACATTCTGAAGAAGGCAGGAACTGACAATCAACCCGGTTTTAACGGGTGCATACTTTTTTTTCTTTTTTTTTTTTGCATGTCTTGAGTGGCTTGTGTAAAGTGCGTGGATGAATAAAAGACTCTTGTCCTCCCCAAAGGTGCGGCATTGTACTCCTGGCGGTGCAGCTGCCTCTCAAAACTCAGGAAAAATCACCTGGCAAGCGGGTTTGTGACACACAATCCTTCTTCAACCTCCTCTTTCAAATATAATTCATGTAATATAAAACTAGTTTAATTCAGATCATGCTCCTGTAGATCTGTCTGTATATATATATGTATATGTCTGAACACCTCTCTATCTCTCTATGTCGTGAATATGTCTCTCTCTCTCTCCCTCTCTCTCTCTCTTCTGACCCCACCCCTAAGCGACTCATAATCATATAAAAGCCATATTTCTAAATATCAAACATACACGTCATTTATGACCATTGCGGGTGTTTCTCAATGTCAAGGACAGATCCCTTGACGGCTTATTTTCAAGAATGCTAAGTCATCGAAATCAACCAAAGGACTATTCTGAACCGCCAACCGAATCCTTCGTTCAGCAGATTTTGATTGACGCCGTCCCACAATCCTGTTATTTTTTCACTGTCCTGACTCTCAGACCCAGAAGCCTGAATAAAGTATATATGAGAGCAAACATTTTCTCTTCAAATACATAACTGGTTGAAACATTATGGCTGTTTTTACATACGTTACGGGGTTTCAAACAACAAAAGGAAGATCCACTTGATGGCAGGACAGTAATACCAGATCAGCTGGACTTTCTCAGAGTTCACACTTGAATGCACCATGAGCATGAAGCACGGATCTGTAAAGGAAATGCTTGTTGTTTACTCAATTCACAAGGTGGAATATTGCCATAGAGGTGACTTCCCCCAGGATTTTCCAGGTTTGTTGTTTTTCCATCATCTCTTACTCCGTCAGTGGCCACGGCGTCTCCAAAAGGGTACAACTTGGCTTTTTTTCCCCAAGGGGACTGCCTAAATTATTGTAGTAGCTTCAATTACTAAACGATTTTAAAAAGAGAGGAGCTGAGTACTCATCGTACTTTATTAATTAAACTCATGTACCTGACAGAAGGCGAAGCTGTCCATGCTAAGCAAGGACCTTCTATACCTATAGGAGACATATTTTCAGCATGTTTGAATTTGCACAAGTTACTATTTTTCATTATGCGGGTTTCTCCTTTTTCTCCTGTTTTATTTTCCTCTCGTGTCGGTGGGTTAACTTCACTTCCCTCTCCGAGGTCTTTTTCCCCTCCCTTGTAATTGTCTGCCTTGTCTCTAATTGTTCCCACCTGTGTCCAATCAGCTGCACCTTTCCAGTGCATCTAAGTTGAGTGTGTCCCTTGTCCCTTTGTGTGATCCTCCGTGATACCCTGTTCCTGCTATGCCCTGTGCTCGTCTGTGTACCTGTGATTCCCTGTGAGATTTTTAACCTGCCGTTGTCTCTGTTAAATTTGTTTCATTTAAACGTTGGTTCTGCCCCTACTTCTGCTAAACAAAAACCTGACAGCAACTATGTGTTGTTGTGTGTTTCAATTTATGATGTATTTACATATACAAATGCTACTCTGGAAAAAAAAGATTTTTAAAATACATTATTAAAACATATTACAGCAAAGCACTGGCATGTTTCGTGATTATGCTTCTTAATATCATCCTTGCCATAGTAAATCAATTCTTAAACCATTTAGCTGTGGTCATAATTATCCATTTGTGTGGAAGTAAGAGATGATGTTGTGGGAGCGGGGTGAGGGTGGTACTCAAAGACTGTTGCATTTTATAAAGAGCAATTAGCCCATTCTGACTTGGTAATTAACGAAGAAGAATGATGACAAGAGAGAAAAACACGAGGATATTCTATATGGTGGTGTGAAGATACATGCAGTATGAAAGCATTTAATTAATATACTGTTATGAAGCCATTGTGCAAGTGCATGATGTGTTTGTTGTTGTTAATTCTTGAAAGGAGCAAAATGCAACATTAGATTATTCATTTAGCAGCAAAAGGCTATTTGCTATTCAGCAGCGTGAGTGTGAACGCCCACCCTCCAACACTTCAGCACTTTTGCTGTTGGCATCCTTAGCACAGAATCCCCATTTTTAGAGCTGGTGAGTCACTAGAGAGGCCCCCAATTATTATTCATCTTTAAATCAATATTAATAACCATGGCTGTCAAAATCAACCTATGCGCAACTTTGTTCCCTTCCGGTCTTAAACAAAGTGCCCCCATAATTTCTTGTAATAATAATAATAATGATAACTTGGATAACTTGTCAAAAACATCGTAGCCTTTGTGACCCGGTCCAGTTGCCGTAGAATGTTTTTGTTTCTCGCCTTGACGTTGCGTCTGAAGGAATCGAACGTTCAAAAAAAATAAAAAAGAGCGCTTCTTAATCAGACCTGTGAGTGCGCGGTGACCACGTGAGGTTCAAAAGAAAACATCCCCGCACCCATTGACCATCGAAAAATGGAAGGTACCTTAGAGTGGAGGAAGACAACAAGAGAACCACCTGCATCTTTTTTGACAACAAATGGCCAACGTCGTTGTCAACCGATTTTTTTTTTATCAAGAGGAGAAAAAACATTTAGAAAATACGCGTCCTTTCGTCACCAGGCAACCGAACAACATACCATCACCTAGGTGAGTTATGACTAAGTTTAGTATTAATTATTTTTTTATTATTATCATTTAACGGTAGTTAGCTAACGTTGGCTCGCTCTGACTAGCTGTTGGCTACCGGCTTGCTAGCTGGCTAACGTTAGCTAACGTTAGCTAACAGAGTGCAGACAGTGAGAGATGTTTCCCCTTTGCTCATAAGTCACTGCCATCTTGTGGCTAACAGCCAATCCACTATTTGGGTAAAATACAATTAGCTGAGACTGCAGTAGACTGGGGGTTTGAAAGTTTACGTTAAATGTTTTGTTTTTTAGAGAAGCATGGAGTAATCAGCTCAAGAGAAAGACGTGGATTTATCTCACGCAGCATATTGATATATCACTTTTCTACATGTTCACGTGTTAATGCGGGTTGAACAATGTATTATTGCCCTCATGATAAAGCACGTAGGTGCTGAAGTGGTCTTCCACTGAGTCACTTAAGTTGGCCTTTCTGATCTACACATTACTGTTTGAGTTCATGCAGTAGGATGAGCTCAGCTTCCAAAGTACCAATGATGTCAGAGATTATCAATACTAGATATCTAATAATTTAGCTCAAATGCCAGTTTGATAACAGGTTTCAGAACCCAGTCAGATCTGATAGCAGTGTGTGTATATTTATTTAAAAAAAAAAAAAACTAATTGTTAGGGTACAATTCCCTTCCATCAATTTTGTTTTGCTAATAAAAAAAGATTACATTTCAGGAAATCATATAACGTTCTAATTGACCGTACCCTGATACAAATTTGATCAGAAAAGATCTCAAACTCATCAGAATGTAACAGTGTTACTTCGGTACATTAGCTTTAGCTCCATTTAGCCCAGCAGGAATGTGCTTCTACCTGCTGGCACACCTGCAGTGAGTTTTCAGATTTCCTTTTTCAGAAATCAACTCAAAATTGTTGTTTATAATGCAGCAATATCAGGGAAAAGAACAAGAAAAGTGCACGAGAATGTGCTGGTTGGCACTTGTGCAGTAATAATAAGGTAGGATATACAGATTAGGTGGCAAGTATCAGGACAATTAGCTGATTAATGCTTAATGTTTAATACGTTAGTGTGCATTTCAGCCCGTATTGGGGTATTCATTTTAAACGTTATACTCAAAAGAACTCTAGTACTACATTTTCTTCCATGGCCGCCTCTACTCTACATCCAATATAAACTGTTAATTACCAACGAGTCTTTTTCATTACAGGATCACGGCACAGTTGTGGTTACATAGTGGTAATATCTCCTTATCAGTTTGATTATGTTTTCCTCTTGTGTTCTGAGATGTTACATACAGGGATCACTGGCAGTCTTATTTTTAATGATCTTGATGCCTGCAGCACATGATGCAAATCTGTTGTCACATAATGAGCTTTGTGGCTCACTTGACCCCAGCGTTGGGTATTAAAAGATGTTCTGGCTGCATTGGACTATTTTGACAAAATGTGTTTAATAGTATTTGTACCTTTTTACAAAGATAGTGGCTTTATTGCAGGCAAAGCCAACAGACGGCATGGCATACGATTGCTGACAAGAATATTAAGTGAGGCTGGCTGAGCAATATAGAATATAAATGAGGTTATTTTACACTGCAGAGCTCTGCAAACCGACGCACAGACCTCTCTCTTTGTAATAAATCATTCCCATTCAGACAGCCTCTACTCTTAGGGCATTGTTTAATACTATCTGCAACAGAGAGGAAAAATAAATTGGTTTACATTGCAAAAAAAAAGGTGCTGCGCTTGGAATGCATGATATGATGATGAAAGATAGAATATACTTGACTTATTGATGATAATGAACTTGCAGATAGGAGAATATTGCATGCATGGTGCCGTGTGGGAGTAATATTAAGAGGGGGAACTGGAGAGAAATCCCAAGTAAGCAGTAAATGTAGCAGAGAAAGATTTTCTGAAATAGCATTTTAGTCCCTACCCACTCCTTTCAATAGAATAACATAAAAATGCAATTTACGTCTATACCCCAGCCTCTCCTTGTGCTACGGTGAGATAAATATTTTGTCAGAGATACGGAGGGCTAAAGATGAAGTGACAATTATTCCCCTCAAGAAACACTTCTCACTTCTCACTGTTTTTTCCAGTAGGTCACTTTTTCTCTGATGAAAAGGGACAGTTGTTGTCTTATATACATTGGCTTTTACACAAAGTCTTCTGCATACTTTGCTTATATTGAAAAGAGTAAATCCTCTGTGGTCTGGCTCAACAACTAAAGGATGTTGAGACATCCTTTACTACTGAACACTAGATGTTTGCCCTGCTGCCTGCGCTCGTCACAGACAGACTCCACAACCTGATAATTATATCTCCACGTCAAATATGTTGCAGCAATCCCAAAATGAGAGCCACATGCCAAAGCTATTCTCCGAAGAACGGTTACATAATGAAGGGAGACATCCATTAAGCACAAATATGCAAACGCTTACACACATAAATTTAAGAACGGTTCATTTGTATGGCATTACTCATACATCAGTGGTTTGATGAATAGAGCTCTGTGCACCCTCCACTTACTTTCACAACTGTAATGATACTGTGAATAGCTGAACATGCAACATTTGGATTATGAGAGATGAGACTAAAAAAAGCATATGTGGCTTATCACATTTCATCCAACAATAGGTAATTAGATGAGACATTATTCCCTGCCGTCTTAAAGTGGGACACATTACCTCCTGTATTGTAAAAGCACCTATAATATATATAAGGTGCTATTACCTGCAGAGTTTTGATTGACATCATTGAAGAGTGTGGTACATGTAATTATTTTAGAAGATCAGAATCACACCACTGCATAGTGGGAAATGAGGGTTGGCTTCAAGTGAGCCTCTTGCCTTTTGAATTGGAGCCAACATCATTAGGATTTACAAAACTCCAGCATCAGGCTTTGGTGGCTCATTATTCTCTTGTTGTTGCCTCTGCCCCGTATCTCTGCCTGCACAGCGTTGGCCTCCAACACCTCTCTGTTCGGAGATAGGAATACCCTGCAGGCCTCTCTGATCAGATACATCAGGATGCTCGGTTAGAGATTGGACTGTATGAGACACTGTAGTTACTCAGTGGATGAAATATACATTTTGGAGGCTGGCTGATTCTAGCTTGGTTTATAACATCATCATCTGTCTGGTGATGCTTTAGTATTTGTCATGTAGTGAATAGCATAAGAAAATGATAAGATACACCTTTGTGAGCATAGTTGTAAAATATATTGTAATGATGACATAGTGTTTTAAAGAATGTGTTATGCAGTAGAACAGAAGTAATTTGACATTGAGGTTGGTGATTTGAGGAGAGCAGACTTTTATGACCTGGATATTCTGAAATTCACACATTCATTTTTTTGGGATAATTATCCAAGTAAATCCCAAAAGTGTGTGTGTCTGTGTGTGCACATTTACTATAATTTCTTTAAAATTATAACAACCAATGTTGTTTTCTGCCCCAAAGATGTGTTTACAGCGGGCATGGATTTTTGGTTCCAACTGAAAATCTGTACTGATAATTTGATTCATCCAATATATGTGGAGGTGGGTACTAAAAATAGTTTATTGTATCACTGCAATTTGCACTGGCTGTCAACCAGCTGGGAGGGCAACGTTTTGAGCGTTTGTTTAATCCCTTCTGTGATGTGCACTCTCCCTATGAGTTATAATTCAATGTCACATGTAATGTACTACAGCTATTACTAATGGACTACTTATTGCTCTACATTTTGAAAGTCTGATCCTTGCTATTATCACAATTCTGAGCAATTAAAAAGGGGCAGCTAATGCTTGTCTCACCCTCTTTCTTTAACGTATTACCCATATCAACAAGTGAGTGGGGAGCTGTTAATGACACGCCAGGTGTTGAAATAACGTGAATGAAAAGTAAGTCTGGCAGGATTCAGTGCCACTCCTAAAACTAATAAGCATCCAACTATAATTAGGCTAGAGGAATATGAACGGATGGGTCCTTCCAAAGGTTAAAAGACGGGTACATGAACAAACGCTATACATGCCCCGTTGGAAAAAGGGTGAAAAAAAAAAACTGTGGCATCAATGTTAGTGCTATAGCGTGTTGCCGTGCTCCAGTCAGTAAGTCTCAGAGCATGGAAAAAAGCCCTTTAGTCTAGAAGCAGCAACAATATAACAACTTATATTTATTTATATAATAGGGGGGGATTTTAATCTCGGGATTGATTTCAAAAGCATTGCACAAGGCACATTTCTAAATACAGTACAGTGTCAGCTTTTTTATTTTCATGATTGCAATTTATGAACAAAATGTATATGCTGACTTGCCAGCATGTGAGGAAAAATTAGAAGGCAATTGCACAATTTTCAATAAGGATAGGAACAATGACCTTCTACATTGTGAAATATAATTCTTTACCACATGAAAGATACATCTTTAAAGCCTTCCTTTTGAGGGATGTTTCTCAATCATAAATTTCCATATAATCAATATCTAATTGCTCCATTTCTCATGACAGACAAAGCTTTGTTACAATATATTGCAATATTTTTTGTTAAGGGAGTAAAATCCCTAATTTAGTCTGCAATAAAGCGGCTTAGAGAAACTGATTCTTTCCAGAACATTAATCATAAAAATGTTATGGATATCAAATATTTAATACAGTAGACTGTACAACCTGTATTACTATGGCACTCTCTAAATCGATCATGTAGAGGAAAATCCATAATTAAAATTATGCCACCAATGGCAAATCATTAAAATTTCTACTCGCCTTCATGATTCACAAAAATGAAATATACACCCTGTCAGTGATGCATAGGCTATTAGAGGTAGAAATAAATTACTACTGTTGCTTATAAAAATGGGTGCTAGATTATATTAGAAAAATAGAAGTATGTGATAATTCTTGTGTAACTATATCTCAGATAAAGCCTTTGTTACCACAAAAATGGATAATAAACTACATTTAAAAAGTTAAATGTCCAGACCAGTGGTGTTAAATAGCACAGTTTGATCAGTAACCTCATTCATTTTGTATCAATCAAGTCGGACAAAGCTGCTCTGCTTCATTGAATTGTGAGGCAGAGGATTGGGACGTGAAGCCTTTAAGAATGAAGCGTAATTCAAACTATCTTTTAGAAACAATAGACGGCAAACTTTTGTTTGTTGTCTTGTTTTTATATTTTATTTCTCGGCTATTTGACTTTGAGATGGTGGTGATTATTCAATTGACATTTTAATTGAACTGCTCAATTACAGTACATATAATATACTTCTGCACAATACTTGTTTTCCATTAACGTAACGGCCGTAGTGCAGTAATTCATTCAACATCCGTAAACATTTTACCATTTAATATTACCATTTGACAACCTACATATGTGTGTTTGGGGCGATAATAAACATATGTACGTTTATTGTCACAATATAATAACGGCTCTGATAGTCTGACTGCTCAGAATATCTGCACCAACGTCAGTCAGCACCAATTTCTTTGTATCTCCCCCCCGTGGCAGGGTGGTACGGACTATGGCCATTCCTCCATTCAATCTCACACACACACACACACACCTCCCCCACTATCTTAGCAGCTCTGGTTATTCTTATGTTCTCTTGAAAGGCTGAAACACTTCAAACAGAGAGGGCCGTGAGATGAGTGTGACTTTCATGCAAGCAGCTTTTTTACATTTTTCATTTTTGCCGCCCTCTCGTCGATTTGGTAAAAGTGATCGATACGCTTAAATAATGTATCGTATCTCATTCCTCTGTTTTGGGATCGGAGCATCGGTTGATGATTTGAGAGAAGTGGAGCTTTTTACTCTAATGAGTGTTGACAGTCCTCTCAGAATATATGATACAGTATGGAAGGTATGAATTATGGATTCTGAGTTCAAAGCATTCTAATAGAAAGCATCTGATCGGATTATAAAACATTTACCATCCGATGCACGGAGGCCATTATAACTCCGAAAGTCGTTCTACACCGAATGGTTTGCAAAGTACAGGTCAATTTCAAGATAATCTTCTGCATTAGTTCAAGCTTCATCCTGTCAAAACGCAAACTGGAACCAAACAGAACTTGATAACGATTCCCTCATCTGATCCGCCAGATCATGATGGTCATCCGTACTGAACCGACTAAAAGAACTGTCTGCCAGCATGTAAACAATTCCAATATGGTTTTGTTGGTTTTATTTTGTTTTCACAGCTGTGATCTGATAAACCTGGTTACATAATCAAAATCCCCGGGGTTCTAGTTCAAAACTATAACGTATGATCGGCCTAAGTTATTGATGAGAGAAGGAAAACTAACTGGGAGAAAGTGACTGCCAAACAAAAACTGTACTGGGATACCAAAAACAACAACAACAACACGGCAGGATACTCATTCACAACAGCTTGCATGTATCAGGGCTTTTCAACTGATTAACTTAATTTACAGCAATATGAAGGCAGCAGGAACAGTATGTGTTCCATCTGGACTCTCAAACCACAATTACTCACAAATCATCTGTGGTTAAGCTGATTAAACGTGCACAATTAGCACCAGACAACTGAAAACAATCCACAAGAAGTCCACAACAAATCCAGTCACAAACTATTTAATATCAAGTTAGTAGAGCGATGATAGATGTATGAATCACATTGAAAAGGAAGTAGTCACTGATTGATAATCAACTACATGTGATGGATCACAGTGCAGTAATCTGGGATATATGAAACTCTGTTACCACTGTAACTGGGTCAGAACGCATGTGCACACTTTTTCTAATCAGGGCGATGTGTTTCAATTATGACCACAAAGCAATAGAGGGGATGCCAAAATGAAATAGCAGGGAAATATGAAAAGAAATCCACAAAAAAAGCGTAATTTGTTTCATGTTATTATTTTTGGCTGTAAGTAATGCCCTGCTCCAATGGGAAAATCTTTCTAATTGTTATTTATTTCTTTCTCACACTGCAGTATAGTAAAATACCCCTCTGCCATGAACTAGTTTCCCTGCCATATTAACACAGATGGACGCAGGCAGTCTGACATAGAGAGATGCTCACTGAGGTTGCTTTAAAGACCCCCTGAAGTGCAAAACAGAGCTCACATCATAAGCTGTGGTTGAGATAAAAAAAGGAAATTAGAGAGCAACCTTTCTGGAGGTGGCAATAAAAACAAACACAGTGCTGAAATATAGTCCTATTGAATTACTTCTTTTCAAACTATTAAACTCATATACCACAATTATTGCCATATACTAATATTGAGCCTGGGACATATGTAGCTTGTGTATATAAACCTTTTAGAGGAGATTACAAGAGGCCTTCTGTTAAAAGCTTTAGTTACATAAAGTAATTTATATTTATATTATCTTTTTGATGTTGCACTTAGGCATTCTGGGATTTTCATCTTTTGGTCACAGGCTATTAGATATACATCCTTTTCAAGCATTGTGGTGGCAGCAATGACTATTCTAAATTTGAGAAATATATATATATATATATATATATATATATATACACAAACTGATATTAAAACATGAAAAATAACATTTGATTGTGCAGAAAAAGCATACCAACATAAGTGGCATTGCAGCTGTTGTTTCCACCTACTTCTGGCCTTTACAACATGTGTAAACTCAAAGTTATTATTGTCTAATTTAAAAGTCATATTTAATGCCAAACCACCCGTTTTTATACTGCACATCATTCGCCAACCCCAGGGAAATGTTGCTCCCCATCTCCCTGGCTTCCACAGGAGATGTACAGGATAATCCTCAGGTCCAGCACCATGCGCGTGCATAGTCATTTATCAAAGGATTCACTATTTGACAAACCACCTATCTGTGGTCCCGATAAACATCGCGATTGAACGTGACAAAGTGACGATGATGGAGTGCCGCCCAGTCTAACAAATGAGCAATTGCTGCAGCTGTGATTTAGTACGAAGGACCTGCAACAGCATGACCACATGTAAAATAGTGTGCTTCCACATACATTTACATTTTATTTCATAATATGTTGTGCCAGTAAGTGTAAGGTGCAGCAACCATATGTCAGTCAACTAGACTCGATGACACCGTACCACAGGTATCTTGTATGTGCAAGAGCCCAGTGAACTGACCGTACCAGATGAATAGAACTTGTGTTTAAACAAATAACGTCGGCACTTTCATGTTGTTCCTATGACATACAGTATGTCTGCATTTCTAACTTTTTTTTTCAAAAAATGTGTCCAAATACGCATTGTGCATACACCTTGCAATAATGCATCTGAAAATATGTAATTGGATTAGCTCTTCCGTAGAGCTGCAGCCACAGAACCTGAGCCGAATGTCTACTCATTTATTGACGTTTATGTGATATAAATAGAACCGTGCAAATCAAAACAAACCCCAAATGTAAAATCGTTCCTCAGACTGAGTATTACCGATTTCATGAATTAAACATTTTAGATAAGCTACCAACAGAAATTCCTACACCTCAACGTCGATGGCCACATAAATATGTTTTTACCGGCTAATGTGAAGAATCAATATGACCATAAAGCCCTACTCTTGACATATTTTTTTCTTTCCAATAGGCTATTCATTCCCGAATGTTGCACAGTCAGATCACATAAGTAATAGAGTGTAGAACCAGAATATATTTCCTCTCAATCAGCCAGTTACCAGACCTCTTTCCACGTACCTTCCAGCCGTCCAACCTTCTTTGGAAAATGTCCTCATCGGCACTCGGCTCAAGAGTATCGCTGCCTTTCAGCCAAATGTAGAACAAGTGAAGTCTCTGTACTGGCTGCCTGCCAATTATCAGCTTGCTATTAGCCATCATCACCAAGCACACCTTCACAGTGATAGCGACACATTTTCACAGCATCACAGTGTTAAGAGATTATAATAGCGGGTGGCAAAGATTATACAGGTAAATTTGGCAATGAGACACCTTTTTTTGATACCAACAGGGTGAGAAGCAAAAGGTCTACTGAAGTGTGTTAGAATTTACAGAAGTGTAATATTCCCTCCATTGTGCAGAATGGTGGCAAAATAATGATGAAGTGTAAAAGCGGCCACAGAACAGCTGGCAGCTCCACGGTGCAGCTGCACTGCTTTACCGACTTACCCTGTACTGTTCAATCATTCATACATGTTTATCCAGTACTGTACACAGCAAATGTGCTCCAGCACTTCCGTTTAGACGCCTAAGATCGGCTGAGGCAGATCTGGGCTTCTATGGTAACGTGAGTTCAAACTTCAGTGCTGCATCAATAATGGAGCGCTACAAACAGGAGGTTAAGGACCTCCTGATGCATGGGCAGTGAACTGGGTCCATCTCTGAGTGCTTCATAAAGATTGCTACATGTCACCCCACCCCCATCCCCTTTCTGTCTGTTCGGCCTCTTCTACAACCTTTGGACACGGCAACAAACATTTTAGGGCACCGGAATCATGAGCAGTGCAATGATCACTCACAGGTGACATGCCTAATAGTCCCTTTAGTCTACCACTTCAACCTGACATGTTCAATAAATTCCCATGCGGGCTAGGTACTGATGATGGATATGATTTCAAAATTACAGACATGTACTGACACGCACGCCTTTGTGTGCAGGTGTTTTAAAGTACACTGTATGCACTACTATAAGAAAAAGGACTTTAGACAAATGGAAATGGGCTACCTGCAGTTGGATTTCACCAGTGACCAGATTCCATCTCCTTAAAATGAGCCATTAACTCCCAGTGACAGAGAAATGAATTTGGTCTGTGGTGAGAACAGCTTCTCATCTACAATCATTAGTTTAGCACTCCATAATCACCCCTTAGCGCTGTGTGTTCATCAGGCCTGCCTGCTCTGCCGGTGCTATCAGAGACTAAGGTTACTATCATCAAGGGCAGGATGTGAAAATTGCACCATAAACCAAAAGTAATACCCAATAAAATAGGAAAGCAACTGGCACTTACGACATAAAACTGAAAGATTGCCATGGTAGTACAAGGTAAACACGTTGTTATTCCCCAAATGTAATCCAAATTGCAGCCTTGTGGTGGTGCTTTACCTTAAGACTTAGAGGTCTCATCTGTATATTAAGGTGAGGAATGGGGCTCATTGATGAAATGCTTTTCAATAAAGCACATTTTCCTGTTAAGGGTCCATGATAGCAGTAGGGGAATAATTCAAAAACGACTCTCAGATTAGAGAAAGAGCCATGTGGCGTTTGGGGCTTTTAAAGGTTTCTGCGAGAAAAGGAACAATCTGTCTTCATTGCAGCTCTGACTTGATGAGGCAACCTGAAAGGTAATTAAGTTTGATGTTACTTGTGCTCCTCGGCCCACGCTTTGAGAGAGTAACAAGGTCCAACGGCAAAAAGCAATATTTAAGTTATAGCCTGTCATCTCACATTTTCTGTCCCTCGTGATTTTTTACTGTGACAGGTTGCAATTTATGAATCCTGTTTGAACCGAAAATAACATTAGGGCTACTTTCCACCCCCATGTGATTTGTTTTAAATCTAGGAGTTCTACAATAAGCATAAACCCATATTGTGCCTAAGCAATGTGATTGATTATGAATTTGTGAATGGCAACCATTAAAGAAAACATTCAACGGAATAAAGTCATACGTCAGAAAAAAAAAAAAACTTTCTTCCAGAAAGTTTACATTGTGTATATTTTTGGGGTAAAATATGTTTAGATATAAATATAATAATAATTTAGACATATATGCATAATATTGACACACAAACTTTGGGGATTTCATACTTCTGAGTTAATACCAATGTACAATGCTGGAGTTCATTGTACATTGGAAGCTGTCACATGTGAATGTGCGAAAAAACCACAGGTGTAAATGATCAAATTAACGATGGCTGAATCCCATTTAACTGCTTCGGTGCCATTGTAAATGTATTGTATTCATTAACTTTCTCACGTGCCGACTGGGACACTTGAAAAGAACCGAGCCATCGTTAACATTATTCGTGACACCTGTGCCTTTCCTACTCTTTTTTTTTTTTTTGGGTCATGATGAAGCCCTCATTAAAGCATTGACTTGAAACAATTTTGCGGTGAAGCCATAGCTCTTCATTAAAAACGACACAATGCGCACCAATACATTGTGTAATTCCACAAAACGAATACATTTTAAGTTTGTAGTTCTCTTGCATGGTGGTGGAATACAAAAAACATGTATCACTCTATGGAAACGCAGCTGAACACTGTGGCACGACGGGGACACGGGGGGGCTGAAAGTCGGCATTAAAACATCAAGACTATTTTGTCGCCCACACATCTGCAGCCACACACATTGCACTGGGTTTGCTGGGAAGGTGCCCATTGGCTTCCAGCTGTTTGTTTTTTAAACAGGGGTCTACACCCACACACAAGGTGTTCATCTCCTGCTGATAAAACTCCTGTCTCCAAAGAGGAAATAAACCGACCTGAGCAATTTAGCCTTACAGGAACTGGAGTGCCCTAATTAGCGACTTCTCTTTATTTTGTTGATAAATAATCCAGTGAAACTTAGAGGGGTCTTATCCTATGCAAACATATCCTCATTCAATGGTTTGTATGATGTCATTCTAAAAGTATTGTGCGTTTTCCTATGAATGCCACATGTGTCTGTTTCGGCTTGTTGAATGCACTATATATATAATATTTATGGCTATTGATGCTGGATGAGACTAGTTTATGTTTGTTTATGTTGACTATAGCGATCATGGTTTGCTTCCAAAACATCCTGTTTTAAGGGCTTTGCATGAAATACCTTTGTGTGTGCGACACGAATGAGGTTGAATTACAATCTATTCAAAAACCTTTGCTGCACTATCCCCAGAATTGAGTTAGCTTCCTGCAATTGCTGTCCGTTCAATGGCTTAGAAATTGAGTTTCAAGCCTGAAGTGCTGCCAACATCCCAGTGAGTGAGAGAGAGAGAGAGAGAGATTACTAAAAATAAATTAATATATCCCCACCCTCCAGTGCTCACATTGCAATCAGGGAACATATATTTATTTAAAATGTGACAATCAAGAAAAGTTTTGGACAAACCCAGAGGTTCTTCATCTGTCCATTACTGGCTTGCAGTCACTAGGGAAAACCATCATAACCAAAGGCTTACGCAACCCATCCTTCCTTTATATGCAAAGCAGTGATTACTGGACAGGTTATAAATTGTGTTATTTTCTCCATCTCACCAAGAACTGCCCATTCGTGGAAAGGTGATTTGAGTGGCCCACAATTACATTGCTTGAAAAAGAAAATTGCGCTCTTGACTCTGCCAGAGTCCAATTGGTTTCAACTTCTAGATGATGGGCAATCAAGGCTGTACTTATTCGGTCATGTTTGGGTGCAGGACTTGATGGAATTTTGGTATCAATCCCTATCACTATTTAATTGCATAAACAAAGTATTTTGATGTGTGCTTGTGTTGTTTATTTGCCTCGTTCGGAGTGGCGCGCATGACAAGCCTCCCTACTGTATGGCACTGCACCCCATTGTGATTGTTCTGTCCCTTTGATCAGCCGGAGTCAATCTTCTATGCTTTCGCTGCCAGACATCACAGATTGGCTAGACTATGTGACACGGATCCAAATTCAGAGCCCGTCTCTGGTTTTGAAGCAAATACACTCCGAAATGACCCTGGATTTGGTTGTGTTGTCATTATGTCTGGAATGAAGACCATATGGGTCCATATGGCACTGCTTGTCTGAAGCACCATATGTTATCAGCACAAGCAGGCTGTGGTACTCATTTAAATAATATTGGTGTCTCAAACCAGACCTCATGTTGCTGAATTCCATCACGCTGCTTAAAAATAAAAGGGCCATTTTCAGGAATTGGAGCAAGTAACCAAGCTTAAGTATCTCAGAATCACCCTCAGAATCAACATGTATTACACGTTGTGTTTAAAACCGTGTTGTTTCCAACTTTAACTGATTGGTTTATAGGTTGGTTTTGTCCCTGCATTTGTTCAGACAAAGAATGTATTGCAATTCCTCCATATGCTTTTATAGAATGCTTCAAAAGAAAGCACCTCCCCTCTTCTCCTTTCACATTGTTTATTTGACTGAAAGGACACACATGTTCTGTTTAAGTAGTACCGGTTGATGAAAATTGCTTACAGGCCTGGCTTCTCCTAGGATGAAACCCAACCATCCTATCCCTCCTCTGTCTGTTAGGGTTAAGGATCGCCACCAGCAGCTCCCCAGCCTTCTATCAGAATACACAAATCAACCCACCAGGATGCTTTTAACTCCCTCAAGGCAATAAAGGCACACAAAGTGCATCCTATACAGAGGTTGCAAGGTTGCACTTCATTACCGTGTGGACAGGTAGATGCCAATGGTGTGTCTGCAGTATACTTGGCTGTGCAGAGCCTCTGAGATGGTAATAATAAAAAAAGGAATGTGACCACGATGTTTGATTCAAAGCTTGTAAATTCTGTTTTCAGTACTTTGAGAAAACATTTCCCCCATAGGTGCACGTAGCGTCACATCCGACAAAAGATGCCATATACAGTAAATGTACTGGTATTTGTATGACCCATCCCAGTTCCTTGACTCTGTGGCAAATGTTGGTGCAAGGGTCAGCTGGCAAGCTCACCTCCCTGATCCAAACTGAGGTATCTCAACTTTTGGATGAGATCACAATTACAGGTGAAACTTGACAAATTAAAATATATATATATATATATATTAGGGCTGTCAAAAATAGCGCGTTAACGGCGTTAATTAGCTGTTTGTTGTTAATTACGTCAATTTTTTTGACGCATTTCACGCATGCGCAGTGTGACAAATTATTCAGGTCCGGAAAGAACCTCTTCTTCTAGGGAATGCACTTCATCCTATACAACACATTACTGCCACCTGCAGGCATATGTCAGGCCGTCAGGTTCAGCAAGTTGTTTGCGCCAGAGACCCGCTCCCCCCCCCCCCCCCCCCACCCCCGTTCTCGCGCAGCAGAACAGAGAAGAAGAAAAGCTCCGCCCAGCAGAGCAAGAGCAGCGCTGTTCTGAAACATGCGGAGGAAGAGAAACCAATGCGATCTAAATCCTCCCAGGTATGGGAATATTTCACACTGAAATGGGGGTGGTAGCGGATTTCTTTGCAGCGCCAGTCGTTCTAATCGCCGCGCTCGACTTCAAGGTGTAACCTTTATTATTGTTCGGTCTGAAACGGCGCGCCCAGTGACGGGTGGTGCAGCAATATTGTTGTTCGGGTGGAAATCGGGAGAAAGGTCGGTCCGGGAGATTTTCGGGGGGGGCTTTGAAACATCGGGAGGGTTGACATGTCTGGTCATGTCTGGTCATCGCAGGAGCACAAACTCGCAGCAGAGTGGGATAAACTGCAGAGGCTCGAGACCCTTCTAGAGCCATGCAGGGAAATCAGTCTGTAACTTATCAAATAACATTGGTTTGATTATTTTCTGGAATGAATTAAAAAATCAAATATCAATAACATATATTTATGTAAAAAATAATAATTATGATAATAATAATGATAATTATGTATCTGTGTCCTGTTATTTATCTTTAGTATGCATTTCAGAAAGAAAAAATGGTTAGGATTCAGGTGTGATTAATCATGATTAATCCACTGAAAATTCTGATTAATTTGATTAAAATTTTTAATCATTTGACACCCCTAATATATATATATTAGCCTTTTAAGTTGAATTACTGAAAGTAATGAGCTTTTGCACGATTTTCAAATTTTTCACTTGTGACAGGGGGGCCTGTATCGACCACGCCCCCGGCTACTATCTGAAGCCCGGCCACTAATTGAATCCCGGTCTTTATTTGAGGATTTACGGTACATAGAATGTGCTAAGTAAGTAGACACTTGATGCAATGTGATTATATGATGCAAGTAATGGGCGGGGTTGGAGTCAATTGAAAAAGGAATAAATACAGTAGTATACTGTAACTTTAAACAGTAGTATTCTTCCAAGACGTCAACCTTTGCTATATTTTACAGTATTCAACTGTATTGATGAATGAATGAATGAACAGTATTACTGTTGAGAAGTTATTGTAATTATACAGTCATTTGTTAGGGTGTATGTTAAAGTGACTGAAGTGGAGATTTAAAAAAATAAATTGAAAAATACCATCCATTTTTCAATACCAATTAATAGTGCACAAAAACAGGTTGATGTCACCATGAAAATTCTCCAGTTAATTTGTTACATTGAGGAAAAAACATTTTTTGTATTACAAGATGCAAACTTTTGGGGATTTTAGGAGAAGTGTGGTAAAATAGACATTACTTTTTCACCAGTCTGAATAAAGATACAAAACACACAGAATCAATGTGGACCAATGTGCATACACATTTGACAAATGATGAAAGGGAACACATTTAACATGCTTTTTTGTGTTCTTGTATTTTGGGTGGTTATTTTGTCAAATATCTCTTCGAAACCTTTGAGCAAAACACACGCGTATTTGTCTGCCAGCACAGTTGTGCTGATGATTATAGACAAAATGTAAAGAAACAAAAACCAAAAACATTTCATATTGACGAAGTTCAAAGTCACCTTTTATACAGATACTTTGCCTTTGTCAGAGAAACCAATGACATTTTTTTCAAAGTTGTCAAAGGTCAAGTTGTATTTTTAATGGGTACAGAGGCAGACTCACACTAGAGGTGAAATTAAAGGGCGAACCAGTGGAGCAGTAAAGAAGAGCTGTGAAAAACCAAACTTGAAGTATTTCTTTACAGCTGTCATGTGACGGGACATACAGTACACTCTCAG
The DNA here is from genome assembly GCF_949316345.1 of Pungitius pungitius. Classification (NCBI taxonomy): domain Eukaryota; kingdom Metazoa; phylum Chordata; class Actinopteri; order Perciformes; family Gasterosteidae; genus Pungitius; species Pungitius pungitius. The sequence goes on from NC_084903.1 coordinate 19,899,463, forward strand.
CCTCCTTCATACGGGGCTGCTGGAGGTAAATAATTCAGAATGCACGGCCAGGTAGACTTTGCTAAGAGTTTTGCACTCTCTGACTCCCCCACAATGTACCTTCTACCTGCCTTGTCTCAAATAATATATGACAAAACAAAGAAGGAAAAGTGTAAGAAGCAGAAGCATTGATGTAAAATGGAGGAGAATGACAACATGGACGCAGCACAGCGGATCCTGTCCTCCCCCTCCAGCAGGGCTGAGGTGGCAAGGGGTTTGTTGAGACCACTTCTCAATATTGTCATGATACAAACTATTCTAGTGCTGGGAAACCTACATGTTGGAATTAATCAAAACGGGGTAAACAAAATACGTTTTGTAGCTTTATAGTGTAAGAACAATACATTTATCACAATGTAATCCATTGACTAGTTTCTAAATGTGAATAAGAAGGTATATCATATCCTATCATATCGTCATACCATCACATTTTACAAACAATGCTGATAATTGTAATGTTAACAATTTAGCTTGCTAGCAGCGTGGCCAAAGTGATCAGTCAGACCACCACCTGTGGAATACTAACTAAACCAATGACTTCCTATCAGCCTTGGCTGAACTTTTTAATTCATTGCTAATTACCTGACAACCTGGTAAACTTGACAGCCTACCTCAAGAGAAGGCTTTTATGAAGGCCTTACTTCTGCCTCACGAAGGCTGGCACAGATTCCTCACTTTTTTTTTATAAGTTGAGTTCAGATTGGCCGATTCGCGTCATTCCACAAACGATCAGCCGCTTCCCCGGGCAATTACAATGACACTACACAGATTTTTGATTGGCTCCGAAAAAAAACTACCAGAGGTCTCCCGAGCCCATTTCACCTCACACGCATGAACCAGGAATTGAAATGGCACAGGGTTATATCTTGTTGCAAAAACGGGATTAAATCCATCATTTCTGTGAAAACCGGCAAAGGTGAGACATATTTGTGTTTTTCACGATACCTTCGCAGGCTATTTTTGACGGACTGAAGTTGTAGCCCATTTTAATCTTTCTACTAATATTAAAATAAATATAGTTGTGTGGAATATTTTCATGTGGATTTTTGCTTATTGTATTTTTCTCATGAGGTATACCCTAAATAATGGTTTCCTGGTTACTGGTTCTGACCGGTATTGCGTCCATATGGGAACGTTTAGGGCCAGCCAGGTTAAATGTATTTGTGCATGACATTTCTTTTCTGGTATTCCGATGCCTTTGTCCTACAATAGTAATTCCTGTAACCATTCTAGTCTGATTGGGCTCATTGGTTGGTTGACATTTGACAAGTTGTATGGGATTCGGCTAACTGTTTATTTAAAATCGTGATCTTATCACTTGGGTCCAAATTTTATGATTTCACCAGCACTCTTAGGATTCAAAACATTTCATCAATTCTTACAAAAGTATCGCGTTAAATAAGCATCTGACCGGGGACAATGATACTGCTGACCGTGGAGCACTTTTGGCAGTCAAACTGCAGAGGAAACATGTGACCAGTATGCACCAGTAGTTTGAGAACACATACCAGCTCCCATATAGTATATCACGATTGCAGCAACAACAACAGAGAGGAAAAGGCAGTCTAGGGTGACCTCTGATTAAAAGAACTCTCCCGTTCCATTAGACCAAAAACACTTGAAACTACTCAGTTAAATCAAAATAGAATGTTCTCCACTGTTAATACATTGTTGCTGATAAGTAGGAGTTTATCTCTGCAAGGTCATTTGGGTAATGTTGTTCGGGCCTTCAGCGAATTGCTTCACCTTTATTTTGGCAGTTTTTATTGAGGTAACTGTTAACCACTAAATTATGTAAAACGCTTGTTAGTCGGAACCCTGCTTGTCAATCACTTTTTTCCATTCAATTGGCTTTTATCTACCTGAATGCACTTTCTTCAGAGCCTGATTATGTTCACGAATGCAAAAGAAGTTACGGTACAGCAACATGCAGCCTTAATTAACAGCCTTTTTTTAGTGGAGTGTTGTTAATCAGCCGCTTGATACTGGTTTTAGTTACACACATATTGGAATGCCAAGTAATGGCGGTTGCATTGGCATCACATGAAGGGAAATATTTGTTCTTCTAAAGTACAATATTTTGCTTGAGAATAAGGCCTTTTTCAGAGCCATGTATGAAGCCGATTAAAATATATCATATAAATCACAGTATTTCTTTATGTATCGATACATTGATGATGTGAAAGGAAAAATACTAATAATCCTTCACTAGTTAAAATTGTTCACTCCTGTTGGCCTCAACTGCAATACATCAGCATGTTTGAATTGTGACTGTGAGCATGCTAGCACTTTAGCATTAGCTCAGAGCACTGTTGGGATGCCTCGGTACAGCCTTACAAAGGCACAGCTGTAGACTCTGAGTCTTGCCGATAATAAAACATTTTTTAAAGGATGTCATTTAACTAAGAGGTTGGAGAATTATGTCGGCCATTAAAGTCGATGTGAGTAATGTGACACTTAGTGGTATGATTTTGTAGCCGAGTACAATGGCGGTAGATGAGACTATGATGGTGAATGACAAGACAGATTATTTTGCTGCCTTATTGTTGAACTGCCACACCGGTTCAGAGCATGAATGTATCATTTGAGGTAATTTTAAAGCAGCTCCACAGTCTGGATAATACACGACTGAACAGCCACAGCTGAAAAGAAAACACTTGTAGTTGCAGAGGGAGTACGTCCCACATCTCCGGTGGTTACACAGTCAAATACACAGTCGAGACCTCAAATTTATGCAACAAGTGGTAGCAAACCCTTTGAAGGTAAGATGTGTTTCCAGATAATGGTGCCAATCAACTTCCACATTGATTAAGGTTATTTGAATGAATGTATAAGGCCTTCAATGGCCTTGCAGCACCAGACATCAGAAAAGCTTTCAGTTCATGAACCAGTAAAGATCTCCGGATCTCCGGATCATCTTTTAACTGTTCACAAAGCAGAACACAAACATTTGGTGATATTATGCTCCAAGCCATTGGAACAGACTTCCAAAAGATATGAGTGTAGCTGAAATGTATACTAATATTTACTAATATTGTTGTAGTTTGGCTCTAACTCTTATATAATATATAATTATACACTTTATTTCTTTTATTGCGTCTGATTTCATAGTGTCATATGTGTTCTTATGCTGACATATATTTGTGGATTTTAAATATCAATATTTAATTAGTGTCTTTATTCAAAAACATAGTATTTGCAGTTCTAATCGGATTGTACTTTGATGTAAAGTAATTTTAGAGAGCCTCTTAAGGGAAATATTTCTTAAATAAATAATGACAAAATAAAGAGAATGATAAATGGCAGAGGAATTGATTCCCTTGTGCGCGTTGGCGTGTGTGTGTGTATGTGTGTGCAGGGGGGAGGGGGGGAATCCTTTTCATGCTTGACCATGTGTTGACTGTGTGTCCTTAATTAGAGGAGGGTGGATTTAACCGATAATGGCCAGAGTGGGGAACTACATTGGTGTCATTAGGATAATCAGAGCTCTAAATGAGCTTTTGAGGCCGCGTGTCGGACAGGTGTAGCGGCAAGATAGGGGAGGGAAAGGTTCCTCCAGCACGCTCCAGCTGTATTTACAGTCTTTGTGTGGAACAAAGGGGCCTTGTCATATCCACCATGATTGATGCGGGTGCAGAAGAATAGTTAGAGCATATTTATATGCAACACCGGCGGGAGAGCTGACGCGCGTCCTGTGTTGCCAATATTTGTCCTGCGCACTCCACAGCGGAGCGTTTGCCAAGCAGGCGTGCTGCAACACAACAGACAACCTCCAGCAGCTCCCTATGTGTTGAAATCAGTTTAAGTGTCTGGGAATGATTCACCACGTCGTCCGGGCCTTTCCCGAACACTTCTCCCAACACATCTTTCACTATCGCGTGCCATCTCCGAGCAACCGCTCCAGGTCCGCCTCCGGGAAATAGCAGTGCTCAAAACATCTCCGTGAGACGTCTCTCTCCCTCTTCTGTCTTCTTGTATCGTTTTTCCAATTGCTAATGATAAATGACGGTCTCAGACAAAATCACATTGGTGTACGTCACAGTGAAGGACATCAAAAAGAGTCAATAACTGTGATGTTGGACGACCGTTCTGTAGATCGCATCTGCAGCTCCTTTTCAAAACGTAGAGCAGCTCGTTTTTTTTTTTTTTGGATGAGCCCAGTGAGTTTGGACTGATTTGAAGAACAATGAAGTGGATGTGCTGTTCTATAGACTGAATAATGAGGTTGTGTGCTTCAGAGAGCAGCCCTCCCCCCTCTCTCTCTCTCTCACAAAGACACCATCCCCCATCACTCCCCTCCCCTTTGATGGAGCTGATATATGCATAAGCAACACTTGCACGGCTGCCATGTATTGCTGCGTTTGAAAGCTCGGTGCCCTACCTATGTCTTACATCATATCATTTTCACCCGTTATAGCATCATGAACATATTTTGGCTTAAAACCAGCTCGGTGGAATCGATGGCAAACCGGCAGCTGAGCTGCTCCTGCTTTAGTCTACCGGATTTCATGTGCTTTTAGTATGATGTTGATCAATCAGACGTGGTTAAAAAAAAAAAAGATGCCCTTTATGATACAATAGACGTACGCTAGCACATGGCCTCTGACTGGGAAAGGGCATTCTTTCTGTTTTTAATGGCTGCCAAAGCACATGGGGAATATGATTCATGTAGAGCACCGCATAGTTAGAGCAGAATGTTGTCTCACGCTAACCCTGAAATACCAAGGCCTTGACTCGATTCCCATGGATATAATTAGTTACTGTGGTTCTGAACCCAAGGTGAATCAATGTCTTAAACGTCTCCTTCTCTTTGCCGGATACCAAAATGCTTCAATCTCTCGCCCCACCACCCCTCCCCCTCCCCCTCCCCTTTCCTTTTACTTCATTGGGTCTGGATCAAAATGAGCACCGCAAAACAGGCCTGCTGTGTTATTGTTGTTGGGCACCGCTCGGAGCCTCAGTGACCGCGCTTTTGGATTTGTGTTCCTCACTTGTCGGACCGCAACAGAGTTCAGCTTATGCAGAACAACTGCTGCTTCTGTGGCAGGCCACTCCTGAGGGGTCCACTCCTGAGGGGTTACTACCCCCCCCGCCCCCCCTTAATCAAACTAATGGCCGAGCTATAAAGAGGAAAGTTTGTGTAGATCTGTTGGTGCCATCACCAATAAACTAGTAGGTTTAGTGTTGAATCCCAGCCAATTGTTATAGTGCATTGTAGGTCCATTGTGGTGCGTTTTACAAGCCAGGTCAATGTCAAAGCCTCATTGCATGCAAATGAAAAAAGGCCCATGCAGTCACGCTTCAGCGCCTACGATTACATACAGAAGCCAAATAAATCTAAGCAGATACACCCCAAGAGGGTGTTTGTGTTGTGTTGATGGCATCCTGTTTAACGTGCACTCTTTGTTTTTGTGTATACAAGCTGACGTATTTTAGAGGCATGAGTTTAATATTTCTTAAAGACCACAGTGATTGTGTATGATTTGTATTTCCAGTGCCACAGCTCGCGGGTGTGGAGCTGCTTTGTAAGTGTGTAAATAAAAAAAAAACATTGTGTATGAATAGCATACTTATTCAACTGCTTGGAGATTTAAAGAGGGATTACAAGGTTTCTCTCCAGAGATGAATTTGCTCCATTTAAACAAAAATTTCAAAATCCTGGAGGTAGACCTGCGTGGAGTTGATCAGCAGTTAAAGGTGCAGTTTATGGAAGGCTTAAAAGTCTTTAATTGACGCTTTCTCCCAGAGTTGAATAGTGGGTCTCCAGAGTAATCAGTATGCATTAAATCTCATCTCTCTTTGAGAATATTAGCCTTTCTATAGAAGGCAGGGAGAACAAAAAGAGATGCAGGTTGCTTTTCACAAATACTGTGATTTCAATATAACAGAAAAGGGATTATTCTCCTACAAAGGCTCTTCTCTTCTGCTATGATTACTTACAGTATGTCTGTCAAATAGCAAGCGATGTTCTGTATAACATATACTTTCCTTTTTCCAGCAGAAGGATGATTCCTGCACAAATTAAACATTTCAAATAGCCTTGAAGATTTATTTTTTCCCCCTGTATGCACATGAATACTGCATGAGCGTGTTTTACTTGAAGAGCACAGGGAGAATGAATCTGTGATTAATAGAAGAATAATGGAAGTGTAATAGAAATTACATTTTGAACATCCATAATCTGCTTCCCCCTCTTTGTTCAAATACAAATGCTTCAGGCTCCAATTTTCATTTTCATTTTGAATAATGAGACAGTGAATTGAACTGCATGGCAGCGTAAGAAAGGGAAAACTTTCAAGTTCAGCTGAAATATATTCTGACCTTGTTTTTTTTTTTTTGTAAAATTCACCTGATGCAATCAAAGTGTGATTCAAATGTAAATCCAAAAAAAGTACTATGATCAAAGCTAAGTTGGCATTTGACTTATGTGAGGAGATGTACCTCGGTAAGTGATATGTGCAGCACATACTGCTGTTGGCAGGCTAAGGGGAATGTACTTGTGACCCATCCTCTTTTGCGCATAACAATCTGGTATTTCTTTGCCTTGTGCATGAGAAACAATGAATTTGTGCTGTATCTTTAAAGGAGAGACCATCTCCACCTCTGGCATTGTATCGGTACCATAAGAGGGACTATTGTCTGTCACTCATGCCCCGTGTGATAGAGGTTTTTTAGAACTAATGTGGACAATAGGGGTCAAAACCTACATTGAATTTAAATAGACAGATCAATTTCAATGCAAGAATCAGGATCCGCGATGACACGGCGGACGCCATCCTTGACATATACATTAAACCCCTCGCCCTTTAGAGTCCAGGCATATCATTGAAGGGATTTCCTTGAATTATTTCATTTCCAAGCTGCTTTCGGTGAACATTTTTGACACTGAATATTATCTGGAACCGCATTGAAGGGGAATTCCATTTTTCCTCTATACATTAGCATAACCCTGAGCCCTTCTGCCCTCTGAGCCCACTGCTGTAGAAAGGTTTCATTTGATCTTTTGTGCGGGCAAACACACTCTCACCCACACTCACAGCTCCCTTGAATTTATCTTCTGTTATTTAAAGCACCTGTAAGTGGCTCGCCTTAAATCAGAGGGATGTTTTCGATGATACGGAGCTCAAGGGCATGCACAAGTTGTGATAGAAAGACGACAGTATTTTCTACCACAAGGACAATGTGTTGATATGTAATTTTTATAATTTACATGGCAAGGTCCTTTAGGGCGTTAACGATACTTTGTCACAGCAGATTAGCGGATTCATATTTGAGTGGCAAGTTGTACCTTTCAGAGTCAAGACATATCTTAGGTAGTGTAGCTTATTCATTAGAACATTAAAACATCTGATCCGTTGGGCTGGATCTGGACTCGGGGAAGTCTATCATTCCTTCCTTTACCCGCGTGCAAGTAAAACAAAAATGAATAGGATTAGCATTAGTAGTAAATCCTTCTCCGTGAACAGCTACACATATATGCCAAAAAACTGAAATCTGCAGATGACCTGTGTCCCGCCTCAAAATTCATTATAAACCTTTTCAACCAGCGGTGATTGTGTTTATACTCCCAGCAGTAATGCTTTTTCACAAACTTAATTTAGGCAGTGAAATGATATTTTCTCCAGGAGTTATTGTATACACAACACATAATTTAACAATCTCCCATGGTTGCACTCTGTAATTTTATTTTGATTCTTTTGCGAAATAAATTGCCTCTACCGACATATTCATACTTTATTGCGAGATATGTGTTTCAGATAAATTGAATCAAGCAAAGAAAGAGCTTTTGGCTACAGAACATTGGATTTACTGATCTGGTAATAGGTACCATAAATTCTGACTTACATGCTGCAGTGACAAATGGTACATCACATATGAAATTTCCTTTGGGACCTTCATCCTTTGCCAGAAATGGCTGCTACATGACACGTGTATTTATCCTGCTAAGTGAAAAAGGTTGGGTGACAGTGGAGAGGTATACATTCTCCATTACAAACCATGGAAAGTGTTTGTGTGTGTGTGTGTGTGTGTGTGTGTGTGATGCGATGCTAAAATAACAATCCGGGAGAGTGTGTCTCGAAAATGCCAACAAAGCTGTTAAGGGAGCCGAATAGCAAATTGAATTTTAGATCTCAAAGTTTAGGAATGTACATGACACTTACAAAACAAACTGAGTTAGCTTACTATCAATGCGACTGACTCAGTACAGAAAAGCAGGAATTGTGCTTTATAAGGCAGTACAAGCCATACATCTAGCGTCGAAGCTTTGGCAACACTGCATCGATCATTTAGGTTAGTTGATGTAAATATTATCACGTGATCACCAAATCTCATCAGGACTGGCAAGTCCCTTAGTTTTCTATTCTCACCAGACACATGTGCCCTTAACAATTACATTGGTGGTAGATTTACTAAGTTGTATATATTTACCTCTGTCTTGCAGTGATTACTCTATTTACATGTGATATCAACCTTTTAGATAGACCCCTGGCATTCAGCCAATTCAATCCTAGTATTAATAAATGCGCATTAATGATAATGTGCAAAAGTCCCATCTGAGTTGACTAACTCGTACCGAAATGAGGGTCCAAAGAGTTGAGTTGAGATGACATGCCCAGTTAAAAGGTTGCAGCTAATAACAGATTTTAGTCTCAGTAGAAAACATAGATAGGTAGATAGTGCTAAAACCATTCCTCGCGGTACCATACCTGGAACCTCTCAGAGTTCCCTTTTTTCCCAGCGGTGCTCACACATCTCGGTGTTCTTAACCAAATTCCATCCAGACCGAGAGTGCGTACATCACTTTCAGGCTTGTGAGTCAGGGGGAAGCAGGTTGACCTATATCCCTCTGTCAGATTTTCGTCATTGTGGAAGAGGAAACGGTACATGCCTCCCGACTGCCAAAAAATATGTCTGTTTTTGTGGGAACAAGAGATGCCATTTGTTCGACTCACTGCCTGATCTTTTTGCTGCATTTACGTTTTTTGTCTCCTCACAGACAGAAAGGCAGGGCCGAAACCAGCTGACAAAACAATGCACATATCCCGACTACGCCAAACCCTTCACCATCTTAGCGTTTCACTGCAGGAGGATAGTAGATGCATTCCAAACTGAGCGATTTTTAAAGGGCTTGAATTGAAGTATGTTTGGCTTCAGATGCTCCCGGAGCAACATGGGAAGTGTGTTAGCAACAAACCCACCTCACTACCTCGGTCTTCATAATGTTATTCCACATTTTTATGAGACTGTTGACCCGGCAGAGCCATGGTGGAAAATGTGATGCCTCCGGGGTTAGATTGCCTTGCATAAGCACATTTCCCATTAGAAAAGCACTGAAGGGCAAGTGAAATTTGAACAAGTCTCCTGTCTATATACAATACAACTACTTCTGGAAAATATGGAAATATGCACAACCCGAACGGTCAGTGAGGTTGCAAAACAGATCTGGTTGGTACGCATGCAAAGTAACACAAACAATGGAGAAATTGATAAAGGTCAGCAAAACAAACCATATGCAAAATAATTGTATGATCAATAGATTTGTGTTTTGACCTAGAATGAAATGTTTGAACACTGCGCAACCCCTTTTTATCCCTTCTCCCTCCCCCTCTCATCCATTCCCTCGCGGTTAATTGAACAGAATAGTTTAGTGTGCAATTAATTATGATGTGCTGAGATGATATATGGACCTGACAGGACATTGTAGGTAATAATAGGAGAGATTTATTTACTGGCTCTGTGTAGGCTCCTCTCACCCTCTGCAAAATTAATACATTTTCTCTAAATCAAATTATGGAAAAAAACAGGAAGGAAATAGTGTCAGACGCATAACTATACAATGCACTCGGGAACACGCTCACAAACACAGTCAAAGGCAAACAAATGGATATGCACACAGACACACACACACACACAGGGAATCAATGTTGTTCTTGTAGGAAAATTGTAAATGTAAAACGGCAGAAATGAATCATGCTAATGGCATGGCTGACAGCTGTGTTCAATATTATGATTTCAAACCCCCAAAAGATTGATTACATAAACTCTTCTTTATTTACTTGGAGGAAGAAAATATATTGCCCTGCAGCGTTTGCGGGATAAACATAAAGTTAGGAAAATAACATAGTTATGATCCAAGCAAAGGCAGCTATGTGCAGTTATAGTGAGTTAAATAAACCCAACAAAGTATAACCTTTTATTCAAAGGTTGTTATTGTAGCATGTCTCACCTTTATTAGACAAATGAGAGAATAGAGGCGGTCTGGAAAAATGTGGAGAATAATGTTTTACGGTGGGCTGAAACCTTTTGAGACTGGCTTCAAATGTATTTCAAGGATACATTTTTACTTATTGTGAATTATTCAGTGACAAATTGTCTTTTATACACTTATTTGATGTTTCAAAAGAGACAAGTCCATTCTTGCAAGTGGCACGCTCAAGTGGCATCAACCGCTGTTTACGTCGTGTGCACAGAAATCCACCATGTGTCACGGTTACTGATACCGGAGTACGGGAGAACCCAAATGCACGACTCGTACACGATGGACAAGACAGGAGGGTTTTAATCAAGGTTCAGGCAGGGTCAAAACCGGGAGATCCGTCAGGAGGCAAACAAGTCCAGAGGGGCAGGCAGGTAATCCGTAGACGAGGACAGGCAGGGTCAGAATCAGGAGGGCACACAGACAGGCAGACAAATCCAAAACGGGGCAGGCAGGTAAATCGGGGTCGAGGAACAGACGAGGTCGGAATCGAGAAAAACAGGATGGCTTCGGGAAACGCTGGAAAACTTGGTAGAACACACAAGACAATCTGGCAGTGAGCAACAGAATGTGACTGGCTTAAATAGTGAGTGACTGACGAGGGAAGGCACCACAGGTGAGGGTGAGGAGAACCAGGTGCAGGAAATCAGGTGACGAGGTGGGAGGATCTGAAATGACAGAGTTAGTGAACATGCAGTGGAGATGAATAGACTATGATGTGAACACCCAGTGAAGATGAAAAATAAACTATGATGTGGACGTATGTGTGACAGAACTCCCCCCTCTAGGGACGGCTCTCGACGTCCCCCTGGGCTGGTCCGGGTGTGCTCTGTGGAAGTCCCTGATCAGGGAAGGGTCTAGTATGTGGCGTGACGGGACCCACAAGCGCTCCTCTGGGCCGTATCCCTCCCAATCCACCAGATACTGCAGCCCCCTACCCCGTCGACGAGACTTGAGTAGGCGCCGGACCGTGTAAGTTGGGCCCCCGTCAATGAGCTGGGGGGGCGGAGGGGGTCTGGAGGAGGGTTGAAGTGGACTCTCCAGGACAGGTTTTAGCCTGGAGACATGAAAGGTGGGGTGGACCTTCATGGCCCGCGGCAACTGGAGTCTGACTGCTGCAGGGTTGACGACCCTGGAGACTGGAAAGGGACCCACAAATCGAGCCGCCAACTTCTTGGACTCCACTCTGAGTGGAAGGTCCCGGGCGGACAACCAGACACGTTGTCCCGGGACGTAGCAGGGTGCCGGGGTGCGACGTCTATTAGCCGACCGTTGATACCGGTCCGAGGTACGCAGGAGCGTGGAGCGGGCTTGCTTCCAGGTGCGCCGACACCGCTGAATGAACGCCTGGACAGAAGGGACGCTTGCCTCCAGTTCCTGCTCCGGAAACAGCGGAGGTTGGTATCCTCTTGAACATTGGAACGGTGAGAGCCCGGTAGCCGAACTGGGGAGTGTGTTGTGGGCATACTCGACCCATAGGAGTTGCTGGGACCAAGAGCGTGGGTTGCGGGAAGAGATGCAGCGTAGAGAAGTCTCCATCTCCTGGTTCATCCGCTCTGCCTGACCGTTGGACTGTGGGTGAAATCCAGACGATAAGCTGACTGTGGCCCCCAGTAGCCTGCAAAACTCAGACCAAAAATGAGAAGTGAATTGTGGCCCCCGATCGGAGACCACATCGACGGGCAGACCATGCAGGCGGAACACCTTCTGTAATAGCAATTCTGCTGTCTCTTTAGCAGAAGGCAGCTTAGGTAGAGGGATGAGTTGAGCAGACTTGGAGAAGCGATCAATTACCGTTAGAATAACTGTGTTACCGTCAGATGGGGGTAGGCCGGTTACAAAATCCAAGGCAATGTGGGACCAGGGACGATGAGGGATGGGCAGGGGGTGAAGAAGGCCGGATGGAGCCTTGTGAGAGGGCTTATGCTGAGCGCAGATAATGCAGGCACTGACGAATTCTCTAGCGTCCTTCTCCATGGTGGGCCACCAAAACCGTTGTTTCAGCAGAGCTAGCGTGCGGATCACTCCCGGGTGACAAGCCAGGCGGGAAGAGTGACCCCACTGCAGGACCTTTGAGCGCAGATTTGCTGGGACAAACAGAAGGTTATCGGGGCAGGCACTCTGTGCCGGTTGCGCTGTATGAGACTGTTTTACTTCCTCTTCCACCTCCCAGGCCACTGCCCCAACAACACATTCAGGGGGGAGAATGTTCTCCGGACTCTGAACGCAGCTCCTGGACTGGTACTGACGGGACAGGGCATCAGGTTTGGCATTCTTCGTGCCCGGCCGGTAAGTTAGAGTAAACTCGAAACGGTTAAAAAATAGAGCCCACCTTGCCTGTCTGGAGTTCAACCGCTTGGCAGAGCGAATGTACTCTAAGTTTTTGTGGTCAGTCCATACCATAAACGGCTGGTCAGCTCCCTCCAGCCAGTGTCTCCACTCCTCCAGTGCAAGCTTTACCGCCAATAACTCCCGATCCCCGATGTCATAGTTCCTCTCCGTGGCAGACAGTTTCCGGGAGAAGAAGGCGCATGGATGAACCTTCTGATCTGTAGACGACCGCTGCGAGAGAACTGCTCCTACACCGGTGTCCGACGCATCCACCTCCACCACAAACTGGCGAGCAGGGTCTGGGAAAACAAGGATAGGGGCAGAGGTAAAACGTGTTTTCAATTCCCCGAATGCCCTGGCCGCTACCGAGGTCCACTGAAAGGGCACTTGTGGGGAGGTTAGAGCGGTGAGAGGAGCAGCCACAGCACTGTAGTTCCGAATGAACCGCCGATAGAAATTGGCGAAGCCCAAAAAACGCTGCAGTTCTTTGCGGGTGGAGGGTTGGGGCCAGTCTGCCACCGCCCTGGTCTTCGCAGGGTCCATCTGAATATTGCCGGCTTTGATGACGAAGCCCAGAAAAGATACTTCCGAGGTGTGGAAACTGCATTTCTCTGCCTTAACGAAGAGGTGATTCTCAAGGAGTCTCTTGAGGACTTGCCGTACATGTATCACATGCTCCTGTGTAGACTTGGAAAAAATCAAAATATCGTCCAGATAGACAAAAACACAGACATTGAGCAGATCGCGGAGAACGTCGTTTACCAGCCCCTGGAAAACAGCTGGGGCATTAGTGAGGCCAAATGGCATGACCAAATATTCATAATGTCCACTGGGAGTGTTGAAGGCCGTCTTCCACTCATCCCCCTCTCTGATCCTGACCAAATGGTACGCGTTGCGTAGATCCAGTTTGGAAAATACAGTTGCCCCTTGTAGCAACTCAAAAGCAGATGAGATGAGTGGAAGTGGATACCTGTTTTTGATGGTGATGTTATTGAGTCCCCGGTAATCAATACAAGGTCGCAGGGATCCGTCCTTCTTGCTCACAAAAAAGAACCCCGCGCCGGCCGGGGATGACGACGGTCTAATGAGACCGGCAGCCAAGGAGTCGCTGATGTACTTCTCCATAGTCCTAGTCTCAGGGGCCGACAGAGAGAATAGTCGCCCTCTTGGGGGCGAGGTGCCCGGAAGGAGGTCTATAGCACAATCGTACGGGCGGTGAGGCGGTAGTGAGGTGGCCCGAGCCTTGTTGAACACCTCCTTTACATCGTGGTAATCCTCGGGTACGCCCGTGAGATCTGGGGACTCAGGAGACACGGAGCGGCTAATGGCAGACGCCGGCTTTAAACAAACCGCGTGACAGTGAGGACTCCACCCAAATATAGTCCCAGTAGCCCAGTCAATGTGCGGATTATGCCTCCTAAGCCATGGAAACCCCAAAATGACTGGTTGTTGAGGTGCATGAAGTACATGAAAGGTGAGTGCTTCACTGTGGTTACCTGACATCTCCAAGCGCAGCGGGGTGGTTTGATGAGTCACCCTGCAGAGTAGCCGACCGTCCAACGCCGTGGCCCGGATGGGTCTTTCCAAAGCGATTTGCTCAATCCCCATCTTGAAGGCCAGGTCTTGGTCGAGGAGATTGGCGTCTGCACCCGAGTCAATCAGAACCGGAACAGTGTAGCTCTTATCCTGGAAAAACAACTGGGCATGGATTCGGGGTCGAGAGGGCATTTCTAATCTAACTTCCCGGCTCACCAGCGCCCTCTGGTTGACTGGTGAGCCCTGTCTTTTACTGGACAAGCGTTCACATAATGACCGCTTTGACCGCAGTACATGCATTGGTTGGCCTGCAGGCGGCGGTGCCTTTCAGCCGGAGCGAGTCGAGCCCGTCCCAGCTGCATTGCCTCTGGCCCCGCGATAGACTCAGAAGGTCCACCCTCGGTTGGTGCCCGTCGCGGTTCCGGCCACTGGCGCGGCGGTGATCCTGAAGCTGCGCAAGCGACCCTCTCTCTTCTCCGCTCCCGCAGACGGCCGTCGATCCGAATGGCGAGGGCGACCAGCTCGTCTAAACCAGCAGGGAGATCCCGAGCTGCCAATTCGTCCTTTACGCGGCTGGATAATCCGTGGTAGAAGGCATCGCGAAGCGAGGCTTGGTTCCAGTCACTCTCCGCTGCCATGGTGTGAAAGTCAATGGAATAGTCAGAAACGGATCGTATTCCCTGCTGCAGACCAAACAGTCCCCGGGCCGCCTCTCGTCCGGGAGTGGCATGGTCAAAAACCCTCTGCATCGCCTCGGAAAACGACGCGACGGAGGAACAGATAGAAGTCTGTTTAGCCCATTCGGCCGTTCCCCAATCCCTTGCTCTCCCTGTGAGCAAGGAAACAATGTACGCTACCCGGGACCTCTCGGTGGGAAACGCGGACGGCTGGAGCTCGAAGGCGAGCGAACACTGTACCAGGAACGGTCGACAGGAACCGGGAGCGCCGGAACAACGCTCGGGTGGAGGAAGACGTGCGTCGGACATTGGAGCGGAGGTGGGTGCTTGGGCAGCAGCGGGGGTGACGTCCGGAGTACGCGTCACCACGGCGAGGTTCCGCAGGTGGTCGCGGAGGGACTCCATGCTGCTCTCATGGCGGGCCGACATAGACTGCATGGCCTCAGCCATGAAGTGGAGCTGCTGCTCATGGCGCTGCAACATGTTGCTTGGATTCGGGGTTTCGGGCTCGGTACGTTCTTGGTCGGCTGGGTTCATGTTTGGCCAGATTGTACTGTCACGGTTACTGATACCGGAGTACGGGAGAACCCAAATGCACGACTCGTACACGATGGACAAGACAGGAGGGTTTTAATCAAGGTTCAGGCAGGGTCAAAACCGGGAGATCCGTCAGGAGGCAAACAAGTCCAGAGGGGCAGGCAGGTAATCCGTAGACGAGGACAGGCAGGGTCAGAATCAGGAGGGCACACAGACAGGCAGACAAATCCAAAACGGGGCAGGCAGGTAAATCGGGGTCGAGGAACAGACGAGGTCGGAATCGAGAAAAACAGGATGGCTTCGGGAAACGCTGGAAAACTTGGTAGAACACACAAGACAATCTGGCAGTGAGCAACAGAATGTGACTGGCTTAAATAGTGAGTGACTGACGAGGGAAGGCACCACAGGTGAGGGTGAGGAGAACCAGGTGCAGGAAATCAGGTGACGAGGTGGGAGGATCTGAAATGACAGGAGAGTTAGTGAACATGCAGTGGAGATGAATAGACTATGATGTGAACACCCAGTGAAGATGAAAAATAAACTATGATGTGGACGTATGTGTGACACCATGAAGTCAGTCGAAGTAGTCAATTCATTTCAAGGGACACTAAACCAGACCGAGGTGCGAGAGGACAAAGGTCTGTGAGTCCTGCTGTTTCTGCACAGTGCTCTCATGGGTTGATCCCTTCTGTCAGTCTACATTCCTGAGAGAGAGAGAGAGAGAGAGAGATTTGAAATAACCCCGGCAAATGGGCTCTACCCAGTTTTAAGATAATCTTTCCTTCCTGGACCCCAGACAAGGGGTTGTGACTTTAACTCCAACAACAGGTGCATTTCTGCAGAGGCCGATGCTTTCCCACACTCGCTAATACGCCGCATGCGATCCTTTCTGCCCAAAAGAGAGTGACGCTCGCGACCATTTCCCCAGCACCTGGTCGTTTCAAATGAGTGCCGATGCTGCCGGGACAGATAGGCGCAAAGCGAGAGAGAGGCGGCATTTACATGTGTGGGTGTGGTGTTGGTTTTGCATACACGCCAAGGCGTATCGCCTTGCACGCAGCTGCGAGGTTTGGCGTTGAGCGAGGCACTCGTGTCTCTGGCCGATCGATTTGTCTTTCTCTGGAGCACCGACTGCGACTGCATTCTGTAACTCTGCCTTACTATAGTTAAACTTGATTCATCTGTTCTACTTCACGAATGCCTCTGGAGCGGAAGGGCTGTTGGGTAAAAAGTTTGTGCACAAACACAAAGCGGCATTGATTGCTTTCTCTTTTTCTTCCCCACAAGCGCTCTCTGGTGTCTCTCCGCCTCTGTTTTAAAAAGCACCTTGCTTCTTTGGCGTCGTGTTCCATTTAGCAACATGTGGGCACTCTGCCAAATGCTTTCATTGTTACATAAATGAAACGAATCCCCCGCTGTGTAAAGAAATGGTGTGGACATAGAAAAGGATGATTTTTTCTCCTCCATCAGGAGTCGATCCAAATACCAGGACGCTTGTGAGAGGCTGGTGTGTTTGGACCATACGGAGCACTGCAAAAGGGAACGGAGATGTAACCAGAGTCTAATAACGGCTTCTTAATTTCTCACAATGGAAACTAAGCAGCGAAAGGATTATACAATACTAATGCAACAGCAAACAGGCGTTTATGAGTAGCGTTTACAATGGTTTTCCATGGGGATTTGTCTGTAATATAATCCAAACATCATACTATATGTAAACAGATGTGCCTGCAATTGAAGAAAAAAAAAAAAAAAAAAGCTTGGCTGACAAGTGTTTGTGATCCATTCCAGTGATTGAGGTCACCAGTATGGTTCTCATAAGCGTCCCTTGTTTATATCAGGGCAGAATTACATTTCTCTGTACTTTGGGACTGTTGGGTAAACATGAGCGAGTGGATGTAAATGTTTGAGCTTGCATTAGCGTGTGTATGGATATGCATGCGTGCAGAGACGGCCTGAGGCCGAAGCAGATCTACCGGCGCTACCAAAGCCTCTCTGGATTTCTCTGCCCCTCCGGGTTGTTTGTTTTATATCGCACACGTACACACACACACGTGTAAGAATTGTATCTTGCTGCAGTTTCTGTCTTTAATTATTTGTAACATACATGCAATGAAAGCTTCCAAACAGTGTTGCCCAGTCAAAGGAGAAATGTGTAAGTGTTGTTTGAAAACCTGCTGGAGATTTTAGCCTGGTGATAATATGTTTATTTGCCATCGTCAAATCCTACGAAATGACCAAAACCATCAATGAATTGTCCAGCCAAAGCCAATGATTCACATTTCATTACAGTGAGTTGATCCAGTAACACGGAAAGCATCATCGACTGCCCACAAACGGTCTGTGTACAAGCGCACCGTGTCTGCTTCAGTTCAGAGTACGCTGACTTCATATCAAGTTGTTTCAGGCCACCTGATGAGTTACTCTAGTTTTAACTTGTTTTTTGGTGTCTACTAACTGTACAGTTTTGTTGTTTTGTTCCTTGAAGGGTACTGAAGAGGGATTTGTTCAGGGTATTCTGCTGAAAAAAAGGAGAAAAAGGTTCATGAGTGAGCCCAAACATTTAAGTTGTGAATCGGTAAGAAATTCTCATATTTTCAGACTGGATTATTGAACAACTGTCAATATTAAAATGATTTTCATAGTTGCTTTAAATAGTCTGTTTAGGATGGTAATATGTGCAGTGTTTCCCATATGGTTTACAACTACAACGGGGGGTTGTAATACACTCTTTCAGGGTAGTGGGGGGGTAAGGGAAACATACAATGGTAAGGAAAAACACTATGTTTGATGCCGACACATTAAAAGGCGAACAGAGCAAGGATTTCAAGCTGTTAAATGAGGAAAATATTATATATATATATATATATATATATATATATAACGTCGGTGCCATACAGGGCTACTATAGTATGCCTATAAAATGGTTCTATCCTTGGTCTGACATCTCACACCAATAGCTGTCTATTCATTTCCAGGATGTAAGTGAGTCAGTGGAAAACCGATTAAATTCTACACGAGACCAGTGACAACGTAAGTGTTTGACTCTCTCCGTCCATTCCAAACGCATAACACATCAGACTGTCGCCTCGCCATGAATGGCGCATTGTGAGGACCAGATTAGGGTGAGGCTCCTTGCCACGTCTCTAAGTAAGCTCACTCCCGACTGGAGCGGGCACCAATCCTCAGATACAGTGCGCTGGTGAATGCTAGTTTGCATGCAGGCAAAGATGCTCTCTGCTTGCCACGGGCACCTTTGTATCATTCTTCTTCTTGAGGAGCGCTTTGAAGAGTCCAGTGAAGTGCAGTGAGAGATCCGAGTGAAAAACAGCAGTCTGTCATAGTGGATGTTTACTCTTTTGGAGCGGGCTTTGAATAACCCTTTTGAAGTGCTATTTATAATCAAATTCATTACATGCAGCTCTGAAGGAACCCAACCCTTTTATGAAAATTGTTTTTCTCTTCTTGTATTGACAAATGTGTGAACTTTTGGAAAATAGTTTGACTAGTTTTTTTTTCTTTTCAAAATGAATACTTTTTATTTTGCATACGGCTCTGCGTTCACTGTGCATTTGACTAAGTGCGCTATTTGCAATATACATAGTACACGCGCTGCTTAATTTTTCATCTCGCCCGTGATTCAGCAGTGGGCCGTTTCATTTTGACCCGGCGGCATCCTGCAGAGTTCAGGGCTGCGCGTCCGTGACGCGAACCTCCCGTTGGACGCCACACGCGTGCTCCATAGGGTTGAGATGTGGTGACTGCGAGTGCAGTAAACTCATTGTCACGTCCAAGTGACCAGTTTGAGAGGATTCGAGCTTTGTGACCCATTCTCCATTAAGAGGACGGGAACACCAATGAGGGATGGACAAGGTCACCATACCTCGCTCATACCAAGTGGTTTTTGGATTAACTGTTGCCTTTCTATCACCACCAAACAGTCTGGATATTCATCTTTACAGTTTTAGTTTACGCTTAGTTTAAGCTTTTTTTCCGAGAAAGAATCATCAATAAACCGACTACTAATCTACTACTAATGTAATGACTGTGGTTAACCGAGGGAATGAATTATTCAAAATGACACCTGTGTTTTTCTTAATTTGGCTGTAAATACAGTGTTCGTGTGAAATATCAAGCAGAAGTTAAAAATCCTTATTGATGGCAAAATCAAGCCCAACAGCTGCATTCGGCCTGGAAACGTACCGCTGGCTGCAGCGTCTCTCATCTGAAATGATTGAGCTGCCACTTGAAAACAATTCCTCTGGCACATTAAGTGCGATTAAGGATCCGCGTGAGGCTTTCAGATCCATTGTGTCAGAAAGAAGAAAGAGCAGAAACAGTATCATTCAGTCGAGATAATTATCAATCCTGAAAGGAAGCAGCCGAGGGACTTGATCTGGCAAACTCCCGTGTAACAGCAGCCCTCCCGTTGCTTTGTTCAGCTGCAGCCTGCCGTTAGCGCTCCAGCAGCAAGCCTATTGCCATTTTTGAGGGATTTTGTTCTTGATTCTGAACTCAATTTTCTTTGCGGTTTTCATGGAAGATTAATGAGCTGGTGCTTTGCGTTGGCCTCCTGATATCCCCTCTGCAACGGAAGCTAAAAACCAATCACCAGCATAAAAGGTGACTCGGACCCGGTCGCCGGGCGCAATTGATACACTCTTTGGCCGGACTTTCCATTTCCCGCTGACGGAGATTAGACTAATTGTGAATCAAACTAAATGATTAACTTGAACATGTTTTGAAAGGTTCAAAGGCATTTCAATTAACATGCCGGATACCGCTGAATGGAGAAAATTTAATGAGATCCAATTGTAGTATTTGCCAAAGAAATATCATTATTTGATATATGTGTGTTTATGATGAATGTTTTATCCTTATTAAACAGATGCTGCTCGTTATTAATCGAACACAAGCACAATACGGAGGACTGTGGTGATGAATCTGCTTATTAACCAAAGCCCATGAAGTTAACAATCATTCAATTTAATTATCTTTTCCTGCCCTCTCTCTCATGATCTTTTATATTTTTCCATATTCATAAGGTCAATTGGCTATCTCGTCTTTGAGACCTAGCAAAGATTTTTATTATGCCTTTTGAGATAAAAAAAAAAGGACACTTGTCTGAAGATAGTGTTTTTCTGTCAGAGGAGACAGAGACATCAGAAGCCGAGCTGAAGATTCCTCTCATCGTGATGTGCTATTTGACTCCAACCTCTCTCTGCTTTAAAGCCGCACACTGTGACTGAGGCAGGGGGGGCGGGGGTTGGGCACGGACCTAATAATACGGGGCGGACATTATGTATGTATGCAGGCTTGAATGCATGCGCACATGTACGAATAAACACACACAAGCAAACCCTAGCACAGGCCTAAGGACAGCTTTTAGTGCATGTCGTGCTTTTTTTTTTCCCCCATCCATATGGCCGGGTATCTCCCTCTTTAAAAGACAAAACTAAGTACAGGCACAAATTGTCTTGCAGAGGAAAAATTATGCCCTTCTTCATGAATGGTAACTGAAATAACTTTCATCATTACACCAAAATATTGTACAGTCTTCACCAGCAAAAAGTGGAGGCGCTTGGAGTGGCTTCGATCCAGTTGTCACAGGCCGCCACCGGCATAATCAAGCTGCCGTGTCGGTCAGTTGGTGGGCTCTGATGAGCCGAGTCATTGTTAGATCCCCCCCCCATGTTGTGATTAATGTTTAATTTGGGGGCGGGGAAATGAGCAGGGTGGGGGCGGCGCGTTTTCGGCCCCTCTTCCCGGTCAGTTTGTTGACGAAGGGAATGACTAAACACCCCCCCCCCCCTAGGAGAGCGGAAGATGGGGAGAGGGGTGGGTTAATGGCTCTAATTTGCATGTGTTTTAAAAGGATAATGAAGTAATATGATGTTTATCTTTTTCTGAAGAGTTTAATTTCTGCTGGCAGAGACCCAGAGCCCACCGAGACACAACGTGATGAACAGCAACGTGAATAGTGGCTGGGGTATGTAGCGGTGGCAGATGTGGTTCAAGGCCTGAGAGGGTGGGGGGATGGGGGGGGGCAGGCAGGCAGGCAAAGAGAAAGGGGGTCCCGCTACTGTTGTGATGGCCAATAGATTGATGTGTGTGTGTTGGGGGTCATGCTCAATGATTTATTCATAAAGTTCACTAACCAGGAGCCTTTGTTCATTTGCTGACCCTCACCGGTGAGACACTCAAATGTCCCCCTGATCACCCCATCGCATCTCCATTGATTTTCATCATAGCGCTACAACGCGTGCGTAACATCGTGCACATCGTCGTGTGTACATGTGTACATGCCTTTTTTTTTTATTTTGCTTCACACCAACGTGAGTATTCCGAAGGAGCGATGCTGTGCAGGAATTGCAAAGCCCAAGAGGTCCAGGTTCCTGAAATAAGATGATGATGTAAAAGGGGTCAGCTGCTAATCTTTATTCCCAGAGTAAAGTGCTCATTCATTATGTAACAGTTTGCATTTGTATTCAGGCCACAGACTCAGGGTGCAGAAACATTCAAAGAGCCACTCATAAAAACATCCATTTCTTTTTACTTCTTCTGCTCCCTGCTTTTTTTTCTTCTCGGGCTTTAATCTAATGCAAAGGCGGCACAAAAAAGAATCACATGAGTGAGGAAGTCTTTATTACATTTTGCATTACGAATAAATGATTTAGAAATTGACTATATCAATAATAAAACCTCTTCTCAGAGGTACCGAATCAATCGCTCGCTTTAACAATGAGCAAGCAAGAGGCTCCTCTTTGAAATGAAAGTTTTATTCGTTTAAATTCTGCTGTGTCAAAACCGATTGCATCCATTACTAAAAAAGCAAAGTAGAACTCTGACTGTAAATCATTTATTTTTTATTAATCATTATATGCAACTAAATACTAAACCCATTTTGTTGCACCTCTCCGCGTTTGTTATTGACCTGATATTTACTTATGTTTCTAAATAGTTTCTTACAATCAAATCTAAAAACATTACCCATGTAAACAAACCTTTAACAATATCAAAAATACACAAATCCTTCAATAGTGCCAACAAAATTTAAAAAAAAAATGGAGACATCTTCAGCGCAAACAGACCCAGTGGGGATTTGGACAATCTCTCCGGAGGGGTCTCCACAATTACCACAATTACGGATGGGTCCTTTAATTGACTGGGCCGAGGAGGATCTGCCAGATAACTGGTGTCAGTGTCTCTGAATGATAATCACTTAGACCCGATTGGAATGGCACACGGCCAACCTGGATGTGCAGTTAAGCATCTCTTTACAGGAGGAGGAGTGGCGCTGGAAGAAGCTGAAGGGGTCCACCGACAGCGCCGCCGCCCCCCCCCCCCCCATCCCAACCCCCCCACCTTTCTACTCTCATCCCGCCTTGATAAAGGTGCCTGACATCATCTAAACAGCGAAGCCCATTTGTAACCAGGTTACCAGCTATCTTTTATCTGTAATTGAGAGCATGTAGCTCGACTCAGAAGTGTATCAACAATATAAAATGTTGTTAGCCTTCCATCAAGCAGCCTCTGAAGGGAATTAATAGCTATCATCTCAGAAGGGAAAAAAAGGGGGGGGGGGGTCTCATACGGACCGGAATGGGGGCTGTGGAGATAGTGAAAGATGTTCCCCTGGAGCTGTTGTTATTATGGCGGAGCAGTGAGGAAGAGAGTCGGGGAGAGAGTCAGGTGGCCACGTATACGTTCTCTGGATACAGACCACCCTCGCACGTGTTACCGCTGCAGCTCCTGGCTGGTTTCCTGACGCGCACTCGTCATGTGAGAGGAGGATCCGGGGGGGGGTTTACACGACAGACGCACGTCTCCCACCGGGCGCGGCGAGGCAGAGGGTGGATCACCATAGCTTTTAATGAGACTCTTTAAACATACACGAAGGCTGTGTAAGTACCAGAGACTTGTGAAGCTAGTGGACACGCGGTCGCACACACACACACACACACACACACACACACGGGGAAGTGCTGACTTCACCAGTCTACATGCAGCGAGGGTAAGCAGGTTGGATCTGATTTAGCATTATGTTAATGAAAGGCCTGTTTATGGCTGCTTGATGTGCACTTTGCAGCCCGTATTGACATTACACGTTATGGCCTAAGATATTTTTCCAATTTCATTTGACTTTTTTTTTTTTTTTTTACAGAGCGAGTGAAACCTGCAACAACAACAACAACAACAGCAGCAGCAGCATGATCGCGGTGGCATCGTGAAGCTAAACAAATGGATCCGAATGTAGGAAATGTTTACACTGAGGGGCAGTTTGTTATAATGGGAACTTCAGTCTTGTCTTGTTTGCCTCGGGAGCCGAAAAACCGACTCGCGGTGCTCCGCTTGTGTGTGCTCTAATTACAGACAAGATTAGAGCAGGCGAATTAAACTGCTACCCGCCACTGTTTGTAATTGCCACAAGCAAATGTTTGTAATTATGAACAGATTGCTTTACTAGCGATAATTAAAACAACAACACAACTTATTTAATGACTATTGGGAGACGGCACTCTGAAAAATTGCCTTTTTCACTCTCTCTGCCTTTTCTTTTTTCCGCCGCTCTGTTGTTTTCCTTCACCAGTGCCTTTCCCGCTGTAGATCAAATGGCTGTTGACGGGTTTTTCTCCAGAAAAAACCCCAAAGACGGTAAAGTAAGAGTCGTCGGTGACGGCGTCGCTTCCCCCCTCGCCAGCGGTCATTGTCCATTGTCTGTGTCGGTAACTGATACACTAAGCAGTTGGTATTATTAGTTGTGCAACCATGTTTATAATCCCCCACCTGTTGTCAGCTATTTGATACTGACACACAATATCAAGCTTAAGCAACTGACCCTGTCGCTCTGCTGGCTAATGAGCTGCTCTTTGGAGGCCAACAGGCAACGCGCCTAGCGCTGTTCCTTCAAATGGTTTATACCGTTGCTATTACACATTAATAACATTACTACCCCACAAAAATAAGGCTACGGCTTATTGCTTTTGTGATTTATTTGTTTATTTGTTTATTTTAGCCATTTAAAAAAAAAAATCAGAGGTCATTGAATAGTGGAAAAATCTTCATGAATATTCCTGGGAGCCAATAGTGAGCCCTTTAAACGGCAGCAATTTACAAAGTTACCAAACATGAAGGAGTAGGAAATGCTCCTGATGGAGCGTTAAGGCCTCAGCACTGTTGGGTACTGTTGCTGTGTTCATCCTGTTTTCTTACAGCACACATGCAGCTATTTCTGAAACTGTTGGTTCCTTTGAGTCACAGAGATGCAGATAAAAAGCCGGAATACCATTTAAATATGAGCTTTACTGCTGTTTACCTGATATAACTGAAGCTAAGCCACAATTGGATTATTTATAAGCAGTCAATTGAGAAGTCTGAGCCAATTAACAAATTACATTTTGTGTTACTTGACAAATCAATTAATTTACTTTTTGTTTCAGCACACAACTATGCTACATGGACCACATTCTATTATCATTGTCACAAGTACATCTACAACAACTATTACCATCAGATTAATACAATCTGCTTCAAGCAATTACGACTATTAAAGGTGTGCTGATGCGCTTATTACTGCAGTTATTGCACATTTTTTATGATATTAGAATACAATAACGTAACAGAACATTGTCATCATGCTACACTTTGTGTCCCACTAAAGCTGGTACACCAAAGACCAACTATTACTTTCTGGTTGATTTATCAGTATTGTTTAAATGAAAATTTAATAACATTTCTGAATGATCCAAACTTATAAGTAACCTTGGTTTCTTCATATTTTGCTAGTAAACAAGTTATTTGGCTAATCTGTGGTTAATTGGGTGGTGGTTTGTGGAGAGAGATACTGCTGCTGACTTTCTAGTCTCA
This sequence comes from Pungitius pungitius, assembly GCF_949316345.1. NCBI lineage: Eukaryota > Metazoa > Chordata > Actinopteri > Perciformes > Gasterosteidae > Pungitius > Pungitius pungitius. The sequence continues at coordinate 19,924,708 of NC_084903.1, forward strand.
TTTGGTCCCGTTCCATTCGATAGTAGGGAGACATCTGTGCAGCTGATGTCTATCAAACAAACACACAACAAAACAATCATCACATTGATAGAGTGCACTACAGGAACGAGGAAAAAAAAAGTACTATTTCTGGCTGCATTGATCCGTGAACACGTGATGCCACCTTTTTGTCTTTGATGTATAATATATACTTACTGCACTAAGGGAATAACATTCAGAAGGACTTGTCTCCCACCTTTGAGGCCAATCCTCCCATCACATCCCATTACCTCCTATATTCATTATCCTCATTCTTATTCCTTGGGTGTGTTGGATTTTTATGTTCTAATAAGCCGGTCTTGATAAGATAACAGATGGTGTTTCATCTTGTCATGGACCTGTAGCAAAAGTGCCAAGAGTTGTGATGTGTTTGATTTTATTAGACATGAGATTTAATACATACATGCTACATTACTGCAACAGAACTCCCATTTCTCATCTGCAGAAGAAAATGAAACTGTGATGAAATGTAATATAGTCCCCCTCAGGCAGAACTAGAGGGACTGGGAATTGCACCACAATAAATCTAATGGATATTACTTCACTCAGTTCACCTGCTCTCTCTCTTCTTTCTCACCATTTCTCTCCCTCTCCCCCTTTTGCCTCCCCCAATTCCTTTTTCTTTCTTTCTCTGTAGCTGTGAAAGCATAGGAGGATTAAACACTCACACATGTTATTATGTTGTATATAATCTTTAAATGTCTATACTATTTATTTTGTTTATTTGTATGTATGTATGTATTTATGAGAACAAAGTGAAAACCGAGTCAAGGACTGAGAGGCAAAGTAAGCGACCAGCTACGCCACCGATTTCTAGATAGACAGCCATATTTCCACCGGTGGAGACCAAAGCAGAGGTAAACAGACACTGAGCATAAATGCTAACATTCAATCTGTAAAAGTACGTCTAAGTATTGTTTAGTTGTTGTTTTTTTGCTGGTCCTTCCCAAGTGGCGAAAAGATTCATCAATGCAGGAATAGAGTTAAAAGTATAGTGGGAAGAAGGGAAGTTAGCAGCCTCGCCGGAGATGACCTCGATCTCATTGAAAGCGGGCTAGATGACTCTAATTAGGCACCTGTCGATTACTGTCAGTTTTCACATTTGTTCTGCCATATCTTTTTTTCTATCTGATCTCTTGAATGCTCATGTGGTCAAGTGTGTCGGGCATTTGCAAGACAAAAATCATTCATTTTTTTTTAAACTACTAACAATCTGCCCAAAAGTGAATCTTTCTTTGAGTATAATGAAACACCGATATATAAACCTGGTTTTGTTCAGCTGGCGTCAGCCATACTGTCTCACGTTGACCTTTCGTGTCATATCAGGTCTCGTCGTCCTCCTACAATATGCACTGAGCTAACCAAGTTATCAATATGTCTCTTCAGCAATGTCATCTAGTCACATTGCCGTATACGGTGCACGTGGCCATTAAATGGATTCTGATTACTCTTGCAATAGTGAGTCCTTGCAGGGATCAAAGTAGTTCTGCTGTCAAGTATTCTACGATGAACGGAAATAGATGGAGGTCACAGTTTGCTGTTCGGTGTGTTGTTCTGATTCTGATAAACCCTTTTGTCCTGTGTTTTTTTTAAATCAAAGGTCAACGTTTCCGCCCGGGTAGATCAAGTGAGAGCAAAGCATGTGTATATGCTGAATATCTTTTGGGACCATAAAGAATCCAGAAGAGCCTATGTTGTCTTAACAGATGGCATAACACCTACACTGCAGCAGCCAATTGCTCTTCTGTTCTGTCAGGTATTTATAGCGAGCTCAAGCAACCTCGCCAGCATTCCACTGCCATGTGCCGAGGAAAACTGTCATCCTTTGTAATTGCAACAGAGTTAAAGAGGAGCAGGCTCTTTCATTTGTAGTTCCGTGTGCCAAGGAAGGTTATTGTTTTTTTTAGGAAACGGTCTAAAGACTGGACTTCAATGTTTCAATGTGTCCTCATTGTCTGCCTGTTTGGCCGATGCTAATGCACTGTGCCGAATGCAGCTGATGAGCTAAAGCATCAGTCTTGTCTTATTTAATAATGCATTAGGCAAGATGTTCATGTTCAGAACCAATTCAAAGTGTTATGTGAAGTGCATTAGGAAGACATGAAAATGAAATGAAAAATAAATGTGAGAATATGGTAACTAATCATTATCTCCATCTACCACTTTATTAATCTTACATATGTTAAACAGCTGTGCCTATCACAGTGTCGCGTAATGACGGGCTCACAAAACGACCCCCCCCGAATAGGAAAATAACATTGTTTTATGAAGCACATAAAGCACAAGAAGTACCTTATGAATATGTATGCAAGTTTAAGGAGATCAGGTCCATCATGAATGAGACTTTCATTTTGTCACAATGACACAGTTTAAGAGTTAGTGTTTTGGTCCCATTAAGTGTGTACACGCACGGTAATTCAATGATTTTATCTCATACACTTTTCTACAGACTCTGCTTTACTGCCATAATTGCCACAATCACATTAAATATCTATTAAATGTGAATATAATTCCCCCCAGTTTTGCATTCATTCATTTGACACATTAGTTGTAATTGCACTTGTAAATGTAATTGCTAAACATATATATATATAATTACATGTCCCATCTGCACTTTAGGTAGTTGCATTTGCAACTTTAAATACCCAATCTTACACAGATTCAGAGCTTAACTGGGAAGATAACTATTTGGAGTTTTACAAACTCCAATATACAGGATCTGAGGCAATGAAGTTTGCATTTCAAATAGACTGATGAGCAGCTATTTGTAGCTATTGACAGTTTCTTTACAATAACTGTTTTTAATGATTTAACAACTACCTGTTACCAACCGTCCCACATCTGACAGGAAGTCCTTTATGTGTTAGGCTGAATTGGTTGGTTCCATAAAGGCTCTCGGTATGAATGGCGTTGTCTATTGTAACCTTTGTTTTTTGACAGAGGGGGAGCTCGGGGCCATTCACTAACGATCTCGGCAACTGCATTCATCGTGTGACAAGTGTGAAACTGAGAAAAGTGTACAGCTCTGCTCTTTATACAGCTTTGCGGCGAAGGTCAGCACATAAGTGTGCTTTCTCTGTTAGTGGACAGGCAGCGGGGAGTAAGGCCTCACTTTGCATTGTGTCCCCCCCCGTCGCCGCGGCAACGGAATTTGACAGCCCAATGACGAACAAACAGGTGTTCAATATCTCCCTCGGAGCTGAAGGGTCCGTTGCTTTGATCGCTGAGCACACGCAAGGTCAATAGTTAGAATCCAGTCGAAACCAGGAGAAAGTGTTTGGACTTTCTAAAGCTCCGCATTGTCCCCGCCTCTCCGTCCTGTGTTCTCCTCTCTGCTATTTGTTTCTCATTTCAAAAAAGATCCACGCTGAGTGCGCTCATTTGCATTCGACAAGAGGGCAAGAGTAAGTGGCAGACACCTCCTTGAAATTCATCTAATTTTCTCCATGAAACTATTAAAACCATGTAATGCATCCCACATAACTGTTGTATTACAAAGAGCTCTCTAAAATTGCTTCATGAGCTGATTCCGTACATTTCATTCCACATAATCAGGGATGTCATTTGATTATTGACCACGCTGATGAATGCGCATCAAAGGGGAAATAAATGAAGTAGCTTCCCAATAAATAACCTTTTGCAGCAGTTAACTTTAAAGGCTTTTTCAATCAAAGTCTTGTGCTGTTTGTGGCATGAAGAAGCAGCGTCTGGTAGGCCATTCAAATCAATATACTCTATATTAGAGCACCGTAACGTCCACAATCTCCAACACAGTAATGATTGTTTACTTTCCTCTTGATGGATTTTTTGGAGATCGGATTATTTTTTTTTTATTTTTTTTATTATACACACTGGATATTGGCCAAGCATGTCATCTTCTACAGATATTATTGAGGTTTCTGCCTAACCAGCGCTTTAGATACATGCCTAGTAAAACCTGTTGATTGCTGCACGTTATATTTATTGATTCCATTTACAGTTCTACCTCGCCCCACAACATTGAATTGACACAGGTAGTAGCATCAAAGGTAAACTACATGCAACAATTTCCTCATACATAATATGTATACCAATACAAACATTATCCCTCTGCAAGGAGGTTTTTGGATGTGTGTTTTTTTTATGCTTCATCATGTAACTGTAACTTCTTCTGTTAGTCTTTTTACTCAAAGGGAGATCACATGTTAACTCTCTGTTTGTGGCACAGTTCCTGGCCAAACACATCTATTGCAGGTTAAAGTCTATTAGCATCAGCCAGTTCAGCACAGTTCTATTATTCACCGCGTCACAAGCCGTGCTTGTCATATTGCAGAGATACAGATATTGCAGAACAAGTAACTGGTAAAGCATAATGTATTATATGCAAGAGCGTGTCTTGCTGTTTGTTGAGTGCACCTAGTTAACAAGTTAAGTTAATTGCACTTACATTGGTAATAATCTCCCTACTACAAATAAATAGGAGGAGAAAAAGGTATGCTTTACATTTGAGCAATGTCAAATATCTGCGGGGGGGGCAGGTCAAACTGAGACCTTTCATTGTATCAGGGGATAGTCAGGTTCCTCTGGGATACGCACATTCTGGGCTGGACGTTCGCATCCACAGATGGTCGGGTCTGACAGCCATCTGGAGCTGAACAAAATGTTTAAAAAAATCACAAAACCAGTTTATGATCATTGACCCTTCACTCAGTACCTTTTGGAAATGATATTTTTTAACAGTTGGTGATAAAAGGCGCCCACTGGTTCTCACACGGCCACAAAAATAACACAATGTTAAAGCTGACTTAGTTTTCTCCAGCATTTTAACTAATGTACAGACAGTTCTGATGTTTCCCTCAAATGTGAAATACTCAACAACCTTGGATTTATTTCTCAATGCTGAGAAAAATGATAAACACAAAATTTGAAAATAAGCTTAAGAGGCAATCCAATAGCAAAATATAAAAATGTTTTAATGAGGACACTGAAAATCATTTTCCTCCAAGTGTTTATGAATATGTGTGTGTGTGTATGTTAAAGCAAACCTACACATCATGCATGATCGCACACTAGTTTCCAGAATTCATACTATTTGACGTGTGTGTGTGTGTGTGTGCACGTGCGTGGGGGTGGGGTTATAAAGGGGGGGGGCGTTAATCACCCCTGTGAAAAAAGGAAAACCTACAAACAATAGCGTTCAAAGGCCCTTTCACATGTTTTTCATGGATATTTGGTGAATATTCTGTCGGCGTGCTTTTTGAAGTGATTGCTGAGCATACAGTTCAGGGGGACGCTCACATTTGGGCCCCCGCCTCCACGGGCTTTGTTGTCGTCTTCATTGTGCTTTGCTGACCCTGCGCTTTTCCAAAGAGCAACATCCCACACCTCCGATTAATGCCTCATTAGGTCTGATACTGGCTGTGAGCAGAAGGGGTGGGGGGTGGGGGGGGGGCTAGCATGTCTCACGTCTATTTGGGCACAACTCCCACACCAACTTTCACCACGGAGAAGAAATTACCAAGAAGCCCCCCGAATCTGGGTACTGTTTAACTCCCCTTTTCTCACACCCTCGACTTTGTAGCAGGGCCAGAGTGCACCATCGGGTCTTTTTATTTGTCGAGGCTTATCCCCGATCTCTTCATGTGATTGTCTAACATTTCTATACTGCTTTCAATCACATCGGCCTCCGGGAAAAAAACTCATTTGACTCTTACGTGACCAGTAAATGTGAGGTTTAACTTTGTTTAGGACTCTATAACCAAATGTGCATAAAATATAATGTAAAGCTTACTGAATAGAAAAGTCTTTTATCAACTATTTTTTATTTTACATAATGGGGGATAATCATAGGGGTCGCTATTTTGTATCACCTTGTATCTCCAAAGTTCTTTTTAGGACTTTTCCAAAAGTATGTAATTTATTCATCATATACTTGTTGAAAACAGTTGTTTTATTGGTTTGTGAAAAGTTCATATTTTAGAGATCCGTGGTTTACAACAGATGATTACAATGGAAATAATGTGATGAAAACAATTCAAAGGCCTATATGAGAATTGAGTTTTTAATATACTTTTTTAACTACAGGGACTGTGGTGCATTGGCAGCAGCTCATTAGCATGTATTGCCTAAATTATCTTCACTTTCCATAACAAGGTGATTTTCTGTTAACAGCAACCGCTCAAAAAATAAGAAGACTATATGATGACAAAAGGATTTACTGATTTGAAAGGTTTTAAAAACCCGTGAGGCCTCAAACGTACCAGTACCCCGGTGCGGCTGTGTTCTCTGGATCCTGGACCTTTTAATTGCTCTCTAAAGCTGTGTGTGTGTGTGTGTAGAAGGAGCATTAGATTGGATCCCGATGAGCTGGTGGCACCTTGTATGGGATCCTTCTGCCATCAGCGTGTGAATGTCAGCGTGCAGTGTAAAGGTGGCGTGTGAATAAAGGTCCGTTCTACCGCGTTCTCTATAAATGTCCCTTATTAATTATGAAAAATACTTTGTATTTCACTTCCCCCTCTTTGTGATTTTTATCTATTTTGCAATGCATCATTACCTTTCTATTTCCGAGGATACCGTCTTGTATTGAATTATCATGTTGTGGGATTGTCTGGACCTGTTTCATTTAGCATTTAAACATTTCTCACGCTAATGTGCCGACATGAAGTTGTTGTCCGATTAGCTCTGACACAACGGTTCATCTCTCATTTTGTAAGTCAATTCCGCCTGATTTCTGCTTAATCACTGCGGCAAACAGTGGATTAAAAAGGTTGCAGTGGTGTCTGCTGAAGGTGTACCATGCAAGCATGAGGAAAAATCACTGAAAACTGTCAATACCATAAAAACAGTCTCAGTCTCAGTTTGCTTTATTCCCTTTGACGTAACTGCAAACCGTGGCGGCTGGTCCATAGAGGGCAATGGGACGTGGCCCCACCATAAAAAAAAATAGACATATATATTAGTATTTTTGTGTTTTTGAAACGTGGATTAAACTACGATATCTGTGCAAAACATGTGGTCTGCTTGTCTCAGCTGGGCTCCGCCCCCCCGTGTCCCAAAGCGGCGGTTTCCAAGAAGCCGTTCAGCCAATCACTGGTAAAGGCAATGAGTGACATTAGAATTTCAGCGTCCTCAAATGCATTGAGACTTGGGCTCGCCCTTCGCCGCCCTACGCTGTGCCCTCGTCAAGGCGAGTCTCCTACAAAAAAGACCCGAAAGACCCTTTGCCGGAATCTATCTTTATGATAGTTATGGTATAGATATGGTAGTTATATCATATTCTATCATATTTTGATATTGATATACTGAATGATACACTGAATCATTTGAATAAGATGTCCTTATTATGTTAAACTGTGTGTTCGATACCCTTTTTTTTTTGCATTGAATCATACTGGGATTTTTCCTCAAACTGATTGGCTGGCCCTACCTCCCCCCCCCCCTCCCCCAGCCGCCCACTGACTGCAAACCTACACACAGTGTTGTTTTTCAGAGAACCGCACCTCAGGTTTGCGCGCAGTCCCCTCCAAGAAAACCCCCGCAGCTGAGCAGACCAAATAAAAACTTGCGATGAACTGACATCACCGATTTATACGCTGCTCAACACCATATATTATCTCCACTGATGTGTATCGATTGAGCCGAGGCGGGTGACGGGTTGAACGGTCCGTGTTGTTGTGTTGGCTGTTTGACCAAAGGCCTCAGCTTACAGCCATCCTGGGGAGGTATAGGTAGGTAGCTCACAAAAACACTTAACTACCCGCTCCACTCGAGTACAGAGCTTCCGCGGCGCGGGCTTTAATAATCAGGTCGGCAATACGTCGCTATCAAGTAGAAAAAAAAGTATTGTAAACAGGTAGGAATTAAGAGATTAAGCTGAATAATCAAAAAACGGGGGCACATTTCACAGTTTCATAACTGCTGTTGTCGTGGAAACGGGTACAACAGAGTGGCCGGTCTTCGCAGCCAATGTTTACACATTCGTAAGTCGTGTTAACAAGTAAAAGGTTGAGTTGATTATTAACTAAAGGAGGAAGCAGGCGTTTGTATTTAATGGAGCCCAACGTTCTTCAAAACAGAACATGTAACAATTATTTAAGACAGATGGTCTGTTCTGTGACGCTGCTCTCTTCCGCTCAATGTCTTGTGCAATAATTTAGTGAAAAAAACACAAGAACAATGTGCCTCGACAAAGGCTTTAGAGCAATGTACAACATTGAACAGCCGCCGCTCAAGCGTAACATCCAACAGTGGTATTCTCAGAGGAAATACTTGAGCAGGGCCAATCAGCAGCATGTTTGAAAAGATTACAGAAGTCAAATGGCCTTTTTCTCCCATTGTGACTGTTAAACTGGTCCTGACAGCCAGTCATAGGCCGTTGGGCTCCACGCCGCCTTCACCGTCCACCGGATCTTTGAGCTGGAAAGGAGAATCTTTGAGGTGTTGGCCTGAGAGTCGGGCCCCTGAATTTCTCCCTAATCCCAACCTCTGCCACCCCCCCCCCCCCCCCCAGTATGGTATTCATAAGAATCATAAAAGCCATGCCTCAGTACTGCACTGCATTATCACCTTCTCTTTTTTTTTGGTCATTTGTCGTGTGATTAGCAATGAAAAAACGAGCCCAATGTGAATTAAATAGAAATAACAGCATGGTGAGTGACCTGGATGTCGTTCAGTGGGAGGGAGAGGGGGGTGGGGGGGGGGGGGCTCTGTTCCAGGCAACCGTGCTCACCGTGGTCCCAGACAATGGACCCCATCGGCCCTGATGCGGCTTGACAAGTGAATGACATGCTGAATGGTTACCATGGGGACAAATGTGTTGAGTTTTATGCATGCATATTTTGTTTTGATTTTCTTCCCCCTCCCCACCTTCTACTTTTTCATGGCTGAGGAGATTTGACTAATGGTGTGCTGACTCGAAACGGTGCGCTGGATGGGGGGCCGCATGGGGAGCCCCTTTTGCCACAGCTCCACCGGACATTGTAGCCCAGCTTAATGTTAACGCCTCGGAGGGTATTAGCTTAGCGCGGCCGGGTGGGGGTGGGGGGGGGGGCTCGGGAAAGGGTGAGTCCCTGTGAATGGACAACAGTGCATTAGCTCCAACAGGCAGGGGGGCTTTTCCACTTCCAATGATCTGATGACAAATTCTCCAACCCACTTTGTTGGGACCTCATCCTCTGTGCATTTGATGTGGGTCTTTTGAAATAATGGTGGGCATACTTTATGCACCATAAACAGCCCCGAAGGGACTATTCAAGGCATTCCGTACTCATACAGCATTTTGCTGTGCATTTCAACCCGTGTTTGTTGATAGAAAACGGATAAAACCCCCTAACCCTTTTTTTTAAAATCTGTTTTTGTTAATGACAGTTTTATATTGCTACAACATAAATGGATCAACTAATCTACTGCCAAAGTTTATTCTGAAATCAACCCCCCCGAGTGTGAATGTTGGTTAATATGTAATGTATTGTTCCGCCTGTTATCAGAAGCAAGATAACATATCTCGCTGCTGTGACATTGTTAGCCTCCGTGTGTGTTTCAGCACAAGGACAGCAACTAACTGTGAATGAGAAGGTGTATAATGTAATATAATGAGCCCCTGGCTGGCTGGGCTGCGCTGGGTGGACATGCTGGGAACAGATGTTGTGCTGTTTTGTGGCTCACAAAACCCCCGTTGATGAGAGGGGAGGATCATCACAATCTCCAACATTACTTCCATCAGACACCTAACACAATGAATCGGAGCACATGTGTAAAATAACCCCACGACGAAACTGACACCTGAACCCCCCCCCCCACCTCCCCTTCACCAATTCATCATTTTCACTCCTGGATAATAGAAAGCAATCTTCCAACCCATGATTACACTTTTTCAAGAAATTGTATTCCACGTACATGCTCTGTGGACAGGATGAATATCTAAAGTGCCAATCATAGAGTGTATACACTCCGACGGCAGTAATGCAAACGGATACATGACGGTGCATCCTCATTCTTCACAGAGAAGGGGATGTATTCCGTATCAGCAGCAAGAGGACACGTATCACAACACGCCAGCGACCTGGGGAAAATACATTTCTATCATTATCTCCACATTATGTTGAGCCCACTACACGGATAAAGCTGCCACATGATGAGTTTAACATGCTTCTGGAGCGCCATTGATTCTTATATTTATAAAGCATTCCACTCGAGTCCCAAGATGACACTAAAAGGAATTTTTGAATGGCAACAATGTGGCCAGTAATGTCTCTTTAGATATTAATCGTTTTAAAATCCGGCAACAATTGTGACCTGAAAGATTGCAAGAAATGTGAAATGTTTTAACACAATGTGTCATGTAAGCTAGCTGTGGGTATTTCATCATATCCAAAGGATTGCAGCCCAGTATCATGGCAATTCATGAAACAATTGGTTTGTGTACAGGGACACAACGTGTCACAATGTGTCACAAAAGTTAAGACCAAAAAAACACCACGTCCCCAATATGCAAAATCTCTAGATTATATTTTGTGATTTATTTTTTATCCACAGACGGCGATCGAGCTGCGTTGGTTGATGAGATCAGAATCCCATTTATGTTGTTTTCAACGGTGTCATTTCACGCTGCTATTCAGTATTTATCTTCAGACATTATGCAACAACGGTTTGCCACTCCTTATATCTGTTATACAAGTCTTTTGAATGAATTGATTAGTTTATTTTAGGGTAAACCTAAATCCACAACATAGTCATTTAAAATGAATATTTTCCTGAATTTGTTCAGTAATTTTTTCTACATCATTTAGAAATCAAGTCTTTTGGCTAGCACTGTCACCATGAAACTGGTGAACAGGGTTATTTTTCGAAAAGATCCTTATTTCACATAATAATGTCTAAACCACAATGTTTTCCTTCTTCCAGGTTGGACACGGTAAAGTAATGATATCGGAGGCACATTTTGGAAAATGTGAGTAACGACGTTAAGCCAATTTTTTTTCCTCCTCCCACACAGTAGGTCAGTCATGGTGTGCCCCCACAAAGCCCCTTCTTACACGCCGTCCACTTTCAGGTGCTGCATGTTTTTGGAATACCTCGGCAATCAAGGATGGTAACCTTATTCATTACAGATGTGTGTTGTGTTTGTACAGAAAGGGAGAGAGGGAGATAGAGGGAAGGAGAGATAGAGAGAAATACGGTGGGGGGGGGGGAGGAGAGAACACGCCACTGAATGTCCCAAGCCATTAGAACAAGGGATATTTCTGGTTGACTGAGCAATTCATTCTCGACATGTCACATTGAATTTCTTCCATTATAAAACACTGCTGCCTTCTCCACTCCAAAGGCAGATTGCCTGCACCTATTTCATCCAGTGAAATATTGCTTCTCCCTTCAAACAATCTTTTTCACCCCAAAGTTGTGAGGAAAAAAAAAATGCTTGAAACAGTGATTAGTCTATGTTCACAGTGCACAGGAAATGCTTTTGGGTTCTTTTTATTTTTTTGCTCTCTTACTTTGGCAGACTGCAAAAAGCTTATTCTTGATTCAACATGCTCTTTTTTTCAAATTCATGGACGTAATGTGTGCACATCATCGTCAATTTCGGACCTGCCACCGCGGCCTCTCTGCTTTTGCCGTCCCAATTTTTAGGTGAGATTGATGTGATATTAGACATCGCAGAGACAACAAGAATCAATTTGTTACTGTCGGCCCAGTTAGAGCTTTCGCTGCTGAACTCAGAGTTTACACTAAATCTATCTATCGGGGTGACACGTGATGTAAAGAGGGGGACGGAGTCTTTTTGGCTGAGCCAGTTGTGCGATCTCTCATCCTCGGCTGCATCTTGTGCTTCAGCACTTCACAAAGAGCCGATACGGGGGAAGCCTGACTTTGCTCTGCGCCTCTGTCAGAACTGTCAGGGACTGGCAACAGAGATTGATGTTGCCCCGATAGAAAATAGTGGAAGAATGGCAATTATGGAGAGACATGTGTCTTGTGCAGCGCAATACAAAAAGGGCCTCGCTGCATTGTTATCGTTCTCAATAACCCAAGGTGTGTTTGGGAGTAAATGGATAGTCTAGAGAGCATTTCATCCCTCATACCCCTCTCCTCTCCTTTCTTCAGTTATCTCCTTCAATCCAAGCCTCCCCTCTTGCAGGCAAGGCTGCATTTCCTAATTCAGTGCAAACGATGTTTCATGTGCTTTCCAACTTATGTCAAAATGAATTATCTTGATATTTGAATTCAAAACTGACCCCGAACTGGATGCCATGAATATCATTAGGAATAGTCATACTAGAGTCATGCAAGCTCCTCCTTCCCAATCAGTCACCCACAACATGGTGCCCCACGTAGAAAATAATCATAAGGCCGTCATTACTGCAAATCACAATTCCAGACTCAAGAACGCATATCTGAGTGATCTCCCCCCCATCATATCCTGCATTATGATTTCATTTACCAGCACGGTTAAGCTACTCATGCTTCAGAGAACCCAGCCATTTATGAAGAATTTAACGACACAGTTCAGTGCTTGTCCAATCGAATAGAGTTGGAAGGGATGAGAAAGTTTGTCAGGGCCCTGGTGAGTCTACACTAATGGAAATGACAGTTTTGGAGAGAGACAGTAGAAGGGTCATGGCTCGCATCCAGCCACCCCTCTGTTTCTCTGTTTCTCTGGCTGCCCTCGTGAGCCTCGACTCGCACAACTTAATACGTGGGCTCCGGCCAGCCCGCCGGTACACTGCATTTGTTCTGACCAAATTACATTGTGGAAATCCATTACGCTGGAAAAATATCAGTGGGGAAAATCATTAAACTGGTTCGCTAAATTAAAGCGACTGCATGTGTTTATTTAAACGATGGTCTGAAGATGTATGTTTGCGTTGCCTTACGTTAGCAAGTGGCTTATTTTGTGTCATTTATTTGATAGCAGTACAAAGTATATATATTTATATTTATTTATGTATATATATTTATTTTATTTTTTTGCGGGACGCTGGGACAATTGAGCACGGAGGCTTTGAAATGAACAGCTTCCTACAAATCAAAGATGTGTCACTCAACCGCGTTAATTTATGAGCGGAGATGAGCCTCTTTCTCTATTCCAGACTCATCCATATCAGCAAATGACACGTTTATATTCAGCCGAATATGAGGTTACATTTTGTTTTACACCGGTGTTGACATTTAATTCAAAAGACAACGGCCAAGAGGGCAAGGCTATTCTCAGACCCATTTTAATGCGTTTCAACATGCGGCCGTCATAAAACTGAGCCCCGATTTTATTGTGATAATGGAAAAGTAGACGGGAAAAGTGGATTTGGAATTGGTTTGCACATAATATCTTGAGCTATAAAAATAAGATTTGCAGCCATAGGGGAAAACAAATCAAGATATTTTCTTCAGTTATTGGACCATGGAAGACAAAATGCAGTTATTTTAATGTAGCCAGAAAATGATGTTGTGTTGGTGGTGCCCATGCACTGTGTCCATTTCAGTGCTCACAGCAACATGATTGTCAGGCAACAAACATGTGACTGTCTCAAGACAGTCTGGGACTAAATAATAATACTACACAGTAAATCGGTCTAACATGAAATAGAAAGAAGGAAATGTACCGGCAGCACAAACTGGTATCTTCATTATTGGTACAGACTAATAGATGGAAGTAGCCTGCAGGTCGAAGCCTGTAGCACTTCTATTGGTATGCAACGGGCAATGTGTAGATTTAGATTTGTCTCTGCAAGGCAAACAAACCCTCGAGCAGCACAGAATTTCAGCTGCACCCAGGGCATACACATTCATGAGGATTCCTCCAAAGCCATGATATGAGCATAAGAATATGGCCAGTGACAGGCATTAGAGAATGGTCACATGTGATCAAATGGAATACCTGTCTTTGATGTGGCAGCATTATTCCCGTGCTTAGAGGGCGTATATATGGGACAGAATATGACTTGTTAAAACGCCTTTTCTCTCTGTGGATCTTCCTTCACAATCAGTTTAGTCATGGACTATTCACGTAGAGCTGGAATCGCTCCAGATGATTACAGCCGTCCTCCCGTAAATCAACCCAACCAATCATACTTTCAGAACAGTACCATTTGACTTGGGTAGTTGAGCTTTGGCAAAAGACTGTTTTGTGCAATTTTATTATTTCTGAAAATGAAGACCCACACGTCTCCATAGAACCGTGGCTCCATTCAAGTTGTCACAAATGTGTCTCCAATAAGTCCCTCCCGTGAATGAAAATTGACCAACAAAGCATAGCCCTGCTCCATAGACTCTATCACTTGTTTACTTCTTTCTTTTTAGCTTGTCAAGGTTAAACCGATACTCATTATTTGGAGTGGTTGAAGAAAATGCTACATTCCTCAAAAAGTAAGTGTCTATGTGCAAATCAGTAGCTAGCGTTAGCACATAAGTGAGCTTTTTAGGGAATACTAAAGGTAACCTGTTCTCTCTCATGAATCAATTTGACATCCTCAATGCATCTTTCAAATGCATGCTAAGAACCCCTCTTGGGCAATTTGGGGCACCGTGGTAGATCTGAGGGTTTTGGCTTAGCAAAGCGTCAATTATTGCCACAAACTAAAGGTTTTAGAATTAGTAACTCCCCGGTGCAGTTTTGATGTCTATGTTCAAATTAGATCTTACTCAAAGACATAATAGATGCAGGTTAAAATGTAACATAATCAATGGTATGACAAGCACTGGATTGATTGAACGTAAACGATACCCACACCTATAATGATTAAGCTGAAAAACGATAGTGTTCTAAGCTGCTGTTGGATGAATACAATTCAGTTATATCCCCATTTGTGCATTCACTGCATGGATTAACATACCTGTGATTTTATTTTTACTCCGTACCACCACGGGGCTTTGAATCTCGCACTGCACAGAGAAGAGGTTATAATCTGTGTGACATGTGACAGTTTCCTTTCTCCTCGCATAGGTGACAATTACCCGGTGAACACTGTAATTTCCTTGTGAAGCAAAACAAAGACCTGCTTCTTCTATGTTAAGATGGGACAAACAAAAGAAGGTCTGTGCTGACATGTTAGAGAATAACTGATTGTGTTCTACAAATAGGATCCTGGAACTATTAATCATCACGCTTTGGACATTCTTTGCATAAATAAAGAAGAAAAAACCCTATCACAATGGACCATTTAGAATATATGCAGCACTATAGGGCACATTCAAAATATTAATATATCAGCAAAATTTTCTGGAGTAACAGTATAATAATTCATATTTTTGTATGCATGAAGGTAAATATTCAAAAAAGCAACAACACTTGGAAGTTTGAATGCATGTGTTTTTATTAAAGCTGTGACAGGATGGTTGGGATACATTTACAATTTGAACCAATTCAAACCAAACTGTGTATGTGTATACACTACAGTATGGTCTTGAGATGTCTGCTTCCCGCAAGCCCAGTGCTATACAGTTCAAAGGAAACGCATTGGCATGTTAACAGCATTTATAACGGACATTTTGAAAACTCAATAGCAACCCCATCATCTACATTCCGTTCTACAAAATACACATTGGGTGGTAAGCTCATAAATCCCAATGAGCCTAAAGGTCACGGCAGTGAACAGTGAATATTTTGCACATTAAGTAGCGTGATGGAGGAGTGCATGATTTCACTATTCTAATGTCTACATGTGTACTTTGCACTTCAAAGCCTCACTGAGTCATTGTAGCAGTATTTTAACCCTTTTTCTTCCATCAAAAACATTGTTGCGTGAGTTACTTTTACACAAATTGGAAATAAGACAAAGAAACCTCAGGAAATCTGAGAGTATTAAAAGGAAAGCCGAAGCACATAATGTAATTACCTGCCACATTTATGGGAACGTCAATCAAGGGCATATCTCGGAATCGCTTAATTGGATATTGAAATATCCTTTTCCAGCGTGTGGCAGGGAAGGCAATCTCTAATTAGTACGAATGACGAGTGCTAAGATGACTAATGCTGCCGAGGACAGGTTTTAATTGAGAATAATATAATGAAGTGTCCTGCAGATTAGTCCTTTTTGCAGTCCTTTCCTGCCTCTCGGTCCACACAGACCTACCACTGGTAGTAACAGAGCCAGCGCATACATACCCAGTGACACGGGCGTCATTCATTCCACAAGCAAATCATTTCATTTTGTATGCGGCACTTCAGGAGAGCAACCATATTTTGCCTTTGCTTATTTGTATGTTTCAATTCAACACACAATAACCATATTAAGCTGGCAAGCAGGGGGGGAATTGCTATTCATAGCAAACACCATCCCATCCACTGTTGTTTGGCGGATGACATTTAGTGCAATGTACCTACCACAAGTTCCACAACAAATCATTGTGTCCATGAATTGAACACAAACAGCAACCGTGTGACTCAGCGTATTCAGAGTCGACCTTAAATGTCTAATCCCCCTCCCCTCCTCTCGTTATTACCTAAAAGTGTGATATAAGTAATGGCTCCCGAGGGCTCTACGTAGAATGTAAACACGGTGTTTGGCTGGAGGGAATAAGGGAGAAGGTGGATGGTAGGAAGCTCCAGCCATCGCAGGAGGAGGTATCTTAAGACGCTGGCTCCATGCAGAGGACTGTCAAATCCAGCGCCGTCTCATTCGGGTTGTAAAGCTGCCCAGTGTTCTAATTGTGTCGATATTGTCTCTTTAGTGACGTTAAAGCTTCGTCACTGTCTCGTCACTGTTATTAGCACTGCTCGCGAGAATCTTTGGTTCTCGGTACGTAGCATACGGTGTGTTTATCACATGCATTATCACATCAGCTAAGGAAAGGATGGGAATCTGTTCCCCCTCGGTGGATTAACAGTTTTTTTTCTCAATATAATGCTTACGCTAGATCCCCGTTGGTTTATCACTATGACCAACATCTTAAACTTTAAGGCTTTCGTGAGTGCAGATGTTCATCTTTCACGCAACAAAACTCCTCATAACGTAGACGTTCGGGCTGATTTGGCCTTCGCGAATGACCCCAACGTTTGGATTGTTCAGCCTTCGTCTTTGACCCGGTGGACTAATCAATGGAAAAAGTTTTGGAAGGGATGGTCTTGAGGAATAAAAAGAACATGCTAATAGCAGCATGGTGTGTGAGACCTTTTATCTTGGTGCAAAACTCTCCTTTATGAATATCAAAGCTCCCCTCGATGTCACAGCCATCACCATCACTTAAGGAATCAGGGGAGCAACAGAAGGATAGAACTGATATGGAATGACTTAAAACCCATTCTGCAAAGAGAGAGAGATGTTCTCTGAGCTGCCAACAGATTATCACAGCAGAAACACTTATTCTCTTATTGTTTTTGCTCCCTTTCAACCTCACAACCTTTTTGAAGATTTTTAATAAAATGTGGATAGAACCCGAGGAGCATAGTTGGTATCGTCTTTTATATGGGACATGTATTCAGAGCAGCGAATGCGAGTTGTGGTGTGGTTTTCTTATGTTTGGAGCGGGTTATCCTCTCGTGTTTTGTTCAGTTTTTAGCTGCAGGCTGCTCGCTATCTCTTAAAAGTGTGTCAGACTTACATTTATGTGTGTGTGTGTGTGTGTGTGTGTGTGTGTTCTAGGTCTCAGTGGAATGGCTGTTCATTAAGACAGAAAAAAAAGTATTCTTCTTACAATTAATTCATTTTTTTTGTTTGCCTTGGTTATTGTATTATGCCTCTTGTAAAAAAAACAAAAAAAAAGCTACCGATACCCTTCACAAGCATTACATGGTTTTGCAAACAAAAAGGTAATTAACCCAAATACCTGCTTAAACAAGTAGCAGGTGTGCAAGGATAATGCAAGTCAAGGTAAAGTGACGGCCAACCTGAAACTCTACTTTCTACCGTTCCCATCGCTACGTTCACACAGGAGGTTACACTGCTTTCGTCTTCTTAGTCCGATAAGTTTCATTCGCTGGCTTCCCAACTAAATGTTTACCTTCCACCGTACAGTTCAACTAGTTACATTAACATCCAATTAACGTTTTCAGCCGCTTTTAGTGGCCAAATGTCAATTTAATTTAAATTCAATCGCATTCATTTCTTTCTCTTCCTGACCTTTCAACTGCTTTTACCTCTTACTCCTCAACTGACAACTCGCCGACTTTCAGCCGTTACGCGCCCGCTGCCTCGATCTCTCATTGTTTAACCGAGAGTTCATCTGCTTTCAGCAGTTACACCTTGGCTGACAGTAACGGCTCAATTCATCACGGCTTCAGCTCCTGCGTGTCAGAGCTTGAACTTCCACTGGTACTTCATTCAGCGTTAAAGCCACATTTCCTACGCCCAATGACTGCTCATTTCTTACACTCTAACTGAAACATCTCCCTGTAAAACTATCCTCCTTTTCCTTCACTAATTGTATTTGCACTGCTGTTTTTTTTGTGTATTTTCCACAATTTAAAATGTTATAACAACACATTTTAGCTTGGAAGCACAGTCATTCTGATGAGAATGTAGCCCTTTCCTGTTTCTAAATCACACTTAATTGTGCTTTATTATGGTGATGCACTAGCGGTATGGAAGACAAACATATGCCACAATAATCCACTCAGTGTGCAAAATACCCTGTGGCAACTACCACCACCCCCCCCCCCCGCCTCCCGCTCCCTTCGCGCTCCAGTATTATGCTGAAGTCTTACACAGACTTAATGTGTAATGTACCAGATACAACTACGCTGTACACACGTTGCACACACAGAAACTAAGGCTTATGTAGTTAGAAATAAGGCCACTCACTCAACTACACAACTACAAGATGACGCCCCCATAACAAAATACACCCTCGTGGTATCCGAGAGTGGGTGAGGGGATGTTAATCACAAAAGCCCTGAGCATGACCCGTGCATCAAATTAAACTTGATTTAAATAAAAATAATTATCTTCATTGAAACGTCATGGTAAGGCATCAGGCTGCAGCAATTCCGTAAAGGTGCCGCACATTGACAGAATCACACTCAACATTAAGGGGATTGTACGCTAAATAACGATTATTACGTTAATTAATTATTTTGCATTTATTACTCTTTTGTACCTACATATAATTACTCTGCACCGTTTTAATTGAATCCGAGCAGGAGCCAGCAGAGGATCATTTTGTTTTCACATTACGCTTCCAGTGTTGCCATGCTGATGATAGGAAATGAAATATGTTAGAAAAGCATAATTTATGTGGCTGAGACACTGATACCTAACCATCAGAAAATAAATGAATTCCGCTCCCTGCCTGCACAGCGCAAAAACATTAAAAACAGGAATAAATAACAACAACAACAACAGCTGCAACACACGGACACGCACACATCACACTGAAAACCAAACATCCAATAACCAGGCGGGATTGGGAATGCTGAAGAGCTTGCTTATCTGATATGTGATGCGTGGGCGGCTGCGTGGGGTTTCTTACTTGTCTGTATGTGTAAGACTGAATGAGATTTGATTGGGTGGGCGTATCGGTGTGTGTAGTATGTGAAAGCGTTGCTTTGTTATGCATGCAACAGCCACTATCAAACGGGAACATGACAAAAAATGGTTTGCATATGCATCAAAGTGTCCATAATTACAAAGTAGATTTCTTGGATTGTTGACCATCTTTAAGCGAGCACTGGAGAGCGTTGCAATGAGGATTATCTCCTCCAGCACAGCAGACTTTAGCTGTGTGTGTCGTTGATTAAGCTTGAGTATTTCAAATGCCAACCCACAACCCACTTGCATAGTTTTCTTGTTTCATTACAAGTGGTTTAAAAGAACCCTCATATAGGATGGAAAAGCATGCATTTTATCTGAAAAGTAAAGAAATACAGGATTCATTCCATGCTAAATGAAAATACTTTGCAATTATGGCTTTTGCGTGAAGTAATACCAACATCCATTAATTAGTTTGTGTGGGAAGTATAAGAATAATTCCTAATTATCTGGCAAAGCAACGTTCAGTGCTGCCAAAACGTCAATGTTTTTATTTAATCTCAAGTGTCTTTGTACTGTTAAAAGACAAAATAAAAAGGAGTTATCAAAGAGAACCATTTTTTGTGAGTCTAAGATGATTGTATTGTAATGCAATGGCACAAAAGCATACCAACGATGCACTGGAATATCCTCCATATTGATCCTCTCTCAATATGTTCAGAAGACCATTCAATTGAAATAACTTTGAACTGGAAACTCCAAAAGTCTGCAAAAGATTTATCTCCTACTGCACTTTTTAACCTTCACAAAACAGCGTAATTGCATTATCGAGCAGAAGGTACAAAGTAATATCAAAAGCAGTCTGCCAACTGTATCCAATTAAAACCGTGTTATTCTTAACTACAGACCTTGGTATTCAGTGCTGACAACGAATAACAGATGATACCGAAGCTGAATTGCAGATTGTTTTAGGGTGTCTTAAAAAAAAGACTCAGTTTGACATACAGTAGTTCAAGCAGAGATTTAATGGTTAGTAAAGAAAACCAAGCAAAAAGACATTTACAGACAAATATGGCGCAACTGCATAGCTTTGCTTATGTATTCTCATGGCCGATATCATTGATTTTCATGTTTATTCTGACCTCTGTTTTCCTCTCTGGAGAGCTGAATGTGACAGATGAGTGAAAGCCCAAGTATAGTGAGCATAAAATGTGGAGATTATTTAGGCAATTTAATGTGTGAGGAAAAGAATTCTGTACATCGTAATAACAACGGGCCTTTTTGGTATCATTTTAATTTTGACATATAGAAGGAAAAGCACAGGTGTAATGACTAGTGTTAATTAAAGCTGTGTTCCGTTGAAGTGTGCATGTTGCAAAGTATTGGTATTGTAAACGCTGTCTGACTGACAGCTTACTTGTTACGGCGGGACGAATGCTAGTTATTATTCTTGTGGCGACAGTGGCGCATGGAGTAGAGAGGGTGCGCAACCGAAGGGTTGGCAGTTCGAACCCCGCCTTCCTCGTGTCAGATGCCATAGTGTCCTTGAGAAAGACACCTAACCCTCAACTGCTCCCCGGGTGCCCCTAAGGCAGCCCACTGCTCCCACTGCTCCCACTGTGTGGGATGGGTAAAATGCAGAGAACAATATCTTATATGTTTAAAATAATACTTTTCAATAAAAATGGCTTCTTCTTCTTGTGATTTGCCACTATGCTAGATCAACATGTCTACAGTTAGGGCTGTGTTATATCTACATTTTGCATTTATCACTTTAAAATTACACTGATTGGCTTTTTCTTTTGCAATTTACACAATATAGAGAATATCATATTACCACACAAACCGTGGGATTATTTAATCTCGGTACAATTTCCAATAAAAGCAAATTCCTGTTTCTCCTGTTTAGGTTGTATTTTGTAAAACTTTCCAGTAGTGAGTAACATATTTTCACACTTTAGCAATATTTTTACAGCACCCAGGTTTAAATGTATTTACTTTCTATTCCATAATGAAGTTTATTTTAAGCAAACCGTTCAATGTACTAGCCTAATGTTTTTTTTTAATTATGACTATTGCATCTGATTAATAGAATTATCATAAACTAGTGATTACCACTGACTTTATATTCTGCAACTATCCAAAAAATCTGATTGGCTTTTTGTTGTTGATGGCTCCAATGTTAACTGGGTAACCCCTACAAACATACGTCATCCTGGAAGCACTGTACACTCACCGGCCACTTTATTAGGTACACCTGTCCAACTGCTCGTTAACACTTAATTTCTAAGCAGCCAATCACATGGCGGCAACTCAGTGCATTTAGGCATGTAGACATTGTCAAGACAATCTCCTGCAGTTCAAACCGAGCATCAGTATGGGGAAGAAAGGTGATTTGAGTGACTTTGAACGTGGCATGATTGTAGGTGCCAGAAGGGCTGGTCTGAGTATTTCAGAAACTGCTAATCTACTGGGATTTTCACGCACAACCATCTCTAGGGTTTACAGAGAATGGTCCGAAAAAGAAAAAACATCCAGTGAGCGGCAGTTCTGTGGGCGGAAATGCCTTGTTGATGCCAGAGGTCAGAGGAGAATGGCCAGACTGGTTCGAGCTGATAGAAGGGCAACAGTGACTCAAATAACCACCCGTTACAACCAAGGTGGGCATAAGAGCATCTCTGAACGCACAGTACGTCGAACTTTGAGGCAGATGGGCTACAGCAGCAGAAGACCACACCGGGTGCCACTCCTTTCAGCTAAGAACAGGAAACCGAGGCTACAATTTGCACAAGCTCATCGAAATTGGACAATAGAAGATTGGAAAAACGTTGCCTGGTCTGATGAGTCTCGATTTCTGCCGCGACATTCGGATGGTAGGGTCAGAATTTGGCGTCTAGAACATGAAAGCATGGATCCATCCTGCCTTGTATCAACGGTTCAGGCTGGTGGTGGTGGTGTCATGGTGTGGGGAATATTTTCTTGGCACTCTTTGGGCCCCTTGGTACCAATTGAGCATCGTTGCAACGCCACAGCCTACCTGAGTATTGTTGCTGACCATGTCCATCCCTTTATGACCACAATGTACCCAACTTCTGATGGCTACTTTCAGCAGGATAAAGCGCCATGTCATAAAGCTGGAATCATCTCAGACTGGTTTCTTGAACATGACAATGAGTTCGCTGTACTCAAATGGCCTCCACAATCACCAGATCTCAATCCAATAGAGCATCTTTGGGATGTGGTGGAACGGGAGATTCGCATCATGGATGTGCAGCCGACAAATCTGCGGCAACTGTGTGATGCCATCATGTCAATATGGACCAAACTCCCTGAGGAATGCTTCCAGCACCTTGTTGAATGCCACGAAGAATTGAGGCAGTTCTGAAGGCAAAAGGGGGTCCAACTTGTTACTAGCATGGGGTACCTAATAAAGTGGCCGGTGAGTGTATATGGGGGTAGGGATACAACTTGTCCAAATATCTACTGCAATAATAAAGTTACATTTTAATTTACACAAGTCAAAGGATAAGTCTGCACACAGATCAGGATGTTAAAATTATGTTTGGCAAAATCATAGATTTCGCTTTCTCTCTGTAATGTTATTTTAGTTGTAATTGAGATCAGTCTTTGAAATGTAGTTCATGTCTGAAAGCTAAAGCTGGAAAGATGATACTCCCCAATTAATCCCATTAGGACTGGCTCTGTTACTGTTGATGGCTGGTTTGGTTAGACCAGTGCCAATACAGTACATCACGTCTCTTTCTAAGCAGTCAAAATGAGCACTGGTTAATGTAAACTTTATTTCGGCAGCAGATCTTGCCAAAATGTCCCGCCCACCTCAGCCCGGGTACTTTATGGTATTTTCCTTGGCTCATTGTTTTTTCCTAACTAAACATCTATTACAGATTTAAGAGTATGGATACAGTATCCTAAATAAAAGTGCAAAATAGATCTTTTATAATGTTGGTCTGAAAGTAGAGATGTATTCAGGCAGAAAAGGTTGTTAATCACAGAGGTGGAGCAGACACAGACGTAAGTAAATGTGAATAGTTGCAAGTTTGCAGTGATGGGAAGATGCATCTAAAGTTTCAAATGTTCCTATAATTTATGGGCTCTATGACTCCAATTCATGAAGTCATGGGAACAAGAGGACGACAGAGATAAAAAAAACAACAGAAAGTAGAAGTCTGTGTGCAGTCCGGTCACAGACATAAACAGGTTGTTGCTAGTTACGGTAGCATCTAGTCGGCACACGCGCATTAACGTTGACTGTTTGAGGTCTATGAACACGGACCGCGAAACAAAAACCACAATCGAACCAGTGGTTCAGCTATGAACATAACCAGAAAGACATTTAAAAATGCAAACCGCTTACAGGCAGGTGTATTTAGAAAAGAAAAATGACGTTTCTTGATCACATACAGTTAGCACTGTCTCTTATTAAGCATGCTGTTGTTCCCTAGTGTCATAGTACTATTCTATAGAACACTTTAAAACACGTGGAGAGAAAACAAGTAGGCTGATAAACGTGGGTTAAAATACTAAACCCCAGAATGAGCGTCATGATACGCCAACATGTCACCTTTAAATGCAGCCTTTGCGGTGGGCGTGGCTACGCGTGTTTGGGGCGGGGCCGACGTGTTCACACATTTCGCCTCGTTCGTCCCCGACGACGCGCAGCAAGAGCCGAGGGCTGAACCCGAGCACGCGCGCGCACGCCTGTACCACGCCACCTCCACTAATTGCTCCATCTGTGGCGCGTCGTTGGGCTTGTTTTGCAAAACCTCGCGAGCGCTGTGTTTAGCGCAGGGGGGGGGGGGGGGGGGGTGCACGTTTACCTCGCGAGCCTTCTTCCCAATCAAAACTGCTCCACCAACGAGTTTGCCAAGTTGGGAGAAAATAAACTTCCGAGAGACGCAGCGGAGGACCCGGGGACGCCTCGTCCGGCACCGTTTTTTTTTTTTATTTCTTCACGCGCGGACTTACTTCGTGGTTATTGTTACCACTTTGTTGCAGTTTTCTTTCTTTTTTTTCCGTCTCGTCCTGCATCTGAAGGAGGGCGGGTGGTGGTGGGGGGGGGGGGGGGAAGAGGACAAGGAGGTGGACCCACGCTCGGTGTGTAAACGCATGGGCACACCACAGCTTCTACCGCCGCTTGACGGACAGCTTTTTCGGCTCGGTCGGACCTTCACGTGGGCTTCGTCAGAGATGGACCCGCCGAACCCGGTGTAGAAGACGGCTATCGGGGCAAAACAACAACAACAAAAACTTAACACCGAACCTCCCCCCTCTGTCTCTCTCTTTCTCCCCCCTTCCCCGGCCATAGTGTCTCTCATTCACCCCAACACCAACAAAGCTTGGGTCACTTTCACCGCCTCCCTCGCTCGCTCTCTCTCTCTCTCTCTCTCTCTCCCTCGCTCCCCCTGTGCCTCTCTCTCCCCCCGCTGTCTCCCTCTCTCTGTGCGCGCGCTGGGTTCGTAAACGGCAGAAACGAATTGATCCCCCGGTTGCAGAGTAGACTTAACGTTGCGCGCCATGGATGTACGATTTTATCCAACCGCTGGTGGGAATTCTATTCCGGGAGAACCGGCGAACCTGGATTTTGCCCACTGTTTGGGCTACTACAACTTCAATAAGGTGAGAACAATCCACCCCCCCCACCCCGCTCGAAGCTCTGCGCTGTTGTCTAGTTTTGTGTTGTGTGACCACGCCGGTGCTACTCCTATCCTAATGAGTGACAATCTCCACCATAATTAACCCGAGTTATAGTAATCATATTTCCATTTTCTCAGTTGCTTCCACTTGCCACCACAACCCCCCCCCCACCCCACCCCCTCATCTCTAACTATTAATTAGCCACCAATAGTCTTGTCTTTTTGGAGTTGCTTAATTAATCCCCCCCCCCTTCTGCCACTAACTTTGCCGTTTTGATTCAGCCATGGTACCTTAGTCCAGCTGTGCTGCTTACAACTTCCATGTTCCCAGTGATGGAGGGTTGCATCAGAGCTCCACCTTACACTACGGCTACCCATTACAATGTGGTGAATGTGTGTGTGTGCGTGCGCGCGCGTGCGCGTGTGTGTGTTTGAGTGGAGGGTCAAAACACAGCGCTGTGCTAGAGTCTGGTCCAGTCACAAGAACCATCTACAGAAAGAATACCGTGTGTTACTAGTTTACCCCGTGGCTTGTCGAGTTACTGCTTTCCAATATTCCCACTCATAGCAACTTCATTCAGTCCACGGCACATCCGGGTACCTGCCGGCGGCTCTTCAACTCAACAGCTGCACCACAAACCTCGCAGAAATGTGTGTGTGTGTGTGTGAGAGAGAGAGACATTGCACAGTTGTGATGTGTTCTTTGTGAATGCCTTTCATTGTGTTGAGCACTTCTCTGTAACGTGGCTTCAGTAAACAGAAAAAAAACAAAAAACTGTCACACTGGTAGAAGCAACCACATGATGTACAAAACAGCGTTTAATCTAGCAGCTCAGCCTGCATTGTTTACTTGTGCTCACTTCCCCACATCTGCACAAGCAGCCGTGTGCCCGACATTGCTGAGGTATGACAACTTTATTGACTCTCTTAACTGCGCGAGGCAGAGGTCATGTAAAACTCTAATGATACTCTGGCATATTTTCTTAGTGATGTAACACAATTGAACAGTTTGGGCCGGTTACCCCATCAGGAGCATGCCTCCCTTGCACCCCCCCAGCGAGAGGGAACATCTCTTTGACGGACTAATGACACGAGTGCAGCGTTTTTACAAAGTTTAAACAATGGTGGCCCCAGCATACAACCCCCACCCTTCTTCACACACACGCGCACACACACACAGACACACACAGAGACACCACCCCCTCCCAAATGCATTCAGCCCTATACTGCTGTTTGCCCTTGCAATCTGATGCGGCTCTAAACAGTTACCAGGTTTGTCTCACTGTTTCATCAGCTCTTTGTCGTGTGGCCAAGTTGTCATATGTGCCCAATTTCATCATGTCTTCATCAGCCCTGAGAAATTCTAACTGCGTCGCTTTGAATCTCTGTGAGAGGCGGCGTGCAATTTTTACTCCTGCTCATAAAATTCCCCAGGTCAAGTGAGATTTTCTATCTGTAACAGTAATTGGCCACAATGCAGAAGAAGGCTGAGAGGGAGGGCGGTGAGAAGGTGCTTGTCCAGTATCTTCACCAGTGATGTTAGGGGGGGGGGAGGAGAGGGAGGGAGAGTACAAAGCATGCATTTCATGCTAATTACAATGCCTCTCCGTGGTGAACAAACAGCCTCTCGCAGGCATCTTTCAAACCGGCCTCCCAATTTATTTTGAATCGCCCCGCTGAATGGTAGCACAATGCATGGCGGTTAGTCATCCGAGAGATGTGGCACGCTGACAAGTCCCACAGAAGCCAGGTATTACTTCTTTAATGTATTTATAGGCTGTCACAGCACCTTTCTGTAAACAGCGTAACTTTCCCGAGATTCGCAGTTTTGATTTGAAAGAAGGCGATACTCTCTCAAAGCGCCGGCGCAGGAAAATGTTCAATTTTAATGACAACAGAGACAGAAGGGGCCCCGAGGCACTTTGAAACATCAGAGATTCTTTTAAATTTACAGAAAAATCCAAACGAGTGGCACAAACTTAATTAGGTGCTGCAGTCATGACTAATGAAGCTGCCATTTTTCATGTTGGCACCGAGATGAAGGAGAAACAGTGGTGCCGAAGAGAGACGCGCCGCGACTTCACACGGCTGAATAATGCGCACAGAAGGAATCCAAGAAATATCCCTCGCTCTAATCGGCTAGAAATAAACACAGTTCCTTTTATCAAAACCCTCCTTACAGCAAATATAAAGGGCTCGTTTCTGTGAGTTTTTGCCATTTAAATGTGGAGACCGGGCCGCGAAAGCCGGGTCCGCTCCTCTTCCACCGCCTTCCCTTCAGGGAGAACACTTATCAGCTGTGCTCAAGGGCACACCTGCCAAGGAACATAGTTTTACTGATTGGCTGCTACTTGAAGTGTTTTGTTTTCAGTGGATCTGTGATAATGACTCTTAGTTTCACTGGCTGTGTCAAGAACACCTGGTCACACTCATTCAGACGTATGAGAGCTGCTTTAAAGAAGAAAAAAAACAAGTTTAGACCATTTTAAATGAATACACTGGCATCTAATCCTCATTTATCCAATTTCCTATTTTGTAAATGCCAGTGACGCAAAACAGTTTGAGTTGCATGTTTTTTCTGGGCAAGAGAACCAAAGACAAGGAGCTGATTTGACTGGTTTTGATATTTGCAAAAGTCATATGTTATTAACTTTAATGGTTTCATGAAATTGACTCAATCTTATTTCCATATTTATGGCCATCTGGTCTATTTTTTCTTTTGAGGTTTAATAATGTTCCAGATACAGTAACCGTTTAGTGTGGGCTTTCATTGCCTCCAGGCACAGAGACTGAAATTAACACCAGATGTTCAAACTCTTCACCTGACCGGTGCAAACACTGACATTTTCTTGCAAAACTAATACCAGCTCTACTGAGACATTCTGATTCTTTGGGAATTGACCCCACATCAGAGTATTTCAATGGGCCAAACATGCAGAAAAATAGCTTCATTGTAGAAAGGGTCAAGCTCCACTAAGTTATCTTCAGATCTTATCAACGGTAGCTTGTTGTGACTCCGTCACAGAGCTCCTTATTTTCGTGAAATCAAACCACATTCGTGTGAGCGCCGCTGCTCTGCAGACGTTCATTTCCTCACAATACTGTAGCTTGAATTGGTAGTGGCAGGGTCCGTCATTCCCGCTCGGCACTCCTGAAATTGTACATACAAAATAAGTCTGCCAAAGTGCACGTCGGAAGTATAGATAATATTGAGTTTTCTTTTCAGCAGCTGTCTCTCCCAGATTAAGCAGACGCACACAACAGCTAATCATCTTTCATGTACAAACGGTCCCCGTGGCACCATAAACAATTTCAATATGTAGATCTGATGGATCAAAGTTAGTAAATCCATTATGGTGACAATGCTACAATAAAAAAAAGGGGGGGAGGGGGGGGGCAGTTACAGCATTTTTGTTTAATCTTTGGGCAACAGGCTGCACACCAACAACTGCTCACCAAGTTATGCCACTTTGCTGTGCCCAAAAGACTGAAATTGGATTGCGGTTGTAATTATTACTGACTGACTTCTTTTATTAAATCAACGTTCAAATGGTTTGGTTGTTTTATGCCGTAAGCAGAAGCACCAGTTGTTTGTAGCCCTGTTGTGTTACTCAGAAAGCAGCTGCTCGGCGAGCGTTCGCTGACGTCGACACGGAAACTCTCGGTGTCGCACGCGGTTTTCCCGGTTTTTAAACGCAACGTGGAAAAAGTGTATTTAATCATCGGCTGACCTGCGATGTGAGGAAACACCTTGGACGATGTGCGGACTGTGACTACTGAAAAATGTGGGGAAGTAGGTGAAACGGAAGCCTGCTCGTGTTGGCCCCGCTGACCCATGTGTATATAGAGAGAGGCTAAAAAACAACAAATAATTTAAAGAGCTGAAGGGTTTAGTGAAGAACTGTACTTCTACAGCAGCAACCACTCCCCCCGCCCCCTGGCAGTAACATCTTATTGTGCCCTCAGTGAGCAAGGCCTCTTTTGTCTTTGCTGTCCCCTCTGATTCATTGGGAGGGAAGGGGTTAATGCTCTGCTCAACCGGGGGGGAGGAGGAGGAGGAGGAGGGGGTACTTGTGCATCTCTCCAGTGTACACAGCTGGTGCCATTTCATCACACACATTCTAAACATATCCAAACACAGCTTTAAGTGTGTGTGTGTGTGTGTATTTGGGGGCTGGGGTGTAACCTCAGAGGCTTTCTGCTTTGTCAAACTCAGCCGTTGATGGATATGACTTCAAGGTGCACGTTGAATGTTTAAATGTCCAAGCAGTGAATAGCTGATGTGTTTCTCTTAATTGCAGCCTGTCAGAAGATGCACTTCAACAGATTTATTAAACGCCCAATTTTCCCACTGAGATTAGGAGGTGTTATTTTTAGTCTGCCCGCTGGAGAAGACACACACACTGTACTCCGAGAGGGACTGCTCTGTTTGACTAACTGCACTGCACACACGTCTCCACGGGGCAGATGTTCACATTCCGTTAATGCACAGCGCCCCTCTTCCTGCAGGACGTCCTAGCACGGAACGAGAGCGTACAGTGATGTGCCCCCGTTAAAGGGTTTATTGATGTAATGTTTGCGAAAAGTCTCGTTTAGAGGGTTCGCGTGGTTTCTGTGGCACATCTCTGCTGTCTCACTCTGCATTTACGTTGATCACGTTGAAATGTTGACGTACAGCAGACGTGCAACTTGTTTTACGAGATTGATCTGATGACGTGAAACCACAGTCTGAACCTGTGGGAAACGTAAGACCAGCTCGTCTGCGTTGTTTACGAGGTGGATATGAGAAAGGCTTTGAAATCTAAGGCAGACAAAGACCATTACCCAGATCAGCACTCGTAAAGACCTTGCGTAATCCTGCCATCACTGCTCATAAATCCACTTCATGGCACTGCTCAGTGCGGCTCATTTAGTTGGACCTCACCCTCTTAAATAGCTTCTCAACCAGTGGATTGTGGACCGTCGCATGTCCTCCTGATATGACAGGTTGACAAAGAACATGAGACAAATCGGTGGTCAGGTGTGAAACCAGTTAAGGAGACATTCTTACATGTCCAATGTATTCACTTCTATTTGTAACTGCATGGACGCAGACGTCCATGTCAGTGATTCAAAGTGGATGAACCCACAGGAGAAGCACAGTTATTGGATTTTTATGATGTACACAACATCACTACATCATCCATCAAACCATGTTAGTGCCCAAGGATAAAATGTCTATTTTGACGTTCAAAGTCATGAAAGAAGAGTTTTTTTTCAGTTGCAGTACTCGGTGTAGTCTGGTGATGTAAATGTACTGTAATAAAACATGAGCTCCCTTAGTCACAATTCCAATGTTTTGTGTATTAGCAGCATTAACATATAGCAGTAGTAAGGCATCCACACTGAATCACTACACTAATCTATTTTTTTTTCTTTAAGGATACACAAGGCTTCTAAAGCTAAACACACACTAAAACGCCCATAAGTCAAAGTTCCACACAGAGACAGACTGGTTGATGGTCCTGGGATAAGACTGCGATTCCTCTTAACTCTAGTACCAGAGGCACTTCACTTACTCAAGTTTATTCTTCATATGTAATAAAAATAGTTTATCTAGTGATCGGATCAGTTTATCTCATCAAGGTCAAAGGTAAAATGGCCCTCCTGTAGAAGTCTTATGTGTGCGTTTTTAATCTGGTTTTGGCTCATTACATCTTTTACAGCTTCAAACTTGCAGACTGATTAAAAGGAAAGAAAAAAACTCCCAGCACCCCTGAAATGGCTTTTAACATGAATTAAGCAGTTTTTTAAAAGGACCAGTCAATCACTTTCTGGTTCGCTGAGTCAATAAGTCTGGGGTCCCTTTAGTGGTTTGTCTCGCTGCTCAGACACATTCATTTTTTTAAGCTTTCCAGAGAGGCAGACATTCCATGTTTCATAGATCTGATGTGCAGTTCTCCTAATGGGCTCACACACTGTATTATAAACCTTCAGCTGTTTTCTTTTTAGCTTGTCTTGCTTAACTTAAGCCCTGCTCACAAAGATCCCCCTCATGGGTCATATTTTTGAGGCTGGACTAGTTGAATTGATTAGTGCTATTTCTATATTCGACTACTTTTGACTCGGGTGGAAATTGTGCAGAATATCTTATTTTCCAAAAAAGCAATTCTCCCAGTAGAAATGAATCCTGTTAACCAAACAAGAAATATTGTCTAAGATTTTTCTCTCCAATTTGGCTGGCTCCGTTCGGACTAAAGCAGCCTACTCATAGAAATACTGGTCCCTGTTCCAGCAAATCTTCACGTGCCAGTCTGAATATGAGTATATATCTATCTGTCTCATTAGAGGCGTACGGGCTGCAGGTGCGTTTTGTATGTTAGGCAGTGTGATTAATCCCCCCCCCCCCACCCCCTTTCACCTGCCTCCCTCCTACGTGACACATTCCCATAATGCAGTGTGTTACTGGGTTGCACTAAAAGCACAGACAATAGTAGCAGGTGTGCAAATATCCCACAGACCTGATGAACAAAAGGCTTAAATAACGGGAGTAAATAAACTTTATTTGAATGGTCAAATAGATGCAACATTTGAGCTGATGCAGAGTTCTGTTGTAAACATGTAAAGGTCACTTTAAAATATAACTTTTTACAGTGCATGTATTTGTAAAAGTTACGTTTTACAGTTATGTATCCTAAAACAGTCTGTTGGTGGCAGTCGGGTATTTAATGTCTATTTCAGCAGTTACTCTACCATAGCAATAGTAATGCAGACTATAAAACCCCCGCCCCACCCCCCTAAAAGAGCTGTAATATAGCCTTTGGAAAACTGCCATTTCTCTCCCACAGTTTGATTGGGAATGTTGTGTTCGGGCATTAGATTGATACTCTCTGGTATACTTTTGTGTTTTTTCCATAATTCACGTTGGTGATGATATCAACATCTCGGTACAGTGCGCTGGAGGAGGATCGTCTCGCTGTGCCGTGAAGCCCTGGAGGGGAATAAAGCAGCTGTTTTTGGAGGAAAATGTTTGCCTTTTATGTCTTCCCTATACTTTGTCAAAAATATCTTTGTATCCAATGAAGACGGCATGTTCATGCAGAAAGGCCCTTCTGCAAGCAATTTACAACAACTAGTCTATGTTTGTCTTTGCATTTCTGCCCTCTAATCTACTGTCATTTTTTTCACTCATGCCGACTCACTCATTTCTAAAAACCATTTCTAGCATGTTTCGCCATAATGAACTTGTGTCTTTGTACACGCTGCTCGAGGCAGTACACACAGACCTTTTCCAATATAATCCATAATCTCTTCCTAACCCTCAAACAAGAGCTCTGTGTTGCCTAAATATTACCGCACAAATGTTAATCCATGCCGAAGTTGCCAGGACATGATATTGTGACATTTCAAAGGAGTTCTGTTGAAAAAGCCTGTTGACACATGACATCAGTCTCACCTCATCCGATCGGCTGTATTTGCCCAATAACCGTCTTCATTTGAACGGGCAAAGCTCTCAACGTGTCACTAAAGTACCCCTGCTTTGATGATCCCTCATGTCCGGCTTCCAGTTTGAAAATCATCCAGATGGTTTTAATACAGTCGCATGATGAAAAGGAACAATGCACTCGGTAGAAGCTCCAGCCATATAAGAACGGTTCCGGTCCCTGAAACCTTCCACGGGGATGGTGATCAGAGTCCGTGAAGTTCTTGAGCCGACTTCAGATATTTTTGGGAGTTGAAGTGGAGGCTCATACGCAGCGTGTCCTTGTTTTATTGTGATGATTGTGTTTCTGCTGGCTCGTGGACTCGCACGTGTGGTCAAAGTGCGGGATGGCAGCACTATGGAAACAAGAGCGCGGTCTCTGCGAGGCCTCGGCCTTGGCAGGGTTTCTCCCCCCCCCCCCCTCTCTCTGGACTGCCACTGATGTTTCTTTCAAATGGCATTCCATCCAAAGAAACCGATCTTGTTCCTCATCCTCGGAGGATGTGACTCACTGTGTAACTTTCTTAAATACCTGCACGGCCTAGCGGAAAGAGATTCCTCCCTATTTTTTAAAAACACAAACATTTGTGCGTCTCTCCTGCTGATCAACAAGAAAAGAAAGCTGACTGATTACGCCGCTTCAAAGGCATTACAGGCCGCTGATTAAAGTGCGAGGTCGGAGTTAGCCAAGGTTAACCGTCCATAATGAAACACTTTGAAAATAATGATACGCCGCATGGTTTTATGAGGGCTTGTGGTCGCTCAGCTCAGCAGTGGTGACCTTCAGCAGTTCCACGAGCTAATCGCAGCGATCCTGCAGCACCCCCGCGGTTCCGAGACTCCCATTACCTTCCGATACAAATCTCGGAGAGCAGACCTCTGGCCATTGTGGTGCTGCCGAGGCGGCTGACCATCTTCACTTCCTCCTTCAGCCACCGCTGTGACTGTGGCCCGGCAAGTTTTGCTTTGAAGACATTCCGTTTTACTCTCATCCAAATATCCAAATGAAGAATTACGGGCGCGCAGACTCTTTTTAATGAAAAAGATCATTGTCTGAACATTATTACATCACTCATGAGTATTTGTCATAAGATGTTGCAGGGCATGTGGTATTTTATTGCAAACAGCTGCATACTGCACACATGGGTAGTCTGAATTATGCTCCTGCCAATACTTAGTTTCATATTGAAAGCTGGCGATTCTCCATGCTCTACAATGACTGAACAAGCAATGCTTTAGGAGAAACGTAAAAAGGGTCGTATTAGGTTTGGCTAATAAGTATCTTGGGATATTATACCTGTGAACACTGCCTGGAATTCTCACTACAGTACAAAGTGTGTGTGTCTGTCTGCCACTATGTGTATTGATTCATCCAGAGGTATATTGTCGATACAATCACAATTAAAATTGCAGCCGATAATGTTGAGCAAATGACTGCAGTAGATTAGATAATTTGCTGCCTTGTGCTATTCGCTGCTACATGGCGAATGAATACACATGAAGATATGCTTCATCCAGCTGGCATTCTGAACACACTGAGACAAATCCCATCAGCTTTTGTAAATTTAGCAGATAATTGTCGCCAAAATGAGCTAAACATGTTCCAGTAAGATTCCTGGTGACGCCAGTTGGTTTTTGTTGTGAGGTTAGAAGATGCCAGTCATGTTCGGCTTCACTATTAGCGGGTATTGATTTTTGTTGGAAGAATACATTCTTTATAGAAACTAATGACCAAATAAGAATAATTACCCTGTTCTTTCATTCATCAAAACAGTCTCTTATAACAGGCAAGCTTTAAGCAAACAACAAAGTAGTGCATAAATCAAAGTAGTTTCCTTTGCCAAGCCAGAACCCCTTGGGAGGTACCTTGGTGCTTAATTAAAATCTAGAAGGATCATGTTTTAAGTGTAGGTGAGCGAGCACTGAATAACAATGACAAATCGTGCCCCAGAGCATTGGTAGGGCATTTTGGAAAAGAATAACAATATGTCCTTTTTTCTTCGTGCACAATATGACCGAGATTTGACGTAGAAGAAAGCTGTTTGTGGCGCATGGTGGCAATGGAATAGAGCCTCCGCTAGCTGCAGATCCTGCCAAAACCAGCATTGACATATTAATCTCATAATTACCCAAACAGGATTATAATGCAACAGCTCATTATTCGATGCCTTTCATCCCTTTTTTTTAATCCTTGTAGGTCCCTGCCAGCTACGGAATATAACCGTACTTTTGTCAAACCGTCACAGATTTGACAAACCTGTCAACATCTATTGGGTGTGACTTGTGAAAAGAAGGCAGTGATTATTATGATGCAGGATTCATTTCCACTAAACCCTTTTGTCAGCTATTTAAAGGGAGTGATAACTGTTGTGACTGACAATTACAAAATAATGTACCTATTAGTTATAATTAGTAGTAAAAGGTGAGATTCAGGAAACTAAATTGCTACTAACATTTGCAAACGATTGGCCTCAAAGCAAAATATATTCATAATGCCACAATATATCAACTTGTCATCCTTTAGTTGTTTAACATTTAATTTATTAAAATACTGCATGTGGCTAATTCTAAATTAATCTTTTTTTTTTTTATTACAATAATGGGTGCCTTTTGTGACAATCTCTATCTTGTAGGTCTGCCAAGAAAATATCAGTCATGGGAAGCAGGCATTTGCATCAAGGTTCTCTATGTTGTGTATCACGGGGCGTCAGAGGCCGGTGTAGCCGTCCTTTGGGCCATTGCTGACCCTGATCTTTGAGTTTCTAGATCTGACAGTTTGGCCGTGGCCAGCAAACACTGACGGGTCTTTGGTCTAATGCCAATCACACTTTGGTAAATCATTGGAAAGCAAACAATGTGGAATCACATTTTCAAGGGACATCAATCAGAAAGAAAATAACTGCCCCACGTGCTGCTGTTTCTAAGAGCGTCAGAATTCAGACGAGCAGTGGCTCTTAGAAGTGGAAAAAAAAAAAGTACATTAAAAAAGGGGAATGTGTGTAAGTTATCAGCCCCCCAAAAAAAACCTTCTCCCAAGTCAAATCCTCTCAATTACAGAGCTCTGGAGAGCTATCCCCGAGCAGCCCTTCCATTGGCTAATCAGTCACAGTATACTGCAGCGGTGAATATTTCCGACTCCACAGATTTGAATAAAGACATCATGATTATTTCGCTGTCACACAGTTCCCTCGAATCATTTTCCAAGGCCTTCAGATGGAGCCAGCATAAACCGCATAACTCTTGATTTAAGAAGGGGGGGGGGGACGAGGGGTGGGAGTCGAGGGAGAAAGGCAAACACAAGGGCTGTCAGTCAATGGCGCAAGCTAATTGGGTCGATCTCCTTAGCAAAGATGAATGAAGAGATTAACTCTCCATATGTGTCCAGTGTATCTCCCCCCCCCCCCCCTCCGGCTCCAGGTGAATTAGCCGATGACAAGTTGACGGTGGGAATTCTGCTTCTCACTCCGACTCAAAAGTTCAGGTTTTAAATGATAAAATGGTTGAGAATTGGAGAAGCGGCTCGGGACTAATGCTTTCAAATGCTGAGTGATTGGAGAACATGTGCACGGAAAGGTGTGCATGTGCCCTGTTCTCATTTATTTTGGTGGAGAAACTCAGTTTGGAGGTCAAGGCTCAAATAAGTCTTTAAGTATCCTGTACGGCCCACTGTGACTAACCGTCCTGTGTACACTTTTTTATCACTTGCTGTCACCTGTTTTTCTTTTTGAAACTGCGGTATTCATATAATGTAAATTAAAGTTTAATATTTGTTGGTCAAATGGATTTTCACTAGTTTGCCTCAGTAGGGGAATTCAGTATTTAGTAAATGATGCCTTGAGATTGGACGCACACTGGAATTCTGCCAGTGTGCCTGTATTACTAGTTTTCTTCTCTACACTTTGATAAGTTACCTTGTTCTCTTAAAAGCAGCGCCGCAACACACAGAAGACCTTCTGCTCATCACCGCCTGCCTTTGATCTACAACCTTTCATTTCGCACGAAGGGAAATAATATTTTTTACCCATTTTCCCTAAAATATGTGTTCACTGTATCTTTGTTCTGGATCACTTTAAATGTCAGCGCAATGATATGGTATTAGAGTTGAAGCTCCATGTTTGATTACTCAAAGCGGGTATCTTAATCTTAAGCACCGCTTTTGAAGTGGAAAATGTTGAAGTGACATTTTGAGTTTAAATACTGTTAAAAACATTAGTGAAGCACTTAGCCTGATGGTGGCTGTCACAAGGAAAAACAATGTCTGCGACTCACCAGCCGTCGGGTTTTGCTAATGATGTCCTGGTGGGCTGTCAATCTAACAGATGATCGGACAATAGTGTGCCAAGAAGAAAATGCTTGAAAATAGCTAATTGCTTCTAAGAGCCCGCTCAACCATTTGGTAACTACTATGTGTTCACAGATGTCTTTTCCAGCTGCCGTTTCATTACGGATCTCGGAGACATTACAGGCGTAATGCGCTGGTTTTCTTTACGAGCCTTTGTGTGTGTCTAGCACATCGGGTCATGATGATTATGAATACATTATTGAGACCACGGGGGGGAGGTCGCGTGTAGAAACGAGCACAAACGCGTCTACACGCGTGCGCCTATATGCGTTTTTGCCACCTAATATGCCTCCGTCATTAATCGTTGGGCCATGCCAACTTGTTGATTGTCAGTTTCCGAGGCATTTCTGGAGAGGAGCCCGAGAGTATTTGCAGCCGGACCTCTGTCACTAGCGCCAAGCAACACAGCCACAAATTGGAATGTGGTGCAGCTCCGGGAAAGCAGCCAAGATTTAAATTAGACAATAACCTCTGCTCTCTCTGTATTGCCTCTCTTTTCCAGCTGCAGGCATAGCCATTTGTTTAATACAGTCAGCCCTGTAGTATATAATAGACTGATATGAGTCACTGTTCAGCAGTTTGTGTTTTTCAGATTTATAAAGATTGAACAAGTGTTCGGTTTGTGATGGTGAGAATATCCAAAGAGACGCACCGGTTTGGAAGGTGCTGTGATTGTACACACGGGAGGGTTTTTAATATCGGAGTGGATTTAAGATGGGACAAAGACACTTCAGAGAACACATCCAGCTGGCTGCACAAACCACCACTGATGAGAAATCAACCACATCCTTTTTTTACGGTTCTTGTATCAGGGTTTTAAAGGAGGTTAGCTTCTCATATGAATGAATCAAATACCTTTTTAGCCCAAATATTTCGCTATTCTGGCACTACGTGATATGAAATGGAGGATTATGTTGAGTCCATCACTAAAAGCTTTTCATTTGTGCGCATTGTCTAAGCCAGTTATAATGAGTGCATTGGCCAGTAACAGGAAGTAGACAAATGCATGTGTGCCGCTGGAGCAATAAGAGCGGACTTGGCTCCCAGCAGGTTTTCATTGAGCTTTATGTGGCTCCAAGTACCAGAGCTCATAGCCATCTGACAGACCAAGAGAAGCACAACCATCACCATTATCTCCACCTACACCCGATCCCAGTGGCTGAAAGAGGTTTTCCTTCTGTATAACAGGTAGCCGTGTCATTTTTTTTAGTTATTGGCCTCCTTAACCCCACAGCAGCATCTTGCTTTGCAGCAAAGAATGACAAGTACAGCAGAGTGAGCCGGTCTCGAATCTACACCCCGGAGAGCATCTTGAGTTGGAGTTGCTTCAAAGCTGCTGAGCGTAAACAGCCTTGAGATGAGGCTTAGCTGTAAAAGCAATACAACATGACCAAGCCAAGTCTTTCTCATGCTGCTTCCTCAAGCGCTGTGTGTCCGTGCAACAGCAGCCATTGTGGGAAAGCTACACCATGTTTCTGAGGCCCTCTCCATTGCCTAAGCTCCTTTGTGGCACTGGGCCAATGGCTTTGCACCCCGCCAGATCAAAGATGGAACCCCATTTAGCTCGTGCTTTCTTTTAGGATTTGCTCTTGAGACTACAGAGCAGACTCAACAGTAAGGGGGGGAAAGGGGGATGTTGGATGTTGACCTTCATAGAATTGAGACTTCTGGGCTCATGCTTTGGATCCATTATGACAAATGATAAGACCATCTTTGTTTTGGCAGCATTTGCTAGTTCAAGGCCTTACGAGAAAACATAGCCACGGTGAACCTTTGTGTACTTTAGTACAATTGTGTAACAATGTGTTGCATGTGGCTATGATTGCAAAGCAATGGTCCTACTTGTCTCTTAAAATCAACATTTCTACATGAGAACAGATGACGGACATGTTGGCATTGTTAAAACGAAACGGTCAAGCGTCAGCTACTGAACCTCGGCGTGTGCATGGTGAGCATGCAGATGTTGGCACATGGCTCACAGCACTGTGGTGGCAGAGTACAGCCCGAGAGCTGCTTAGCCCCAGTAGCTGTAACGGTGCTTCTAAATTGGGAGACCCAATATTAAATTACAGCCACATATAGCAGAAGATCCCAAAATGGGGTTGGTGTTTTTCTTTCATTCAATACAATATAGCAGCATATACATTTACAGTATCGGCTTGAAATTGTTTTGGGATTAGAGTATAAAGGGCTGGGAGCAGACTTTTCTGTGATTGACAGCTTTTCTGTTAACTGATGTTTTCTGATGCAGTAAACTCAAATAATCTCATCCTGAAATGATTGAAAGGAATTCTGCTGTTTCAGCCTGCTCTGTATGCGTCTCCGTGTTTTCACTCTTGCTGAATATATATTTGGCCCCAAGGAATGAACGCACCAGCTACAGTTTGCCTTTCACCGTCTTTCAACACTGCCGTAATGACTGTGTAGCTTGAAAAAAAAAAAAACATAATACACGTTTTCTGAGCTGTGAAATCACTTTCAAATTTTCCCTTATTCTGATAGTTAAGCTTGTCATTGTGGTTGGATATGCAAACTTAGTTTCATGGTGCGTGACTGTGCCATGTGGAGCCATTTGAAGAAAAACCCAAGCTCTGTTTTTAGGTTCATGATGACAAACTGTCTATAATTTCCTAAAACATAGAGACCTAATTGATGGCATCTTCCAAAGTAAAATGTCCAACAGCCTCCGATCCAACGGCAAAGAAAGACGGCGTACTGTGAAAAACGATTCCTTTCATTTTTGCTACATGTACCAGGAAACATGACCTCACGTGGCTTTGGTTTGACGTCTTCTCAGGTGGTTTAAACTTTTCCTCCAGGTGCGTCTTCAGAGAAAGAGATCAGCTTGATTCCGATCCCGCATAAAGGCCCAGACCTTTTCTCACGCCGCCTCACAAGAAGACGCAGAGCGAGACGCCTGCAACAAACTTCCCCCTCAATTCTCCCTCGGTAGCAGAACGGATGGTGGAAGACAGTACCGCGCTGGGGAGGGGTAATGATTTTAACTTTAAACTGAATTGCCAATCGATCGGGCACGCAGATCAGAACCCAGGTTGAGAGCCGACCGCGTGGACATGCTGCGATGCCGAGTCGCTTTACAAATTGACTGCTGCACACGTCGGAGGAAACGTATCTGTGTGTGTCAGCCTGGCGCTGCATGCGCGGCGGCCTGCTGGGCTGCGATACGACACGGTGCAGCTTTTAATGGTGAAGATTGATACCGGCGGTGGCCGGGGACATTTCTCGGGATGTTAGTCACAGTCCTCGGAGGAGATAAGAAACTGCTCTTAAAGGGCCCAGGAAACACAATAAAGCATGACTCACAGAGACCGGGGAGTCTCACACCACTAATCAGCGCTCGGATTTAACTCGATTATGTCTCCTCCAATGGAGCTAATAGGATTCACGTAAGGTCCGTGTATATTTCAACCATACCTCACAGTGTGTTGCTTCCTGATTTAGGAACACTCGCATGCTCGTGAAGCAGTCTGACGCGGCAAGGGATGGAGTTGAAATGTGTGTCAATAAAGGGCCACCAACAAGAGAGACGGCGCTGCACAGAGGCCCCCGCGATCTGAACAACGTTCCCAGTGCTTGAATAGAGGAGGGATATGTCGGAGACTTCAATTTGTTATCTTGAAGAAGAGGGACCAAGTAACACTTCTGAGATAAGCCCGGCATAAGGTTAATTACCGACCGACTGGCTGACGCAGCCCAGCCACGTCTCTCGTCTCCAAGCTCTACGCAGCTGGGAAGTGAAGGAGCGCTAGCTATTGACAGATGGCTCCCACTTAAAGGTGTGCGAGTGTGTTTTTACACACTTGCGTTTGGGCAAACATGCAACCCCCCTCCCCCTCTAGTGCACCCAGTCTAGTTTAGTGGGGCATCTACAGGTAAGATGGCACCGGGGGCCTAGACAGCACGAACCACCTGCTCCAGCGAGCGCGAGCAGAGCTTGTGGCTCCGGGTTCTCGTTGGAGCGTAACACTGTTAACATTGCTGCTCATTCCCCACTCTCTCTCTCCAGGGCACAGACTAATTAATGGATACCATTCGCAGTTGATTAGCAGCAGTTCTTTCGGTAATTACATTCGCACACTAACCACTCTGAAGAAAAGAAGAAGGGCAAAAAACACAAAGGGCTAGAAAATATATGAATGCACTTCTGAGTTCGCTCTGATCTTAATTTGTTTCCACTATTGTTTGGCCACAGCTTGGATAAGAAGCCATTTATTTCTCTGTCTCCCGGTCTATTGGACTTCTTCGTCGCTCAAAATGTTTAAGAGTGACTTTGTAATAAACACACAAAAGCGACTGCTGGCGAGCTTTGTTTAAATGGCGTCCTCGGTGGAGCCTCAAGAAGACGCGAATGCACTGCGACTCTCTTTCTCCTCCGTGTCGTGCAGGCTGGCTTTTTCTTTTTTTTTTTTTTGCACTCCTCACTCACAGAGAGGTGCATTGTGCTCCTGGGCCCAGCTGCTAGCCCATAATTCTTCATTCTATGTCCCATTGTTCCTACCTGTCAGCATGGCTGTGTCTCCAAAGAAAGGAAGTGGCTGCCATTTTGCCAGCAGGCTATGTGTGGGTTGTGAGGGCGGGGTCTGTTGTGAAAACATATTTGTGACCAAAGTGCGGGGTTTTAATAACCCAATTGTCCTGCATGCTGGTGTTTTGAATGTTTTCTTGACACATTAGCTCACGTGTATCACTGTTTTCACTTTGATATCAGCTCTAATATTAGGAAATAATAAGAATAGGTAAATTCTTGGGATGGATTTAAAAAACCTTTTCAAATCATATTGGTGAATTAAATTAACGCCATTAACCAGAAATGTACTCTAGCCATATTAACAACCCTCTCTGCCTCCTTATTTCCCCCAGTATCTCTCCTCTATCGTTTATTTGAAGTTAATAACCTGCCACTGCAACTTGATGGTTTTGTGATGCAAACATATCCCTAATTGCCATCCCATATGCGCTGAATAGCCGGACCAGATTCTCATTACTCTGGTTTGAAATGGCCCGTGCCTCCCCCAGGCCTCTCGTCATGTCGCAATAATGGCAGAGAGGCAGGATGTGTGTAAACATTCAGAGCCAAGTGTGACAATCGGTTTGACGGACAGGTGTCAGTTATGAAAGGGGAAGAGCTCGAGTTGCACTTGATGTTATCTGGACACTAGTGGGCTGATTGTGTTTTTTTTTTTTTTTTCTCCTCATTTGCAGTTCCAGAACAACAACAACAACTACATGAACATGGCGGAGGCCAACGGTGCTCTGCTCGCTGCTGGAGATGTAAGTAGATCTGCTTTTTACAATGTTAATGGTCTCTTTTGAAGATGGGCAACTCAACCAATGCAGACATACTCTCAATACAAATGCAGTTGAGGACAATGGAGTTTTAACAAGTGCATTCATGTACATGATACTCCTTTTTAATATTTCTCTGGCGTATTCCCCCATTTAAGGAACTGCAATTGGCAGCAGTGACAGCGAGTATCTAAAGGATAAAGCCCTGCATTTCACGCTGCGAAGCCATCTGAGACCTCCACAGTGATGCATTCCAATTTGAATCTTGTTTGTCAAAGGCAACATCATTTTATTTCCCGCCTGCTCAAATGCCTCCCGTCCCGAGAGCCTCAAAAGACAATAAGCTCACAGAAAGATGAGCTGGCCTCGCCCTTCACCGCCTCATGGTAACTTCTGGGAGCCGTTGCCGATGGGATGCGACTGGTGTAGGGAAGGGGACAGTTGTTTCTCAGAAAGCCTCCCTGAGCCTTACTAGTCCTCATGGTGTGCTAAATTTACTCGTTCTATCCCCCCCCCCTCCCTCCACCCACTCCGCTGCCCTGTCATCAGAGACAAGTGCACCAAAAATACCCGCCATCCTCTGTGGTTCAAACGGGACAAACTCATCCATTGTCAGCAGGGGAGATTGATCCGCTACTGAACGACAAAGCGGCGTCACGCCTCCCCTGAATTCTGCGATGGATGTCACGGTCAACCCCATCGCTGTCCTTCACGTCACTCGGACAGTCGGGATGCAGCCGTGACATTGAGGCTCGGGCCGAAGTGTTTTCCGTGTCTTCGCAAAGCGGCCGCGCAGCGTTGTGGAAGAGGCTTCATTTATCTCCCCACATTTCCGCCCGGTGGGTGCGTCCTCTGTATCCAGGGGCTGCTGAGGGGCCCACGGCAACGGGGGCCACGGCCGACTCGAGCTTCTCGGAGAGCGTCCGACCCCCAGCTGTGAGGGCCCACTGTGGCTGTCAGGAAACAGGGGTGGACGGGCAGTTTTTTTTTTTTTTTCTTCTTCTCCTCCTTCTTGAAAACAGCCTAGCCCAGCCTCATTTGCATTTCATCAAAAGGCACAACTGTTTGCAGTGTTATGGCACAGATGGTATTGTGCTGAGGAGAGAGAGAGATAATACATCCTAAGCATAGGTTGTTGTGTTCTCCGGGAGCCAACGGTATTGTCTGTTGCAACCAGAGATAAATGAAGGTTAATTTGACTTCCACTTCTCTACTGTGATGCTATATTCCTCTACTTAATGTGTCTGCCCTGGGCTCAGAATACATTGGCAAAGGAAGTGTACGAGGGGTCCATCGAGAACAGCCAATGTTGACAGCACCCTAACGTTATGCAAACAAATTTGTTAAGCTATTGTATTGTTTTCTAATCCAAACCAGAGGGGTTTTGCATACGCCGATGCACCCTCTATGTATTATTATGAAGAATCACTGCTACTTTGTGGGTCTACAGAGGTCTGATGGAATGGCTATTATCTTATAACTGACACATGCACACATATTTGGCCTGCAGTTTCAGTGGTTTGCATGATTATAAAGCTAATATGCGTTTGCATAGTTGCGCATAATGTCTCCAAATGTTTTTCTAATTTACCTTCAACATTCATGGCTCCTGGAAACGCATCACCTCATGCAACGATTTGTATTTTCCCACCTTAGTATTATAACCTCAGTTAGCGGCAGTCAGCGGAAATCAAACTGCTTGAAAGACAACAGTCAGCAACCGTGCAGCCCTTTTGCCACCTGTTTTACATGAAGAAATTGCAACGCAAGTGTCCAGTTGTTACACCTATAATTTTGTGAGACTATATAACTTTTGCGAACAGCTGCCACCGTGGGGACTAATTACAATGTAGGGAAACATGTTGAAACATAACGGTAACATGAGTAGAGCCATACAGTCAGTGAGCTTATATACAGGAAAACCTCTTTAAAATAAAATCTAGTTGGCTAACGTTGGCAAACTAATAAGGGATGCATGATTATAAACAAAACAATCTGGATTATTTTGCTCAATGTGATCAAGATCATTTATATGGATTTTTCATTCTGTATAGGGATAACACGTGTCATTTAAATGACATTATGTATCGTATGCTTGCACAGCGGCAGCCCTGTATTTGCTGTTGAGATGGCTGCTGTATCGTTTACCTTCTGCACTTAGAGGATGAGATAAGATGACCTTGGTGTGCCTGGTAAAGCACACATCCTAGCAGGGAAAGCTCGACTGCTTCCCTCAGGAAAAAGGATACTGTACGCACTGAGTATTGTGTTCCACTCAGATGTATCGCT
This sequence comes from Pungitius pungitius, assembly GCF_949316345.1. NCBI lineage: Eukaryota > Metazoa > Chordata > Actinopteri > Perciformes > Gasterosteidae > Pungitius > Pungitius pungitius. The sequence continues at coordinate 19,969,183 of NC_084903.1, forward strand.
TTACTTTCCTAATCCAATTAGAGACGTGTAATGAACTATAAATATGTAGAAATGGACTACAAATGATCCAAGTTTGAAATGATGTTGATTAGGGGTGCCATGGTTGATGTTGTCATTTGAGTAGCTGCACTCTGCCCGTCTAGATATTTGAAACTGGATAGTCAATGCTGCCTCTATTGATTTGGAGGCCTATTATATTCAGTAATTGCATGCTGCTGCCTTTAACAAGTCTTGGTTATTGCATCTGTGAATTGCATTACTAGGTTTATTGAAGGGCCGGGGATATTGCCTGAAAAGCTTTCTCTTGCTCTTTGTGCTGATATTGAAAGAGCACCAAGGCAGCATGATGATAAAATATCAGAAGGGAAAATTCACTGATACACATCTCACAATCATCTTACTACATGCTTCCTTTGGTGTAACAATCATTTTAGTGTTGAATTGTGTTACATAGAGCAATAGTAAAACAATATGCAGATATAAAGCCACATAGGATTAATGTGTTTACGCCCAAATCTCACTTTTAGCCATGCCAGTTGGCTTCCCTTTAAGGGATGGTCATGTTGGTCTGTCCACAATTTACCAATACCAAAATAACTTCCTTTTTCCCCCCATTTTGTTGAAAAGTAAATAATGGATTGACAATTACTTTTATTTCCCTGACTTTTCATTCCGTGTCTCATTTGACAAAGGATAGTTAGATATTATATATGTTATATAGATATATGTAGATATTTCAACATCTGTCAGATAGAACATGACTTTGATAATCCACTCATTTTCCTCCTGACACCAGGCATTTCAAATAATCTTTTGGGAAATGTCAACTATCAAGTGACCACATTTGTCGAATTCTTTGGATTATGACTAAACACTTTCAGGGGGAATATAACATTGGGATCAGCCACATCTGTGCTTTGAGTTCATGGCTCATTATGGGAATGTTGGCACGCTCACACACTATGTTATCATTGTCATTGTGGGCAGGTTAGCAGGCTGACGTCAGCATTAAGCTCAAAGCACTGCTGTGCTGAAGACTCTGCATTTTGGATTTCTGTCTCACTATTTGGTATCCACTGCAGTGCAGCATCATGTCATTCTGATTGCTATTAACTATCAGGGGAGGATTGTTTATCGCCTCACACTAGATCAACCCCACTATTCAATACTATTTTCCAGGCGGAATATAGACTATGAGAAAGAAAAGGCAGTGCAGTTTAGATCATTTCGGGTTTACCCCTGAGCACTGTTGATTTCACATAGGCCCGCTCAGTGTGCCCATGCTGGCTTCATCAGGCCTCTCTGTTACAAGCACTGCTCTGCCCTCATACCGCTGGCCCCCGTCGCTGCCAATGGAAAGACACACAAACATCTTTCTCTGTGTGTGTGTGTGTGTGTGCGTGTGTGTGTGTGTGTTGGGCTGTCCCTTGCCCACCCTTTAACATGTACATGCCTGCACATCCCATGCCAGCATCTGGCTTGGCACTTGGCTGAGCCTTTCGGAACAATTTAAATGGATAATCAGGCTGGTGATGCAAAGAAAGTGGATTGTGCATCTCCTAATCTCCGATCAGAGCACCCTAAGCCGCTCCTGGTGAAGAATTGGAGTGGCTCTATGTGAAATGACACTAGACAGTGTGCGACACTGTAACACTCTTGTGGGTTCCAGTTAAATCTGGCTCCTCTACCCTGAGGAGATAGCCCTTTCTTCTATGACAGTTGACATCCCCCCCCCCCCCCCCCCCCCCCCCCCCAAACCTCACAAGAGACACAAACGCCATGTCTCCATTATCAGGGGCCCTGGTACAGATGCTAATTTGCTTCATCATTAACAAAGCGATGCAATGCACACAAGCTAGCTCTCTGATACTGATCTTTTCTGTCTGTTTCCATCTTCTTCCTTTTTGTTTAGCCGATAATAGACACAAGCATTCTTCCCTTCCAAGTGCATGTCTGCGTTTTGCTTAAAGGTCATAGTCGGGCCTCTGGCTGCCCTCTTACAAGAAAAGTGGAGCTCGCCTCTGGCAACAGTCTTCTTTGACATCTCAAATCCCAAACCAGTCTTTGTAATTGAGTAATAAATAAGTGAGAAAATGAATTGTGTAATTAAAGCCACATTGCACCAGCCTTTACCCTAGTATTTATAGTATACAGTGCAAGACTTGTAAGTGATATGTTCCCTTCCTCAAAAGCATTCCTGCAAGAGCTTATGTGGATAAATGTGCTTAAGGTCATCCGGTGCAGCGTATCTGTAGGTACTGGACAAGGCAAGATCAAGACGGGATGTGACATCGCTGCATGATGGGATACAGACGGGTCCATAGATCTCAAAGCGGGTGTGGAGGTTGGGGAGCGGTCTGCTGGGGGCGTTGAAAAAGATGAATGAAGACGGTGATGATAAAACGATCTCTGATTCTTCCAATGTGCTTACTGGACCTCTCTGTCCATGACTCATGGCCATTTTGTTTTTTATACATACTGTATGCATATAGTTTTATATGCACTGGCTTTTGATTCACATGCTGCCGAAGAGGCATTATTGTGAACTAAGTTCTGCAGGCTTTTGAGCGGACTGAAGCTTAATATGACAGCAGAGGACTCCTAGTAAATGGTTGCTACTGAAGGCGCTCGTGATTTATCCGGCACTCTGCGAGCCAGAGGCCATGGGGCTGTGATGAATATAACCTCAGCTCCTTTTGAAAGGAGAACTGATTCTCTAGCCACGAAACAAGCACTGAAAAGTGTAGCGGTTGAAGGGAGAGAGAAAAAGAAGGAACTCGTTTTGCTCCCTTTGCCACAGGAATTCATCAGTTCTTGTCAAGACAGCTGCCCTGAGTAGGCAATGAATTGGTTTCAAGTGTCTTGTGTGCTAAAGCAAACAGGGGACACATTAATACTCCCTAATCAAGGGCTTTGGTGGCATATTGCCTCCGTTGTCTCCCCTCTGTTCTCCCGTACCCTAATGGAGACAGTAAGACAGAGCAGTGGAGGACATGGCGGCCACGCCTGGTTAGCTTTGTAGTGGACCATGGCGTGCTCTGCTTGCAGATCAAGCAACTCTCCTATATCAGGTGTATGGGTCTGAGGTTTGTTAGGCCAGGAGGTGGATTCCCATGGGTTGTGCCAAGCGATGATGCTTAACACGTGCCGAGGTGACGTAATGTCGCCACATGAGCGAATACGGACGAGCTCCCCTTTCAAAGAAGCAGGGTTTATCTCAGAAAGTGAGGCATGATCATCTCCAGGAACCTTGGTGCGGTTGAAAATGAAAAGCAGGTGTGTGGAATTGTGATGCCGCCACGCGGCAGCCCCTTCGGTGCCTGTTGGAAATGCTGTCAATACCTATTTACCTCCTGTTTACTTTGCTTCCCGCAAGGATCGCACAACGCATTTGAAACCGGTGACGCGGCCGCTGCAGGAAAGTCTGAAAACAATACCGTGGAAGTGATCTGAGGATGATAAAGAAGCGCATGAGATCAACCTGAAGATCAACTTAGTGGTTGCGTTGTTGTGTTTCATCGTAGCCTCTTGGCGCACGCAGGGTGCAAGCAGTTAAAATCGTGTCCGCATACATGCACCCTGGACCCGCAGCGCGGCCAGTGTGATGCTGTGAATGCATGGGCATTCCGGAGAGTAGCTAAAGGCGATGTGTGGATGAAAACAAGAAGCGAGTAGGTGCACAATGCCATCGCCAAGACGGCGCATAAGCAAATTAAGTGTGACCGAAAGCTTTAATTCGGAAAGCAGAAGGATTAGGCTGTTTGATGAGCAGATTCAAGGGTGCAGGCAAGGGGAACATAAAGAAACACTTCTGGCCAAGCGTGATAATCTTTGAAAATGTTCTTTAAACCCATCTCCCTGTGACGTGTATTTTCACTGAACTTCAACCCAACATCTTCCATCCCTAAGATTAAGGGCTTTTATCATGTATCCTCTCCCTCCCGTGATTGCCGCTTGATATCTTTTGCTTTTGACGTCTTCCTCTGCACTCGCCCTTTTTCCTAATTTTTTTCACTCAAAGTGGCGTTTAATGGGTTTAGGAAATTTTACGTCCTAGTGCACTTACAGACAAGTGCGTTACCACTCGGCCCAAACTCTCTCTGTCTCAAAAATAGTTGTCCGATTTAATCCCTGAAGGTTCTCCTCCCGGCATGTTAGATAAGGCCCACCGCAGAGAATGTTTCCTGCCTGTTTTGTGCTGCTGGATCTCACTATTTTCCTCTTCCTTGCAGACTTTTCACACACCCAGCTTGGGAGACGAGGAGTTTGAGATTCCACCCATTACGCCTCCGCCTGAGACGGAGTCCGGTCTGGGTCTATCCGATGCGGACTCACCCTTCCCAGCAATGCCAGAGCCTCCGGTTCCTCACAGGGGTCACTTAATCCCCCAGTTCCCCCCTCAGAGCCTGGACCTTCCCTCTATCACCATCTCACGCAACATGATGGACCAGGATGGAGTGTCCGTCAACAACGGCCAACCTGTGGTGAGCACTGCTATCCGTAAACGGGCCAATCGAGACGTTTTTTTACGTTATCATGCGTCAACACCCAGAGACACCTGCAGTAGTGCTGCTCTGGTACGCGTCGCACTTGTAGCCGCAGGTCCAGATGTGGTCTCTGATGATGGATCAAAAATAAAAGATATGATTTATAAAGTATACGCTGCTGGACCCCACCTGATAGCCGGAGTGTACAGTCCTTAAATAAGCACTTTTTTTGTATGCCTCCTGTTCCCTGTCCCTGCATCTGGCACAGCATCTGGCTGTGTTCACAACACGGGAGGAATATGATCATATTAAGTAAATGTCATGATATTATGTTACTTACGGAGTTTTTTTTTTTTTTTTTCAAAGCACACAGAGGGAGTGATCTCTGTCTCTGTGTGTGTGTGTGTGTGTGTGTGTGTGAGGTCAGCCGATGGAATTGATCACAGGTGTCGGAGTACAAAGCCCATTCAGGTCCAGAAGGACGGTGAAAATGGCACCCAAAAGTGCCACCGTTTCTCATATTTAATTCATGTTGCCTCCAGAAGCCCCTTGTCTGTTGTAAGTGCTGATGCATGCTTCTGTCCAATGTCACACGGGGTCTTCGGGAAAAGAAACGTGCTTTGTTTTGAAGTTTAGGACCAGCTTTGTCTTCGTTTTATAGAATAACCCCCCACTTTTAGCTTAATCCTCCTTTTCTCCTCAACTCTCTTCACGTTGAGTCACGCCATAGATTGAGAGATTGGTGTATTGGGCTGCAAAAGGCATTTTCAAATGCCACAATCATAGAAGCATTGAGGAGGAAGAACAGAAATGTCACTGGCTGAGTAGTTGTCTTACAGACCTATTATACAAATGGAAGAATCATTTAGGGGAAATGAAAGGACAGTGAAAGGAGATGTGAGGATGTTGATGCCGAACCACAAAACGCATCACTTCGAGAAGCGGCGCCATGAGAAATCTGAGTACATTTAATTTATTTTAGACCACCTCCTCCCCCTTTGTTGAATGACGTTGTTATTAGAGATATTTATTTACATTCCATAATGAAAGGGGTATTACCATTTACTGCTCCTTTACTCGCTTTCATGCTGCTGGCATGTAAAATAATTGCTGCTTTTAAAATATCTCTGGCGCATACAGTAAGTGAGCCCCGGAAGGCTTTTGCCTGAAGAATTTTCATTTCATGGTCAGTTAAGCTCTCTACATCTGGAAGAAACGGAAACCTTGACACAATTACGTTCCTGACTGTTCTCACAACTTGCTGGAGGATTAGATTTGATTCTCAAACATTATTCCTCTTTAACACCATTTGCATGGCTCATGTCTCTGATTGTGTGGAGACTATTAAAAAGTGAGGGGAGAATGTGGGCTTCTGCTCCTTGCCTCGTGGCTTTGTCGTCGGCACACCGCTCACTTGTTATCAGTCATCGCACATTGTAGCTCGCGGTGGCCCACTCGTTTCTCCCGTAAATGGGATTGATCCCTAAAAGTCTCCTTACAATGTTTTTTTTTTTTTCTTTTTTGAAATTCTCCTCATCGACTGTTTTCTTGAGCGCAACTTTTGAACGGGAGGAGTAAGGGTGCCGTTTGCAGCGCATTCTATATACAGAGACAAAGATTAACAAAGGCCCTAAGAGGGGTGTTTTGTCATTATGTCAGCACACTGATAAAGGAATGACAACCTTATATACATGATTACATTCTGTGGTATTTGTTATGGCTGCGGGGGCAAACAAATAAACCGTGCACTATTGCAATTACATTTTTCATCAAGCCGCCATGCTCACATTTCCCAAACACTTGTCTTGGTTTTCTTCCTTTATGCAAGCTCACTGGTGGAGAATGATTAGTGTGTGTGTGGAAGCCTGTCTCCTTATCAGAACTTAATGAGAAACCCAAGCAGTGAATATACCTGGGCTATTTTCAAAAGCTTCTTCCATGTCATTGCCTCGCCAAGTGTTCTGTTAATTCCTCTCCCCATAATGTTTAGCGTATGTCTTGCAAATTGGCCACAGATGCCGGGCCCCTACAAAGAGAAATACATTTTCTCAGCTGCAATGTGCCTGGAAAGCCATGAATCCAAAGTCATTATTTATTTAATCTGCTCTCCTAACAAGCTTCTGACTCTCATTTCTGTCTCCCAGCATGTGTCCTCCTGATTTGTGATTGAATCTCAATAGTGCCAAATAGTACTGGAGTTGGAGCTGCCAGTATTGCTTTATTCACAATTTCTTCTCGATTTTCTTCCCGCTGCACAGCAAGGGTCTCTGGCTTCTATTTCAAAAAACACCTGGTGCCTTCACCACACTTTAGGCTTTTCTAGACACAGAAATGTGCACAGAGACATCCTCCCCGATTGCATTTGAAACTTACAAAATTATTAATTTCAATATATGGGGGAGAAATGAGCCGTCCCGTCTTATTACATTTACCGCCATGCGGTGATGCATTTCATGTGTTTCATTAGCGACTGGCTGTGGCGCATGTCATTGGTTCTACGGCAGCAAACCTGCAAAGTCTGTGTGGACAGCACGCGTCACATACTCGATGAAAGTGAGACTTGGGAAAGAGATTTGCAGTTTGTTGTTCACTTGGTTTTGATATGGCATGACATGGTGTAGAATGCCGGTGTATAATGCGCTGGGTTTTGAATAGTCAGAAACCACTATATCTTGAATCAAATGGAACATATGGGCAGCGATGCAGAAAGCATGTTTTTCTACGCTTCCCTCTTATCTCCCTTCCAAGCCGAGAAGCACTGACATGAGTTGTACATCAATTTAAGAGAGTGGATTTTTCTTCTTTTTTTTTTCTTCCACTCGCTAGGTTCTTTTTTCTTTTCTCCCTCGACAGACGGCTATTGTGACATATTGGGTCAGTCAGAAATGAAAGATATTCGTGCAGGCATGCAATACTTGTAATGAAGTCTCGGCTTGACCTTCTGCATGATTGATTCTGTAATTTACTTTTCTCAGGCAGCTCTCAAAATGAAATGATGTCATGTCGGACAAGTTTTAAATACCCATAATGCACCAGGAGAAATTGTGTAAAAGGGTATGGGTCAGTCGCTGTACCAGACCAAGGGGAGGGAACCTACTGGCCTCCCAATCTGAGGGGGAGTGGGGGAGAAAGATCTGTTTTTAAGTGTGGGGGGGGTTAGAGGTTGGGAAGATAAATGGACTGAGTCTGAACACCACAGAGAGAGAAGTGTGTTTGACTGAGACAGGGCAGCCAGGGGAAAGAAAAACAATTTATCTTCATGCTATTATAGCCTTTACCGCATTCAAAATTCCATTTTTCTCATTTGGCTTAAGCACAGACTTCAGCAGGTTGCTGAAAATGGAGGGGAAAAAAATAAAATGGTGTACCCATTTAGAAGGCGAGTAAAGGAATATGTGCAGAGCACTGATAAACTATCTTTAATAGGACTGACCTTTCATGCTGGCGAAAGTTACTAGGGGATTCATCCTTATAATTACCATATAGATGATTTTACCCCTCTCCTGCCATGGTACATTTCCAAGAGCTCTGGCATTGATTGAATGGAAATTGAACTTGTTAACATTCTTTTCAGCCTGTTACAGCTCAGTACATGGTGCCACTGTTCATAAATTCTCCTTTAATTCTGATTTCCAATATCTTAAGGAACAGACTTCAGCCTCGGTGTTAAGATTGTTATCACTTGGTGGATGCATAATGTTGTTTTTGTCCTGCTGCTGTGTTTATTGGCCCGTGTTTATTGTGGATAAGGTTTCACACATTGTCAACACTGGGGTTTTTGGTTTTTTTTTTTTTTTTTTTCATCTCATCTGCTAGTCTTCCGAACACTTTATGTGGCTCTGCGTGGAGTGTTTGCTTTGTTGGGTGTGGATGAGGCCAACAATAACGTTCAAAACCAGCTTCTTTTTGCAGCACACAGTCAAAGGCATTGTGCCGCTTTTTCAGATTAAAAGCAACCGAATTACAAAATGAATTTACATTTAAAAAACACATGTATTGATTTGTGAGTAGATGTCAGCTTGTTTGACCGTACAAACACCACGGCAGAAAGCACACCTCCACACACACACGCACACACACGCGCACATCTGGCCACTGTGTACTCAAGATAAGGACTTCTTTGCAGATTTACGATGACTATCAACATATCTAGTTAGATGTCTGCTGTGACTGCTGACAATACTGCAATCAAAATGCAAATGAGAGTGTAGAAGCACATAAATAAACATCCCAGTACCGGATTCATATTCACAATCAAGGCAAATGTTACCTTAGATTATTTCTTCCACCGTGTTATTAGCTGTTATCTTTTCACTCACATCAGGCGTGCTGATGCTGGCATTTCTCTCACTGTCATTGTTGTGTTAGACAGTGTGAAAATGACTGCTACTCCAGCTATTTCTGTAATATGTTATAAAATAAGACATTTAGCAGGCTGTTTGTTGAATGGGACATGAGTAAGTGTTTAACTGTGGTCATCAATGGATATATATAATATATATAATATATATTTTTAAATGCACCACATCCAAAGGCCATTCAGACGGAATCACCATATTCCAAACAAATGGCAGAACGGGCCATTGCTCTAAGTCAAAACTGCATCATTGGGATTCGGCAAAAGTGTTATTATACAGATGGCCACGACTAATGAGCTCAGTGTGTGCGTCTTTGATGTTCGCAGCGAGCAGAGGGCCAACTGCGAGCCATCGTGTTCCCAGTAATGAAGATGACAATAGCACTTGGAACATGCCGTGTCGCGGATATGTAAATCACAGTCATTCGGTCGCAGGCTTGTTTATTGCAGCTTTTATTTGCGGGAAGACTGAGAGCTTCCATGTTTTTGAAGCATCAATACAATATGCCTTCAATTTCTCCCCCACCTCCGGGCTGCACCTTTCGCAGAATCTACCCCGCTCATGTAAATAATATCCATCCGCCCTCACTTCATAGATTGTATTTATGATAAGCAGTCGACATGGCGTTCGAGGAAGAATTAGATTGCAGATCCAATATGTTTCTGTCAGCAGTGGTGTCGCAATATTGTTTTAGCAGACGCACACTCGCAAGGTTCTTTCAATAAAGCCAGGTGTGTGGGTTCATGATGTGTTGATGTTGGGAGGGATTGAGTTTGTGCTGCTGAATACCCAATGGATGTAGCCAGGGAGAACAAATCACCTTTCCAGTTGTGTTGCTGTGTTGCATGTCAGCTCTGCTTGCTCTCTGATCAGTCTTCCCTCTGGGGAGCTGGCAGTCCTTGTAATGTCATCCTCGCCACAATCAATGCAAACATGTTGCATGCACCTTTTACAGAGCCTCCTTCAGGAACCGAATGTTTTCAAAGGGGAAAAGAAAGCGCTTTGGAAAGCGTTATTACATTGTGTGCCCTGTGGTAGAGGTGAGGGGACGCGTCCAAAGCCCTTAAGCACCATGCCTTCTTCCAGTTAATTTATAGAGTTGATTATATAGCTGCGCCTTCTTTCTTTTTCTTTCTTGGACTCAAACATGATCAATGAAAAGGGTCTAGGAGCTATAATCTAACTGTTACCCTGAAGCAGACAGGCTTCCGGCCTCCTCAAACTCGACTGCATTCAAACTGCGAGTCGAACAGTCCGTTTATTGTAGTTTATTGTTCATTTGAAGTTATGTACCACAGCGTCCACTGTTCCCCTGCAGGGACCGGCCACTCAAACGATGTGTCACAGATTTCCATACAATAGAGTTTAGAAATGAATCAACCGAGTACCGTGGCCATCTATTACTGTCTTATAAAGTTGGCACCTCGGGTGCAGGGATCATTTATCATGCCTGTAATGGAGACATGGACAACCCGGGCCGGGACAAAGGGTCATGTGATCTGCTTACATGACAATCCGCAAAATCCAATGACCCGATTTCCTCTCTAGTACAGAGATACAGCGTCATGAGTTTTTGTGCAGTGGCCAGTGGGGTGTCATTGTGAATACAGAGATGTCTCTGAGCTGGAGGAATGAGGTCCAAGTCCAAGCAGCAGAAGGAAACGGATAACTCGACTATAATGTTTATCATTTCTTAACAAAGTGCTTTTGTATCCATTCCTTCCCAGAACGTTGGACCGGGCCATCATCGCCAGTACCCAGCCAACCCAGCCATGGTGATGAAGTCCATCATCAGCATGAACAGCCCCAATGGGATGTTATCGCGGAATCAGCTGACCACCATCAACCAATCCCAACTCAGTGCGCAGCTGAGCCTAAACATGGCAGGACCCAACATCACACACACTTCCCCGTCACCGCCTGCCAGCAAGTCGGCCACGCCGTCTCCCTCCAGCTCCATCAACGAAGACGACCAGGACGAAGGCACCAGGGTGAGCAAAGTTGGAATTCATATCTGTGGGGAATTAAACAGTTGACGTAATCAACCTTTTTTGCTGAAGTTCCTTCTCTCGATTATCGCAGGTCATTGGAGAGAAGCGACCAGCTCCCGTGGATCCCGCAAAGAAGCCCAAGACTCCTAAGAAAAAGAAGAAGAAGGACCCCAATGAGCCTCAGAAGCCGGTCTCTGCTTATGCGCTGTTCTTCAGAGACACCCAGGCCGCCATCAAGGGTCAGAATCCCAACGCCACCTTTGGAGAAGTGTCCAAGATCGTGGCCTCTATGTGGGACGGTCTGGGAGAGGAGCAGAAGCAGGTACTACAAATAAATGTTAGCCAATGATTGTACGTATGTGCAATGTACTCGGTATACAAAAGGAACAATCTCTAATTGATAGGAAGCTTTATTTTTTCACTTACGTGTAACTTTGTCTCATTACAGGTTTACAAAAGCAAAACAGAAGCTGCCAAGAAAGAATATTTAAAAGCTCTTGCCGCATACCGCGCTAGCCTGGTTTCCAAGGTGAGACACCCTTCCTTTCACATGAAAAATATGTGAATTTGACAGAAAAGTTGATTTACACTTTGTCAGGATTCCTGTCAGTATTACACTGTGTACTGTGAGGTTGTAGGAAACTTTTTTTTTTTTTAATGGGGAAAAGCAACTGAAGCCATTTGATGTCCAGAAACTTTACAGTGCACCTTTTTCGAGGGGAAAACTGCGGCTTTGTAGATAAGTTTGGATGTTTTGTTTCCACCATCCAGGCTGCAGCAGAATCTGCCGAGGCCCAGACCATCCGCTCGGTACAGCAGACCCTGGCCTCCACCAGCCTGTCCCCCGGCCTGGTGCTGCCCTCGCCTCTCAACCAGCACCCCTCCATGTCATCAGCGGCCCAGGCCCTCCAACAAGCCCTACCACGGGCCATTGCCCCGAAACCTCTGCAGATGAGACTAGGGGGCAATCAGATCGTGACCTCGGTCACGGTCTCCCACCAGAACATGTCCTCTGGGATGTCGCCGCAGCTGCTCAGCCAGATGGGTGCCGGAGGGGGCATGGTGGCGGGTGCCCAGTCCACAGCGGTCTCTCAGATGAGCCCACCGATGCAACCGGTGCAGCAGCATGCGATGCAGCAGCTCCAGCAGCAGCAGCAGATGCAGCAGCATCTCCAGCACCATCAGATGCAGCAGCAGCAGATGCATCACCAGCAGATCCAGCAGCAGATGCAGCATCAGCATTTCCAACACCACCTCCAACAACAGCTGCAGCAGCACCACATGCAGCAGCAGCAGCACCAACAACAACAACAACAGCACCAACAGCAGCATCAACAACAGCATCAGCATCAACAACAGCAGCAGCATCAACAACAACAGCATCAACAACAACAACAACAGCAGCAGCAACACATGCAGATGCAGCACATGCAGATGCAGCATCAGCTGCACCAGCAGCAGATTCAACATCTCCAGCAGCAGCAGCAGCAGCAGCAGCACCAGTCCCAGTGTTCCCCACCCCAGCACTCTCCTGGTACCCCCCATTCAGTGGGAGGCTCTGCATCGCTCGGCAGCCCCCAGCCGGCCCAACAGCAGCAGCCACACCCCTCCCAGATCCAGGCCCACACCCAGGTTCTGTCCCAAGTCAGCATTTACTGAGCCAAATGGAAGTCCTATCTCCCAGAAGAGGAATAGAATAAAAGCATCGTGCCCCGTTGCTTTTCTACGTTGCACTTAAAAAGTGTGAAAGATTTAGAATGTTATACAAAGAACTTGTCCATTGTTATAGAGGGATATGCACACGTGTGTACAGGGGGTGAACATGTTGGCTGGGTTTTTGTCTATAAAATAGGCTGAGCTACGACGGAAGCCCGACAAGGCGAGCTCCCAGTGTTTGTTTGTTTGTGCGGTCTTTCGGTTGTCAATTTAAACTGACTGGGCGCACAAAATGTTAAAAGACTTGTCTTTCCCTGTTTTATTTAACAAGAAAGCTTTATTTATGAGGCCAGAGTTGTCCGTTTGAATACGTCTCAACTAAAGGATTTCTATCAGCTTTTACCTGGACTGAGTGACTCAGAGGATATCTGCTGGAACCCAGTAACACACAAACATCAATCTTTGTTGCCTCACTGGCCAGTAATCAACAAAACTCTCCTTCACCCATCGCAGATGTAACTGTTCAACAACGGCTCAGAGGAAAATGGTTCTTCAAATCATCCCGGGTCGGAGGCCCGCTGATGTGTCGACACATTTAAATCACGTCACAAATGTAGAAAAATGTCTTGAAGAGAAAGGGGACGGAAAATACAAAAGCGTAGTGACACAGTGACTCTATGAATGAATGACTGAACGGACTGAGACGGAAACGGCCATAGATCATTTATTCCATCACGTTTTCCAGCTGTAGCTGTAATCTGCTGTACATGTTTTGTAGAGCGAGGAGAGATGAGACCTCGCGCATCCCGTACATTTTGCCCAAAAGCGTGTACCTGGAACCCCCACCCCCCCCCAAAAAAGGATCTTCTTTATTCTATTTGTTTTTACTTCAGATGTTTAACAATTAAATTATGTTTTTATTTTGTGTAACAAAGGGGATATTTTATGGTAAAAGCAAATGTCAAGGCCGACGGTTTGGGGATTAATGTATTTTTACTCTGTTCCTTGATACGTCATCGTTTTAAAAGAGGAAAAAAAAAAGAAAACTAGCAGAGCCAGTTTCTTGCACTGCCAAAGCCAATTCGAAAAAGGCATCGGAGTTATTTTTGCCGGCTGTACAGAGTCCCTGGAAAAAAAAATTGTTGTACATTTTTCATATCACATGTTGTAAAGTTTTAATATGTGAGGCTTTAATTAAAACATTGTTAAACGACCTGTGGATTGCTATATCACATAGTGCATTTCTGCTCTTTTATACTTTTTTTATGAGTTACAATTGCAGCGATTCATTTTATTTGTATTTTGCTTACGAAACCAACTGCTTTTGAAAACTGTCCATAGAGTAAACGCATATCGGTACGGAAAGGTTGTTTTTCACCTCACAAATAGGAAAAGTAATTTAATGTTGGAGTTTTTGCTCGGCCATGAAGACGAATCCAGAGACATTCCATCACTAATATGATAGTAGCCATAATTTTGTATGAAGTATTATATATTTCTTTGTGTCTCTGTTCAAAATTAAACTATCAATCACAAAAATTTATTTGATGCAATCTGTTCATTTCAAAAACTTTGTTAGCCATAATTTCCAAAATATTTCTCAATGTCGCCTTGTTAGCTGTTGAAAATGAATAAATATCCCTAGCAGTCGGTCCTTAATGCGTTTCTATGAGAGAACAATATAATTTGCAGTGGTACACCAGCATTCATCAGAGCATCATTATAGTGTGTGCTGTTTCTAAGTGCTTTGAATGGAAGTCCTTTGTAACTATGTGTAAAAAAAATAATAATAATAATAGTGTCAATACTGGACAAGGTCAGCATGTACTGTAACTGGTACTTGTCTCAATAACGGTCCCCTTCTCACACACCAGTGCATTGGATTCTGCCTCTTTCTTACTCCCTTCAAAATCGCTTCATTTCCAAGACACCCCCGGGAGTTTTGCAGAGCTCCCTTGAATAAAATGGCGAGCGGGGGAGGGAAGGCAGGCAAACAATAATTATCATATCTTCACAATAGGCTGTGAATCCAGTGGCCCAGAGAAGGGCCTTTTTATTCCAAAGGCAGCTGAAACATTTCAGACATGGCTCAATGTTAGTTACAAACCAGGAGAGAGAATCTGCTCCTGTGAAACCAGCTTTTTTTTTTTCAATCGGTCAGTTTTTAAGAAAGCATTTTACTAATTTGGGCTGAGGTGCCGTGATTGGCTCTGTTCGGCCCGGCATGCAAACGATGCCCAATTCTCTGCCCTGATTAATTACAGCATCTGTCCTGTCAGAAGCCTGAGTGAAGGGGACTGCAGGAAAACTGCAAATAAGCACTGGCAACCGTCTTAAAGTGCTTATGATGAAATGAAAATTAAAAACAGCAAGTGCCATGCATGACCTGAATGTTAACACGGGGGGGGGGAGAAGAGGAGAATGTGCAGAGTGGTTGTCCATGGATACCAAACACTTGCGTTAAAAACACACAGTAATGAGGCTCTGGGAAATCGCTGTTATTATTCTGAACAGATTCACAGCAGAGTCCATTAATAATGCATGGCGCTCCTTGTTATTCCATAACCCCTCAGTACCGCGGTCACTGTGTGTACAAATAACTCGCAGACAGGGTTAGAGTTATGGGGCTCTGCAATAAAAAGGTTACAGATATTTTTTCAAAACATTGCTAGACACACACACACACACATATTTTACAAGAATAACACACTGTTCCTCCTATAATGGGGACTGGTGTAATTTGAATAGCTGAATAAATAAAGTCCACCGCTTCGTGCTGTAGACTTTGCCCGTTGTTGTATGTGCTAAAGATAAAGATAAATGTTTTTTTGTTTTTTTTTTTCCCAAGAGTGTAACATGATATTGTCATAGAAGCACGAGGCCATCAACGCTCTCCCTTTTTCCCGTCCTTATCATTAAAAAAACGCTGATGAAGGACACTATGACATTAAAATGTCATTCGAGTAATGCAATCACGAGGTGACCTAATTGTCCTACACCTCCCCGCGGAGGTCAGCGGCTCGGCACCGTGCCGAGGATGACTAAGGAGTCAGATGCGGAGGCCGAGGGATTCTGTATTTTAATGATTTATTTGGCTCTTTTGTTGTTTTCCCGTTGATCGCACACGCACAATGTGAGCGAAAAAAACAAAAGCCCTGCTGACACTGACCATCTGACCGTCGGACCCACGCTGCAGCCAATCTCACAGTCTGGACTCTGGTTGCAGATGCAGGACCTAAACTTTGTCTCCTTGGGAAAAAAAAAAGAAAGAAACAGAAAGAAAAAGGCGGCCTGTTTGCTGCTGAGCGCAGAGACAAACTGACCCTACAAGTCCAGTGTCTTTGGTTAGGAATCAAATGGATGACTCTGTTTAAGGAATTCTTGACCTTGCCATGATGAGCTTTTGTAAAGGAAGCTATTGACCTCCGGGATGAATAGTGGACTTTGTTTGGGGGGGTTGGGGGGGCGCGTTGGCTGCTCTGTAGTAGGCCTGGCTGGACTGTTGACATCCTTGACCAATGGTAACGCTTGTTTAGAGAACCTTTGACCCGCCGGACTAAAAGCAGTGCCACAGACGATGCCGCCGAGCTCCGCTAGCGGTACATACGGGAAGGGGGGGTGCGGGGGGGGGAGGGGGGGCAGTTTAAATATTATGATAGCTTCACAAAAATCATTCTGTTATTTGTATTTGTTTACCATTACTATTCACCTCTCTTAGCTCAGTGAAAACAAGATGGTGCATCGTTCTGTTCAATTAAATAGTAGCAAGAAGTACAGGTTTGTTATTATGCAGGAAATATGAGCCCCGGCACCAATAAGCACATTTGCAGTCTTTTGTTCCCTCTCTGTCTTTTTCATCTCGCAGGCACACGCGCAACATCCAAACTCACACATACACACGCGTTTTCCATCCCTGGATTTCTGCTCAATGGTGTTGCCTTGGTGACGCGGCGCCTCAGCCATTAGGCTAAGCCCCCTCTTTTGTAGACTTCTGTTATTGTGGATCTGATCTGCCAGTCTTTTGACCCGTGTCAGCCCGCTATACCAACACAATTCTCATAAAGACAAACAGAAAACCACACACCGCATCGACCGATGCTGCTGTTCAATAAGGCCTGAGGCGGTGCTGCAGCTCTTTAATCACTGTAAATAAGCCTATTTCCTGTGAAGGCTTAACAGTATGTCATCACAATCACAGGATTGACATGCATCTGAAATACGCAATGATGGAAAACAAACCTTTTTGTGGTTTCGAGACGTTAGCAAATAAGTCATTGAGATGCCTCTGTACCTGGCTCATGAGCCGCGGAATCAATATTGATAAGAACTCAAATAATGCAATATAAAATGTGATACACTTTTTAGTAAACACACTTGTTTAACGGTGCATTGTGCAGTCACGAATGAGGACGGACGGGCTTGCTTACATCCTGCTGCTGTCGAAACATCTGAAGCCCGAAGAAAAAAACGCTTTATTAGCAGCAGTTGTCCCCATAAGAATAACAGCGGTGAGCACATGAGGAGCTGGTTTGTCTCAGAGTATTACGCCTCACTCCGAATGTTACAATGTCGTGTGGATCGTAATGTGTATTGTCAGTGTATTTGCGGAGGAAGTGCATCCGGAGCGTTGACTTACTCTCTGGTGCTCTGCAGTCCTCTAAGGAAATGCACAGCGCGCCGCTGTCACTGATCTGAGAACGCTCTCTTTATTGTGACAGATCATCATGCCTCAGAGGTTGACGGATGTCCCTTCATTGTATGGAAAGCGATGTCAGTCCCTCTTTATTTGGACTTGCCTGGTTTAAGAATGTAAAATCCAGCTCGCTCCCCCCCCCCCCCCCCCCCGACTGCCACCGATTTATTTCATCAGTATTTTATGGGCTTTGTGTTCAGCAGAGGATCCCGACTCTGAAATTGCCTTTTATTGCAACTTACTTAGCCTGTTAATATAGGCCATTACAGGGCCAACACGTTCCTATGGCAACAAAACTGATAAAGTGTACCAGGAGACCCGAGTGATAGATCACACGTGCACGCTGTGTCACATCCAATTAAGTCAAACTGACTGTACTCCACATTATGCCACGACTTGCAAGAAAATCAATAAATATGGACGGTACCCAACAAGGCCCCCCCCCCCCCCCCCCCCCCTCTGTTTCTTTCTTTCATCCTTTACAGTGGCAGCGAAGCCAAGACAGATCGTGCCACTAGGATGTCCCTGCTGCTACAAGAGGCAGGTGCTGTGTAGACACCATTCAAAACTTGGCCTATTCAGTCCCAAACTCCTCTAACGCTCCATTCATGCATAGCAAAACACCATCTGCTCCTGTTTTGCCCGGAGCAATCACAGCTGACCAAAAAAAAAAAAAAAAAAAAAAGAAGAAAAAAAAAGAAATCCATGATAACAGCTGTTGCCAAACAAAAGCCAAACAAGAGGGGGGTAGTAAAAGGTTAGAGACGAGTTTGACACCAAAAATGACTCGTTGGAGAGCGTGAGGGAAAACGTTTGCTCTGGGTAACGTGTCAGGGAGGCGGGATGGACGCCGTCCAGCGGAGCGACCGGGGGGGGGGGGGGGGGGGAGGGAGGGGTTAAACCTGCGAGGCGTTGGCTCCGTGGGGCCTGGCGGTGCTTTAAAAGCAGCGCGGGGTCAGGTGGTGACGGATTCATGCCGAGGATGATTCTTTGGCACAGTCGGTTCTCGGGGGCTGCAGAGGCTCATCCAGTCCGCTCCCAAGTGCAGGTACAAGATCCACGAGCAGCACGCTGAGCCCCCTCTGGGCTGGGCGTAGGACCTGTTGGTGGTAGGAAGGCCAAGGCCTTCTTCTTCGTGATGGCAACTAAATATTTAGTCTGTTATTAGATTTTTTTTTCTTCTTTTAGTCTTGTATTGTCAGAAACTGGTGATACAACGGCCATCACAATTTGTCAGAGCGCCATTTAACGCATAATCCTGCACATTTTACCGCTGTGGGATTAAGAAAGGATTATCTTGAAGTATTTAACTTGCTTTCCTTCAGAGGTACAATAATTAGTCACTACCGCCCCACCTGCCATGTAGAGATAGAACAATATTAATACACTCTTTTTTTTGAGCATTACAATTCTTGCACAGAAACATTCAGGAATCATCTCTGTAAAGGGTCCGAGGTAAAAGTACTGTTTATGGACCCTTTTATATCATTATATTACAATATATAATTACAATTGGTGGATTATAAATGATGCATCAACTGATTAAAACCGGGTGATTGTAAAACTTGTTGTTAACCTGCAAAGTAGCTGTGGAATATATATTTTTTTTTAAACAGAATTTGAATTCACTCAAAAGGTTAAGTCAAGAAACTAGCAATTATTTAAAATTGTCGTTCCACCGCCAGCTACATGAATACATCTCTGCACTTATACCCATATGCCCAAAACATCAGGAGCTGTTATTATTAAAGACCTATAGCTTCACGCTGCATTGTGGTGTGATTGGTACAATGGGGGGGAGGTGAAAGAGCGAACAGCTTGCATGCCTCTAGACCTTCAGCTGCCCATGCAGACGGTGAGCAGTGAGACCACCGCTTGAGTCACGGCATCCACGGGCCCAGAGCCGCCAGGAGCTCGGGTGCACCGGACGCGCGGCGGCGAGGCGGCGAGACGGCGGCCTGAAGAGGGACAACGTCAAAGAAGAAGAAGAAGAGGAGGAGGAGGAGGAGGAGACAGGGATCCGTGAAGGATGATGATAGCCATTGTCCCCATGGGGATAATTAAGTTTTATCTTATCGTACCTTACGCTGACTATGAGCAGACCGGGATCTAATTGCATTTTGGCATGATTCATAACATTACAATTATTCCATAACCTCACAGTAGCAGATGCTCCGGTGTGTGTGTGTTTTTTTCTTTTTGCAGCCCACAAAAACCGAACTGAAATTGCAACGAGAAGCTTCTGCCATCGCAGGGAAGAAATTCTTCGTATTTCCGCGATGGGACTGAGGGACATCCCCTGCATGTCCAGATGCTGTGACACCAGGAAGGAGCGGCATAATCATGAAGCTCCAGATGATTTGCAAGTGTATTTTGAACAAATTTGACTTTGGACACGTTGCAAATGTCCGGGTTGTACCTCGATGCTGTGAGAGCTTTTATTTATAAACAGAAGCTCCTGTGGCAGTTGATCAGCCGATTTGCCTAACAAATAACCATTCAGTTGGCTGCACACGATGCCCCCCCCCCCTGCCCCCCCCCCCACCATCTCAGGCGCACTGACAGCGAAGCAGGAGTAGAACTAGATGATAAAAATGAGCAACGCTTTGGAGGGAGAGCAGACAGCTGCTCTTTAAGGTCACGTCCTGAGCTGTGAACTCTGCTGAGGGGCTCAACATGGCTGCGTGGATGCCTGGACAGTGTACAGTGGACTTGTAATGAAGAGGGGGGGTGGGGGGGCAGAAGACAGGCTCCAGCCTCGCGCCATTAGAGGTGATTTGTCTGCCAAACTGATCCCAGAACCCGGTGGTTCTATCAGTTTAAGGCCCAGGCAGCGTTCATTATTCCTTTGCCGGGAGGGCCGGCCTCTCTTCAGCAGAACAAGTGCGGGTTGTGTTTCTGTCAAAGATGGGAGGGGGTTTGGGAGTGGGGGGGGTTTAGTGCTTGACCCGCAAAGCCATTCAGCTCTCAGAGTGATCCATTGTTCGGGTCCCTGTCTTTGTTCAGCGCCTGCAGAGGGAGAGAAGGGGCCAGTTCGAGGGGGGGGGGGAAGGAGCAGGGGGTACGGGGGTCTCGCAGGGCGCGAGGGGGTCCGCACTTACCCTCAACACATTCGCACCTACGGTCCTTTTAGCCCTAAAAGGCCACGCCACCTAATTGTTGTTTACGCGTAGCGGCAAGTGTTTCAGCACTTTGGACTTACACGTCGGGGCAGCCGAGACGTTTTAAATACCTCGCATCACGGCAAATAGGGTTTGGTTCGTCTTTATCTTTGTCGCCATGATACTGAAAGAGTGTAGAAGTGGCCAACGCAAACGCTTCGTACATTGGGACAGGATATTGGTGTCTGCCTCCTCGCTGCTTGTAACAAAGACTTCCATGAAACCAGACATTAGATTTTCAAACAAAAATCTGCAGGGATGCAAAAGAAAATGTGTCTCCAAAAGTCTCCATCTTTGAGCCCAAAAGGCCAAACGGCCCATGCACATTTTCAATATCAGCGTGAAAACACTGGGAGTTTTCCACTAAAGGTTTCTATGGTTGGATGAAGTCGAAAAAGTTGGCATTAGTAAAAACAAAATGCGAGAGATGACGTGCAAACACTCATTTAGTACGAGAGGTTCATATTATCACAAACAACACGTGTTATAGATTACTATTAGTAAGAGTTATGAATCTCCAGATAAATTCTTATGTTATCTCGGACCAAAGCAACGAGTAGCAAATGGCTTGTGTCGGTTTAGCTATTTATAACCTCATCTCAGTCCGTCTCTATTTCTCTGCAGCCAATTATCCTCTTTTTTTGCGCTCATAAAAACCTTTTCTGCTTTTGCTTTAATGTGACGTGGCCTCGGCCAAGTTTATTGCACCAATATTGACGAGAACAGATGAGGCCGAGCGCTCCGGTTCGACGCGTGGGGTCGCACAAAGCTCAGTTGTCGCGGCTCATTAAACTCGCGCAGGTTAGGAGCCGTAGATATACAAAACAAAATCTAAATTAATCTCTGAACCCTCGAACCAAGCATTTTTCTCAGAGACTTGTTACTCCTCTCACACAGGTGTTTCTGATTATTCCGGCTTATTGGACCTGCGCTCGGGTTGGTCGGATTACTTCGGGTCATTAAACTCCATACCTAAATGAGGAAGACAGAGGTGTAAACGGCCCCGCCCCGCCAGGTGCAACCAAACTAACAAACGAGCGGGAGGGGTGTCACTCAAACTAATTCAAGCACACGCCCACAGAGTTGTGAGAAGACATTTGTTTAATCAGGCAAATGAGTGAAAACACCTGTGCGGCGCTCAGGTCCCAAAGCAGGAAAAAGCTTCTCTGAGCCTCTGTAAAGCAGCTAGAACTTCCGTCACCACGTCCGCCGTAGGTGAGGTCACGCCACTGGTTGTTTGGATGCTCTTTGTGTTTGCCATGTTTTGCTCTGAGATTTCGTCACTGTGAAATTTGGAGGAGGAGGAGGAGGAGGGGCGGGGATGGATTAAAATGGTCTTTCTAATCCAATCCACTCCTGGCATGACAACTCGATGCCATCTTGATTTTCTGGATAGTCCGTCTTTTTATTCAATAAAGAAAGAAAACTGCATTAGACGAACTGCTAGAAACTGCAAAACTGTCCATCTGGAATATTTGGGAAGGCTGGTGGTCACAGAGGGTTTATTTTAGGCTCATATATGATGCTTCCCGATCTTCTGCTTTTGCATGAAGGATTGGGGCCCAGCCGCTAGGAGGAACTAATCCCAATCCCAAATGTAAGCAATGATGGGCCCCATTTCTTTTTGAACAAATGAGTAATAAACGCGGTGTCTATGGTAGCTTTAGTGCGATGCTACTTTTATTTTTTGTGTCAGTCTATGAGCAACAAAACAACAGCAACCTCCGTGTAGATCGGTCAGCCCAGATTCTCTTTAAGGCAGGACGGCCCTCCTCGCATTGCAGAGCAAGTCGATGATTATTCCGTCTGTAGCAACAACGCTGGACTCGTGCAAGAAGGAAAGCAACTGCTGACTTGGATTATTGATCCGATGTTGCCTTTTTTAATTGCTGTGCAGGTTGAGATGAAAGCTCGTCTCTCATTAAATGACAATCCAGTATTCAGCCCGGCCGCCTTGAATAGTATTATAGTTTGTGCAGAATTAGGGCAGATGCCCTATTGGAATGTGTATCTATAATCTACAGATACGACCCAACCAGTGACTTGTTTACGTTGTTTAGCAGACACCTCCATGGTATACGAGTTTTGGATTAATAACCAGGCAGCAGAACCAGAGCTCAGTTCAGCATCACATATTTCCCACAGATGTAAATGACTGTGAACAGATTAGATGGATCATTGTGTTCTGTATTTGCTGCCGATTCTTAGACTGACAGATGGAGCACGTTGTTTCAGAGGAGGGAGTTTTTGGAATGGGAGCACTGGGAGCAACTGTGGACAGTCAGGCAGGACCTGAAGAGCTGAGCTGCAAAGCCACTCTGCTGAGATCAGCGCAGTCAAATCGTCTAGCTGCTCTTTTCGGTGATTTGGGGGCTGGCTGGTGGTCGCTCCATTCATTAAAACCAGTTCTAACGCGCTAATTCTGTGTTGGTAATCTGAGGCAGCTTCATCGATCAACATGGCTTTGACAGGCACCCCCCCCCCACCCCCCGTCTTCTCATTCAGATGCTGTTCTCCTGCATAAAGGGGTCATTTCTTCATGTCCGAAATGCACAATTTCACAGTGGTACAATACAAATGAGCTGCGCCACTGACAATTTAATGGAAAATCACATCCCTTCATTCTTTTTTTGGTTATTAAATATGTTTTCTTTTTTTTGGGGGGGGGGGGACCCACTCATTGCAAGAATACAATAGCCTTAATATTTAACAGCTTTTATTCATTCATAGCATAAGCTGGGTGGGAGGGGGGGGGACCCTCCAAGTATTAAATTAAGACACTGCCATTATTCATATTGATATATACAGCACATTACTATGTTTAATGCAGCATGAATACTGAACAAACGCTACAATCAAATGAGACCCGGCAGGGTGGTGAGGTCCGATTCTAGAGAAATTGAGCTAATCCTAATCCAAAATCCTAATTCAGCAGGCAGACATCAGACACGAGTCCTTGCTTTGACCTTTTTTTCTATGACTGTGAGAGCAGAGTAACTCACAAGGGGAACTGTATTAAAAAAAAAAGGTCTTGGTGGAAAGGTCAGGACACATGTTTCTGTGATGTGGAATAAAGTCTGTTTATAGTGAGGTTTGGCCGAGTGCGCTTCGGTACCAGGAAGAATCCTAAACAAATCAAATGTCATGCAGGCTCAGTGAGCTGCTTTCTGCATGTGCTGTAGGATCCTGCCTCAGGAATTTGCAAAACATCCGGTGCTCGACGGGTTGAGGTTGAAAATATAAGTGAAAGTAGCACTTGCGATGGCCCTCGCTTCTGCTTACACTTGTTTCGGGATGCATTGTCTACTAGTATTAGTAGCGTTGTTGATGAGATGTTAATCAAATATAACGAACTCACAAGTATCTCCATGGCAACACTTGCAGCCTAGAGCGTGCTGTGCTACAAGGCGATACAGATGTGATCGAGCCTATTTAGTGTGCAGATAAAAGAGATGAAGTAAAGAATACGTCCGGGGAGCCTCGCGCTAATGTTAACATCAGAAAATACGATTAACTAAAAGCAAAAATGATTTGCTGAAAACAAGTGCCTCAGGTGCAATAATTATAGGGGCGCCATAATAGAAAACGACGTGTCGGACTAACCTGATTCTGCAGAGGAGGACTGAGCTGTCAATAATGACTGTGCGTTCCGGTGGTGGGGGGGGGGGGGGGGGGGTGCGGTGTGGACCCGTTCCTCAGTGGGGACGAGGAAAAACCAGGATCCTTTTAAGCTGCCGCCACTCAGACAGAACAAAATTGATTCAGGAGCGGTTCATTTGATTCATCTTTTCATAAATGTCAATTTTGCCGCCTGCAGCTAATACTAAGTGCAATATCACCGTAGAACACGGTCAACACTGCAGTTCATATGTCCTGTTCTGTTTTTAATACATTAAAAACGTACAGTATTCGCTCAATTACACAATTACAAGATTATATAGCGTGATTATTTTTTAACACGAACCATGTAAAAGAGCCACGGGAGAGTAATAGAATGAACATGTAGGCTACAGTGTATGCGGCGTGAAGGCTCAGGTAAACAAAGTTAAATACAAATCCTTTGTGTAATGACAGCAACACTTTCACTGAAGTGTTGGCGTTAAACCTTGGATCGACATAAACTGCACCCCAAATAACCTGTGACACCACATGCCTGTCGGGTTTGTGTTGTTTCTGTTCCAGTTGTTCACACCACTGCAGCACGGGGCTTTGCACCCATGTAAATCGGAGCCTTTGTCGAGATGCGAGGAGATAAAAATACCAACCTGAACACAAGAATAACAGACTTCCAAAGTTGACTCTTAATTTTACACAATTGAATATTTTTGCCATCCTGCTATTGATCTTCTCTGCATCTCTTTTTGTTGGGCTTGCTTTTTCAGTTTTGTTTTTTACAAAGTGTCTTTGGACCTTTTGGCGAAATGCAGCATTTCCACAGAAGTGTTTTGCTTGCTTGTATTTATAATGGCTGGAGCTTAGACTGTGTGTGTAATAAGTAATAACAATGTGCAAATCCACTCAATTGCACTGGAATCGCTCCAGGAAAACGAAAATGAAGCAAAAAGGAAATGTTTTTGCTCGTCATAAAAAATGTTCACACTCTGTAATCATTTCATCACTAAAACCTATTAGTCAGCGCGCCAAAGTCCAGTCAACAACTTAATGGAAACTATCCGCCAAACCTGCTGTGCCTAGCTGCAAAATTAGAACCAACAAGGACAACAGCACGGCAACAAATCTCTGGAGAAGGAAAGGTCATGTGGGCTCAGTAAAATGAAATGGATCCCTTTCGGTTCTTGTCCAGTCGTTAATAAGAATTCTCCCCCTCTCTCGGTCATAAATAGTGACTGACGGCTCTGATTCTGACCGAGCTGGCGGTTTTAATTTTCTGTTTCCAGAGTAATAAACACTGGCATGAAAATGAGCCTCAGGCCGAGACTTCAAATGAGGAAATTAAATTAGTTTTTCAGCCGACTGATCAGAAACGTTTCGTACAGTATAATCAAGCATTTATTTGACGTGATTTATTTGCTGTGTGTCTGTACGCATGTTTGTACTGTACGTGTGTGTGTGTGAATGCATTATTCATGATTCTGTAGTTCTGCGCTACAGCTTGTTATTGCTACACCAAGACGCAGCTCATGACATTTTTCCAACCTTTTTGTACAAGAACTATCTGGCCGCTTGTCGCAGGATGACGCAGCCATCACAGTCCGTCTCGGGTAAACTGCGCTGATCAAATAACCAATTACACCTGGCTCTCCTCTCACAGGGTCTGAGGTGGGAGGCAGTGATGGTCAATTCCCTATGATAATGGACAAAAGGTGGACACGTGTCAGGAGAACAAGGTAGGTTTAAAAATAAAAGATAAACCGTGTTTCCATGGGAGATAAAATGTCAAATGTATAGTTTGTATTTGTTTCACGAGGCTCCAGACAAAAGACCATGAGGTGATTGTTAATAACACACAGATGATGTGCTGGCAGAGAGCTTGAGACCTTAAACCTGCTTACACTATTTACTCCTTATTCAGATTGACCTAAAGAGCATAATAATATTTAAAAAATATCATTTGAGTGAGATCACGGTGGAAAAACAAACACTCCACGCTTCATGAAAACGATTAAAAAAGAAGATAATTGTCTCAGTGATACTAACCAGGCCATGTATGAATCATCATCAGTTTAGTGTTTCCAGGGATCACTCTTGCTCTTGTGGAAATCTCCTCATCCTTACTTCACTTTTAAATTGCGTTAATCCTTTAGCCAGAGGCCTGTACGAAAGCGTCATGTTCTTCTGCATCTGTTTGGTGTTCCTGCAGAGTTCAAAGTAATTCCTTTCCCCCTCCTTATAATAGCTTTATGCAACACAACCTCCTGCAATGTTCATTTCTCATGATACTGACATACTATATAAACATGATATGTGAGTTTTTCTCCGCATACATGTTGAAGGCAGCTATTGTCTATTTTATGTAAATCAAAAAAACATATCCTAGACCCTGTAAAATGTTCTTTTGTTACCAGTTATTCTATCCTCAATTATGGAAGCATCAGGTAAACTTAGTGAGTCCAGTTCGAGTCCCACTTCCTGTGAAGAAAACTTCTTACTAAAGCCATTAAACACTGAACCAGAAAGGAGAAACCAAAGCACCAGCCTCTACTTTACTTTATGCAACAATCTATTCTACCGTTTTAAGCTCTTTTTAAGACATCACACCCGTGTGTTAGAATTGAGATCTGAATTGAGAAAATTGCGCTCACTTTTTCATGTTTCCGACAACCTTACAGGAAATGAGGCTGAGTGGAAAATCTGGGTAACTAAAATACAGACTTGTCATATTCCCCCCCTGATCTGATAGCACCCTTATGGCTCTGCTGCTTCCTCTGAACTGGAGGAACTCTCTCCTCCTCTGTAGCGTTTGACAAAAGTAGGGCAGCGAGGCAATGTCTATCCTGTCACTCATTTGATCCCTCGCAAAGAAGGCTCTCTGCAGAGAGGCACTCAATCGACAGAGACAAAAAGATACAGCAATTTGCACAGAGACGAACCGTAGGACGTCCTGTCATAACAAAAGGCCCCCTTTCGTGACATCAGATAACCCTGTTTATTAGTTGCGTTTCCTGTGCTGAGTAATAATTGGTAGTAGCTGGCAACCGATGTGACATCATCTTCACCCGTCTCTCCTCTTCTCCTTGAGGTTAGCAGCATCAAAGCGATGTATTGGAGTTCGATCCATTATCGTCCCTCGACCTGGCTGCTCGAAGAAAGGATTGCAAGTTGATTGCGGTCGGGGAGATTCTATAAACTACACACACACACACACACAACGACACCAACATGCACACGGCTGTTACTGTACGTGCAATAAAGCATTAGTGGATGAAAATGCCATTACTTCATAAATACATAAATACAGTAATGAAAGGGAATCTTAATCTCTGTGTTGCATATCCAAGTGGGATGAAGGACTGACACTGGATGTCTGTACTCTTAAATCTGTATTTGGGACTTATTTGCTTTATTCATATTTTATGTTTCTGCTGAAATATGAATGAACTCTGAACATAGTGTGACATTGGTATAAATCCTTAGCAAAGTTGAATTTGTCTTGCATAGAAAAAGAAGACAGTAAAGTGTGTGTGTGTGTGTGTGTGTGTGTGTATATATATATATATATATATATAATTTGTAATTGCATTGGTAGTTGCCTCATGAGCTGCATTGATAAACAGCAGCGTCTTGGTGTAGATGTCAAATTGGCAGCTTGCAGTTTTAACACCGGGGCTTTAAGTAAAATGCTGAAAGAGCAAGACGGCACATCTGGAGCAAATAATAGGAGACCACGTGCTGGACCTGAGCCCTCTCTCTCCCTCCCTCCCTCTCTATAGAGCATGTTCCACTGTATCATGAGGCCTCCTGCATGCTTCACTGGCTCTCCTTGTTCACTGTCCATCTGCTACGGGGAAATGGCAGAACTTAGGAGAAAGGAAAGGTTACTGTTGGGGATTTTAATAATTAATGGTTTAAATGTTCACCGACTGTGAGAATTTTGACCGATCAGTCAAACAACAAAAATAAACCCAGTAAATCTGAAAGAAGCAGTTTGGGGCTTACCTTTCTTACTTCAGTCAGCAGGTAGCGCGTGAGAAAGATTTGTTCCTGGCGGATATGGAGACTGGCTGCGTTTCCACGGCGATGATCGAGTAATCGACTAGGCGGCTCTAGTTACTGACTCATTATTCCGTGGTACAATCAAAAAGGGTATAAAACAAATTCATACACAACCCTCTTAAGGGTTAATAGCTGACGGTGTAATTAGCAGATGAGGTATTTACAGCTGAGAACACTGTCACATTTGGCAATTTATCCCTCTGGGTCTAACATGTAAGAACCTGATGTGAGCATGTTCTTATGTCATTTCCTCGATTATTGGTTGTTGGTCGTTTTCTCACAGCTGTTCATAATCTGTTTCTGGATTGATGACATAGTATTTGCAGGACATTGAGTCAGCGCCACAGTAACTGTAACCTGATTTGTTTTTTTTTGTGGGAAAACGTATTTATTTTTCTCCTAATTGCTTCAATGGTTTAAGCTCTGTCAACACGGGACGACTCCGACTCATTAAACCATAACTGTGAGTTTAAAATCAAATGTTTAGTCTTTAGACCATAGGATCAGTAATCCAGAGAAATCAACTTGGGGGATTCATTCACCATCTCATGAAATTTGAGATTAATATGACTTTCTAATTAATATAATAGGGAAAAAAAGGGCACTGAAGGTGGATTGGTGATATGCTGTAGATATTTGGTAGATGATTTCATCCAGATGTCGCTTGTGTGGAGGCATGCGGCCGAGCACACAGTCCAACGTAATGTTTCTCCTGCCTTGGGTTATTTTGAAAGGCAAATTCTGTGCAATTATGTAAAGTATTAGCAAATTCTAGTAAAATCCAATCTTACATCAGAATGTGGCAAGATCAATATTAGGGAAATGCATTACATGTTTATGTGTATTTTTACAGAATACCAAAATGAGTTTCCTTTTTGTTTATGTAAGAAATACTTTTGCAATCCAGTCGTATATGTTCCCTCTGCTCTCACTGGCACTCTACTGCGTTTCTGCTGGACTTCACAGTGCTTAATATTATAAAACCATCCTTCAAGCCTCTCGGCCAGACTTTTTCTCAGGAAACTGAGCTCCACAGCATGTCGAGCAGGTTGAACTCGAGCCTTGTATTTCTTTTGCACAAATTGTTCAGTGTTTTTTAAAGTGCGTCCCTAAATTATGTCTGAAGAGGGAAATGTCAAGTTGAACTTATTAGCATCCTGTCCAATTAAAGAAAGGAAGAGCATACGCATATGATGAAAACATAGCATATATATATTTTTAATACTCATATTTTCATTAATGCTACCAAATATAACTGTTCGAATGTATTGGACTGCGAAACTTGAGCGAGTGATCCATTTTCACTGCAGTCGAATACTAAAAGCGTTTGTTGTGTTATGGTGTGATGTGTTGCCTGAGGTGTAAACAGAGAGATAAGCACACTACATAATACCCTATTTGCAATATAGTTCCCTCTGCCTGCTATGCTTAAGGAAAGAACTTAAGGATAGAGCACTGGGAACCGTCGTGACTGAGCTGATGTCACGCCGAACAAGTCCCTCCATTTATAACAGTGTGTCTGGGCATGCTTAAATCCATTGATACATGTGTCTGTTGCCTGGCAACACAGGCCATGTTTGTTAAGATTTCAGAAGCCGAATTGATGCTCTTTAACAGCTAGAAAAGCTCAAAGCTGCAGCAGCCCCAGCATTAGATGGCATAGAAAGTACAGACTGGTTTGCATGGTTGACAGCCTCACTGTGCCTGTGGTTTAGTTGCATCATTAATATACCATATCCTGTAGGACAAGGCGATGCATTATTGAGGTGGCTGATCAGGGGTCTGCTAAACCATTACAGTGGATGACTTAATGAAAGGGGGTGTATTTTTATTAGGAACCTCTACGCTGACGGTGGTGCTGCAGGATAAACTCCCGCCTGTGAACAAACGCATTTGTTTTATCAGAATCCAGCCTTTTGTTTTTCAAGCGTGAGCCGCAGGGACATTTTGACCTGAGAGCGTTTCTGAAGGTCAAAGGTAATTATCCTCTGGAGAAAAGAAATGTTGATGGATGTTCTTGCCAGCAATCCCATAAATATTTTGATTTGACTTTCAAATCAACCATTTTCCAGCTTTCCCAAACTGCATGATCTCTGGGACATCTTTTAACAAATAATAGTGTGGGGATTGTCACTCTAAATACATTTGAACACTATAAAAGATAAGGGACAGCTTAACACACCTCTATACTAACAACACTACTGTAGAGGTGTGTTAACCCTGCTCTTTATCTTTTAATACAACCAGAACAACCCTTTTGTGCGGAATTGTACCTTTTTATCTTTAGCCTGTTGAAGGGCATAACCACAATGGCCAGTTCTTGACGTTACAGCAACATCCCAACAGGCACCTAAGCTCAAACATACCAGTGTTAGGACAGATAAACAGAAGGCCACTGCGCTCTATGGTCTCTAGGAATTCTGTACACAGAGATAGTGGATTCTTTTTTTTTTTTTTTTTTCAGCCACACCTTTTACAAGCAGAGTCCTGCAACAGGGAAACGACCTGCCCAAGGTGAACGTAGCGTTCAACATGTACGCACGGTGTTGCGTTGCAGCAAAAAATAATTCACTGGATTCATACAGCAATGTATTTTGCATTGGTAATTGTATTACCCCAAGACATTTCCCCCCCCCCCCAAAACATGATTGCTAATGCAAAATAGTTGCAAGTGAATGTACAGTAAGTCATAGCAGACGTGTGGGGATACCGGTGTAGCGACTGTTAATTGAGTTTGTTTACAGGATGGTAAATGTGAGAGAACTTGGATAACTTTTCCATTATTTACTGTCTGAGAAAGTGCTGTGGGGCAAATTCAAGTAAGTCAACTGCGCTTTAGGAGTAAGAGAGACGGCTTTATGAATGCGTTTGGATCCTGCAACGCAAGCAATGTTTGTCACCAGACGTCTTTCAAATACATCCCGACCCTAAATGACACAATTTCTCATTATAAACTCGCGTTAGCAGTAGCAGAACGGATTAATCCACTGCAGAGTAGCTCGCCACAAAGAACATTTTGTTCCCTCGCCACTCAGCACTCGCCCCTTTTTAAACTCTTTTCAAACACCAGACTTCAACGTAGCTGCTGCACTTCACCTGCTTTTAAAAAAACACAGCCACGTTGTTTCCAGCCTGTCCTCTTCACTGCTGAGGAGAAAGTGATTGAATTTTGTCTCCTTCACAGAGGCGGGCCCGGACTGAAATAAAGACACGCGGTGCTCGAGGTTACAGCGGTGGGTGAATGACGCCCCGTAATGGCACTTAAAAGAGAAACTTGCATCATTAATCATCCCTTCCTTTCATGCCCTCGACACGAGAGACAAGGAAATCCATGTCTAACTGAGCACAGACAATAAATATGAATGCTTTCCAGATTAGTCCCCCAAGAACAGAATGGATACTCTTTAAGGGAACATTTTCCAGTCATCACTCAACTGACTAAAATGAGCCAATTATTTCTCATACAACAGCACGGCAATTAGAGAAATGTCTGCGCTGCTCCATTCATGAAATTGCCATGTGGGGCTTCTTTAAAGGTGCTTCCAGACAAAATGTTTTTCACCCCGATGGCGTTTTGCACAGGATGTTGGAGAGTTGTTTGACACCGGTGGCCTAAGAGGGAGGGTTAAAGACCGTCTCAACCTGTGGTTAGTATTTTTCGACCCGGCCGCAGCGCGCTGAACCGTAGGGTTTGGTTAAATAGCAGATCTCCGAAAAGGACGGACTAACCAAGTAATGTTGCTGAAGACCGTTCAGTCGGAATAATGCTTTCCACCTTTTGAATTAAGAATGAGGAGCCTCTCATTACGTTACGTTTTTCCATCTTTCTCTTGTTGATGTTTTTAGGAATGTTTGACTTCTCAACTGAATTTTAAAGTAATTTTAATTCCATTTAGTTTTTTTATAGTCAATCCTCTTATTTCAACCACTCCCAGGCTGGTCTTTGGCTGTGTGCACACAAACGTCCTCCGTCTACTGTTACTGGATCGTCCTCTAAAACCCTCTTGTCAGAAAAGAAGCAGTCAAATGTACCAAATTGAAAAGTCGAATCTAAATGGTAAAACGCTTGGTACCGCATATAATAATACATACATAAATACTACAGTCCATTTCTGTCGGAGTCTTCTAAACAATGACAATGCTGTGGTTTATGAGTAAATGTAACTATACTTAGTGAAATACAATGACATATGTAACTTAAAACTGTTTTTGTTTTTTTATGTGCCACTCCAGATTATTCATGAGGCAGCAGCTGCTGGGTTTTCTGACTCAACATGAGCGTAATTACACAGCACCATTGTTGTAGATCTACCTCTTGTGTAACGAAGTCACTACCAGCCGTGTGTTTCACCCGGTCACGAAGCGCGGCTGAAGAGCAGCTCGACTGGACATTTTGTCACAGGTTCCCAAGTTTCCTTTGAATGCAAACGCAGCTCAACGATTTTTTTTTTTCTTCTCATTAACATTTGGTTAACAAAGAATTATGCAAATGCAGCATGTGTTGTGATTTTAAAGGGGCGCCATAGGTTCAGCTCAATGTGCTACCTTTTTAATAAATGTGTATCAAGCACTTCGGTGCCTCTGCGTGCACCAAACAGAACTCTTGTTTAGCCTTCTGCCAGAAAATATTTCCCATTTCCATGCAGCTTTTTGTGGGATTGGAGGGGACAGTCGGGGGGGGGGGAAAGAGTGCTCTGTCACACCCATGACGAGAGAAGAACCTAAAAAATGTTGTTTTTATTTTAACTGAATCTGTTTTTCTTAAATCTCCATTCACTAATAAATGGGTTGGTGTAACGTCAACAGCCGGCCCCCAGGTTGTCAGGCTGTCATCATTTACTGCTTATACCCACAAAAGGTAGAGCATTTAGAATGATATTTTGTAATTTGTCATGCAAGTCCACCTGTTAGGTGTTTAGTGTTCTCAGTTCTCTTGGTCTTTTCTTGACTATTTTGTGCACTGAAATTCTATGAAGTTCTATTGCTCACGTCCATCCAAAAAAAAAGACTACACATGAATTCAAAATGTACGAATGGGGCACTTTGAAAATCTCGCAGCAATACCCTGCTATGAGGATGTAAACATACTATTTATTGTCCTCTGTGACTGAACTGATGAGCTTCCTAACTTTATAGCTCTCTAATTGACAGGTCACGCCAGCACATCAAATTGCCCTAAAATGATGATGTTGTTGTGTTGTGTACGCGTCACGCTTGCTAGCATGTTGACCATTTGCTTACAGCTTCGAACCTGCGCCGCCTCGCTACAAAAGAATATCGCCATGCAAAGTGATGTTGTAATCTCATCTTTAAGGTGCATTCACACAGGCATTAGCACAGTGTTTAAAATTTATATTTTTTTAAAAGCCTCATTGATTCTTGACGTAGTGGACTCTTGCGCAATGTTTGACGTGTTCAGTCTTTTGACAGAAAGCCATCTTGAACTTCATCGGCAACGTGCCGCGCTGACCAACCAAAGGTGCCGCATTCCCAGCGGAGTACAATCTGATGTGAAAGTTGCAACCCTTACTGTTTACTGTCTCTCCGGATTGTGCATTAACAAGCACGGGCAATAAAGAGCCTTGGAAATGCAATTTCCCCTTCAATTGACTGCTGAATTGACATGTGTTTCTCAGCATGTTTAGAGTGAACAGAAGTGGTGGATCCAATCTTGCTCTCATGAGGAAAAAGTCTAAGCTCGAGGCTGCAGCTGCACTCTCGGGCATTTTGTACAGCGTTTAGGCAGCTGCTTGTGCACAATGCAGCAGCTCAGCTTAGTGTGTTGGCTCTCTGCTTTAAAACAACAAACCTTTTTTCCACCTTTTTGCAAAGACCAAACGTTGTGGTCTCCGTATTTATCACCACGAGTCTCCCTTCAAAACAGTAATACTAGCTTCTGCGAGCCCGATAAACGACCTTAAAAAAGGAAAGCAAAAAACACACATTTGTATTCTCTTGTTTAACCAAATACTCCAACATCGTGGTGCACAGATAAATAACCAGAGGGGATTATTTGTCTTGGGAAGTGTATGTGAGAGTAAAGCACTGGTGTAAACTACCTGACCTTCACCTAGAGATAAGGTCTGTTATCTGGCGTAGCACAAAACAAACCCTCAAAAGAAGACACTTTGACAATGCAGTGGACTAATGGCGGCTGTGAAGAATGGGATTGTAACGACGTGAAGGAAGGAAAAAGGATGAAAGGTTTCCCCTGAAAGACCTGTAACCGATGCCATGTTAGGAACCATCTGCCTCATCCTTGTCCAGGTTGTCATCTCTGATTCATGTTCAGCGTTACTCAACACAACTGGAGCCTGCTCTGAGACGCACTGCTGCAGGCGGCCCCGTGACTGGTCCGACCTACAAAACCTCTTGAGATGGGGGGGAGGGACACCTGCTCAAATACAATAGCACAATAACCGCTTTTGCTATTGCATTCGGGTTATATTCAGCTTTTAATTTTGTCACAGACTAGACGACTTTCAATTCTATAGCTAAAACATGTGTTAACAAATGTATATTCACTGTTTTAAAATTCCTGGTCTTAGTTTCCAGATAAGAGATGATTTTACTTGTGTGTCAGTTAAAACCACTTTGACCAAGGATCTCTATCATGGTGTTTTCGTGGTAAGATTTTTTTTTTGACGGGGCTCAGGCTTAAAGGGGCTTATTCTACAGTCGGGTGTGCAATGAACAAGAGAAAAATGTGTATGCTGAAGGCTTTAATTATTATATAATGTGCCCAGCTCTCACAAATACAACAATGGTACAATGACACAACTAAACAACAAATGAAGGGGAAAACCATAATAATCGAGCAAACTGAAACAAAGCAAAAACAAAAATGTCATAAATATAAAATGTCAACAAACACGGCGACTCCTCAATCTCCACAGCCTCGTCGTGTGTTTTCACGCGACGCTCCGACTGCGGTTGGTTTACGGCCTCGTCGGTTTTCACCGGTCCTCTGCAAAACTCAAAGGCATCGCCAATGTTTGTTTGACACGATTTTCTGCAACGCTCCAAAATCCTTGTCCTGTTGTGCTGCTTGTGGTGGGACTCCGGTCGGGCTAACCCCAAGTGACCAAACATCTGTGAATGCAGGTTTAAAGGGTGAGAGTTTGAAAACCCAAACATTCATTGGGGCGGAAACATTAGTAGGGGAGATTTTATGAGGTGCTGTGTAGGGTGGAAAAAAACGGCACAGCCCTTACACATAACTTACATAAAACTAGCCCTCAGCTCATTTGTGTTAATAAACATTTGCCTTGCCAAAAACCCTGCTATGTATGATCGGTGCACCCACTGTGCTCTAATTCAGGCAAGGTAAACTGGGTAATTAGGTTATAATTGGGTTGCTTACAGTCGGATTAGTTCTTGTGGCACATTCATATTCCTTGTAGCTTCTATTAAGCGGTAATTAGTCCCAAACTTACTCGGGGAGGGACACCAAAAAACGCTCCTTTGCTCGGCCTTCGGTTCAGTGTCACCTATCGTTTTAAGTGCGTAAGAAAACAACAACCACGGTCACGAAACTGAACGTACAAAAAAAAATAATAATATAGGATTTCATTCTACAGGTGCATTGATTGCACATTTTAAAAAAGTTCACATAATTTATAGTTTCACATAATTCTAAAATGCTTCTTCCGTGGTGCGGTAAGACACATGTTTACCAGCAATTACTGTATTCATTTTCTCACACGGCACCATCTGTGCCTTTTGAGAGATGAACTTTAAAGCTGATGATCAGCAACATTGCTGCAACCTCGTATGCTGTTATGGAGAACCTGTGATTTTTGTAAGGCAGAAAGCTGGTCTCCAACTCTCATTAACATTCACAAGTCTCCCTTTTGATGCGCGTCTGGTTCACCTGGTTCACCACACAGCTGTGGAGCATCGAAGTGGACTAACGGTAAAAATACAGCATTGTTTCTGCGCAAAATTGCTCATTATCAGTGAAAAATACTAATATTTTCCTCTGAGGGGAAAAAAAGAAACCCTTTTTGGTGATCTACCGAGAGCAGGACTACTTCCCTGCGCCTTAATCTTCCTCTGAAGAGTACAGAAGCATATCTTTGTATGGAGACGAAGCTTAGAAGCGATGCCCTCAAGCCACTGCGAGGCAATTTTAACGTAAGCCTTTTAAGTGTGTGATTTACTTTAATAGAAACAGGCTATTTTGAACAAGAAATGTTACCGAGTCACAACAGCTGAGCTTTGTCTGTTTTGATTTTGGTTTGATGGCCTCTGGTCTCGTAACGGTTTTGCTTTGAAAACAGGTGTGTGTGCCAGGGGGAGCGGAGATAAAGACGGGGATCTTTCTCGAATAAAACCATGCGGGGAGATGTGTAACTTTTTGGAGTTTAATTCCACCACATGTTCCACAGCTCCCGCATCTGGGGCTGGATGCAAAACCGTTCCTGTTCTCCAAAATACAGCGAACACACACATCTGGACACATCTGACGCAACACACAAACTTCTCATTTCTCTGTGACTACATTAGCCCCCCCCCCCCCCCCTCCCCCCCCCCAAAAAAAAAAAATTGTGAATATAAACAAAACGCCCCATTGTGCATGCAATTTGAAACCTGGTTTACTTGATTGTGAGAGATCGGAAAACTTGACAAAAATAAC
Source organism: Pungitius pungitius (assembly GCF_949316345.1). Taxonomy (NCBI): domain Eukaryota; kingdom Metazoa; phylum Chordata; class Actinopteri; order Perciformes; family Gasterosteidae; genus Pungitius; species Pungitius pungitius. The sequence continues at coordinate 20,005,841 of NC_084903.1, forward strand.
ATTTCCTATGACCAGAACGTGGTCACAGTCACAAGGAAAGCGTTTGAACCGTCTAAGCAGTTTGCCATTTATTGCTAATGCTTTCAATCACCGAGTGCGGCTGAAAACAATCCCCTCTGTGAAGAGCATTGGTTAAGTGGATGCATTGTTGATTACCTGTAACCACTCACCATACAAAGACACAGCTGTGTTCTCTTGCTTCTTCCCGTGGAGACATTTCTTGCTCACCCGGGGGGGGGGGGGGGGGGGGAAACGGAAGGGTGATCAAAATGCTGCACATGAAACATTAAGATAATATTTTACATGTTTGCAGAGAAATGGCTGGAGTTTTATCTCAAAATGCAGGTTTTTTTATCATGAAAAAACAAATGTTGCGCTTTCGGTTTTCATCTGCGTCGCGGTTTCTCTTCTCTTCCTCCTCCTAAGGTGGGTTTTCTATGCGTTTAACAGCCCGGCTGAGGGATGTGCCGAAACACAGTTGTGCCCGCAGGTTAAGATTTAACTTTCCCTAAAAAGAGCCTGTGAAAGTGTTCTTGGTGGTTGTTTTGCTTGTGGAGAGATTCATCTTCGCCGTGCACCATGCGAACACGAGTAACCATCCCCTCTGGGGAGCCGATGTTTATCCTTGGATCTCAAATTCCAACCTTCTCAAACGGGGCATGACTGACCTGGAAGAGCACAGATGCCTTCTTTATTCTGCAGCTAGAATCTCTCAGGACGGGGCTGAAGCAGCCGAAAGAGAATGTGTGTATTTCTCTCTCTTTCAGGGGAGGTTTCAGCACAAGCTGTTTGCATTTGAACAACACGCCCTGCTTTAACCCTTTACACTGTATCCAATTCACTTTAATTGATTTTCAGTTGTTTTGGCTCTTTAAATCAGTAGATGGCTTTGAACGAAGAAAAAAAACAAATGGTAATGTGCTTGGCAGAATGCCTAATTTAACTCTTTTTCTTTGCAGCCATTTATGTGTCCTCGTGAATGCATGAATGTGTGTTTGCTCTAAGAAAAAAAAAAAAAACATGAAAGAAAAAGCGAAGAAAAGCAGAAGTGGACATTGTTCTATTAAAACACTTTTTCATAGCTCGTCTGCTGCCTCATTCCACTCATTTAACACGCGTATGACTGTAACTGTGAATGGGCTCTATTCTAAACCCCTCAGTCAATGCGAGAGGCTGTGTGGTTCACACTCTGAAATTTGTCACTGTACTCCACAGTGCTTTGATACGAACACAAAGATCCCCCTCGGGGAGGAGAACAATGGGGCAGGTGCAACTTCCTCCTCTCGTTCACTTCTATGCAAAACCGACACTGCGCCAGCCACAAATGTACAAGCCTTAGTGTTTCATCAAGACAAAGTTCGCTTTTTGCAGACAAAGCGCTCCAAAATGCATAATGCCACCAACTTTGCATGTTAACGCGCCAAATGGCAACGCCTGGCTGACTCCGGTATGGTGATGTCATTGCACTGCATTAAGGGGCCCGTTCTGAGGCGCTTCGCACAGTTCTCGGCAGTACGAGACTAAAATGTTTGTTTGGGAGTTGCTGACAAAGCGTTAAGCTGATTCTTTTGTAAGTTGTGTTAAAAGTTTTGTATTTTTTTTTTTTAAGGGAGCTGTTGGCCTGGTTCCTGAATTGCAGAAGAGATTTATTTTTAGGTTCACTTGAACCATTCAAATAACTCTGGTGTTGTGCCTGTGTATTTCCGGTTTGCAAAACAGTGAAGCACTGTGCTGACCGTGTCCAAAAGGAGTGCGAGTCACACTGACGCAGATTTACAGCTTGTTGGTAAATCCAATTACACCTATTAAAACCCCCCGAAAGGACCAATACAGAGTATTTCAGGAAACTCATCAGCAGAAATTGTAATATAATAATGTCAACTGTTTTTCATCAGTGTGTTTTTACCTTCGATCCAGGCGCCTTGTGACTTCTGTGGCTCCTGCAGTGAGATGGTTTAATGACACTAATCACAATGCCAGGCCTGCTAACGTAGAGAAACCGAATGGCGATATAGTTTTATTATCAGGCGAGGTGATAGTTGTTCAAGAGGACTACCTGAAGTTCCCTATAAGTTAGCAAAGGAATTTCCTAGAAATGATGGGCTATTATTTCCCCAAGGAGACATAGTTCTTGAAGCTCTGAGGTCCACACCTACTCAGTCACACATAACAGCTGTCTTGTCATATTTAAGTTCCCGCCCCGGGGTGACGGATGATTTCAGACTCTGCAAGGCTGACTCCAAGTCTGTGCACCCTCATCATGAGCAGCTGAGGCCTGTACATTGATATTTAGGATCATGTTTCCTATCGCTGCAGACTGAAATAGCACACGTCGCATAAAGCTCTGTTATGACAGCGGCAGAGAGCTTGTCTGACGTGGGGTCGGGTCGCCGGGGCCCAGCTCTGCTATTCCAAGTGAGTGCTGCGATTCCAAATCCCCCCCCCCCCCAAACAAATCGCCTCCAGCTGTTGGGCGAAAACACTTAATTCTCAACACATCTTTTTTTCTTTTTTTAATGCTATGATTTTTAATCTTTTGAAAGAAAGGTACCCAGAACCGGAGATGTCAATCAGGAAAAAAAAGACTCATCAAACCTTCGAATATTATGACGCGCCATCATTTATTGATGCCGTGTGGCGCTGGCTTTGTTTAGATCAATGCTAATGTTGCGCAGGCTTCCCAACAGCGCTCCTGAGGAGGAGCCGCGTGACGTGCGGCGGCTGGCTGTTGTTTTGGTTGAGCAGCAGCAGGTGGCTTGCGTCCTTGGCTTTTTGTTGCTTGTGAACTTGAGCCTTTTTGGCACATCGGCAGATTCCCAGGAGACTTAAAGGATCGCGTTCGGCTTCTTGGGTTTAGGGTTAGTTGCGTTATGAATCCGGGGTGTGCGTTTACGGTTTGAATGTTAATGTTTTGGAAGAACATGGCAAATAGTATAATGACATCATGTGTTTATAGATATCCCTTTTTTTGACTTTTGAATCCAGATGTTGTGTTTTAACTTGAAACAAACAAGAATACAAAACATGCATCGCCATGTTCCCTCTTGCAGTGTGTCCATCACCTCTGGGGGCCTCTGCCGTGACAGATGAGTTCAGATTCGGTGTTATGAAGGATGGCCGGCAGTTCAGGGCCCTGTGACAAAGTTCAAATTATTCCCAGGTTGCCCAGAACTTCCTCAACTTATCAATAAATCCCAGCTAGTTGCCGCAGCAATTTGTCATGACAGATGCATTTTTTTTTTGTCCCACTCGACAAGCAGAACCACCTCTCAATTATGACAGGAATGCATGTTATGAGGCTGCCTGCACCCAGCCATGACAGCTGCAAACATCTGCTCATTTAGGAGTTATTTTTGAACATTTAAAACTAGGACGGGTAGTTTAATTACGGGTTTTTGAAAAGACATTCAATCTAAAAATACTACAACAATGCCGAGGCGCACCCCCACCTATACGGCGTTTTCCATACGGTGGAGCATCGTCTGCAGAGCACAGACCTCTCTCTGCTTCTGAATGTATCATTGCACACTCATTATAGACAAAGTGGCATTGCATTATTACTCCCGGCTGGAGTGCCTGTGGGTGGGTGGGTTACATGTTGATTCACCCTAACCCTCCCAACAATTCCAAAGGTTCAGCTCATATATCGAATGGAGAAAAAAAAATGTCCTTCACTATTCTTCAAAGTAAAATAATCCAATTATATCTAATATATATATAAAATTATTATATGTAATCTGAAAGAGGCGGGTTGTTGTGCTGAACCCACAGGAAAAGGATCCACCAGTTTCCCCCCCTCTACAGCTGTTTATCAGCTATTTGTAAGGTCTACAGTCTCTATTCTAATCAGTGCTATTTTCAACCACACAAAACAACACACACATTGGAGCATTTAACAGCTAAAGAACCAGCTATTTCCCCGAAGAGTTGGTAGAGAAACAAAACTGGTGTATCTCGTTATTGTACTGAAAAGCTTTACACGTAAGCACGTAATCGGATAGTAGCCCACCAGTATTCTCCTGGCAATTCAATAATCATGTAACGACCAACAAATAAATGCATTCTTGTTCAAATCCTGTGTGATCATCTCTCGTGTACATTACCCTCACCGTTCTCTCTCAGCAGGCTCCTTTAAGATGGAGATTTGCATCTTCTCACACGCACATCTAGGTTGTTCATTAAGGGAAGAATCCTTTTGATTTCACTGGTTTAAAATCTTTTGAACTGTCTACCTAAACCGTATCAGTATTTTCTCCAGCTTCTGCTTGCAGACCTCAAAGGGATTTTTCATCCTCATTGGAGTGGGGGAAGGGGGGGGAGGGGGTCACAACACTGTCCTTGTTAACAGAACATGGAAATAAATAGACACATACCCCCACAGAACTAATCAGGAAAACAATTACTCCCCCATTTAAAATGTTTCCGTGCACTGCTGTGAGGATGACAAGTCATTTCCCCACTCTTTCATTTTATGTCCCACGGCATCCAGATGAGAAGATTAATGATGCCTTTCGATGGGATTTACAAACGCTACATATCAAACGCATCGCCTCAGCCTGTCATCTCTGACAACAACAGACGCTTTATTAAGTTAACCAGTTATTAATTCAATTTCCCTTCTAAATCACCGCAGTGCATGTTCTTCTGGCTCCTCCCGGATGAAGGTAAATCTTATGGACGGGAGATTTTATAGAGGAAAAATAGAGCCCAGTCTTTTGTAACTTCCAAAGACCTGACATACTTTCACTGTGAAGTGGGAATAGAGATCTGTAACGTTAGTCACATGGCAGGCTGTCTATAGTCGTGCCACTTCTGTTCTTTAAGCACCGTCAAATCCGACTTCACAACATCAGATGTAATTGAGCAGTGCAATAATAACTGGGCACATGGTATTCTCACTGCCGTCAGAAATGAAAGAAGAGGGCTTCAGAAGCTAAAGGATACCACAGTGAGGACGCGGTGCAGCGTGGCGATTAGAGAGAGAGAGAGAGAAGGAGTGACGATCATGCGTTTTGACTGGAGGGTCGAGACAAGAGAAACCCTGTTGGAGAATGGAGGCAACGTTGCCTCTCTGCCCTCCTCTGAGCAGGGCAATGAAAAATCCTTCTGCATTGCAGCACATCGCAGTTCGGTCGCTGTGGAGCTGTGCAGTTTTCACACGAGGATCCGAGCAAGGAAACGAACACCAGGAGCCTGAGACTGATTTGAATAAATACGACTAAATGCATGTTGGGTTGGTCCAATTTGCTCTTGTGATGTATGTGCAAAGAAAGTGTACTTTTTAAACTATTATTACGCACTATTGATTTTAGCCTTTATTTATACCTGATTCTGTTTGTTGCTGCACCTTACAGATCATATTGAAACTCATAAATAAATACAAACATATTCCTTGTCAAAACCTTTTCTGTTAGTTCCATCTAAAGCAGAGTTGTTTGACATCATTATTCAAATCAGACTTTTGAAGTAAAAAAAACACGATTTGGCTTCACTTGACAAATATACGACTTATTCCAAGCCACACCTTTTTAGCAAAAAACATGACGTAATGTTTGTTTTAGCATCACAACACAAATGCACGCAACTGAAATAATATCTAATGGGATGATAAATGGTAAACTCCTTTAGTACCCCTTTATGTGCCTGATTTAATTAGAGTTGATGAATAGATATTTCAAATATTGTCGCATATCACTGCTGTTCAGTCTCAGGCATGTCTGCGACCAGATGCAGCTCTCGCTATCAGACAAACTCGATACATGCTGCGTGTTCGTCAGGTTTAATTTTGCAGCGTGACTTCAGAGCAGGGTTCACTGGCATCTGGCCGAACAGCTGCATCCATATAATTGCCTCTCCAATTAATTAGCAGCAAAGACAAGACTTAAACATTATGCGTGCACTTTCAGAGTGCTGAGATGGAAGGGAAGGTTTTTATCGTCCGGATATTTGGGTCTATGATCCATTGTAATTGGATCGTGTCTACTGTTACTCTTGGATCATTACCTGGAGACGGAATCATTAGCGTGTCCTTACAAACAAAAACAAAGGAAGTACTCCGGTGATCAAGGGAGGGGTTTTTTCTGAAGACAGGTCTTCTCTCAGAACAGAGCAGTTGTTGTTGTTGTTGTTGATGCCTGGCTCAATGGCTACTCAGCTGGAGCTGCTGTTCTACTGCCCCCGTAGTGCTTGTTTGCATTTTATGCTGTTTCGCAAATTAAAAATTAAGGCACGTTGTTAACTGAATGTGAGGTTTTTTCAGTCCCCACATTTTGCTATTTTCTCAATGAGCAACCATCAAATGGGTTCATGGGTATGAAGCCCTGTGTGATGGAATGTCATTTAAGTGTATATCATTTTTCAAAAGGAAAATCTTGGTGAAAAAAAGGATCATCGGCGCACTGGTTCATGGCTATTTGTTGGTGTGGAATGAACGGCTGAGTTTGGCGTTGTCCGTATTCTCGAACTCCATTTAGTGTGGAGGGAACTTAAGCCCAGATATTTCAAATGGAATACGTCTTGCACGGTAACGGTTCAAAATAAAAATGGCAACATTAAAGAGAGCAAGAGTCAACATTATCAATTAGGTGTACATTACTCAAGGTTTAATTAGTATTCTGATCAACACAGAAAACAGAAAATGCACGCTGTTTTTTAATTAACTTTTTAATTAACTATTATGCAAATGATGCAAATGATGTTTCATGTCGATAAACAACATGACTTACTGAATAAGTGAATATTTGACAGTTGAACCGTCTCCCTTTCTTGGCTGCATCTCTCTTATTACGGACAATTGTATATGTATATATATATATATTTTTTTTTTGGATCATCAGGAAAACCACACGGAACATTGTCAATTATTGTCATAATGGTTGAATATTTATGAGCTACTCATTGATCTATCCTCACAGATCGATACATATCAACTGACCAGATAACCGGATAAAATGGAGATGTTTTTCCAATTCCTCCCGCGGAAAGTGGAGCAACAGCGCTCTGTGCAACCCTGAAATTGCCTGCTGATACTGCAACAAATATAGAGATCACAGGCAGAAAATGATGCCCTATTCTTTTGATTATGAAACATACAATCACACACTACAAACTCACCTGAGAGAAAAACCATTACGTTAGACAGGCCTTTCACACAAATGTCTTCAACAGCCACAGGAAAGTGCAGGTCTTGTGGTGTAAATCCCTCTGGTTGTGTCGCCTCCTCCACAGACCTCAATAATAAGCCCGGGTTGTATTTTCGGTGTGTGTTTTCTTCGCTGTCTGCTACACCCGAAGGTACTTTGCTTGATGCGAGGCTTCGTTGGACAAAGGCCGTCTTTGTTTGCTGCCGTCGGCCTCATTATTAGAGGTGGTTCTGTCACAGTAGCACAGAGGTCCCCTTTTAAATCTGCAGTCCTTGTGAATAATAAGGTCTATCTAACGATCATGGTGAGGGAACGTCATTGTCATTCCTTGATTTCCTAATTTCCTTCTGTGACAAAATGCATGTTAATGCTCTCGGGCCTAAGAGTTAAGAGATCGATCGCTACCTCGTGAAGTCCTGAAGTGGAAGGCGTATCCCTTTCTACGGTTTCACAGATACGCGCCTTAAATGTCACGCAAATTCAACATGTTGATGTGATATTTGAAAAAGGATCATTCTTATAGGCAAAAAAAAAAAAAATAGTTACTCTTTAAAATTTAGCCTGAGGGAGCATGTGAAAGAAATGACAACCTTCTTGTTTTTTGGTGTTGATATCTCACCGCGGCTCTCCGCCAGTGAGGAGGAAACAAAGGTTTCTGTTCTCACTTTGTCTTCACGCCAGATACTGCTTGTAGCTCTATCTTCTGTAGGGCTTTGTCATATTTGAGAAATGACACCGTATGGAACGTTTCTGTAACACGGACCAAAATACATTACTTTAACAGATAAGTCCATGCCAGGAGGAGGCTTTATTATCAAGAAGACTCCATCAAATGTAGTGCAGGGTGTGACACCAAAAGGCCTTGAAGGAGACATAGATCAATATAAAAGCTGGCGTTTAAATTACCATGCTCTTGAAACTTGGTGCGAACGCCAGGTCACCTCTGCAGAATGTACACCTCGGGTGAAACATCTGTGAATGTAGAGAGTGTGGGAAAGTATCGTAATTGTTTAAATTGAATACAACTCTTAACAATGGCGGCTCCTTATCGAACGTAAACCCCTGCAGCATGCTGGCGTGCTGCTGCCGCCTTAACGTTCCACGTAAGAAGTCTACATACAAACAATCGCAGATACATCAAGCAGGATCTATAATGTTGAGTCTCAGAGGTTACATCTGCGGTGTGTCTCGAGGCGAGGTCAAATGTCACACGGGACCTGATCCACACTCTCTTCATCAGTGATGGTGAAGCATTATCAGCCATCAGCATTCATAGCTCACAGTCACTAGCTGGTACTTGTGGTGGTAAAAAAAAAAATGAAAAAAAGTGTTGCTAATTTTGTTCTTCAAAGTCAGCGGTCTGTCTGTTTAAACCGTTTTACTCATAAAAGGCTTAAGTTATTGAATATTCTTTCAATGTTTAGAAGCACATAAACCGCCACAGATGCTGTTGATTACACTCTTTCACAAGCTAACTTCATTTGTTGGCAAGCACTGACGGTGTTTTTGTTCTGTTGTGGGGAATTGCACTTTTTTTTTTTGTAGATTTAAAGGACACATGAGGAATTAATTTGACCAGACTTCTAAATGAGAGGCAAAGAGATCTCGGCACAGAATCAGCAGGTCGGGTCGCTGCAGGAAGATGCCGTCGATCTGATTGCTGTCAAACAGACTTGTGGCTCAACGACGTCTCGGAGGAGCGCGGCTAATATTCCGCAGCAGTACCGGCCTTTTATTTATTTGAAAAAAACATTACGGTCTCAAAGCAACAGTTGTTTAGTCGTCATGTGAATCCGCCATTGTGTCGTTCTTCCCGAATCTGTTTTCAAGAGCACAGCGGAAGCTCCAGAAGCTTCCAGCAGAGATGGAGCGGCGTCTCACGTCTGTTCCATTTATTTCTGGGATCTGATACGGGGACAAACAACACAATGTGTGTCTTGCTCTTGCCGCATGTTAAGTGACACCATGCGGGGGAAACCCCCTAAGGTTGAAAAAGTACTCGACAACCAATCGAGATGCACTCTGCCCTTGATGGGGCAGGTTTTGCCAGGGTGTTGAGGGGGACAGAACCAACAAGAGGACACATGAATGTGCATTCCATGCACATCGAAACAGTTAAGGTCCTGCTCACATCACACATCTTTGGAAAGCTGGACTGGTTGCTGATGAGGAAGATCTCCGGTTGCCTGTTGCTAAACTTACCTGGCTAATGGAATTTGGATTCTGAATCTGTGTAAAATGTGTTGATCAAAATTACAGCTTTCAAAATTAAGCGGCTCAAGGCTCATTATGTTGAACTGAATTGCATGTCAGGTTTTTAATACTGTTTCTAACACCTTACAGCACTAAATATTTACGCAAACACCTTCTTAAATGCAACCAATTACGTGAGCACCGGAGCCCCCTGTATGCAGTTGTAGGCCAACCTTTACTGTTTGAAAGTCAACAAAAAAAGAGTTTCACAATAATAATATATGTAAAACGGATACATTCTACCACTACGTTTAGCTCGGCTTGTGGCCTCGCAGGACTTTGGATTTTGTTGTTTGTTAGCTCACCAACATTCGAGCGGTGTTACTCCGAATTTTGACTGAATTTGACTGCCGTTGGCGTTCCTGACTGCTTTACATTTCGCTCACAAGTAAATGTGATAAATCATTGAACAGAATGATTTTTTTATGCAAAATAGTTGCCAGTACAAACATTAGCTTTTATCTGCTACTTAGCACTCCGCTGAGGCACTTTGCTTAACAAATTGGGCAGGAAAAGTAGACTCATATTTCAGTAGGACCCAATTTATTTCTCACAACGACCCAATTTAAAATTTCTTCAAGTCGGCAGATGGAGAGCGGCACAGCAACAATCAATTAATAGGAATTAGTAGCATTAATTAAAGTGAAAAAAAAACGTCTCTGAACTCATTAGTGTGATGTTGATACGATTTCCACCGAGAGTCACCCGATTGAGCTTTTAATGGTAAACAGCGGTTTACACTGAGAGAATGATGAAAACACCCTCGGAGGCCACTGGACATATATAATTAGTATTGGTCCTTTTAGTTTTGAACTTTATAAGCCACATAAATATACATATGTGACTGGTTGATGCGACTAATTGCGTCTTCCCACCAGAGGCACTTTATCGTTAGAGGCCACACTTACATTAAGTCCTGTAATTAAACATTTTTCATTTTCATGACTACAAGTTCATTACCACAGTCTTACAAGTCAAATCTTAACTCCTCACTCTCCTTTTGCATCCGGCATAACAGAAGCGTCATCACGTGCCGTGTGAGTGTCAGTATACGACTTGAGTTAAGAACTAGATCAAATTGTATCGCACTTTTCTGGCCACCTCTCCTGTGGATTAAGGTGTACTCTCTCTCTCTCTCTCTCAGGAGAGATTTCTCCTGTTGTTGTTCTCTCCTGTTGTTTTCTCATTTTAGGGTGCTACATGTGCAGCTGAAGAAATTCATGCTGTTTTGGTCCCGTTTCCTGCTGTGAGCCACACATGCATCATATCTCTTTGGGATGAGAACAGTGGTGAATGCGTGGTCAGTGTCGACGTGTCATTTTTGAATCGTGGTAACGGCACGGCTCATGTCAGTCTGTCAGTCGACCACTTTGGTCCACACTGACGTGATGGAGGGATGGATAGCCATGAAATATGGTGTATATTTATATATATATATATGGCGCCTGGAAGATCAACTTTTATTTACACATTGATTCCAGGTCAACGTTTTTACTCACCCAGTTTGATTTCATATCATCCACTTTTGATCACAATTTTGTTAAGAAATGAAAGGTTCCGAGAGGATGCATCCCAATGACTTTACCTCTGGTGTCCGCAGGTTAACAAAAGTAGCGACATTCCCTCAGCTGTACATTGTGTCTGGTGCTATTTAGTGAATGCCATCAAGCTAAAACCACAGACATGAACATATTAAAGTATGTATAATATGTTGTGGTTGGGATCACGTTAGCTGCTTGACATCAGCATTCTGCCCAAAGAACAGAACAGAGCAGATGACGATGGAGAGGCTGCAGAAGAATACCCTCCGTGGCCTCAGGCGTTCCTGAAGAACAGGACTTCTTTTTTTAAATGTAATTTTCGACAATACCTGTATCCCCATATGAGCATCTTCTGTTGAGGGTAGAATCAGGTAAAATCATAACATCTGTAACATTAGACAACACATTTAGTATCAGTTTGCACTTTTGCGTCTTGGTTCCATTCTGGTGAAGATCTGCCTAACGATTTGGGTGATGGTGGTGGTGGTGATGTCATACAGTATGCATGATCTTATTTGACATGTCAAGGATTAGAAGCACTTAAGCACAGAAGAAGGAAACATCGTATGCTTTATGAATACTTCAGCTTTGTATAACAGCTGTTTTACATACTGTGCATTCTCTATGACTGGATTGACATCGCAAGCTTAAAGGCTTTATTTCTATTTCTTGTAGGTTTCTAAGGAAACCTATGACTGCTAAACTCCCCTTTGTCAAGTTCATAGGTGCAATAAACCGCAAGCATCCTGGCTGGTAACATTATAAACTAGCAAGGCCCGGGACAAGACACCTATACAGCGGGTAAATAAATCCGCACAGAACATCATTGGTAGCCATCTTCACAGCAACTGTGATATTGGTGGGATTTAGTGTGAAGAATATCACAAAATGAGTAGCAGTCGAGCCAAGCCGAAGGGTCCCGGCATCCTTCTTCGTTTGTGCTGATATCCATTTCACTTTTTTTGAAATACGTGATCAATACCCTGTATAGTAAAGACTAATCTGCACCATGGCAAGAATGATCCTTTGTTTGAGGCTGAGGAAGTACCGTGTGCAAAGGTCCATTTAAAACGGCCTGCAGAGTGGAAGGAGAATGCTAATAATTAGATGAAAATGTATAAATTCAGTGTCAGTCTATTGGATTCCATTAAAATGTATAGTGACAAATAACCCAAGAGACAATTTTCTTCTGAAGAAATAGGTCACAGATTCAATTACAGTCACTGAAGCATGGACTCAATCTATCATGCCAAATTAAGTCCATTTTAGCAACCTACTTTTCTCTGAGAATTTTATAGACACATTCAGTCAAGTGGAGAGATTCTGCTCGGGCAAAATCATCTCAGCTTTTCTTTCTTTTTCCAATTTATAGTGGTTTTAAACAGTATAAACATTGGAAAATCATTTTCTCCCCTTTAGAAAGCCGTTAACTCCGGGAGCCGGGTTTATCTGTCTGAATAAGCGAGTGCTTCGCCTTTCTCTGATGCTTATTGCAGGCTAAAGAGTAGCAGAGATTGCCCCTCACTTATATTCAGCAAAGTCCTAAAAAGCAAGAATTTAGTGGCACCATATATAGATTATTTATAGGGCACAGCAGGACATAGTATGTAGAATGTCAAAGATATGATCGGTCACATTAATTGTAGTAGTTCAGCCGAATACAAATCAAGTGTGAATGTTTCCAGCATCCCATTCTGATTTATGCATCCACCTCAACTAAATAGAGGGGGGGGGGGGTTCTTCAGGTATTCCTAAAAGCATTAATAGAATAACATTGTAAGGATTCAATATTAACCCTACTCTCCGCAAACAATGTCCAGCTCTTAAATCCAAGGAACTGTTTTCATTGGAAACACTACCCACTAAAGAAATATTCCTTATAGAACCTGCAAAAACAATGAGGCTTGTTTCTTATTCAAAATAAAAGAGGCACCAGGAATCCCCCAAAAGAAGAAAATATTTTGAGGGATTAGTTTCTGAACCCTGCCTAACCCTAAAACCAAAATAACCTTTCTATGTTTCATTTCAGCAGGTTTCATAATGGAAATCATTGTATAATATCTGCAGTTCCAGTGAATATCAGATAGAGTATACTAAGGTTATTAGATGACGTTTATCACTTGATATCTCAACTTGTTTTTTTTCTCCAGTAATTTAAATATATTCTTACACTTACTTAGATGGGAAAGACTTTTAGCATTGATTCGTTCTTAGTGTTTATCGTTATCTTTCTCAATAACAAATTTAGCATAAAGCTTCCAAGCAGTTAACAAACTACTGCGCAATGTACAACACAAAGTAACTGTGAGAACAATGAGATCATTGGGAAAGAAAAACACATGAATACATTTAGCATGCTGTGATTCTTTTTTACCCCAAGTACCCACAATAGTTCTGAAATAGTGTTTAATTAGCACCTAAAAGATCTTTTTAAATGGTGTGAAATGACTGCAGAGTGATTGACACTTGAAATTGTTCTGTTTGATAATATTTCGGTGTACTTACAAGTATGTTTTAAAGGTGTTTCAGACTTGTTAGGTATTCCCTTTTGGTTTAGTTTTCACCCAGCAATTAAGGGGAGGACACAAACTTAATTTGAGTTGCATGGTGAATCAGCTAACACTACTACAAAATGGGCGCTATTATTGTAGAATATATTAAATATCAAGCAGCATCATTATCTTCCAACCAACTAGTGTTTACACATTTTGTTCATATATGCAATTAGAAAAGTACTGCACACATATTCAAATAATTATGATGAAGCTGCTCAAGTCAATATTCTCATTACAAATGTGGTGAAAAAACATTTAAAAAAAGGATCGCACTTCATATACGAATGTTGTGGTCCTGACGTACTCGGGAGCAGGTTCCAGTGGGGAAAACCTTGGACAGATGCAACACCCAAAACTCTTGGTTTTTGGCTCTATTGTCATCCTAAAAATGTATCACAATTAAAAACGTACAATTACTGCCGTAAACACGGTTATTAATCTGTTTCCGCCAATAGTTGCAGGCAAGTGTTTTTTTTTTTTTTTTTTAAACAGCTGCATTTTCCATCCGACCCGGCATGGTTTATTCTGATTCTTCAATAACGTGGCTCTTGAGCCCATATCAATTGGTTTTGGATGATGATACAGGTTCATTTATGTAAAAGGCCCAGTCTGGCTCAGAGAGAGGCATGTCTTTACATGCTTCAAACTACTGTAATTTAAATGTTTGTTTAAGGTTTTTCATATTTTTTACGATGGTATTTTACTGGCTGATTAACAGCAATGAAAAGTAAATGCATTACCAGCCGTATCACATGACTAAGAGCAGAATATCAAATGTGCACAAAGCTTGTTTTAAGTTCAAAAGCAAAATCATTTCTAAATCTGATATAATCCTATTTTACTTGAAGATATGAATTTTAAGTTGTAGGCCTACAGTTTAAAGCACAGAGTCCAAACTAATCAGAGGACGAAGGAGACGGTTCTGGATATTAACAAATGTGGTCAAAACAGCTGCTCAATATACGGTATTCAAGTCACAAATGTTTTACTCAAATAGCTAAGATGAGCTAAAGATGCATTTTTCATTTAGGGTTGTGGTTCTGAAAAAAAGTCTCCTTGAATAGTCAAAAGGACGCATTGCTGCCCTGCGGGAACTCAAGTGAAAATTCTAAGAAGATGTTTTGCAAATGCGTCTCAGGCCCAAAAAGCAATTTCACAAAGGTAAGCAGACGGCGAGTGGAGTGATTCGTCTACAATTTACACTCACCTCCCCAAAACAAAAACCCTCAGCCGAGGGGAAATTTTCTCTCCTGCCACCGTATTGTCCTCCAATGAGGCACTCCGACACGTCTTATTGGCCCTGTGCATGCATCGCATCGTGGAGGAGACCAGCAGTGACCCCGTGAAGAGATCCCTGTGCCTCTCTCTCTCTCTCTCTCTCACCATCATGGAGGTTTTTTTTTTTCCCTCACGTTTCATCTTTCAAGTTGCCGTGATGTTCGAGTGCCGAACAACGCTCAACGCTTTGGTGGAAATACTTTTCCGCCTGACATTTGGCTCTTTCACTCTGCTGCGTTTGATCTCAAGCGCGTACTATGCTGTGCTGGATATTCTCCTCTGAAGAAAGCTCCATAAAGGGAGCTTTAATAATTCATGACGCCACATTTAGATTTGTTCCTCGCTGCTCAGAAACAGAAAATTCTCTATTAGTTTTCAGAAGAGCTGTGGATCAGCTTTTTTTTTTTTTTTAAGTTTGATGTACAGTTCAACAACTTTTTTACCAAACATGATATATTGTTGATCACACACTCCTTTTGTAAATGCAACAGAGACAGCGCTGAAGGGGGAATTATATCCCAAAGTACGTGCTGCGCCTCTATCCATTAATGCGCTCGTACCGATGTACAAAAACAGCACAAAGAGAGATGTATGTTTAATCAAAGCAACCACAAAGAACAGAATAACGCAGCTCCTCTCTTCACGTCCTCCAAACATAAACGCTCACACAATCCATTAGGAGTGTTATCGTCAGCATGTGTGATAAAGCATTTCATGCCAAAGTGTCAGTGCTAAACACGCGTGTAAGAAGAACTTCATCAGCAGAAAGAAGTATCATCATCCATCATTCAGGCGTTTTGAATACCTCAGGGTGTATCACTCTGTGTCCTTGTGGGTTTTTGGCCAACGTTACTGTTATTTGATAGTCCTGCATGGTGCAACACAATAACCCTTTTCTGTAAATCAATGTTGTTGCTGGTCTTCAGGTGGATTTGGTTTATGTCGCTGGCCTACTTGCGTTTCCGATGAAATGAACTTGATTGAGGAATATGCACCAGTCAGTTTTCTGTTTATACAACATAAATGGAGCCCGAGTGATCTGCAGTGAGTAATGTCTGTTTACGTATGCATCATGCATTCTGTGTTTGGTTTCCCTTGCATGCAAAGTATTACCTAGGTAATTGATTTTGCAAGGTTCATTAGGCACAATTTGTATATCAGATGGGCTGGAAAAGAGAGTTGTTGATTAGTTAGTTCTTGCTTTCGGAAATTGCTTTTTTGTCACATTTTTTATCTCTGTAGCAACACTAATGGCCTCGTACTTTAGTAGATTTATTGTGTTAATAAAGTAACACCGGTGAATCTCAACAACTTGTTTAGTATTCATACACGGTGTGTAGTTTGTTGTTGTTGCCGTTATGTCGATGGGGTTACAAATAGAGAAGACCACGCTCTGGTTCATCAAAGCTAAACAAATATGCTTTGGCGTATTTCAACACACAAATACACACACGGCATCAGTGCACACATATGCATATCATTTGCACATGCACAGTAAAATGGCAGTAACGTTCATTTATATTATTTACATTCCATACAGAAGCCAAATATGTATTGTTTATTATATTATAATATGATGCCACGTCTAATCATTCAGCCTTCTGTCTTTGCCTTAGTTCCATGGTAGCGAAAAACCCCAAAAGCTTCAAAAGTAAAGACAACAAATGCACTGACTCGTGTATTATTTGTACAATCATTTGTAGAAATGTATTGTTTGCCACTGCTGCTGTTGTTATTTTGCACAGGAAATCTCCGAGTGATGGCCCCGGATCGGGGGCCCCGGGGGTCATTGGGTCAGCGCACCAGTTGGCCGATGGTTTCTCCAGGGATGCTGGGTGATAAAAGAAGGCTGATCCCATCGCTCCAGTGTCGTTTTGGGAGGATAACTTACGTTTATTCTCCTTTCTTTGGCTAGTTAAAACAAATTGGTGAAGAAATTATGCTTTCCCAACCACATTGTTGTTTGGAAGAAGATACCTTCCAGTAATCCCTTTTTCAGTTCAGCTCTCAACACTTCATTGGAGAATGAACACATCAGTGTCTAAAAGGTGACAACTACTAATGCTTTCCTTTTTGTGTCCATTTCTGATTCTTCTTTAATATATTTGAATGCTGTTCGAGGCGCCCTCGCTAACCATCGTATGTTCTTTGAGCGAGCTCCGGCTTTCACTGGTAACCATTCCGGGCCATAGAATTTTCCCCATTTCAAGGGCCCCTTCATCCCCTCGATGGCCCTCTGCTGATGTTTGCAAAACCATTAGTGCCTCCACACCAAACCTATTAGTTTTAATAGTTCTGTAGTCGAATAGACAAAAATAGATGTTCCACATCGAGGGTGCAGCGGTTTTAGGAGTTAGCAAGCGAAGACCTCGGGTTTTGAAGCTCCCTACACTGTAGGGCTTCTGCGAAGAGACGCTGCCTGTCTAAAGGCTTCCGTGCGGCACGACGATTTCTGCAGTTGTGCAAAGAATTACACCGAAAGCCAAAGATCCGGGATTCTTAACTGCACTCTGGGTATCCTAATGACCTCTCTCTGTGGCGCTTTGGTACTTGCAAGCTCAATTTGCTGGCTCATGAGCCAGCTTGCCGGCATCAAGTTCTTTCTCCTTTACTTATTAATAACAACCCTGACTGGCTGTCCCTCTCAGGCACGACGTGTGCTGCTTTACTTAGTACAACATGACTCTTCATACGACCCCTTTATGTTTCTAAGTTAGGTGGAAAAACGTAGAATGGGAACCGATAACTGATGACTGTCTTTGTTCATATTATAACTTTAGTTGATGGTCTGTGACCAAATTCTTCCTGTATGTCCACACAAAGTGGTTCGTATTTTGTCAGTGAGACATTTCGAATGTTTTGCCTCTTTTTTTTCCTGCTTTATTTGTTCACCGCAGGAAGGGAAATTAAAGCGCACATCGTGTTTTAGTGATTTTCATGCTTTCAAATAAAATTAACGATTACAAGCTCCTCCGGGGGCTCGGAACATTTTTTAAAACCCTGTGCTTGTAAAGTCCTCCAGAATCGCTTTGGAAAATGGAAAGAAATACTGCACTCTTCAGTTAAAACAAGGCTTCTTTTTCTTAGTTCCTGATAATTTCATGACATGAAATATATATTATTCTCTGAAAATGATATATATCATGTGTGTGTTGTGGGAGCGTGTTGTATGCTATTCTCGTGTCTAATGTATACAGATTATTCATTTTATTACCTTGACATTTAACAGTTTATTAGCATTACATCACATCTTGCTGATATTGCTTAGTCAAAATCTGAATGAGAATCATCCTCGGCTTTATTGACTCTGGTTTGCACTTTGTTCTCTTCATACATACAAATAAACAAGAAAAAAAACAAAACCAATACAGTATATTTATACAGACTTATCTCTGATGTGAATATGTGAACATAAACTCTACAACAAAGACAACACTTAGGTGATGATGACATGATGACGCTTTTACCCAGAGCCGCCCTGATAGCATAACAGCATCTGAAATATGGGACTCCACTTCATTTTCCTCTGAGCTATTTTCGTCAGATCCTCTTGTCCACTTAGCTGTGCAGGTTAATTGTCTCCTCGTTTCAGCCTCTGCGTGTGATGCAACTTTTAAAAAAAAGGGACATGATTACAAAATGTCAAATGCTAATTTCCTCTGAGGCTCGAGAGAGTGAAAACGCATGAAACCCGCATGCTGGTAGTAACTATATATATGCGAGGTTATTAGAATAGGGAAACAAATTAACCAGACATCACTCTGGATTATGTTAACATGACAAACTGCGGCGGGGGGGTAGGGGCGGGGGGCTCTCGCCGCGTCCTCAGTGCATCTCTGTACAGCGGAGTGGAAGCGTTTTAACACTGTGGGACGAGCACGGTGCTCGGAGGTCGCGGCCCGCAGCTACGAGAGCTGACCCTTGAATCCGCGGACGCCGTGGTTGCTCCATTAGAGGGATCCGGGACACACACTGCACACCCCACATAGTTGTAATAATTGTCTTCATTTTGCTCACAACATGTGTAAAGATTCCCTTCACCCCTCCCCCCCCCCCCCCCCCTGGGGGGCATCCTCCACTCTGCTGTCTGCTGGCTAACACAAACTAACGACTGTACAGTTGATCTCCGCGGCGCCGGTGGCATTACAGTAATTGCTTGGTTGTGGATTGTTAGCAACTTTTATTTGTGACATGCTAGAGGCCATCCCATTTGTCTTATTTGAAGATATTATTCAAAAATAAATGGATTGTCTGATGGGAGAGTGAATGATTCGTGAATTTGAAATGGCAAATTGGGATCATTTTTCATGGATTTCCGACCATTCCTGTGCCCGCAATCCATCACATGGATGAATGTAGATAATGTTCATGTATTACTACCAGGTGAACTCACATTACTGTCAGTCTCTTGTTTTGCCATCAGCCTCAATACAGATCATCCACCTCGGACAAGCAGAAATCAATGATAAAGATTGGAACATGTCACACAGAAACCCAGAACGTCTTTGGACTGGATTTAACTCTTCATGTTATTGTTTTTTTTTTCCTCCTACAAAATCTCTGAGAGACTCAACCGATCAACTTCTCTCTAGCTCCACCAGTTTTTCATCTTACACATACGGAATCTGTTCATCAGGTCATACTGCTATTATTTGTGTTATTGTTTAATGTCGCCACGTGTCAGGCCCGGTGCAAGATGCCTTCCCCCTTCCTGTCTTTGTGTTTTTCTCTCTCCCTCAGCATCCAGGTGAAGCTTGGCGTCCACCTGTGCCGGTCAAACAACAGCAACAGAAAGAGGAGGAGGGAAGATTTGGCGGCGTTGTTCTCATTGCTCATATGGTGAGTTGGTTTCTTCGGGGATACCGTGTGCATTGGTACTTTCACATAGTTGCTTTTGTTCAGTCAGAAGCACTATTGGTTGATTCTCCTTTTGTATTTAGTTTTTTTCCATAGAAGTCTCGAGAGAAGCCTGCACGGCCTTTTGGTTTATTTTGCTTTTAGAGGTTGGTAGACAGGGCTAGTTTTCACATAATCATTTCTTTTGTTTGGCTCAACCACAAGGCCCAGCTTCCCCCACTCTGGGTGTAAACTGAAGTGGTAATGAATTGTGTAAATTGCAATCTGTTGTTGTGTATTTGCTAAACTTGACTGTCCTGTGGGGACGTGACACGTGTTTTTGAATACAAATGCTTTTCAACGTCATGCAATCGAAAACACATAATGTAATTAACACAAATCGACAGCGTGTTTCGTGTGCATTACTGATTCATGTTTTAACATGTTGAGGACAACTGCTGAATGAAGACGTCAGTGGGTGTTTTTCCTACAGCTTCCTTGAACAAAGGAGAGCAATCTTTGCACAGCAGATTATGATGGTTTGTCAAATTAAAGAATACTTCTCCTATATTAATTTCCCTTTGAAGTCATTTAACAATTCCAGTTAGTGATCACACATCTATAAGAAAATAGTGGCTTCATACTAAATAAGCATTTAGTGAAAGAAAGTAAAAAGGCAGCTTGGAAATTTGATAAATAAAGAAAACGTGATTTAACAATAAATTCAATTTGGTACTCAATTAAATCTGCTTCAGCCAAATGAGAAGCGCACTGACGTAGAAGTCGTGTGTCGCACCAGTCTACCTATTTAGCTTTTTCATTTTCTTTTCCCCTTTTATCATTGTATCTCTCTTTCCAAACACACACACACACACACACACACCTACTTGTGCACACACTCATTCGAATGCACATACACAAACACAAAACCCCACTGCACCCTCTTTGCAGGAAATTTAATGGTCTCATGAACATCAGCCGGGGTCATGCTGGGGTCACAGCCAATTTATCTTAGCAACCAGCGGTGAAGGGGGGCTCTGTATGAAAAGCATCTTTACATTAGCTTGGGGTTGTAATTGATTAGCTCGTTTGTGTATGTTGAATAGATCGCGGTAGCCCCCTGAAAAGGAAAGAATGTGATCAAATTGAGTCTTATTCTCCTGGCAGGATGTAATCATTTCCCCTGTGCTGCTTTGTTCCTGCACTTCATGTCTCACTCCTCCTGTTAGCAAAGATTAGATATTATGTTGACTGCTACAAGCATTAAATAAAACACATTGTTTTAATATATGAAAAACTCCAGATAGATGGGCATACGTTTCACAGATCTTGCATAAGCACGCAGTAGAGTATTTCATCTAAGGTCTCCAGTGCTGTTGGTTCACACACAAACACTGCTTGTTGGCATATGGAGCGGCATATTTGACTTTTGCTATGAAAAGCAGAGTAAACAAGCGCTTGAATGAAGCCGTTTCACCAAAGTGTGTCACTTTGCTCCTTTTTTAATCTAAAAAAGCATACACAAATCTGTTTCCAATAACATGAGGAAATACTTTCTGCGCCCTCCAGATGATAGTGCGCTTTGATGCTGCTGTATTGAGACCCCGCGCTGTCACTCAGTCCCGCTTGCTTTGGCCTGTCAGCTTGTTAGACCACAGCTCACACTTTTTCTTTGCATGATCTGCTCTCCTCCAATTTGCAGTGTACTGTTCCAATCAAATAATGCAATTTCCTACAGTCTGATGAACGGCGCTGGACTGGCACAGCCTGTCTGCATATACATCTTTTTTTTTTTTTTTTTTCAGATGACAAGCGGCTTCATTGTTAGTTCCTCTAGTATCTTTTTAGTTGACACGGTTGGTCTTCCCACCGGTTGTATCTGGGCTTGGACCGAAGCCAGCTGCAGATAGTTACAAGCAATGGAATTGCAATAATTAAGTCCCGGTAACCTAATATGTTGAAACGCAATATGGCAGAATCAACCATTGGCATTTTCAGTATGCGGTCGAGGCTCAGGCCTCTGCATATTCCATCAAAGCACTCTGGGAAAACATCCCCGTTGGAAAGAGTGGAGGTCTTTGTGGCTATGTGGTGACAGGCTCAGCACAAGGCGAGCTTTCGTCTATGTCCTGTTTTTGTAATGACTTCTCATGTCTAGTTCTAAATGCATTCCCATCTGTGAAATGCCAAACAAATTAAATCTAACGCATAGCGATTGGATTCAGTCATACTCCTCATTATGGCCATTAGAAGCCAATGAGGTATTGCAAATATTTTATTGCTAAATTTAATGAAGCTGCATTCCTCCATTTGGATTTCTGGGATATTTGCTCATGCCAGCTCGACACGGCTGACTGTAATGAAGCTATTCGGGCACCCATTGATCCACTTTTATGGCATTGTCCAGGTGTACGCAGACTCTCCTCCTGTGGTGCACGCGGATCACATGTGAGTATTAGATCACAGCCTCCCCATACATGTCAGCCGGGATGATTGTCAGTAAAGGCAACAGCAGTAATGCTCGAGGCCTATGGGGGAGTTGTTAGTGCAGAACTACGAGAGTTCACAGGTTCTTACCCCAAAGGCCAGTTTCACCGTGCTTAATTGAGTTGCAGATGTAATACATATTCATGTGCTGAGAATGTTTGTGGGATGCATGACAAAATGGCCTTAAAGCTCCTGATTTTTTTTTTTTTTTTGTACACAGTTTTGGTTGCAGAGCCTAGTTTGTGTGCCTCTTTTGGAATACAGGACAAACAACAATGAATACTGATACTGAATTGGTAATTAATCACTGCTGCATTTTTCACAGAGTCCTCTGGTAAACCGAAGGGTGTTAAATTAAACAGTGGCAAGGATACAATACATCTGTGTTGTTCTCCCAGCTGTGGTGCTACACTAGTGCCATCTAGTGGGATGTTGTTGTTGCCAGGGGGAAACAAAACAGTAACTTACGCTTAGTATTATTGCACATAAAATGAAGCTTGTTTAGCTCTCCAGGCCAAGAGGGAAAAATCTTAATGTAACTTTTAAAACAAATCAATCCTTAGTCAGAGGAGGCTTGGATGGCAGCTTTAAAAATCACAAAGTGTTGATAATTTACAGTCTGATCATACATCAGAAGAAAAACATGTCTGAATATTAGATTTCACAGAATATATGTATATTATAGCGTGTAATGTGTGAACATTTTGCACACTGACAGTGAAATTATTTTTCTCTCTCTTACACAGGACAAGAGCCCCATCGTGTGGTAATCGAGTGTGTGGCACAAAGGTCCTTAAAAGACATAAATTGTGTTTGTACTCATGGAGGAGGATATGCAGTATATCGCCACACCTACACTTATTTTCAGTCCTGAATAATGCAATTGGTTGTTATATTATGTTATGTTATATTTTCATCAGCATCATCACTCAGTTGGGAGGATGAAAAGAGCCAGATGTTGTTGTCGCACACTATTGCACAATGATGACCATTGTTCTTTATATCATTTTGGGGGACTGCAAACCAAATGTTGGTTGAACGATTTAAGGGAAATGATTCAGTTGGATAACTTACATCAAGAAGCTTAAAGAGACCAGAGTGAGGAATATATCTTCTAAAATAAGTCAGGGATTCCCATTCCAGTTGTTCTGTATTTTGATCTTAAGATTTTGTTATTTTTTATATTACTGACAGATTCTTTTTCTAATATAACCTCTTTGTATCATTTGATTCAACACAATAAGATAATGAGTGTTGTTTAGAGTGAAACCAATATAGTAAATCACATCTGTGGCAGTAACTCCCCTTCAGCACAACAAAAGCAGAGCACAAAAGTCATTACCTCTGCTGCTGTTTTAACATCACCCAGCAGAGGAAGGCTGTACTGGAGAGTCCTTCCTGACCCCAGGTAAGCTGTACATCATCTTCTGCTGGCCGGGGAAGCCGCCATCACTCTGAATTTGATCCAGTATTACTTCAACAGTTAGCAGCAGGTCCAACGTATTGGTTTCCCTGCACACAGCCATGTGAAAATAAATGAGCGTTACCTCCTTCCTCCTCCACAACCCGCTGTATGAATGCGCTCAGGTGAGAAACTTGGAAGCGCTGCTCCCTTGGAATGCGGCGGCACTGAACCTCGGTAGCTTGTGACCTTCTTCAATACAAGTTACAAATGCAAAGTGTGTTGTTTTGAAAAGAACATTCAAAATGGCATGAAAGTAAGAAAAAGGATTGAAGAAATGTGACTCCGGGAGTGCTTCACACGCACAGCAGGGGATCCGCAGCTCTGCCGCCTTTGCTGAATCAACACTTTTGTGGAAGCCGCGACATACTTGGCAATATGTGTGTGTATTAAGTGTCTAATGTATGCGACGTGTCGGTTATTTCTTCTTTCCTCTTAATGCACGTTTGATATTCCAGCTAAATGTTCCTTATGATTTATAATTGGCTACTGCCCATATCTTTACTCAAAGCAAACCCCCCTCCCCCCCGACCCAATCTTATCACAGAAGAAGCTTAATTAAAAACCTCCAACGACCTCACTGTTCTTTGCAGAGCCAACAGAGAACATTTAGATGAATTGCTTTATTGTAAGTAAAGATGCTCTTTGAATTGAAATGTGTAGAGTGTAACGCTTTATGGAGTGAAGAGAGTGTGCACACCTGCCTCGACCTTTATACCGTAGGAAGAACACACTTCAAAAAGTTTTACTGCGTGATCCTCCTCCTGTTTTAAAAGGGCTGTAGTTGCACATACACCCCCCCCCCCCCCTCCGCGCACATATTTTACCAAATGAAACATTGATGCTCCCTCTAAAGCCTCCATCCTTCTTACTACATGTTTCACAGACAATAGCACTTTGCCAGCAATTTGTTTCCGCCAAGATGTATGGTGTGATAAATATTTAAAATCAAATTTGGCAAAAAGACAGAGATGGATGTGCCACCCCGGGCTGCCGTGGGAGCCACACACTGAAGTACAGGGACGTCCCTGCCGAACTCTCTCATATCCACAGGTACATGCAGGTGCACAACAGTGCTCCCGTATCTGTGGACGTGTGCATGTGCAAGACGTTTCTTCACTGCGGCACCAAAAGTCTCCCCGTTCTATGCTTGCATGTCTGCGTGTGTGTGTCTCCGTGTGTGTGTGAGCAAAAAAATGAGCGCTCAGTGGCCTGAATAATAACTTATGCAAAGTGAACGAATGTGTACAAGTGACAAAGAGTTATTGGCACGGAGTGTGTGTGTGTGTGTGTGTGTGTTTGTGTCTGTGCAACAAGGGCTGTATGTATGGATGAGGAAGAATGGTGCTGCTGTGTTTACAGTCCAACCCCCCCCCCCCCCCCCCCCACCCCCCCACCCCGCTGTGTCTGCTGAGAGAGTCGTCGGCTCTTTGCCAGGGATTCGCTCCACTTGCCCGACTCCCAACACACTGCTGATTTGCGTGAGTATGGGTTGAGGGGAAATTAGTCAACAAGCAGGGCCCAGGCAGCGTGACTGTATTGAGTTCCTTCGCACTGATTGAGGCGAGTCTTTCATGCTGAGCGCTGCGTCGAGAAGCTGAAAGCATGAGCCAACGTCATGCTGCTTTTTAACAGCGAACAATTCTCCTCAGTGAAGTGTTTTCTCCTTTCAGCCACAACAAAAGAGCCCGCATATAGGAATCAGAAGTAATGAGTGCACTCATCTGCCTTTTTTTGTTGTTGGTGGGAACGAGGCAAATCAAAACAAAATTACATTTAGTGGCGTCGACCCAATGGTGTTATTTTGTGTTTTTTGAGGGATTTAAAATAAAAAAAATCAAATAATATTGATATATTGCATGCAGTTTGCCTTAAGCTAGACCTTAGCAGTGATCTTAAGTTTACCTCTTTGTTTCACTTTGATATCCTTTTATCATCAGGCTAAGTCCAACATTATTACATGTTTAGTATTACCACAACTTTGAATGCACAAATGACATTTTTAAACATCAGAGAGGAGACATCAGAGAGGAGGCATCAGTGTATTTGGTTGATGTATGACCATTGAAGTGCTCCTCCATTCATCACCATTGCACAGTAAACGCTCAATTTTCGAGGCTTGTCGTCTGCTCTGTGATGACTAATAGCCTGAGTTTAGACGGCTGATAAAGGCACAGTGTAAATAATCTGCTTGGGAACAGATGATGCTCCCTGCACTGTACCTGGCCGGCCCCTCGAGCGGCTTTTGTAAACCATTAGGAAAAGTGCACGGACAAGCTCACTTTGGGATTGGTTTGAAAAATATAGCCCCACTTCGGTCATTAATCAACTTACCTGCACCGACCGGGCTTCGCCTTTATTAAAAAGTTGCTTGTGTCTGGGGTTGTGAGGAATTCACCATCGTTTTATTTTGAACATTTCTTTCGAAATAACAGTAATTAATACAAACCTCGAGAAACACTGTCTCAAATGTCAAAATAGCATAAACCTTAAGGTAAAAAAATAAATAATGGGAGGTAAAGGTCAGATTCCCCCCGTTTCACCAGCCCAAATGTCTCCTTAAAACATTTGTTTAGAGCCTAAATCCAAGTTTTAAAATGCAAGGTTGTGATGTGGCGGTTGCCTTTTAATTGGGTTCATTCCTTGCTCGACACATTATTGGTGTGTGGCATTGCAAGGCTATTAATTAAAGTCATATACTACAAGGTTGATTTAAAAAAA
Source organism: Pungitius pungitius (assembly GCF_949316345.1). Lineage (NCBI taxonomy): Eukaryota > Metazoa > Chordata > Actinopteri > Perciformes > Gasterosteidae > Pungitius > Pungitius pungitius. Next base: position 20,032,116 of record NC_084903.1, read on the forward strand.
AGCCTAACCAACCATGTAATTAAAAACTTTTCTTATTTAATGGTCCAAGTTGGGGAGATGGATTCCATCTGTAAAACAAGTATGTTAGAAAAAAACATCCGTTAAATTTTCATTGCAATAGAAATTTTTATTTAATGTTGTATATTATGTTTTGTTATTCCAATGGATCTTGATGCGTTTCTTAAAATGTAAGGGAATGAACGGGGCTTCAGCCTTTCAATGAATTATATTTGACAGCACACTTCTTATAACTAAAACCATATTTGTATCTTTTTTGTTTTTTGTTTTCACTGGCTAATCTATGATTATAGTACTTCCAGTGATAATGACATTTGCCATGTGTCGCTGATGAGCTAAAATGAATAATAGCTTCGGCTGCTGATGAGACGGCGGGGGTGACGGAACGAGGGTGAGTATAGAGGTCAGAGGTCAACCAATAGAAAGAGAAAAAACATTTGCTGTAAACTAGTGGTTGTTCAGTCATGACTCGCTTCGGAGGCAACAAAAAACAACACATTTTTGGCAGAAAATAGTTTATTGTGGTTGAGATGTTGAGATGATGAGATTGTTGATATGTTGATATCTCATACTAAGAAAAAAATGGTTCAGTATTGGTGGCCTGCTTTGAGCCTGCATTCAAATACAAATCTTTTTAGATTTTCTAGACTTGACTCTCTCAATGTTTGCTCACTGTTGACCTGGGATCCGTATTTCGTTTTGACAGAGGTCACGGCAAGACTGTGTACTTTGTACTTTTGTAAAATGACAAATTCTCAATAAGGTTCCTGAAATAAAACAACTGAAAATCCCCATGCACCCCACCTGTAGCACCACTGCGAGCCACTAGAGGGTCGCGCCCCACAGATTGACAGACACTGCAACTTCTTACAAACGAAGAAAAGGACACAACAGGTCTCAAAACTGTCCACAGGGTCGTCGAGAGGAGCGCCACGAAAACATTTTAGAAAAAAAGGTCACGCAAACTCAGGTAACTTTTGGCGAAGTCACGTGCTACCACCGAACGGCTTCCTTGCTGTTGCTGACTCCACGTGTCGGATTAGGTATCAATTGTTGGTTTCCATGACATATATAAGGAGTATGTCGTGGTTTTTTTAAAAGGCAGAAGCAATTTTAGCATAGCAGGAAAAGCGTAAGTGTAATTCATCTCATTAATGGTGATGAATAACTTCCACTTAGATTGTCAAAGTCCAGATTCATGCCATAACGATTGAGGGATACTTAAAGGAACAGCTCCTTGATTGGTGCTATTACTCACACCTGTGCATTTTCTGCTAGGACGACTCCAAATCTCTTCTCTGGAAAAGAAAAAGTCAGAATTTGTCTTTTATATTAGAAAAATATATTGATGTTGCTTTTAGAACGTAGTATTCACCACACCTGGCATGTTTTCCCTTGGGTACTGTGGCAGATTTAGTGACACTTAATGAAATGAATGGCAGAGAGTTTCCGTCCAACCCAGTGTTGACCTCCCCAGAGTTTCACTTGGCTTATTTCCACCCCTTTGCCTGGTTTCCATTCGCTAACCTGTCCGTTTTGGAGATGAAGACAAAGGCGTCTTTGCTCATTTGGGCCTTCGGACTTACGAATTGTATGATGCAAGGTACAGCATTTATGCAATTAATTTGAAAACTTTCAGTAGAAAGTCACAAGTGTTTCCGTGGCTCGACCTTTGGAAGCGTTTCCCAATAGTTACGAAGGTATGCCATCATGCTGGAAGAGTGACAGTAGCGTACGATTAGAGAGCAAGATTATAACTTTCTTACATCTTCCCCTCTGATCTTATCCTTCTTTTGTAGTAGATTTTGAAAAGTCTTCATAGCAATCGAATATGTTTTGCCAGAGAGGATGAGGCAATAATTCCGCAATGTCTTTTTGTTTCTTCCCCCCCCCCCCCCCCTCCCCCTCCCCCAGTACGGCAGTGTATTTCTTCAGATATTTCTGTTAATATTTGATTACAGAATCATTAGAAAATGACCAATGTGTTCCTCTGTAGCAACATGAGCTCATACACCAATATTACTTTGCACTATTTTCCGGAAAAAGTCATAAACCAGACAAAAACATAATAATGGGTTTCCCTAATGCTTGTAGTTCAATGTTCTATTCACAGTTTCTTTGGTAGATGCTGAAAACTATCTGAATATTGTTTTTAATATGCAAAAATGTATACATTTGTGTTATGTTCGCCATACCTGCCATGGTTTTTGAGGATAGATGGTGATGAAGTGAAGCATTTTATTCTTGTGAATGACATGCCTGCGTTGTTTGCACCCTTGTATGCTGCAGTGTACATCATTTAACTGCTTACTTGCAGTTACAACACAATTCTTAGATTATATTATATTGTGTTGTCAAACGTTGTATGTATTTTGCGGTCAACATCCCTCTTGCGGATTTGAGGTCAAGTTGAGGCTCGGCAAATACTGACGCTCTTTAATGCAGCCCCCGCTGTGCTGACTAAGCAACGCAGACATGTCTTTTCTTATCCCTTAACTAAACTAACATCCGGCTTATTTTCATCCAAGCAACTTCCTAAAGGTACTCTGACAGCGCAGGAAGGAGGCAGGCCGAAAACAAAAAGGTGGAAACAGTAAAAAAAAAAAAAAAGGAGCTTTTTAAAGCTAGCCGAGCCACCAACTGCTCCTGCACATCTTTTCTCTTATCTTAATAAGTAATGAGGCTGCCACAGGCTGACAATGAAGTATTTTGAAAATAGTTCTAATGTATGGCTTTGAATGGAGCGGTTGGGCATTGATGCATGGCACAAACAGGCTTGGAAACAAGTGAAATATTAATGGGCTGTTTCCCCCGGAGTTAATGTGGGATTTACCTGATTGCCTCGCTGAGAGACCACGGCTGTGATGAGGGTGCTGGGGGGTCACGGGGAGAAGGATATGACTGAGAGACGAGACTTCCACAGGAGAGCAGCGATGTGACGGTGTGGAGTTCAGTCATTTGATTACGGATTGCTGCGCGTAGTGAAGGACAAATGTAAAAACGTAGTCTTCAATAAAGCAGATTTATTTACTAAACGCCAATATGACTTCTCTTCATTAACCGTACAGGACACAATAGAAATAAACAGAAGAATCCATCTCCTTTTTTTGTTGCTAATTAATCACCTTTTGGTTTTTACTTGTATGAAAAGCAGCCGATCATATCTGGATATCTGGATACACCACAAGGGAGCAGCAGCGTGACAGGATCTCTGCATCTTGCTGCCTCAAAAACAACTGCATTCTGTTTTTGTACATTTGAGTAAAGATTTTTTTTTTTTGTATCAAAACAAGTTTCATAATTCAGTCATGGTGTAAAGTTGATATTTGTATCACTCTTACTTTCCTGGGGCTTCCCTTCTCTTGAGAATAAGGTTACTAAAGTTGTTTTGTAATGTATTTTAATGTCCAGAAGGACCCACTGCACACATAGTGTGTCTATAGTAATCGTTTAAGTGCTTTACCCAGGAGACGAGGCCTAAAACAACACTGACGCACAGGATTAAAAAGTTCCGTTTGGGAGCAGCGGTGGCACCCCGGAATGCTTGGAATAGCCTTTGAAGCCAGAAAGGTCAATAGTTAGAATAACTTTTGTTAGTGCAGCCAAGTTTTCCATTTTCCCTTTATCTCAAATTGCTTCCAGATTCTTCCTTTTTTTTTCTCTCTCTGTGCAAGTTATTACCAAAATTGAGTGCATACACTGTCACCATTTTAGCAGAATTCTACATTCTCTTTGAAGTGTAGAATGAGTGGACAGTGCAGAAACATGGCCCTCTTCCTCAGCAAGTCATCCGCCTCCTTTGTTGTGTGTGTGTGTGTGTGTCTGTGCTCTTCTGGGATTTCATTGCGCAAGAGGCATTAATCAATTATTTCAGAAAATATCCCAGCTTTCCTTCTGAACCTGTTTATGGTTCCTGCATGCGCTGCTAAGAGGGATTGTATTTTTTTTCAAATTGCGTCAAAAGCCCATTCAGCACCTCTCGTTGCCGTTCTTGGGATTTCATCCCTTTGGTTGCCAGAGTTCCTTATTGTATTAAATCGGCATCAGCCTTATAGTGCTCGTGCTGCAGGTTTTAGTAGAAGCTGTGGACCCAAGGACTCTTTTTAGACCTAATGTTGTTCAATTTAGCCACTGAAGCCTGTTTTTATACAGAAACTGACAACATTGATCCTCAAATTCATCAATAAGTAGTTATGTGCAATGTCCTTGTGATGTTTCACTGGGTTTGGTGCTCTCCAAACGGGGCCCAATAGAACCCGAAGTGCTTTGAACTGTGCCATGGCTGCCTCTCGATGTTGGGAAGTCAGTAATGTGTAGCGCGTTCTCTCGTGCCGCTGAGAAAGATCTTTAGCCGATCGCACTGTCCTTCATTAAGAAAGCTCTTCCCTTGTAAGGTCAGCTCTCCTTTCACCTCTGGGGGGCGGAAAAAAGAAAAATATATTAAACTTCCGATCAAGCACTTTTAGTAACTATAATATCCTGTTTGAAGGCCCAATTTGCCACACTCGGAGCCTCCTCCCTTTTTCACTCCTCCTGAATAGAGTGCCTCTGCTGCCTGAAATGAAAAGCAAATATTAATATTTGCTGGTGTTACTCTTGAAGGTGAAATATGGGAGGCTCCGGGAGGTGTTATACATTCCCCACTTAATGACACATTTACTTAACTGTTCTGTGGGCAGTTTTTTTTTTTTCCCTAAATAACTGCAACATTCAATATCGTCTCTGATGGCGGACGCTCGCGTTCAGGCGCACAGCTTTGTTTGCCCTACAGACTCTTTAAATGACCTCTTTATGAGAGGTGCAGTGTAACGAAAACCTTTTCACTTAATTAATTTGTGGAGTTAAACGGTAAATGTGTTGCAAATTCAACTCGGGTCAGAAATGTTATAGACAGCGTCTAAATATAACAATTTAACCATTTAAAAACAAACTCTTAACAGTCTGGTGAAACTGCATTTTAAACCTATACAATGCATTTGAGTAAACCTCAGTATCTCCAGTTGCATTTTTGCAAGGTTTTAGTTTTGAGCATCTTTCATAACGTTTCAGGGGACCAACCCCACGCACATTAATTCAAGTGCTAAATCTATATCTATAAGATGTTTCTCTAATCGTTTGAACACAGACACAATAATGTATTGCAGGTGGTAGCTATGACTTTTAGAGCTGTGTGTTTGTTGTGATAATGCAATTTTATTATACCAAAGATGGACAACTGTGTACAAAATGATTTAGAGCGATGGCTTAAAGCTCCAATCCCCAACCCTGAAAAGCGGGTTAGTATTGAAGTGTCTTTATGAGAAGAAGGCGGAGCGCGCTGTGTAATTCCAGTCCGATGGATGGTCTTCACACCAGTGCTCCCGCATTAGGAGACCAATTACTGCACGGGGAGATGAAAGAGACTTAGTAAATATGAAATAGGTTGTCCGGGGTGACGTTAATAGAGTTAACCCGGGGACAGGGCGAGATCAAAGGGGCCTCGACCATATTAACCAATCTGTCTGTGTCTGCGCGCACAGCGGCAGATCGAAGATAACAACGGGTGCGCGTCATCAAAACACAATGACCACTAATACAAGTGTGTGTGTGTGTGTGTTACTGTGACTCCTCTTAATCCCAGATGTGTCCTTGCTGCAGAAATAGAAAAGGTGCAGTTTTTTGTTTTTGTGGTGGGAAGAGCGCTAGACAGTAGTGGTGGGTCCTTTTAATTAGATCCATTGTAGCTAAAGGTTGTTTACCGTAAGCCCTCTCCACCCCCTCCACAGCCGTGCTCCTGACAGCACCTTTTTTTGTTTGTTTGTTTGTTTGTTTTTTTTTTTTTTTGGCTTTCTCCAACTTAGCCGTCCCAGATTTCAAAGCATATTGATATTTCTGCACAAACATGATCCATCATCGGATGTGGACGAGGAGCCACACAAATAAGAAGCAATTTGGCCATCTGCTTGGATTCCTCCTGTCCCTGGAGACCCCCATCTGTCTTTACATTGTCAATTTTAGTTCAGCGTCCCCCCCCCCCCCCCCCCCCACAAGTTGACCACTTTTATCACTCTTATTCTATTACACCCCTAACAAAAAAATCCCCAAATGCCATGGCTTGCTGCCGTATGACTTTTGTGTATTTCTGTTGACAATCTTATCATGTGAGATGGATTTTGTTCACTTTTAGTGGTTTAACATTGAAAAGGTTAAAGTCTGGGTAAAGTAAATGATGGACACAAAAATGTAGCGCAGTACCACGGGGAAAACTAGTTTCTTGTTTTTAAGCGTTTAAATATTAACTTTCAGCATCGGGCGCAGAATCGCCAAACGCATCAAATCAAGCAAAGCGCCGGGCGCTGTGGTTTGGGACGGACGTTGTTATTGGCTGTGGTATTTACGAGCAACAGCAGCAACATCTCATTGTCTGCTTGGATGCATTTCGCCGTGTTTGGCCTCTGTAGTGAAAGTGGCAGCATTTTTGAGCATGTGTTTTTTTAATTTTTTTTTTATCTTAATTGTGTCCCTCCCTGATCATTTGTGATTGTTTCTTTCAGCGTGACACTCTCTGCACCCGTGGACGGTCCGGGGGGGTCCGCCCCAAAGGGAATCCCCGTGAGGAGGCACCAGCTCACGAACGAGGAGAACCCTGCGCCCTGCGGTTTCCAGGAAAAAGCGGTGAGTCTCTCGATGGGGGAGGGGGAGGGGGAGGGGGACAGGTATGTGTGGGAAGAGGACCCCTTGTCGAGAGCGTGGCGCCTCATTAATATGGAGACAGGTGCTCTTTTGATGAGTTCATAAGCAGTTCACCAGCAGCCTGGAAGTAGTGCACTTTACAAGGCTGTTCAAAGATCTTTGACATCTGAGAGGAGCCAGTGAAGCCAATAATCCTACTTTCAGAATGTGAGTCTTTCCTCAGAGATCAATCCCAGATCGAAACATCAAATAGAACTGCTGCTTTTCTCTTTTTAACCCCCCCCCCCCCCCCCCCCCCCGCCTCCTCCCCTTACAAAAATCACTTACTAGATGGTATTAGACAAGATAGCAAAAGTGTCATTACCGCTGGGAAGAGGGGATGGATAGATTTCCGTCAAATTGGGGAATATCTTCCACCAATTTAAGCCCGTGGTAAAGAGCGCAGCACCACTGGTAAGACGGTGCTTTCGGGTCCGGCGCTTTACCCGAGGGCCGAGAGAGCGAAGCCATCCACAGTAGAGGGCTTTCATGTTCATCTATGTACAAGAACAAAGCGTGGATTAAGTCTGGGCCTTTCATCCACAAAAGCAGCAGCAGCAGCAGCAGCAGCAGCAGGAGGAGGAGGAGTATTTATTTCTTTTTTTAAACTTTTTTTTCTTTTTTTAAACTCTCCCCCTGGGGCGGCCTGGCGCTCGGCTGATGTGTCCCCCACGATCCCCCACGCCGTCCTCCTTCACCTGGCAGAGGGGAGTGTGGGAAGATGTATGCTACCAAACGGCATGACGGAAGTTAGTTGCTGTGAAGCACACATAACGCGTGTTTTTTTTGGGGGGGTTGATGCACAATGCTTGAGGTCACTCTCGCGGGTCGTGGGTTGACGGGAGTAAATTTGGGAAAAGGTGCCCCGCCTCATCAAAGTAAATGTTCCTCTTTGTGCACTCGCAGGAAATCGGGTTAATTATTTTCAGCCGCACCTTTTAATTTGCTGGGATGTTTTATTTTGACGATCGACAGGTCAATCTGTTTGTATTGATGCTGTCATTTCTGGAGGCCGGAATGCGGCCGAGTTAAATCGTAGATATGTTGGGAATCATGTTTCATCCGTCTCTAAGGTTTATAAGTAGATTACCTTTTGTAATTCGTTTTGTTACACCAGTCAATAAGCGTCCAATGCAAATGTGGTTCATTTGTATTTGAATTGATGTCCTGTCCCCATTAACTTATGCCTCTAATGCATTCTGGTACATTAGTAAATAGACCTGCCGGATTAATCATTAGTTCATCGGGATCATTTGCTTCCCTCTTGCTTAATCGAATCTGTGACATTGGTAATAAGGGCAGACTTCACCTGGCTCCCTGGACACTCAAAAACAAGGAAGAGTAATTTCTTGGCAATGTTGGAGGCTTTTTATTGTTTCAGTTGGACACTACATTTCAACTTTGGGGAAAAATGGCGACAGACCGCCGTTAAAATAACAAAAAATGTTTCAAAAGTTTTTGATTTCTCAAGTTTCTAAACTTTGATTCTACCTGTTACTGTACTAATTTCGATGCACCCTTTTTCTCCCACCTTGACCCTGATAATGAATAACTTTTATGTCTTAAGAATAAACCGGCTAAATAGGCTCCTTGCACATTATTCATTTAGTTGTAATTAATTCAAGCATACCTGGGTTGAATTCAACAAGGCTGAGGTTACTGCAATCTCCTTTTATAAGAAGCCCCCCCCCCGCCCAACAGGGAAGTGGCACTTGTGCAGCCTTCCTGCCTCTATGTCCCCACCGATTTGAATTATTAATGGGCGAAAGCAAGTCTTGATTTATATTCATACTTCTGGGTGTTTTAACAAATGCTGGTCACTTGTCTATGGTCTCTGGGGATGAACAGTCAGGACATATACTGAATTTCCCTTTTGATGCCACGTTGTAATTGTGAAGTGCTGTCGGCCCAATGCAATGCATTATGGGCCTGTGGTGTGTCATCACCCCTTGAATCGGCTTCAGCGGAGATGATACATGGGTCGTAGACATGTCTAGAAGTTAATGTTGTGAATAAATACGGTCAATATATGCCGGGCCTTGTGCTGGAATTGCCGAGAATCACCACAGCGAGCTGTTATGAATACATTTAGGACGGAACGATGGCACATTATCTTCCTCACGCAGTCTACAATGTTAGCAATGGTGGTTCATTTTTCATCTGAGGTATCGGTATATAATGCATCGCAACACATGCTTAGCGGCTTTTTTTTTTTTTTTTTAGATGTGCCTTGAATAAGTAGGCTTAGAACACGTTTTCTGTGTGGATTTACAGCAGCCGTTACGGCCTCCTGTGTTTTCCCATGCAAACAACGAAGCTTGTTCGAAATGTGCCCTTAACTCCAAAACCCACCCGGTTGTTCCTTTTCTTGATTTCCAACCATCTCCAAAATACATCCATCTCCTTAATGGATATTTTTGGTTAAGAATTTAGCAACTCCAGGCAAGTAGAACAATGGATGGAGTCGGACAACGCCGGCCCTTTTTAAAAAAAAAAAAAAAAAAAAAAAGCAAGATTAATAACCCAGTGCAGATGATCTCATAGTTAAGTGTTTTCCGTTGTATTTACACATCCGCCTGGGCTGTCGGGCCTCTGCTCGTCTCTGAGAAATGGAGCCGACACATCCTGACACTAATGCATCACTGAAAATATTTGAAATGAATAAAGCCCGTGCTTTCCAGCAACAGCGAGCGAGAGAGACATTACAAACACTCCATTTGACATTGACACAATGGCGCCTGTGCTCAATGCAAATACTGTTATCCTCCCCCCCGACCCCTCCTCCCTTTGATGGAGTAGTCACACTGGGGAAAATCTCCTGCACTCAATGCAAACTAATGAGACATATTAATGACATTAGACACTTAATTCAATGCATGTATAATTCATAATAATTGATTGCCCTGGTTTGAAGGAGTGCCCTTTTGTGAGAAAAATGATTGTATTAAGCCAGGTTTAATCCAAATCTAAGCTGTCAAAACAGCCAGCTCTTATTGCATCTCAGACTGTTAATTGTCATAAGCATTTCATATTGATTATTCACACGTTTGGGAAGGAGCTCATGATTTCCACTTTAGTAAAAAAAAAATAGGTATTCCACGTTCCTTTTTAAATGATTCTTTATTTTCACATCGCAAGATAAATATTTCCATACTAAGAAATGCATCGGAAGTATCAACTTAATCACTTTTTACTCCATCTGTCTCTTACTGTCAATCTAGGATTATGCTTCTGCCGTAATATAACGAATGCATACCCAGGAGGCTGTAGACACTACTGCTGCAGCATAATACATGGCCATTAAGCATCTTGTTTTTTTTACTGGATTTGTCATAAAAAGGCAAGCATCTTATTTAGAATTTGTAAAACTTTAACTGCTCCAATGCCACAATCTACTGAACTGATTTATGTTTCGGATGGACCGATGTTTCACTCGCTAATTTTAGCTGAGTGGATCATGGGAGAATTTGCCCGCCTTAAGCCCTCACCAGAGGTTATTTCATAATCATTAATTCAAAGTTTAAACCGCACGGGGGACAGGAACTAGGTGTTCAGATCGCAAAAGAATAAAAGGATGAGAAAATTGACCGAGGACACTGCAGCGTGACCTGTGCCTGTCTGCCTCGAATAACTCAATTGGAGGAAGATCGTTTAACGCGTGACTAACAGAATTAACACGTGACTCCTGTTAATCGAGTTTTTAGGTGAGAATTCCCGGACACAAGACCATCGCGGGAGCACTTGTTGAGTTCAACCCTTACTTCTGCTCGATCGTCTATTTGCAAGCATTTTCTATTTGCAATTTATTTTCTCACAATTGGAAGACCATTTGCCTTATTTTCCGTTATTCTAATCCTGCTTAAACACAATGTGTTTGTTATGCAAATAAGTATAATGTAACCATTCATAGCACGTTTGCTTCCATTTCAATGGCCCCATTTGTGAATTGTGACGTTGACACAATGGCTCAGTGTTTGCGTGGGGGTCCTCCAGTTGCTCCAGTCGAGCCTTACAGTACTGAAATAGCTCACAGATATGTGTGCGCTAACCTGGTGACGGATGGTTGACCGGTCAAAGTGGGTTTCACCCCCCCCTCCCCCCCTCCCCACAGCTCGTAACCCTTTGTACTTAAGGTAATATTACAATGCCAATGGCAAAGGGAGGCGAATCGGCTGCGATGGAGTGACAGTGGTGGAGTAAAGGTGGTGCCTGTGTGGGTGGATCGTTGAACAGCTCTAGAGACGTGACCCCCTTTCTTTTATTTTCCTTAAATAATAACTGAAGTCAAGAAAATGGATTTCCTAATCGGGTGTGTTTGGGTGCCGGTGTCCTCGGTATTCATCCCTCATCAGACTGCATTGTTGTAAAATCACTCGTTGGGTGGCGACCTCTGATCTGTTTTATGAACATGCACAAAGGCTTTCATAAATTACCGGGCTCTGTGGCCGATCCACAGGGATGAAAAGTAATAGCTGCTCATTTGTGTGACATACATGCAATTATGTGCTGAACTACTTAGCAACAACGGGATGTCTTGCACAATCAAGTGTATTATTTCGGCCAGTTGGGGTTCGCATGTTCCTCGACGTTGCCGATCTCGGGTATGAGTACAACCTGCGATGGGTCTTGACATCTCGAACGAATGCGTGACCTCATGCAAGTCAAATGGATAAATTGTCTTCGCGGCGGATAAAGATTTCCGAGGACTAGTATTTCCTCCATGAAATCCATGCCGTTGACAGTGATGCTTTGTGGCTCAAAGGAGCGTCAAGGCCCTCTGCAAAGCGTCATTGCATAGAATTCTAACCAAGCAGGGGATTCTGATAAATAAGAATTGAATTTAGTTTCAGCTGTGACATGTTGATTGATCAAAAAGCTCATGGCTAAGGCCTCCCTCCTCTCCTGTCTTATTTATTCTTTGTCAAATGGTTTCAAAATCAATACTAGCCTTGTACACAACCTTTCTCTGCTGTGGGCACTCAGCGACAGGGGTTTGGGGGGGGGGAAGGAATAAAAAAAAAAAAAACACCTGCTCTCTCAGTGATTGTTACTAATTTTTCCCGTCAAACATTTGAACACAGACTAATTATTTGCTCTGTGGTTTCAGGGCACAGCGGGTTATTGTACGATCCATTTAGATAACTTCTCAGAGCGATGGAAAATGAAATTGCCTCGAACCACACGAGTCGGGGAGGCGATCTGTCAGACAGCACGGCCAATAACTCAACCCAAAGACGCCGACGCGGTCTCGAGCGAGCCGGGTTCCTCGCGCGGGGCACAAGAGCACACGGATGAGCCTCGGGTCGGCGTTCGCATGGGACGTTTTGGATCCGTCACATTCACTGAAGCCGTGCTGTTGAGGGACGGTTTGTCTCGAAAGCTTTTCAGATCCGTAATAAATTGTCTGGTGAAGACTGCCAATAATAATATATAAGAGATGTCAGACCAGATGTTGCACTTTTTCTGGTGTATGAACATAAACAACGTATATAATATATACACAAAAAGCATGTATAATTCTCAGTTTAACTCACGTTAAGAACATATGGTGCGAAACATGAATTCATAATGGAATAATAAGGCTCTTTCAGAGCGTTTGCCCTGGTCCACCTGTCCTCGTTTTACAAACGGCGCCCCAAACAAAACAATGTCCAATTGGTGTGCAATTAGGGTGCAATCACTTTTCTTGGCTAAAAAAAGCAGCACAAACTAAACTCATTTTTTAAAGTAAACATTAATAAGTGTTGTATTAAAAAGTACTCAACTTCTCCCCAAGAATATATATTCCCCTCGTGGTTCGTATTTAAGGAAGTGAACGCGTCAATACGGAGAGGACGCAGTGCAAATAATCTTTAGCTCTCCACAACATGTGAAAGAGCTACTGGATTGTTTTGGGCTTAATTGGAACCTCTACGTCGTCATCAGTGAGTTGTGTGTGTGTGTGTGTCGCTGTAATCACAGCTGCAGAACAGACCCTTTTTGATGGCACCAGTGTTCCTGGGGTGCTCACATATTACCGGACCAGCTTGACCAGCATCTTTCAATCAGTTAACAGGGATCACATACCCCCCCCCCACCTCCAAATAATGAACGTAAAGTCTCTCTGCCTTTTTTATATTCCGGACTCATGTTGCAAACGTTTTGGTCTGATTTATCTCGAATGCCACCTCGAGGGGTGATTTCGCTTTGAACACATTAGGTGAGAGAGACAGACAGAGAGTGAGTGACAATGTTTGTGCGTGTGTTGGTTATACAGAGTGTGTGAGAGAGACGCATCAACATATGTTTTAAGAACTTTCTCCCCCTCTGGCAAAATTCTTTCTTTCAGCATTTACACCCTTTTGTTCTTTTCCCACTTCTATAGTGAGTGTTTTGGTGGTTACAGAAGTGTGGATATGGAATGCGTGGATACCTTCAGGCCAGATGGTGGTGATATTGATGATGTTGCCATCTGATTCGATTTTTTTTATCCTGCCATACTAAACACCTGCTGTACTTGTAAAGTTTTGGGGGCATAAAGAGAATTTGAACATATTGGGGACAAAGCGGGGACTGTGGACTTAGGAGTATATATATTTTTTGCCCCCTAGTGGCCAAACGATTATTGCACCTTTCGAAAAATTGTTGACTTAACCAAACATGGTGGTTCTTGTGTTGTAAAGCAAATGCCCACCTACTGTGGTAAAATCATGTGCTTTTATTTTTTTTGCATGAAGTCATCTTGTGACCAACTTGGGCTTGTTCACTCTAAAGAAAAGTGGGCCAAGGGGCCAACGTTGAGAGGCCGTTAAACCCATCACATTGTGTGGGTGTGTCCTGTGTGAGGGCCTCTTTGACATTGACGGCGTGAGGCCGGTGTCTGGTTTTATACCCTTCTTCATGTGTTTATTTTACTGTCATTTGTGCTACCTCTACGCAAAAACAAAGACAAGAACCACTTTTGAGTAAGAGTCCCCCTGCACGGCCTGAACAGTAACTGATCCCAGTGTTTATTAAAATGAATGGACATTTATGAGCCATTTACGAGACACTTGAATCAAGTGGAATGACTTGCCTAAAAAAAAAAAAAAAAAAAAATGTAATGAGTTTATTGAAATAAAAGTTGAGGCCACTCTATGATATTCCCATTAACCCGTCTGTGGCTGGTTCCACAGCTGTAACCCAAGCACACATTGTAGATTTTCCCGTTGGCTCCCCCCTGGGCTGTGGCTACGGAGAGCCAAAGGAGTGTTTATTGGATGGGGGGTGGTGGGGGAGGAGGGGGGGGGGGGTGACTCTGCCCTCGAGCCAGCCCCGGCACGGAGACTAAGGACACGTCATAACATTGTCTGTCAAATGATTTGTGGCGTGGTTTATGTATTAAGCTTTTAAAGGCATTCCTCAATTCATTTTTTTGGAGCTGAAGGGGAATTCAAGACGGTTCCATCCTTTTTGAAAACGATCGGTCAAATAAACATAACAGACCTTCTTTATGTCATTCTTTTCCAGGTGTAGTGGTATGTAGTTACTCACAGAAACTCTCTTTGTGACCCTTAGGAGTTCCTTTTTTTTGTTTTGTTGTTTTTTCTGTTGAAATTTTTAGAAGGAAGATACAAACGCAGTTACTTTGACAGCTGGGGCACATTTTATTTGCTCTGAAATGTCAATCGCCTGTGACCATTGGTGAGGAAGCTCCAGGAGGCTTTCTGTACCCGTCACAATTAGTGAGGACGGAGGAAAGGTTGAGCCAAAAACCTTTTCCGCTTGGCTCAGCTCACGTAATTGTTATTGTTTTAGAAATCCATTACAATCCAGAGGATGGAGCTGAAGGGTTTGTTTGGGGAAGGTAGCGGTTTATGCAGCTGCTTGCAGAGAGGCTTTTTGGTGGATTTGGGGTTTTGTTATTTTCGATATGAAGAGCATTGATGCACTGCAACAGAAAACGCTGTAACGTAATTGCAAAAATGTTTTCATCCAAACATGCGTCCATTTCTTTTAAGTTGCTCCGTTCATGTGACTCTGTGTGGAAGACCGAATTGACAAACGTAGCTTTATGTTTCCATCTCCAGTCTGACATTGCCTCCACTAATCGATTTTGTGTGGGGGAAAGGGATTAGATTTCTCCTAACTCATCACAAGAGACCTGAATGCGTATCTGCCTGAATGCAACATCATTTTGAGTCGATAATGAGCCTGTGCAATTAAACTCATTTTAAATGAAATGTAATATATTACACTCCTGAATGAATCATAAAAGCTTTAAGAATGATGCATATACATATTATGTTCTGCTATTTTTCACATATATATCCTCAAACAGGTCGCAGATAATTAAGAAATAAAGCAGTAAGGTTAAAGTGTTCTGCTGTTAAATGAGCACAGAACACAAAGCCATACGAGTAGAAACCATAAAGGTATTTCTCTCTCACCTGCACAGACCCAACTAGCGGACCAAACGTGTCGCTGCAGTAAAACAAAAGCTCTACTAGGCTGTAGTAGGTTTCACTAAGAGACTGAATCCAAGAAGAAATTCTTTTGTTTCAATTAGTTGAGTTGATTATTCATTTGAAAGCCATTGATTATAGTGGCTGTGCTGTCAGCATACTCATTATTCCTTTTTGGGGGATAAGAGTGCTTTGTCAAGATGCACGATGAGTCAATGATGTGTACCTCTTAGCAGCGGGACATCTTCATCCATCATGGAAATTTTGGATCTCTCAATCTCCAGGCCCTCACCTCTCAATCATCGCTCCCGCGGCCGCTGACAGGCAGTCACTGTAACATGCTGGAGGAGCCACAGATGAGCTCTCCATTAATGAAAAAATAACATATCACACAATACAAATGGGTGCGAAGAAGTGAGAGCACTTCAGAAATGCCCAGATAATTAGACTGTCCGGCAGCAGATTGATGGATGCACTATAATTACCTTTTGTGTTATTATTTCAGGGCCAGACGAAAAGGAAAAGCCGGTTTCTCTGCTTTGAGCCGCGCTGATTCATTAATCCCATTAATGTGTGGAATTAATATCATTTTATCAGACATTCCAGAGCTGCTGGTGGTGTGTGTGGCTGCAGCCATGATTCAGAAGTGTCAGGCGGCGGCGACGCATCCATCTAATCCAACAACGCGCAGTCGGCTCGTCTGCCTTCCAGCCACAAGATGGCTGAAAAGTGTACATAACCAATGCGAGGCCTTGTTCCCCTTATTACCACAGCTCTGCTTAATTGTCACTTTCCTATTTTTTTTTTTTTCAAAAAGAGACGTGATGTCTTCTACAAAAGAAGTTATTTTAAAAATGATTATACTAATTTACCTGGCAAGCATAATTTAGCCATTATAATAGTCAAACGCCTGTGTTAATATTTAATGTGGCATGATTGATTATGAATTATTATGCATCAGCTAATGTTGCCTGTTCACCCAATACACTCTTCTTTCCTCTGTCACTTCTGCTTTGCTTCTCTGAAACGTAATTTGGAAAAGTGTAGGATATTAGAAAGTAAGACTTGTATGAACTTACTATCTTACCAGGGATTTGGCATTTTACATGTAGATTTTCCATTTCTGCAGCTTGATGTGTGCGATGTTAATCCTAACACTTATTTCTAGGTAAACAGTTATGGGGTTTGTTTAACAGCACTGTCGACACCAAAAAACATCTTTCATCCGTGTGGATAAAACGTAAAAACAAATGTGTTAGACGCCCGGGGGGCAGTGTGCGCAAATTGTGAACACAAGACTGAGATTGTGTGTGTGTTTTATAGCATGTAACCAGCAACTATATCATTCACGTGCAGTTTTCCTTAGTTAGTCTTCTTTTATGCAGTGAATGTTCTGAGCTCTGCTGAACACTGTGTTTTGTTGAAGACGGCTGCTTGCTGAATTTGAAAAAAGAGAACGTGGAAATGAGAGAAAACCAAAAAATATGAAGGTGACCACTTTCTGCAGGTTCACCGTTACAAGTGACTGATTCCACATTTCATTATGGCTGCCTCAAATGTTGTCACTGTTCTTCCTGCATGTGGCTCGGTCTAAAAAACAACTGATTTTTACCAGTGAATGGCAGCAGAAACTGACAATTTCCCCTCTGCCAACTAACACTATAAACACTGCCAAATAGCTAACATACTGGAAATTCAAAAACATGAAATATTTACTTAAAACAATTGGCCTGACAAAGATATGTTTAAATCTGCTGCTTTGTCTCAGGAAAATAACATCAGATATTATGTAAAACGGTAAAACGTTATCTTATTTGGTAAAAAGATTACTTTGTGTTGAATGCTGATATTTTTTTGACATCTCCACCCAGTCAGATTTCCCTCTAGAATCATTCTTGTGGTAAGAGTATTATAGAATAGCAGAGGAGGCCGTAGGCCTCGGCGACATCATATCCTATCAACACGCAGGTGGTTCAGTTTGTCGATGGGAGGAAATGGGATCTTTACACCCAATTTGAGGTGAAGTGACTCAGAGTTTACATGTAGGATATCCCGTGACCCTGGCGTAATGACTTCCAGACTGCAGGTGGTCCTGCTCGTGTGTGTCAGTGATAGAGCTCCATAAACAGACTTAATCACATTCCTCCAGCAGTCTCTCGCTCTCTCTCTCTCCCTCTCTCCTGGTTTCTTTTTTCTTTTTTCTGACCTGTCCAACCACCACTCCCACCTGCCCTGTGCAGCATTTCCTGCTCTACATCAACTGCTCTTACCCTCCCAATATTGACACAAATGGTTTTAGATTGGAGTTGGTTTTAAAGACCTGTGGGCCAAAGGGTGCCACGCTGCGTCGGGCATCATAAATGTACACTCCACATATTCACAGCGGTGTGTACACACATAATCACATACATACACAAGTATACTCTATTCACATTGCGCACATATAATTTAAAGTTAACCTGACTCTGTTGCACAGAAGAAAATCGTGGAAAGAAGTGCGAGCCGTCACAGAAAACAGCTGTACGCGCTTCCTTTTACTCCTTTTTTTAAGAGCACATTCGTGACATCCCAAAGGTCGTCTGGGTTTGAGATACAACAGCCACTCGTTTCCAAGTACAAACGCGGTTTTTGTTTAATTGTTTTCAGATTTTTTTCCCCTCTTTCCTCTACCCATTGAAGCCCTTTCCAGGTCTTAATAACAGAGTGGTAGTCAGTCTGAACTGCATGAAGTGGATCCTCCTGGCCTGTGCTGGTGCCCAGAGTTCCTCGTGGTCCCTTCCGGGGGGTTATGGGAATTATTCCTGGTCCACCTTCTGACTGTCAAAAAGGAACAGGACCTCGATGTTGGAGTCATGGGGGGGGGGAATGGGTTTAAAGATCCAGTCTAAAACCTCCTAGACATGTTTGATATTTTGCATTTAAAATCTGATTAATAGCTTCCAGGCTGGACGAAAATAGGTAATAATGAGAGAGACCTGTCATGTTAGCTTGCATATCACTTTCCAATTTGTTTTTTAATTTCTAAAATCTCCCAAAATATTGTGCTTTAATCCGACCATATCTATTACCATTAAGCCTTTTCGCTTTTATTGTGGAAAAACCAATATGGTGTTGAGTGATAATCTTGTTATATTGTCCAAGCCTACTGAAGTTATTCCAGCTGCACTGCCAAAAATGCTTCCAGTGTATGAACTGACTTGAACTTGGTAATGATTTAAAGGTCCTCCCACCTAGGGACAATAGGAGCATTTGTCTATGGAAATAATTGTGCCTAATTAAACACTACTGAGCCATTAAATCATTATTTTCAGGTAGCTAAAGTAATCATTATGATCCGTCATACACTTTGTTTTCACAAAGAGCAATGACGATGAGGCAAATGTCTGTCCTGGAAAAAAGTTTCCTAGATCACAAAATCAAAAAAAAAATGTAATGAAACACAAGCTAAAGTGTTTTCCAAAACTAGTTCAATTTCTACCCACTCCAAAAATGTCAATGTGCCTTGGCTTTTGTTGCCCAGTGGAACCTGATGACATCTCCCTATTGGTGTTATTGAGAAGAGTAAAACGCTGGGCCCCGTCCTCACTGGACAGCAGCGCGTCCTGAGTTTGAGCCGCTGAGCCGTGCCCGAGAGAGCTTATGGTCGGACGGGGGCTTGTGTGGGCAGCAGGAACCCCATGGAACCTGCCATCCAGGCCCTAATTGGAGGTCATTAATCATGTGAGGCGGCCCTGCAGTGGAACGGCACCCGTGTTTCTCTTTGCCGCTCGGGCCGTCGCGTAGAGGTCTCCTGTGCGGATGAGGCCTCCCGAGGCGTGCTCATGCTCACACTGTAAATTGGTATTTTAAACGGTATAAAAGTGGCAGTTGAAGCTAACGTGCCTGAGATGCCACTGGACCAAGCATTACTTTGTGCTCAAAAGGAGACCTGGTCTCTGATGCATGCGTGCACATTTCACAGTGTTGACTATGAACACTACCTTCTCACCTTTTTTTTTTTTTTTTTTTTAATCCTCATATTTCTGTGATGGTTTATTCACACTCAGCATTCTGCGGTTTTTAACTCCCTGATATGAATTAGGACCACGAGTATATCGGTAAACTGGAAATCATGACCCCCTTCCAGCAGATATTGATCGGAGTAGCAGAAAATCCATAGTGGCTGATTTGTGAACCATTAAATTTTGAACCCAAAGCTCATAATGCTCATATTCACAGCTTTACTCTGTGCTGATGACGGCGAGGGTGGGATAAAGAGGCAGGGGGTGAGAGCATTAGATGCTGAGGGGTTAGAAGCAGGCTGTTAGAGGGTGAGGGAAAGGCTTGAAGATCATTAAACAAATCAATTCAACTCTATTTGGAAGATTGCCCACACGTGCAATAAAACAATGAGGGGGAAATGGACGCCAGGAAGTTTGTTATTATCATATTTATAAGTCTGTGGTAAATTATCTTTGCATTTATTGATCACAAGTAAAGCGGTGCAGGCAGGGGGTTATCATCCCTCTGCCTGCGGCTCCTCGTGGCACACGGTCAATGCACAGCGCTTATATCATAGCTATCACCTTTTGGAGAAAAAATATGACCAATGTCGGTCATAAACATAGCATAACTATTCACTTGTGCTACACATATTTATTTATTTGCCCGTTTTATCTTGCTTTTCACGTGGAGATACGTTTGACATTAGGCGTTTAAACTAAAAACAACTCGACGTGTTTTTCTTTCAAACCGTGTGTTGTTTTCATTTCACGTCACCCGTGCAGAATCTGGAAATATTGTGGTCCAGAACAAGTAGACCTGTTCATACTGTACGCCGGCCCCTACCCTTAAGATACATTTCCTAGAGCCATAACTCTAGCCTTGTTCCGTGTTCTGCTGGTCAGCCAGGGGTCACTTCGTGCAGCTGCCTCACTGCTCCTTTTTGGAGCACATAACACGATTTTTTAGCTCTCCATCAGCCTCCCCATTTTTCCATTTGAGCTGAACACGACCCTGTCAGTCTGGGGGGGGGGGGGGGAGAAAAAACCCGGTGACAACCGAATTCTTCAGTGAAATGAAATGATAATTAGCCATTTCTAAAATAAGGAGCCGTTACGCCAGAGGTGTCAGAAAAGTCATGAAGAGCCATTAATCACCGGCCTCATCACGCGATCTCAGGTACACACATGCCGCTCACTGGAGCGCCGCCGTGACGCCGTGTGCACGTGCAAACTGTGGCAGGCCTCTAGGGGAACGCTAATATGTTATTTTCATAGACATTTTAAATTTCATCCTGCGGGAAATTGAAAATTTCATTGGACTCACAGACGGCCATTGAGATCCGCTGGACGTGGTCCATCTGTCCACAGTGATTCACAAAGTCTTTCAAGAGGGAGGGGTGTGGGCAATCAAAACCTGGTAGGATATATCCTATCTCCCTCTGTTATATTAGTTACAGTAAGTATACTTCACTTAAATAGTGTTTCTTGTTCTCTTTTCATTGCTTGAAATTGGTGTTTAAAATTGTCGCTAGCAGGAGAGATGCATAAATTGTAATTTCATTGTAAAAACTATAGTGAATACTGGTAAAAATGCTGGAGTGTGATCGTAGGGACCTTCAGCGTTTTTGTTTCGGTGCCACATATGTTCCCTCCACACAGAGAGAATATTTTGACTAAAAGGTCCAATGCAGTGTCCATCTGCTCCCCTCACCCTACGGCTTCTGGCTTTTCAGATAATAAATGCTGTTCAACAAACATGTAAAAGCAAAAATAGCATTTCAACAAATTCCATTAGTTTAAAAAAAACTGTGTTCTCTGTTTTCAGCACAACTACTTAATCTGACTAATTGCATTATGGTCCAGGGCTTGGTCCGTCCTTGTGAGTGCAACTAAACTGTAACCGAATAACTGGCATGTTTCCGACTGGAATCTTTGCTGTGATCAAAATGTGCTTCAACCTGCAATGACCATGACAACACAATCGTTACACGGGACGCGGCGCTCACGTTCTCTATCACCCACGGGGCGTTTTGCCGCTCGACGCTGGAGAACCGCCGATCCGATCGAAAACCCCCCCTTCAGAAATCTCGCGGCGCGGCCTGATCCGCGGGATATCTCTTCCGCGGTGTGTGTGTTGAGTGGCGTCCTAATCAAAAATCAATGTGCCCACTTGAGTAGGCCCACAAGGCTTCTGTAGCGGGTTATGTAATCTGATAATATCAATCATAACTGTGTTAGAGGCAATCCATCCGACTTTCACAGGACGGGGGTCAGCGAGTAGGGGGAAGGCAGGGTGAGGAAGCCTTGGCCTCCCATGCCATCAATTACCACTTATTAAGGGAGGGGGTGGGGGGGGGGGGGGCTTACTCTGAGCCCCCCCCCCCCCCTACCATAAATAATATTAACAGGAGCAGCCTCATCAATCAATACGAGCACAGTTGTATTGCTGCAGCCTAAATGGCGGCTTCCAAGGCTCTCCAGCCTCGATCAATGGCCGTGGCTCCTCCAGACTCGAGCATAAGGGTAAATCTAGCTCTGTTTGAGCCCTGGGGTCTTCAGCCTGCCTTCTCCTGCTACTCCAACCATTTCTGTTTTTTTTTTTGTTTTTTTTTTGCATCCCCACACTGGGGGGGTCAGCCTGTCTCGCGCGCCCTGTGCCCCACCGTCCGAGGCCCCCCCCCCCCCGCGTGCTTCTGCAGACCCCGCCCCGACTCGTGCAAGCCGGGCTTGTTAACGCTCTGAAGCGCCTGCAGAGGAAGTGTCAGAAAAGTGTCCGAATGACTGATTGTGGAGAATTTTAATTAGTTACTTGATGATTCCCCCCCCCCCCCCCCCCCGTCACCCTTTACCTCCTTCCACGTTTCTGTGAGATTCCCCGCTGTAAGGGGATGTGGTGCAGAGGAACATTTGATCGTCGCGGCTGCTGGGTCAATGTTGTGAGAGGCTACTTTTCTTCTTTTTTTTTTTCTTCCCCGAAACATCTGCCACAAATAAAGGCAACGCTATTTCGTGTGCCTTCACCGTAAATGCAAATTTATGGACTTTTTCTTTAGCTACAGGCGGGAGGTCGAGATGGGTCCACATCGGTCTAGGAGGGTCGGGTGGTGCAGGCGCGTAATTACGGAAGCAAATAATTAGCGACTAGAGCGCAAAGCAAGATTAATTAGCCTCATCATCTGCCCGTGACCTTAGCTGCCGCGAATCACTCCCTGCTTGACCAGCTATGCCATATGCGAATCACTCTCCCAGGGGCCGGGCCCTCCATGCACAGCAACCAGTGAGGGAGTCGGCGGCGTAGGCAACCTTTAGCTTCTGACTGATTTTTTTTTGGGGGGGGGTGATGAGATATGAAAACAGTCCCGTGTGTGTGTGTGTGTGTGGGCCGCAGCTGTGGAAAAATCTGGTTAAAGTCGGGTAGAAAGTAGGGAAGGTTTTTAGTTTTCTGTCTAATATTAAAGGCTGTTAAATGAGTCAAATGAGAGGTAACCCACTGGTTTGTATCTCCTTATCAGATGTGGGTACTTTTTATAGTTTTCTAATTTTATTTAGGTTCCAACCCAATGCCCCCCCCCCCATCTGTTTAGTTAATCTAATCTACCACAGAATCTCCAAATTAATACAACCCAAACTCTCTTGGAAAATGGAGAACATTCTGTGTCAGTTTTTTTTCTTTCTTTTTTTCTCCACATTTCACTGTATTCTTGTTCCTTCACCAGGGAAAATCGGCGCAGTCCAACCTCAGCGGGGACTTCAAATGCTGGCCTTGCACTGACCTGCAGACTTCAAAGCTTGATCAAGCCTTCCCCAGACATGGAATTCTGTGGTTCAGGCAATTTGTTAAACAGGAGCGAGGTTTAGTTTGATTTGGGAGTGAAAGGATGTTTCAGTAGTCCTGGCTAACCCGCAGCTCAGCCACTCAGGACTTCAGAGAAGCACTGGGGATCCATCAGCACGTTAAGGGAAAAAAAAAAAAAAATAAGCCAATGATGCCGCCACAGCTCAGGGGGAAAAAAAAAAAGACGCCAATGCTTTTTTCCCAGGGAATTCAAGTCAATTATGGCCATACTATGTTTTAAGGTCTGTGGGATTGTTGCGTTGGGCACATCCTGCCTTTCTAAATATTAGTGTGGTAGCCACTTGTGTTCTATTCTCACGATGGTGGCTTTAGAAAAAGAATAATAAAGGAATAAGGGACTGAAATGGGGCGAATGGTTGAGGTGGGGGGGATCAACAATAAAAGATGCGCCCCTTGTTCTCAGTACGGACCCTGGTCTCGTCTACCAGGAAGAAAAGCTTCCAATGACTCACTGACTTTGACTCCAAACGGCGAAGGCAGACAGTGTTAATTTATTGTTTATCAGCGTAAAGCATATGAAAACCAAATCCCAGTCAAAGTAAATCTTCAAAGAGTTAGTTTTCATGGTACATTACATTCTGTTTCTTTGTGTCCCGATTTGAAATCCTCCTGCAATGGGGGAAACTGTGCTTTCCTGAGATGACGTATTGCAGGCAGTTAAAAATGCATAAGCTCTGTTTTTAAAGCCGTTTCATTTGAATCATTTTCAGAAGAGAAAAGTTCAAACCACTCCGTTGATGAGTATGCAGAGTTAGACATAAGCACTGTATTTACCTCCAGTAATCGTCACAGTTGGCTGAAAGCTGTCAAGTTAAGATGTATGAGCGGGTATGTAAAACGGACATCATTTCATGGTAAAGATGGGAAATGTTATTGCTCTTTGATTATTGAACCTTCTGGTGCGATTGCAGAAGTCCTTACTCCGGATTTGCGTTCAGGTTAAGCTCAATTATTTATGTGTACGCCAAAGCGATGTTTTGAAATCTGTCCCCTCTTTTAAACAGCGTAAACAAAGGCTATCCATCATAACCCCTCGACAGCTTTAATCGCTACCAGAAAGGGCGAGTCGGTTCCCTCGCTCCGTTACGCAGGCGCCGCCAGTCTCATCAAACGGCAAAGTATCGTGTCCAAGTGCGTAGCCGGTCATTTTAATTGGTGTTTTAACATATTTTTGTGCGTCCCCCCCCCCCCTAGTTATAGGAATCGATTTCTTAATTGTCTGAGCATTTTTATATTACGGGAAAATTTTCTTCATTTGGGACCCAGTGAATTTGCCTTTTTTATTTTTTATTCCCAATGCGGTACATCACAGTTTGATACTCACCTGTAATCAGCATCTCGTTGCCTCAAATACCTCTCATTATACCACAAAACGGACTGATCATTCTCAGTTTTAATTATTGCAGAATATTAACTAATATGACCGAAGCAGATGGTCGTAATAATTCTGAGAGGGTTTGGCTGTCTATTCAAATGTAGAGAAGCCATCTTACCATATTGTCCACGTCGTACACCTTGAGGCTTCTCTGTGATCCACACAGGAAGTTGATGATCGACGGTGGCCGTCAGGGAGGAAGCGGAGCACTGTGCTCACTGACTGCTTTCACATTAATGAATGGAGAGGCATAGATTTTATGGAGCTGGGCCCTATTGACCTGTGGCTGACGTCTACTTTTTAGTTTCATAACATAATCAGCACTTGACACACGATTATAATAACCCGATGCAATTTACTGCATTCTCTGTAAACACATTGATTTTTTTTTTTTGAACAGCTCCCAAAACCAATTACGTTATTATTGCTGCATAATTAGCTTACACATTACTAAATTACTGACAGATTAAAAGTGAAATAGCAGAGTTCATACCCTGCCCACATAACTGCCAGAGAGGAAATTAATATGGATTCAAAAGGTCCTCAGAGGCGGGGGCAGTAAAATGGAAGAAAAGCATCAATCTATAAGGCATGCTTGCATAAGGATACCCTCTCTGCAGGCTTCAGCGGGGGCATTCAGGCCCAGGTAATTAATATGGCCTTTTAATTAAATTTGCATATGAACATCGATAGGCTGGGCTCCTATGGGGAGGGCTACAGTACTCTCAGTTTCCAGGAGTTTGTGCTCGACTACTGAGGTTACCCATGCTTATCGCCTCATTATCAACCCCCCCCCCCCCCCGGTCAGGCCGGACTCTGTCCTGGCCTCGTTTAAACACAATACTTCCATCTTGCTTGTATTCTATCTGGATATTTTCAGTATAGTAGTAAATGTACAGCCTTCAGCAGCATAATTATTGCAGTGGCTGCAGTCATTTGGAAAACTGCCCATGTGAACCAATCCGTCCACCTTTACTACCTCACTTCTGGTCAGAAGAAGGTCGGCGGGTGGCAGATGCGCTGCTTTACTGCGCTCTAACTTTTGAGCAGAAATGTATTACTCTGACCTTTTTGATGTCCACATTGATCCAACGTACTGAGTGGCCATTTCCCCAGAAACAAACATATATAATTGGTATTGGGATCCAATGGTGCTCTTTTAACGTCTTTGGGGGGATGCTTTGCAGCAATATAGATCAATTCACACTTATAGACACAATATGGATGCATTAGTGCTGACTGGTCATTTGAGGATGGCTGAGAGGTTAGAATTCAATAGACCTTGATCAACCACAACCGATCTATCTTCTTTAGTTCTTAACTTCTAGCACACTGGAGCTCGAGCTCTAAACATACGGAATTTTACCTTTAGTGTTTTTACCCGACGTGTTCGGTCTTGTTTTGCTTATTTGTCGTAGTACCTGTTGAACAGCAGCTAGAAGTGGTGGTTAACAGGTGCTCTATGAACAGGGTGAGATATTTAGGAAGCCACTTTTAGCACCTCCATGATGTGGCCGGCTCTCCTCAGCTGTATTTCACACCTTATGATGTGAGACAATGATGGAATTATCTTAATTAATCAATGTACTGTGAACATGTGTTTGAAAAGAAGAAAATTAATATTCCACGTGCACCTCAGTTAAGTAGTAATACAGAAAATCATAAAAATGTTAATCAGTGTACACATGTGATATCCGATCTCTCCCTACCTTTTGAATTACACAAGTACATAACTCCCACACTTTCCTTTTTAAAGAAATCAATTCACTTCGTTTTCCCAACGTCTCCTGAGCCCTCTGGTCTTGTTGCTGTCGTTGAAGTTTGCAGAATGGACAAAGTAAAGATCTTAATTCTCAAAGTTCTTTGGCTGCGGTGTTTGCGTATTTGTGATGTGGGTTGACCGAGGAGGACTACAGTAGGAACTCTTCATCGTTTTGGGCATCTGAAGGTGCTGTGAGACTTTGGACTCTACAAATGTCTGCATTTATTTACATCATCGGGAATGAATGACACATCATTGGCTTCTAGAAACCCAAACTGCACATTACCTCAAAGTCCATTGAAAAGGGAGATGTTACAGCTGAGGCTTGAATGAAAACCATTGAACAGCTCAAATTCTCAACAATGTTTAAAAAGAAGTTAAACTTCTGAGTAGCCTACTACTGTAATAATGTAATACATTATTTGCATATTTAGTCAAATTTTGCAGCAAAACATTGAGTGTATTTGTATTGCAATCCGCTCAGAAGGACAGTCATATTTGATGTTTTCACTATTAACTCTGTATCCATGGTAACGACTAGTTGCTACCTGTCCACTCTGCAGCCCTGCTGTTTACTCAGCTGTAGGGCCCCTGTCTCCAGTCTAAGGTCAACCGCGAGAGGTCACTAAATATTTCATTTCCCAAGTAAAACACGCTTCCCCTCGTCAGCTGAAAAAAAAGAAACACCGATCACAGTGATGAATGTGCAATCAGGCTGATTAACTCGTTATTAGTTGTCCACGGGATCCACCGGAGGAAATGAGGGCAAGAACATAAGAGGTTGTTTATACTTCTCGTGGGTCGGAGTTATGAATGTGATGTGAGGAGGGGCGGGGGGGGGGGAAGGCCTCCGTGGACTTTAACCTCTCTAAAGTTAGTAATTTGGGATTCAAAGTTGAGTTATGATGCGGACATCCAGCTCTTTCCGCTGTCTCGGCCGTCCTCGTACACTTGTAGGTGTTTTTATCCAAAGCACCAAACCAGACTGTGAATGAGGGACCAACGTGGTTATTGGAGCCCCAAATCATTCTCTCTTGACCGGTCAATCATCCAACTTCCCTCAAAACTAGTCCTCCACACTTCTTTGGCTGTATGTCTTTTGCCAGCAGATGGTGCTGCAATCTCTTTACAGAGCATCTCCATTGGAGCCGGCCAACATATGCTGCCAGGGTCTCACATGCGCTGCACCCTTAAAAAAAAAAAAAAGTCTGGCTTAGTTCCTGAATGTTTGTTGAAATAAGTGGAGATTTCCTGGTTTTCTTTTTGCAGAGAAAAAAAAAGAAAGGAGCAAAGTTTCTTTATAGGATGAGCTCGGGGTGTTCTGCAATTACCCAAGTTGTGCTCCAGCTCTTTTTTTTTTTTTTTCCCCCTCGCTGAGTAGGAACAGACAATGTTTTTCCATTCCAGTTGCCTCTTACAGTTGCAGAGAGGGTGCCGGTGGGCTCAGTGTCGGGGCTTTTGCTCTTTTACTGTGTTGGAACATGGTGGGTAGGATGACTGAGCCAAATATCACAGCTAGCATGGATTGGTGGGAGGCATTGTGGACGTAAGTAAGAGCAGCACTAACATCTTTCTCTATGAGTGGACTGAGAGGGTGAGGAGGGGAGTGCGCGCTACATTTCTTGTAAAGAGGTTAATAATTAATCTTGGGAGCATCTGCCAGGGCCGTGTTGTTTCTAATTGACAAAATGGGTAATGTTGATGTCATAGCTGACTGTATTTAAATGAGCATTTGAATGAATCCTCTTTTTAAAACTTCTTTTGGTCGTGGTTATTATTAAACCAGAGTTTTTTGTTGAACACCTGTAACTCCAAATGGAAAACAATTCGTTTTTCACACCATTAGGGGAGGGGTAGGCTGACCAGGAGGAGAGGTGTGTGTGTGTGTTCTGGGGGGGTGGAGGTGGGGGACCGTAGCATGTAAGCTATTGAAAGGAGGAATGTGAGAGAGAGCATTATTGCCCACACTTCATGTGAATGGAAAAGGGGTTAAAAGAAATGACAGCGTACAGTGGGTGGCAGGGCCTCACTGCAGCCCGGGAGGAAATGGAATGAGAAAGTGCAGTCAGGCAGACCACTCATTCACCGTGACAAATGGGAGAGGCCTCGGCCAAGGGGATACCTGATATCCCACGGTGGGCTGTGTGCACCTGCCTGGGCTCCATGTGCACCAAAGTGCAAATAAACCTCAGCCACTTGTAGCAGTACACTTCCATTTATTGCAGAATTAGATATTAATTTAGCAGCTATAAGGATTTTAATGGTTGGAAATGATTAATAAACTGACTATTTTTCTTACAATTAACCACATTGTTTCATACTTTCATACTTATTAATATGATTCAATGGGTAAAATACAGGAAATTTAGCAGAAAAACGTAAATGATCTCATATGCATGCTCTCTTTAATTAGGAATCTGAAAGGAAACACTTTGAGAATACTATTTCTGGTTAATGCAATCCTGTTGGTTTGTAAGAAATATTTTGGCCTATTTATGAATCATTGTAAAACCTATTTAAAATGTAACAAGGTTTTTATCACCATGTATTACCATCACAACAATGCAAAAAATAAAACAAATTGTAAATAACTAATTATTTTGTATTGTAATCATTTTCAAGTTATTACTAACAAATACATATTTGAGTTTCATTTTTTAGAAGAAACATATACAACTTTGTAATGACGAAACGGGTCTAAAAGCATTAATATGCTCACAACAAGTTAATGAGTTTTTCAACAGGAGGTCACAAGCCGCATGTCATGAGGTTTCCATCTAAATTAAGTCATGTATCAAATTGTGGCATATTAAATCTTGGGGGAACTGTTCAGAATTAGAGGGGTTCTTCTGTAATCCAATTGTCCAAGAGGACAGGAGAAGAGACATGGGCCGACGGCAGAGAAGAAGTCTTCTGTTCCCACAGCCTCGCACGTGCTTCACCAAGCGCATTCCGCCTCCACGCTGTCGCTCCTCCTGCGGCGTCCGGGAGGGATCACCGACCGTCTCCCATAGCGGGCCGACGGGCTGCGATCCCTCTGCCAGGCGGTCAGCGCAGCGGGCCATGACAAATACTCCATCCTCGCTCCCATTTCACTGCTTAGATTGGGCTGTGGCAGCAGTAGTAGCAGTAGCAATAGTAGTAGTAGTAGTAGTAGTAGTATTAGGGTCCCCTCTGCCCGGAGGAGAAGGATAACGTTCCGTTATTCTCACTTCTCCGTTACGGTGTTTCGTATTTGACTTTGTGTTCCATGCCCGAAAAAACGAGCGGTGGTACTGCTAGATGTCACTGCTTGACATCGCCATGGTTTCCATTTGCCACAGGGTCATGTCACAGAAAGACTAGAAGTCGGCCCCTCCACCAGGTACATTGTTAGCACCGGAGTACATTACATTGTGACGCTTAAACCACAGCTAATTAACCAAAAAAGAACAAAAGTCATACGGTAACGGTTTGTTAAAGTGTGAGCGAGCGCCGTGTAACGTATCATCTCCGTTACTGTGGTTACCTTTATTCAAACAGCGAGGCGAGGTCTCGCACATTAAATAAAATGAAATAGTGATCAAACTGAGGACTGAAAGTGAGGTTTCCAAATCTCCTGTATGTTTCAGGGATGGTTTGGTCGCTCTGCCTGCGTGTTTGGGAGGGAGCAGTCGTTGTGTCACGGAGGACAGGACGTGAACACCTCTCTGAGACATTCGTGTAAATACAGCTCCCACCTTAATAATAGGTAGTATTGACTGTTTTTTTTTTTTTCTCGTTTCAAACCTTTTTCATTTTATGATATTTTAGGATTCAAATGATACCACTATGGCATTTTAATTTGAAATGTGGGTTCGGCTCTCCTCTAAATGATTTGTTTTTACTTCTCTGTGCACGCGAGGCTCATCAGGAGCAGGCGTTCTCCCTGCTCTTAATACCTCTCCTCCCTGTGTGGAGTTTGCATCGTCTCCTCGCGTATGTGGGACTTTCTTGTTTTGCCGCAATGGAAAAAAAAAAAAGACGACACGTCTGCGTGTTTGGATTTTTTTTGAGAATGTACTTTTAAATTGGCCTTGAACTGTCCGCTCCTGAGGAGTTAGGAAGTGTAACTGGCTGTTTACGGCTTTTCGCTGTTGACGTGGTGTTTCTGTGCGTTTACCATCACGCCAGCGGCGAGGTGGGTTTGTGTCCCTGTGCAAAGCATCTGGGTTAATCTCATATTAGTGAGGAAGGATCGTTTTCACAAACAGCCTTACACTTGTGTCCCAGAACCCCGCTCCACGTTTACATGCATGTCGTCAGTGGCTCCGTATCAGAATTCACACATCTAATAATAAAAGCGGGATTTCCACTGTTATTCTCAGATTATTATGCTTAGAAACCCCCCGCCCCCTTTTTTAAATAAACAAAATCTAAATCTAAAAACTAAAATGTTAGGAAGATCTTAACTTTGTGACGTATTCCTAGAATCAAAAGCCTGCATAACGTTCGATTGAGCACCACGATCGCTTTAATGTTGGTACTTATCAAGTTTTCATAATTAGAAATTGAATTGTACTCTTAATAAGATATTCCGGTAAGTCGATTCATATTAAGTTGAATGTTTCTGATCATTGGCCCTGTGTACAGCTATGCACAATGTGCAGATGTATTGTCCTCCGTGTTATTTGCGCTGCATTATTCAGTTGCACATTCCTTGCCCGCTACGCACGCTGCACTATTTCACAGTTTCCCTGTTTAATTTTCATCCTGGAATGTATTTGTTTGTGGAGGAGCAGCGGGAGGCAGGGACATCTGTTGCACTAATGCCCAGCACGGTAAACAATATGTCTTGAATTAAGATTTGACCTTGGAATAAGCCTTATCTCATTTATAAATCATAGAGAGCTAAATATGCTTTGTAAGTAGATTAAGTCATCCGGAGAGCCGCCCTCTCCCAGCGACAAGGGAGTGGAGCTGTAATCCAGATTCATAATCCCATGATTCTTACAAGCTGTTTTGTGTTGTTAAATACCGGGTATTTGTGTTGATTTAATATCATTCTAATCTCCTTTTAAACTGCCAGTTGCTGTCTGGTTCATGGCAATCTCATTTTATTGCTTGCTCTCTACTCTTCGTCACTCGTCTTTACTGTAAACTAGGAAGTAAAATCTGAAGAGGCCCACTGGGCTTCATGGTGCTGAACCAGATATGTTTACTGATGTTTGAAGCTGGATTTTCATTGATTTTATTAAATTGTTATCTAAAACATTTTACGCATTTTTTTTCTTCTAGTTTTTGTAAAATGTTTTAAAGTTCTGCTAACGGCCTCTGACCCCGTTCCTGTTAAACTTTGTGTAAACGCCTTCAGGATTCTGGAAGAAACTTTGGGCAGCTCCTTCCAGCCACCGCTTTTTCAGAAATTTAAAGAATGTCTGATGAACTTTTTCAGGAAAGAATTACTTTTAATTTGAGGAAAATATCGTCACATTTTCCAAATGAATTTTCCAGAAATAACCTTAAGCGTTATTAACCAACCATTATTATTCTATAAAGAGAAAACGAGTGGCATCTTAAGAAAATATCTTGGATCACAATAAATCATTTGGAAAATGTATGAAAAATGTAATAATAGTTTTACAGAGACGCGTTGTGTCTTCAGTCTAAATATAATGCCCTCATCTAAAAAACTGTTGTATTGTTAAACAATGAAGGAATATGAATCTCAACTCTTCCAACGGTCGGCCTCGGTTTGTTTGTGTGTCTTTTGTTTGTTTTTTAGTACGTTTGTGGTCGGGCCACATATCCCAAAAACAAGGCTTAGTGAAATGTTCAGACCAACAGGTGGTTCGGAGAATGTTCTACTAATAGGTGTTTACTGTCATTTCTAATTTGCAATAATTGACTCGTCATAAAGCTTAGTCTGATTTATATCCTTCCTATTTTTATTTAGTTTTCTTCTAAGTGGATACTGCCTCCAGAAGATTTGGTTAGCGCTCAGACTTGCATGTCCAATATTATTAGTTGCTATGAGTTCAGCCCTTGCAAATCTGTTAATGCATAAGACCATAAGAGCTTCTTATGTTCCAAGCCAGGTCAGAGTGAAGACACATCAGATTAATATTTGATCATGCAGAAGGGCCCTTAATCAGATTTGCTTATTCCCTCGGCTGAGTGCTCCGCAGCAATTATCATAATTGTTGCGCTAAACATGCTTGTCTTTACGGCTGGTGGCCATGGACGTGAGCGTGTGCCGCGAGAGGGGGATTCCAGCACCAAACCCAATTAATACAGGACGGATGGCCCGGG
The DNA here is from genome assembly GCF_949316345.1 of Pungitius pungitius. NCBI lineage: Eukaryota > Metazoa > Chordata > Actinopteri > Perciformes > Gasterosteidae > Pungitius > Pungitius pungitius. The sequence continues at coordinate 20,064,514 of NC_084903.1, forward strand.
CCTGCTGAGGGAGAGCGGCGGGGGGGGGGTGGAGATACGTGGGAGACGAAGGGGGGAGGGCCACGGGGCAGGGACGCCGGTTCAACCCACAGTCAGCGATGTAGCCCGGGGCAGGAAACTCAACTCCAGCCACCTGGAGCTCCCCGGGACGGGCTCTCCCCACGCTGTAATCCCCCCCCCCCCCCCCCCCCCCACCCACCCCCCCTCTCAACCCCTCAACCCCTCGCCAACAGCTCCAGCTGGTACAAGGGAAGTCAGAACTGCACAATTCTGGTACATACCAGGTTTAGTCCATCTCTTTCTCTTCTCCTGTCTGACATTAGGAGGATGGAAATTGTTTTGAAATAATGCTAAAAGTTTGAAAAATACTCAAAGGTACCAATGTACCAAACAACGTATTCCTTTATACTTAAATAGGGTTTTATTTTAATTTGAAGAAAGTCCCATGCTCCTGTTGTGTGCACATATTGGGCTGTCATTGAGAAAATGTGCTGAATGAAATATCCTAACATTTCATTACAATTTAAAATAAAAAAGGGTAGACACAAAGTATGTGGATTAATCCAAGTCAGTTCTGGAAAAACGGATAAAAATATTGGATATTTAAGAGTGGAAATTATGTGTTTTTTTCAGTAATGTGTACAATGAGAACATTACACTTTAATTAAGCAGAAATAGGACTATGCATTTAACACACACACACAAACACACGTTTTAGGGTCTGATTTAAAATGCATCGTCCAAATACTGCTTTCCTGGTATGTGGTCCAAACGATTTGTGTCTGGAATTGGAAACAGTTGTATTATATATAACTGTTCACTTATAGATAAGTGAAGAAGCCCGATCAATCAATGAAACATTGATACTACTTGAAACCAGTCATTTTGTTTATTAAGGAAACATTTTACAAAATACGATTTCCCATTATTCAAAATATTCAGAAATTCAACTCGAAACTTCAGCACTTAAAAACATGGAAACAACAAAATACATTGAGGTCGTTTAATTTAAAAAATGATCTTCTCCAGGATAAAATGTTGAATCCACAACATGATTCACTGTTGGACACGTTTATTGTTTTTGTTTTGTAACGAATGAAATATGGCAAGTGAAAATATTCGATTTCTGTTATGACATTTTTCATGACTCATGTTATTGTGTTCCACAGCTTTCCCTAAAAATATTTTGTATGGAAATACTTGTGATTCAAATCCTGTAAATATGTCAAACCAAAACAATAAAATGAGCAAATGCGAACTAAGCGTGTGTGTCATTTTGATTGCTGGTTGAGTATGTTTTCAGTTAACCAGTTTGTCATAAGCACGTCTATTAAACAAATGAGCCAGTGGCCCAGTTCTGTCTGTGTGAAAGTCATCCATCCTTCTACAGGCATGGCACTGCGCAAAGAAACACTAGGTGAGATGGTTCCCCATTAATCTACGTTGACTGGCTGGAAATTGCATCTTTGTAATGAGTATTAGGTGTGCATCTACATGAATTAAAGCCGAATGAGCTTCTGATTGATCACCTCCTCCCAAATGACGATGCTTCCGTGATCATTATTGTTTAAAAGCGAACCAAATCATATCGGGATGATTAAAAGTCTCGGCTCTGTGGGGTAGGGAAGATAAAGTAAAGACGTACTGTCTAAGGAAGTGTGCCTCCATGCCCAAATTCTGTTTTTGTTTGCGGCCTTTTTCTTGTGGCCCAACGGGGCTTAAATTCAAATCGCTCAAGCTAATTACCAAATTCGTGGAGGAATATAACACGAGTGAACAAAGGCAATGTACGATGCTAAAGAACAGACGAGTGGTGGGTAAATGCGCTGTAATGTTGTTACATCGATTCCTCGAGGTGAAACAAGAATCTGCGACGAGACCAATCTTTTTAGTGAGGGGCATCCTGTGTAGCAGCTGCAGTTTGCGCTTTTTCTAAAAAAACAAAACAATTAAAACACCACAACCTCTGGCTGGGCAGGAAGAGATGACCAACAACACGTCAAACATCTATTTGTTTGACTTATTTTTTCCCACCTGACCACGTGGTGCAAAGGCAATGTTTGAAGTCGGGGGGGGGGGGGGGGCAAAAAGTCGGGCGCGGTGGCATCCGTGTGGGCTAAACCGTACGTCTGGAGTCGCCTACACGAAGGCGCTGGACGTCCCTGCGAGGTATTCGCTTACTTCATGAAGCCCATTTCCACGGGGGGGAGCGGCGGATTTGCTGCAGTTCGAGTCTCGGGCTGTAAAATCCTGATCGTTTTGGACCCCCACTTGACGTTTTCCCCACATCCGACGTTTAAATCTTTTCAAAATGAAAGGCCTCACCGGGGGAATCTGTTATTCTAATGTTCCAGTAATAGACGGGCATGTTTGGAGGGGGGGGGGGGGGGGGGGGGGGAAGAGCAATTGTTTGTTGTCAGCACAGCAGACATCGTCACCTTGTACCTCTCACATATTTACTGTACCTGGACACACTAATGTTCCTCTGTCTTTCACGTAATTAAAGTGCCAAGCCCCCTGTTGGGGTAATTATACTAAAAACACCCTCATTAGCAGCATCAAGATGTAAACCCCTTCAGAAGCCTCGCTATCTTTCCTCTTGTTCTCCAACTTCACCTTTAAATTTACTTTGTGCACATCGCAGTACGTTGCAGCAGCATTTCAGTGCGGCTGCGTCCTGTGTGCTTCATTACATTAATTATGAATCACTCGCGTTGCTTCAACAAACACAACGTTGTCTCTTAAACTGGCTGGAAAGCGATGCAAGAAGAGAGTTCTGGAGACGTATTGCGTAGTAAATATTAGTTTTTTCAGCATCATGAATTCCTTCCACTATTTGATGCCGTGCTTCAGTTACGACATAAAGGCTTTGAGAGAAAAGACGTAAAATATGGAAACTAAACGTGTAGCAGAGAGGTTTTTTTTTTTCCCGCTCATCCGAAATGGACACAATACTTACCATAACAAACCCGGCAAAGAAATTACAGCAGTGGAGAGCTCTGCGTTGTCTGGCAATTTGCTCTCTGTAAATTATTCAGAGTAAAGGCTTTTTTTTTATGTCAGCAACTGTGTGTTTTCCAGTGACAAAGCTAGCCTCACCTAATAGTTTCACTGCGTCTGCCGTTTTATGACTGACATAGCAATAAGCAGATTGTCCAGATATTTATGCCATCTGCAGCTAGCAGAGATAATTAAAGTATATAAATTAATCAAGTGCAATTAATTAGAGGCTTTATGTTCACAGCAGTACATCTTTGCATGTATAATTTATATTTATTGATTTGTTTGGTTTCATTAGCCTATAAGATAACAGTGCAAATGCATTAGAGGGGAAAATGCACAATTAGCATGCGGCAAGGGCTGCTGGTAATTGATAGATCAGCGAGCACTCCCTGCAGATATAAAGCTGTGTAAACTGTCATAAGCCGTTACAATCGATGACTGATATTTCCCTCCATATCGCTCGCTTGATTAATGATGTTTTTGAAAGCAGCCCCCCTACTTAATGGGACCCTGATAGGCATGCAGAATTTACTGTTTAATCAGGGGAAAGAATTTATTGCGGGTCCAGAACCTCTGTCGTTGCTTGTGGGAATGTATGATTGGTCTCTGTAAGTGCTATGCTGATGTTATTTGCTCCCGTCAGCAGCCAATATGGCTGAGCATTAAGAGCTTTGTGCTTCCCAGTTGATTTTTTTCATTGACTGCGCTGCCACCGTTCATCACGCGGCTGCTCTCCCTGCGTTCTGCAGAGCCGAGAGGGAAGCCGGGCCCGCCAGTCGATAGCGGCCCCCTTCGACGTGTTCGCAGCATTCCGCCGGTTCCCGCTGCGTTAACGGTGTGTGCAAGCTCTGCTCCAAATGAGAGACACTTACTCGTTAACCCCGGCAACGAGGCTGCATCCTCCCTGAATCCCATAATAGATTGTTTAATACTTGTGCATTTTGTGTCATAACCAAACCCCCAGACGCGCATCCACACACGGCCAGCGTGACGGAGTGCAATTAAAGCAGTGCGTGTTCAGCAGGCGTTTGGCTGACTGTGAGACATACGGACGGTTAGATGTACTTTGACATTCCATCGCCGGCTTTTGGAACGCACATTGGAGTCCCCTGATTCGGCGGCTCCTGTGTCGCCGACCTATTATATTTTGAGCGGTCTGTCGTCGGAGGATTCCCGCGGCCGCGGCGATGTAATCGCTCCTGATGGCGGCTTCTGTGTGTTTTCTTCCCCACTCTCACTTGGGATGACCTCTGCAGCCTGCGATGTTACCTCCAGGACCCTCGGGATAACAGCGGCTGAGAGGTGTGTGGCTTGAGACGCTGTTTTAGTTCATCAGAAGTTAGCTGCTCCTGCAGCTGGTTGCCAGACGTTTATACGTTTCTGGCCTGTGTCTCAGGCAATTTCCTCCCCTCGTGTCACTGTAAATGCTTACAGAGACCCCCCCCCCCACCCCTCTCTATTTAAGGTTGCAGATATGCATGGTAGAATATGAAGAAGCCATTTGCCTTCCAAATTGTTGATCTCACTTCACACCTGCTGGTATCTGCTCAGCTTCTGAGATGTTCTGTTGTTGACGCACTTTCACTGTGTCTTGAAGTAGCCCGTTTCTAAATGGGTAGCAGGTCACATTGCTATATCCGGGGGGGGGGACGTTGGGTTACTGTGAATAATGCAAAAGATGCCGTAGGTGGGTCGTCCCCGACAGACACGGTAACCAAAACCATTCGACCTTCTTCAACCAGCCGCTGCTCGTCCTTGTACCCAAAGCTGAGATAACAGCTGAAGATGTTTTTCGGTGGCCCTCTCATCCTGCTGCAGGAGCTAGTGAAGCGGCGGGCCGCCTGATGGCAAGGCCATATTGACCCTGCTGGACCGCCGCGACCCATAAACCCACAACAGGCTCTCCGATTTCCTTCCAAGGGATCCCCCCGGAGAGCGAGAGCTTGCATTTTTCTTAAGTTGTGTGGAGGTAAACTGCAGGACCCCGGCTGGGAGGTCAAATCAATCTCTGCTATTTATTACATAGAAATGTGACACTCTGTCTTAAATGCTCCTGTCCCTTGTGATTTAGCCTCGTGTCTGCGTTGTGTCTGCAGAGCGTTTTGCTGTTGTGTGTGTGTGTGTGTGTGTGTGTGTGTGTGCGTGCGTGCCAGCGAGGTGGGGAGCGCCGCGTTTTACGACCATTGCGCCAAATTGTCTATTTCTCCGTCTTGTCTCTTGTAAACAAAGATGGGTTAATATGCTCTTTGAAGACAGTTTTATGTAAAGCTTTTAGCCCTGGTGTATGTATCATATTTACTGTAAGTACACTTCAAACACCAGAGCGGACTAATGCCACGGGAACGAGGTAAAGGATCGTAGTCACGCGCGGGTCAAACGTTGAACACAGCGCGCTGAATATGATCCGTGTTCTTTGAGGCTCCATCAGGTTAAGTCTGTATTAAAGCCGTTGCACTCGTTGCAGGGAAATGGCACAGTGACACAGTCATTAGGTCCCGAAAGGGGGGACGCGATCCTCTTTTGTGTTTACCGCGTGACAATGTGATATTGTGTGGCTCGTGCTGTCTTAATTGGAAACGGTCTCGCCCCACAAAAGGTGCACAAGACCCCACCCCTCCCCTCCCCTCCTCTCCTCCCTTTCCCACCCCATCACCCTCCTTCCCTCGAAGCGTTTCCTTAATCCTGCAGAAGATCACGCTCCCTCCACTAAATATGCTACCTGCGGACAAACAATGGATTTTTCCATAATAATAAGTTGAAGATTTCATTACGAGTGGCTAATGGATGGAGGGGTCTCGGCCTGAGCAGATACACGGCGGAGCTTTCTTTTGATCAGCAGCATAGGGTGAATGCATGGTAAGATATAATGGAGGTTTAGGGAGGGGGGGGGGGGGGGTGAGCAGTATCGAGCTGGGCTGAATTTACAGCCGAGAGGGCTCAGTAAAAGGATGATTTTTAGAGCCTCTCGCTGCGTATTGAAGGGAAGACTGTCTGACAAGTCATCAATGAGCCCTGGCGCTGTACTAAACTAATGAAAGCTGCATTTGATCTTCTCCGAAGAGGTTCAATACCACTCCTGCTATTATTTAAGTCCCCAGCTTCGCCCCAAACCTGTTTTCAGATCCACAAAATCATTACATTGCGCAGCGAAGTAAACTGTGTTTGTAAGTATTGGACGAGGAGGAAATATCTTAGCTGCTTAAAATGTATCCCTGTTGATTGCATCCAACAGATACTTTCTCACTCGTTGGGTCTTTCTGCTGCAGTCATCATCAGCGTGACTGACGTAGCTTAGTGCAAGACTCGCATTGTTTATGTTTCACTTGCAAATGTTAAAGATGAGCACAGTCGCTTTTGTCGTGCACTTAAAACTTCTGTTTTCGTTATCGCTTTTTTTTCTCCATCTTGTGCGGTCTGGCAATCACAAAGTGTGCTTGAGTCTTTCGGACAGCACTTGATACATTTTTATGTGTGTGTGTGTTTTTTTTTTTTAAACCACGTCGGCGTTAAACCGTTCTGGTCTCAAAGGAGGCCACCTGAAATCCAAACAGTTGTAAACAAATAGCAAATCTCATCATCTGCTCCTCAACTGGAACACCGAGGTCGGCACCATTATTATCTCACGCACGAGCTAAAACTGCAACGAATGGCCGTTTGATGAAATCATACACGTGCTCAAATGTTGGGAGCCCCCCCCTCCCCCCCCCCTGACCACACTCGAAAGGCAAGCAGGATGAAAGTTTGGGCCTGAGCCCGTGCCAAAGGACGGGCCATGCGTCATCTGCTAACATCAATGACGGGCTGCACCGCAAGCGAAGCGGCCCATCCTCGCACTTGAACTGCAGTGATTCAAGGTTATGTTAACTGAAACATGTTGAAGTAATAATATAAACACTGTGATAAACCAGCAGTTGGGAAGATTTCAGTGATAAATCTGGCCAGAGGGGATCCGAGGGAAATTTGTGATGACATCAAGTGGTTGTTAGTGTTAAAGTCTCCCGTTTTGCATCTGTTCTGCATCTAGTCCTACAGCAGCTTCAATGCTATGTGTTTGCTGAACGTTGGAAATAAATAAATAAATATGCACCCAATAGTTTATAATTCATGTACAAACAAATAAAATAGAAAGAAAAAAAAGAATAGTATCAAGGTAATAATAGAATAAAGGTAATGTGGAAGATTGTGAGAAAGAGGGTAATAGAGCAGAACTCTCACTGTGCAAGAAGGGTAATGAAGGAATAAAGAGAGGCGTGGTAGAAGGGAGAGCCGCTGGGCCATGCAAGGGATAGGCCTGCTAATCCCCAAATATATATTCTCCTAATTAATCCTGATTACCACGTTTTAATCGGCCTGCTCAGGCTGCCCTGGAATAAACTGACACTTCCTAATGAATTAAACCTAGCAAGTTACAATCGTTGCACCCTTCCATCCGTTGTACTTTTCCGCCGCTCACATTGGTCCCGTGGGGGGGGGGGGGAAGCCTCCGGCCTGTCAGTGGCGTGTGGTCCCACTCCACACTAGTTAACTGCTAAATGCTCTGGGTCACACCTGCGCCCTTTTATGGGCTCTGGGGCAAATCACCAGGGTGAGCATTGTGGGGGGGAGCGATGCTTCCAGTCACTGCCACTGCTGAGGATACGGAATCAAAGGCTCGGGTATTTGAGAGCGGCCCGAGCTGGACGTGCACCATATATACATATTAGAAAACTTCCTGACGAAGGTGCTACGCGTCGTCTTGCGTAGCTTTTCGGTCCAAGTTGAAGCTCGCCACCGAATGCACAAAGATCTTCTGACCTCAGTAGGTCGCGTCATCGACCTCCGACCCCCTTTGTTCAGTCTAGCGTCCATTTCCAAGGTGCGGAAAAGATGAAGCGATATATTCGCTTTACTTCCGGGTCAGCAGCGCCGCGCGTGGGCCCCGAGCGGTTTGAGGTCGCCGCAGCGACGCAGTCGGGCCCTCTGCACTCCCCTCGTTAGAGCGGGCTTCGTCCGTGAGAGATGGGATCCTGGGAAACAGTGATTTGTTTTTTCCACGATTGAGTCGGGAAGAGTAGCGGAGCCTCTCGCCCGCGGATCCCCTCCCCGTGGCTTCACTCCCTCGCCGTTGGGCCCCCCCACACCCCCCCACCGGCTGACAAACAATAGCCAGCCGTCGCCGTTCGCCCAGACGGGCCTTTGATCAGCCGAGTGAAGGCTGCTGGCGTTTTTTATGGAGCGGAGATTGCTTATCGATCTATATCAAAATATTCATGCTAATCCTGCGCGGCGGAGACTATTTTCGAGCCGGGGGGTTAGCAATCAGAGCCGCCGTCCTGTCTGGAGCAATTCGCTGAGCTGGGAAGTCTAATCAGCTCGGGGTCCTGCAGTCAAATGCACTTTGCCGTTTAAATTTGGACCCCTGACATTGATGGAGGAGTCCAGAGAAAGGTGTTGACAAACCAAATTGTTTGTCCCAGCACTATTTTGCCAGGGATCAAGTCCAGAGTAATGTGCAGTGAATTTGTTCATTACTAGCTGGGGGTCGGAGAGGAGAGGGCTGAGGGTTTCGGGGAGGACTAGCGTTTCTCGGGGGGCTGTGGGGGGGTCGGAGGGTTGGGGCGGCGAGGACAGCTTGATGGCGGTGGTGAGCGTATTCATGTTTCAGTGGTGGGTGTGTTTGGGTGCGCGTGGAGCTGCGTGGAATTGGTGGCTGTGATGTGTGTGTGTGTGTGTTTGTGTGTGTTGTTTGACAGGGGAGGGGGTGGGGAGGGGGTGGTTGTTACAGTGGTTTTGAGGGTGAAGACATTTGGGGAACAATCTGCTGGCTTCGGGGACCGGTTTATTTTCCGTTTGCTCTGCATCTGAGACCTGCCCCGGAGATCCTCAGCGGCCTTGACATTAGTAATTCTTTATTTACACATTTTCCATGAAGCGATATTACAAGATGTACCAGGGAAAGATTCTACACTTCCCTTTTATTGACATGCATTCCGACGTCCTTCTTTTGTTCTCATACTTAGCAAACAAAGCAGATTAAACATTATAGAGAATCACCTAAGTCTTCTACAGGATGCATGCATGGCTTCCTTGATCGCAGATTATGTTTCCTTACTTCCTCTGGAAAAAGCCCCTCCCCCCCCGGGTCCAGTGACGCAGGCCCCTTCTAAATCTGTCCCAATACGTTAATACTGTCATGCAATTATTGTGCAAAGAAATCTGTGAAGAAAAAGCATTGCCAGAAAGGAGAGATTATCCTGCTGGAGGGTTGAAGGGCTAATGTCTTACCATATGGCCCAGATTGTAATGTGCAGTGTCCTGCTTCAGGGTCAATCATACATCACGTATTAGTGTCAGGTGGGGATTAATGCTTAATGTTAGCTCACGTCTCACATAGCGCACTGTACTCTACCTGGCTCTGGTTACGGACCCGGCGTGATGCATTTCTCATGTTAGCTACGAGTTTCGGGAGGCATGGAGGAGCTTTCTTCCATCGTGACGGATTTGAGGAATAACTCAAATATGAATATTCAAAAAGATATATATATTTGTATTTATATTTAAAATATTATTGGAGCATAATATGAAGCTTTTGGGGGGGGTAAACCTCACACCGCTCTTCCTTCTTCTTTTGCCTGTTTAGCACTCTGCCACCTCTGGGGGGAAAAAAAGTCCTCCTATTTGCATTCCTGCTGCTGCAGGAACCACCGATTAGTAAAATGATTGCTATTGTTGACTGATGCGGGGCCGTGCGTTTTCACAGAGCGTGATTTACCCCACACTTATGGCAATAATGCTTGCCTTGTACACAGGGCAGTGAGGGAGGGCTCCGTGTACATAATCGAGATTTATACTTCCGCTTCCACACTGATATTTAGTTTATATGGGTTGCTGTTATTCATCCAATATAGTGCACTGATATGTACGGCGAGGAGGAAGCTGTAATTTGACGCAGAGTAGAGCGCGTTATGCATTACCATATATTATTTGATTATTGCTGCTGTTAAAAGCATCTTAGTTTTTCCTCATGGCGTTTCTCTGTCACTTTATAAGGAATGTGTATACAGTATTTCTGCAGGATAGTAATTGCTATGGATCTAGCGGGTGCCTTAAATGGCCCTGTGCACGCAGCCAGCCTTTGTCACCTGGCAGAGTTTTAAGCCAAGCCCCGGCTGGGGCATTAACCTAAATGAGTATATAAGTAATTAACCTCATAATCCCTTTTTGACTGATTACAATTGATAGGTTCTCGCTCTCCAGACACGAGAGCCTCTCCGTATGAATTCTCTCGAAAACAAAGTGGCAAACACACAAATCTCAAGGGGGGGGTGCAAAACACATTGTGTATTGTAACCTTGAGAAATGCGGTGGGCGGGTGGCTCGTGGGGAGGGTACGACACGGTAAGGTGAGATGTTTCTGTGTGTACGAGTGCGGCTCGTGTGAGGTTCACATATGTCAGACGGCAGGATGTAAGGTGCAGGTGTCGCCAGGCTTTGGCGCTGCCTGTCACCTTGTGAATAAACAGCAGTTGTTCGTCGGGGGGGGGGGGACTGATTCATGCGAGATCGGCGCAACATGGCAGATGGATGTACTTTTTCATATGTGTAAATAGTCGCAGCTAGCTATTAACATACCTCCGTGCAGATGGCAAACTGTAATAAAGTACAGGCGATAAAACAAGCCTCCCCTTCGATGCCTGACGCCCAGCCGATGTTTGTTCATTTTTACATACAGTGCAATATGCTCTGTAGCACAAGGGCACAATAACTAGTGGGGATATTTAGGAGTGCTTGTTGTTCCTGGAATAGTAAACAGTTTTAATGCTGCAGTAAAAGCAGTTTGATCAGGTTTGGCTCCACGTAACAGAAGTTGAAAACTTACTTTTGTGTGCAAACTTCTCTTTCTTGTTTTGCATCGTGTTTGAGCCAGTGAACACACTCTGACTCACGGTTCTGTTTGTGTGCACTATGTGAACAGCATAACGGAGAGCAGCTGACGTAGGAGCAGCAGCCGAGGTGGTTACGGGTCGGATCTCGGGTGGGAGGGGGCGGGGGGGGGGGGGGGGGGGCGTCGACATGGTAGCTTCTCTGGCCCACAGCTGGTTCCCCTCCAACGAGATGATCCGCTCCTTCCTGACTCCAAAGGCCAGAGGAAGAGGGTGAAAAAACCCAGACGGAGAGTGAGAGCAGTAGAGACAGACGGGTCGAGGGCGTAGTAGAAGGGGGGGGCGGAGGGGGAGAGTGTGAGGGGGGGAGGGGGGCAGTCAAGGAGGGAGTGTGAGTGAGAGAGAAAAAAAAAAAGTAGGGGTGCATGGCGTCAGCATCCAGATGCATCACAGCCACTCGCCACAGAGAGTGTGTGTGTGTGTGTGTGTGTGTGTGCGTGTGTGTGTGTGGGGAGGGCGTGCATGCATTTGTGGAGCCCAAGGACTTGTCGTCTGTCTGCTGCTGGTTGTGGCAGCCAGCTGTCAGGGGAGCTCAGGGAGAGAGAGGAGGCCAGGTGAAAGGAGGGCCAGCGGCAGACGAGGACTGGAGCCAGCGCTCGCTCACTCCAAATGAATGGTGACAAGAGCGCGAGAGCCATTGATCCACTGGTCAAAGCAGCCCTAAGGCGGCAACCTAATGTGCTGAAAAAAGAAACATCAGCCCCAGTTGGGGGCTCTGGGACGGAGGCAATCCTCATCGGATGAAACACACCTTCCACACAACATGGGGGGGGGGGATCAATAGACAGAGCTGGTTGAAGATGGCCATTCGATACATTTACATCTATTATGGACAAACTCATGAGGAGAGTTATATTCTGACATCTCATCAAGAGGCACAGTTCACAAAGTTAAATGAGTGCAGAGGGTTTATATTTAAACGTTATAGAACTTTACATTGGAATGAAACGTGTTCTTTTCATCAGATAGTTTGTATTCTAGTTGATAGTGTTATCATTTAACACACTGGGAAAAAATAATTGTTACACCCTTCAGTCACTCACTTACTTCACACTTAATGTTTTAATACAATTAAATACGTAACAGCTCAGCCCAGAAGCCAACAACTGTGTAAAAATGAACTTAGAGAAGTGTTATTCATTAAATGTGTAACATCGGTAACTATCTTCTCGGAGGTGCCGAGAAGTTTTTTTAACCAAATTTTTTTTCTTTCTTCTAACTGATAACATTTAAAGGCAAACGTTCAGAGTTCGTCAAGACGTGGCTCTGATTCATCACCGCGAGAGTTTCTCGCGATGCCTGTTTGAATAATGCCTCAAAGCTGTAGTGCACGTGTTAGGAGTTAACAAGAAAACATACCCACAAAAATGCAGGTAGCTCCAATGCCACGGGGGAAGCGGCCTGAGAGACATGCGCATAAATCATGACTTCAGCGCCATGATGTTCACTACACATTAATACGCTCAATCGCCTGCTGGGGTCCAGCTGGCGTTTACGCTGGTGTTTTTGTCATGGAAAGAACCATCACATGACTTTAAACATTGCCTGATATTAGTTTTTACCCCGAGAGCAGATTAAAATTCATCGGCCCGCCCTTGGAATATTGAATTCCGTCCTAAGTGCTCTGACAAGGGTCTCATTTGGTGCTTTGACACGTGATTGGCCGGTGTAACCGGAGCCAGGCAGCGGGGCTGGCGGGCTGCGCGCGCGTGGGGGTGAGGTGAGGTGGGGTGGGGGGGGGGGGGGGGGGGCGGTGCGCCGAGCTGATTGATTGGAGAGATTCAGGCTGAGGGAGATGATTGATTGATTGAGGTTGGTTAGGTGACAAACAATGCAGCGCCTTAGCCCATCAAGGTGCAGCCCTGTCAGTAACAATAATCCCTGATTGCCGCCGCTTCTTGCCTCAACCCCCCCCCCCCCCCTTCCTCTTACCCCCCCCTCTCCCCCATCCACCTTTGGACCTGCACGTACAGTCATGTATGTGCATGCACAAACACACGGAAACTTAGAAACAATACGTGCGCATTATCGGAGGAACACAATTCCGATCTTGAATTATGAAGATTAGATTACTTCCCCCCCTCCCTCCTCCGTTTGCATGTGCTCACCCCTCGCCTCCCACCCAGCCATTCCCTAACTCACTCAAACTCTGGTAACTATCAACCACAAGCAAATAGCTGCAGTGGTGTGTCCGTGCACGTGTGTGTGTGTGTGTGTGTGGGTGTGTGTGTAGGGGGGGGGGGGGTGTTGCCCTGCACACAGTGTTCAGAGCAGAGCAGCCAACGGCCCTGGGCCTCTCACGCATATTATTCATATTACTGCTGATTCACAAAAATTAGTCGCCAGGATATCCCTTTGAGATGGCAGAGATTATCAAACCCAACTTCAAATACTTCCCAGATTGAGTTAGAACGCCGCACAGCATCCATTATCGGGCGAACTTTGGTTTCAGGGGCATCCCTCAGCTGATGTTTTACACCAGCCAAGGGAAAACATTCTCACGGCATTGCTAATTCTTTGTCCAACTAATATCCATTGATGTATCAGACGATATGATTTTTTTTCTTTTTTTTTTTTCGTGTACTATTCATTGCGACTTCCTCTGTGTTTTGAGTTAACTGATTCAAGATTTGAAGTTTGCTTTGTTGCACAATGTCTCCTGTACGTCTGACAGTCTGCCCCGGAGCTCTTCCGCTCAATGTGGGCCACTTGGCAGGTCTGCTCTGCACATTTGGCCTCGTGTCCCACACGTTTCCTATCTGGTGGGCATCGCAGGCATTTTCGCTTGTGAAGTGCTCGGCGTTCTCCGACTGAGTGCAGCTTATTTGTATGTTTGTTTGCCTCCCTGCTGCAGCTATCGGTAATCTATTCTCCCTTCTTAGCGGGAGGAAACTCGGGCAGCCAGTGTCTGGATTCATTGAACTGGCAACAGGGGTTAGTGCATTATCATGCTGGGTAGATGTGGAGACATACTTGGCTGGCTTTCCTTGATTGCAGCTAAAGACCAGATAGCTCAACTTTTCAGAGTAGATTGGAGTAGTGGTACATTTCCATAGGATGTGGGGAGTTTGAGAGGGGAAAAAAAAAAAAGGTAAGAGGAAGGAAAAGATCACGATTTGTATTAAAATGTTTTTCTTTTATCTACTTAAGGCTTTGATACGCGCAGTATTTGTTTTGCAGCAGTGTGAGAATTAGAGTTTCTTATCATGGATAATCCATGTGTATAAAAAGCAGATTTTAACAATAATCCATCTCTGAATAACACATCCACAAGTCAGTGTTGCTAATTGTTGTCTGACAATTGTCCTTTTCCCCCTCAATAATGATGAAAAACTGTGATTGGTCATTTATTTATCCACCCAGCTGGGATCACATTGTTTATTATAAATAATCTCATGATGGAACTTGGATGAAAGCTGTTTTTCTAAGATGAAAAAAAAAAAAAAACCTTGAGGAGAGGGACATGGGATGAGTTCAAGGAGCAATAATATAATCATTTTCACGTAAACAAAACTGAAACATTTAATTAAGTATGTTATCACAAAAAGACAATAAATGTCAATATGTCCTTGGTCCTTGGAATGAAAAAGCATAAAATAAACATACAGAGAGAGACTTACAACAAGGTCGTCAACCATATGCTTTTTTTAGTACTCTATGCTGACATTGCGCACTGAATGTAGATTTAACTTTAAATGATGTCATTTAATGATATACAGTCGTACTGGCAGTTGGAGGACAACTACAATTTATTGATTGATCATATCACACACACACACACACAAACACACACACATGACTGTTAAACCAGGTGTATTCTGGCTCCTTTAATGTCAAACCCTTAAACAAACGTCTTAAAACGGCATAGCAGTTGGATCCAGTGTCCTTTGCACTAAACCCTGCGTGGATCGTTTCTGGCACACGGTGAACTGTGACTCTCCTTTCTGCCGACAAAAATGACTTTCATGCTCACAAAAAAAAAAAAAATACTTGCTTCACAGCCTATGTGCGGCATGCGTCTGGTCTCAGACCTTCACATTTTCGGAGGACGCAGATTAGTTTGTAGCAGCAGCAGCAGCAGCAGCTGTGAGGTACAACGAGTATCCCGAGTAATCTAGTAATACTTGAACCTCCTTAACCTGGCTCGTTCTCTGCGTTGTAATTAAGCAGACGCACAGGCGCGTCGTGGCGGTATCGCGGATCGCAACCAAAGCATATTGCCATTAGATTAATACAGCTGCCAGCTGAGGTCTTAACATACTGCGAGCACACACACACACACACACACACACACACAGTTTGAAAATATGTTTAGTGAGTGCATAATTATGACATCTGTTCCCCTCCACGGTGTGTCTCTCAGCGCAATATTAACTGGAGAAATAACACGTTTAAGTACAGTACGTGTTAACGCAGCTTTAATTGAAATATGACTTGGGCGTAATGAAGATTAAATTACACCCGGAGATAATCGTCTGACACAAAGATAATTGAGTTGCAATCCTCGGGCAATGAAGAATAGCTCAGGGAGAAGAAAGGAAGAAATAATCACAGCCCTTTGCTAGAGAGGCATGAGCTTATTTCTCTGTGATGGGGGCCACGTATAAATTCAGCACGGAGATTAAAGAGTGATTAATCAAAGCAGTAATCCACAATTTGAGTCGTATCAGAATGACATATGTCTGCTTTATGTAATTTACTTTTCCCTGCCCTCGCGGCGAGAGCAAGACTGATCGTGCTCTGAGTGTTGTTTGGTTTTTGTCCCCCCCCCTCCCCCCTCTCTTCTTTGGCGTTGTCTCATCTACGCTCGCAGGATAACTTCATGGCTGATCCGATTGCGGGGGGGGGGGGGGGGTGTGTTGAGGGGACAGAGGCTGGCAAAAATGTTTTCATCTCTCTCTCTCTCTCTGTCCGAGAAAAACACAGCACAGGAGACCACTCTCCCGAGCAGCATATGGTGCCCCGTTAGTGGGCCGGGCCGGTTCAGGAGGGATTAGGGCCCGTGGGGGTCAAAGTGTCAGCGGGCGGCACCCCCGCTGCAGGCATCTCCAAGCGTCTGCACCGCCGAGCAGCGGAGAGTGCTCAGACAGCCACACGTGACCTCACAAACGTACACGATTATGCTCTGGTGACCTCTAGGCTTACTGGTTTCTGCCCTAAAAAAAAAAAAAAATTGTTTGTTCCTTGAGGGGTGTTGCATCCAATTAAATAGATTGTTTCCATGTTTTTAGCACAGTATTTAGAGCGTCTTGAAAGGATTAAGTTTACACTGGCACATTATTATATCTCAAGGACAACTATAAACTGCTGGCTGCACACTTATTTTAATAGTAGAGGCAGATCAAAGCACGTATCAAGAGCGCATTTTACTTGCGTGTCTCGGTTGTCCACACCAACAGCGTGGTTCCAGGAATAGTGTTGTTCCACTACAACAGCAACCCGGCATTGCAAGAAATTTGACACGCATCCGTTGATCCGCCTCATGAATTACAATAATTTGTCTCTATTCTCGCTCCACCAGCAGGTGGAATTTATGTTTGTCAAAGGGTGCACGCAGAATGACTCTTGAGAGGCAGTTGCGGGCTCTTCGTGGTGACAACTGGGTATTGTCCTTACACCCTCTACCGCTTCGCCTCGGCCTGAATTACACAAATTGAAATGTATAGATTTGTTTTCCAAAGGTCCAGAGTTTTGCAGGTTATAGGTCAGTCGGGCTTCATGCACCCAGAGGCCTATTTTAGAGGTGAATAATTTAAACTGCGCTCAGAGGGCCGGTGTAGCATTACAACACAGGGAGAATGGGCACGGAAAAGACAAAATGTCCAAGGGCAAAGGGCACAAGCAGGAATCATCCCTAATTAGTGGTTACCGTGGAAACAAGGACAGGCGTAGAAACTGACCATCATCCGAAGAGAAGCACAAAGAACAATTGTATCACCCCTTCCAGCCGGGAGTTGATTAACTGATGTTCTTGTAATTAGTGGAACTAGTTATGTCACCAATGGTTAAAGTTTAAACCAGTTATTCATTCATTCAGCAGATCCAAATATTAGTAGCATTATGATAGAATCAATTCGTGTGCACACATCCCTTTGTTAATGTAACATATTATCGGCATTGTTATATTGCCTCACGTCCATATATTACGTCAAATGCAACCATGGTGCCTTCTGCACACACGATATTCAACTCACCTATTTGCACCTTCTTTTGAATGAATTACAGATGTATATTTTTTGTCGTCTTCAAGCCCTAGAATCATGAATAATCTAAGCACCAAGGTCATGACCTCAGCTTCAGAATGGTCAATCCCCGAGCTGATGATAACAGCTCAAAGAAAAGGAGAAAAAAAAAAGATGCTATCTGTGAATCCACTGTCTGCTATTGATGTTTGTGTCATTATCTCCAGCATTGGCTCTGAATTAGAACAATGGCCATTTAAAGGACCATTTCCTTTTCCTTGCAGCGTGCTGCATGTGGTACACATTAGGCAACTTGCCATTAAGCTGCATATCTTCATTTCTATCTTGTTTCAGGCCCGGAGTCTCGGATAAAACTATGACAACTTGGCATGTTGCTGAAGTTAATGGGCAATTTCTGCAAGTTTAGTTCTCAAAATGGTTTTACATACTGCCCATCATTTCCAAACAACTTCATTACCTCCTTGTTAATGCTTTACATTTTCTTCAGTTTTCCTTTTTATGAAGATTTGTTTTGTAATCACATCTCACTGTGATAAGTGTGACAGAAATCTTTTACCACATATTGTGTTATTCTTAGTCGTTATGTCCATAAAACCGCGGGGTATGAACGGGTTTGTTTGTTCAATGTAAAAATGTGTATACTGAATGTCATATCCAAAGTCCCGCCTCTTTGGGAGCCTGTACGTGACGCCATTGGCGCATGGACCCAAAGAGGACGGCGCTGGGAGGCGGCAAACAGTCCGCTGCTACGTAAACCCGGCACACACGGCTCATAGGAGGAGCCGGGGGAGTGACAGAGAGTGTTGTTCCCAGAAGTCCAAAGTAGTGAAGGCGGGGCGAAAAAAAAAAAAAAGCCACAACACCAGCGACCTGCCTTCCCAGCTGCTGGGAAAGATGGAGATACCGGCAAATCTCTGTTTGTTCAGCCACTCCACAAATATCCCCCTCTCCAGATTGCGTCTGGCCGAGGAAACGGCACTTGAGTGGGATTCCGAAATGATTATTGGTGGCAGTGTCCTTCTGGGGCTGCTTTTATAAATGTGCCAATAAATTTCACATGTCCAGCTTTGTTTTGCTTTCATTAGGCCTCTAATCTCCGTCCCAGGGCCGAGCCCGGTTCTGCCATCAGTGAACTCTCTGTTTTCTCTGGAGCCAGTGATTAATGACTGGACAGCGTCATTACCAACTCTAGGAGTTACATATCTGCCCCGATTGACACGATGCCACATACAAGTGATTGTACGAGTATGTACGTGCATGTTTAAATACAAGCACACGTCTCTGTGATCCAATGTCAGGTAAATCATTTTGATGACGCCAAATATGTTTTATGTTTGTCTGCTGCTCTTTGAGTGCTTGTGTGTGAATGGTCCATGTGATCAAAGCCTCGGCGGAGACAATCGTATCAATCCTAATACACTTTATAGCCTTCATATCTCTGAAGTCTCAAAAATGGAGTAAGGATTGCTAATGGACTCGAGGAGTCTGACCCGCCAACAACCTCGAGCGCTTTTTAACAACGCCAGAGATGTTCATCTTTTCCTTTTAAAACTCGTGTGCCCATAGCAGCCCGGCTATTAAATTGTCATTTACAGTACTTTTATTGACTCCTGAGTGCATTGATTCATAACAGTCATGCAAGTTTCTCATCTCCCGGGATATTAGTCACCCTTAAACCGATGCCGGTATATCATATTTTCTCTTTGTCTCACCTCTCCGCCCCGGGGGCCCAGCAGACAGATGCATGGCCCGGCGAACCGTGTCGCCATCAACCCCGCCCCTGTGCTGCAGTGTGCATCTGGCTCAGTCCAATGTGAATTTGAATGCAATTTCCACATGACTAATAGATGATGCGCGCCGGGCCGGGTCTAAGGCCGGGCAGCGCGCGGTAGGCGGGAACAGGAGACCCAGTTTTATTTACCCTCTTTGTTTTCTGATGGAGTCACCTGTGCAGCAGAGCCAGCAGGTGCTCTGCCTCTCGGCTCTTGGGAGTGATTACGCTGCCCGCGAACCCCCGGTTTTTAGAAAGTGGTAGAATGTACAATAGATACAGTACAGTATTTGCTCGAGTTTGTTGTTGGACCGCTGTGCTTCGTGTCCCTGTATCCAGACCTTCAAAATATGTCTATCGATGCTTTGATGAATGATGTTTTGTCAGCAGTGAGGCTTCCATTGTTCATTCGTCCTCTTCCTCAATGTTATTCCTTTAATACCAGGTTGAGTGTGTCTCCCCCCCCCCCCCCCCCCCGGATAGTGAATAAGCCTGTCATTCACATATTAAACACCAGGCTGGTCCAATAAATGGACACCACCTGTTTAAAACGGTCAGCGCCGCCATGTTAGGGTCAAGCAGGGTCCCGTTTGATTGGCCACGTCCAGTGGTCGGAACACGCCGCGTGCCCTCTGTGGTGACTTTTAAAAAATGTTTAGGAAGTTTGGTTCACCCTTTACGGCCCGGGACATTTCCTACTACAGGAGTTAAGCACTCGGGACAGGAAACCATTTGCTGTGGCTGTAAGATCTCTTTAATGACTGTCTAACTAGAAACAGGCCGGCCTAATTCAGTGCCTGGAGCCAGCAGGAATGGCCTTGCATCTAGACGTTGTTAGATTATTTACTGCTTCTTCGATGGGAGTCTTTTTGACACTGCTGCAATAAAAATTTACAAGGAATCCCTTTCTAGCGTGATGCGAGGCAAAGTGTGGTCAAAGAGGCTAAGAAACATGCTTTGGAAAAAAAGTGGCGAGCCATTAAAGTTATCATTCGTCTTTGTTTATGTGAACCGGGTAACTGCGGACGGGTGACATTTAAACAGCATTTGATCGGCTTTGTCCCCCCCCCCGGTTACCTCAGAGTGCTCCGGTTGGTCGATGCATCGTCAGCAGTTGTAGGATCGGAGTGTTAGTGTACGTGAAAGTTGTCTGTTTTCGTCCCGGCGGAAGGTTGCCGAACCAGTGAGTGGCTCGGTAACAGTGGCCGAGTGGCCGCGGTCCAGGAGTGCTCGTGTACATGTCCACGTGTTACACGCCTGTGTGTGTGTGTGTGTGTGTGTGTGTGTGGGGCGTCAGTGCTCCCGCTGGCTGAGGAAATGAGCTGGGACCACCGGAGGTGATTGTGCATGTGCGAGCACGGGGCGGGATCGGCTTGTTCCAGTCACTGACTGACGAGGCCTGCTCGGAGAGCCCACCGGCTCTCGCTCGCCACCCCCAACACCCTGCCCCCCCACCCCCCAACCACCCCAGACCTTTGTTTAATAAGCCCAGGGAGTGGTAACCCCCTTTTATTTTTTTTTCTTCTTCTCAAAAGTGCCACCGTGTCTGGACCAACTGACACACTTCAGTTTCACTGCGACCCCTCCACCCTCCTTTTCTCTTTCATTCCACTGTGGATTTAAACAAATGCAGTCAAACCCAATTAGGGGAGAGTGAGAGCAGCACAGGAGAGGCGCTGGTAATAGTAACTTTGTTCAGCTGGTTCCTGCTGTGACCAGCCCTCATTTAAATGAGCCGCTTGATAACCCTCAGAAATACGATCCCGGGGAGAGAGAGAGAGAGAGAGAGGGGGGGAGAGAGGGAGAGAGAGAGAGAGAGAGAGAGAGAGAGAGGGGGAGAGAGGCCGTCTCTCCACTTCCCTTGTTCCCAGCGGAGCGTCTTTTAACAGGCCTGTCACCTCGCCGCGACGGAGGGCACCGCAGTGACACAGA
This sequence comes from Pungitius pungitius, assembly GCF_949316345.1. Classification (NCBI taxonomy): domain Eukaryota; kingdom Metazoa; phylum Chordata; class Actinopteri; order Perciformes; family Gasterosteidae; genus Pungitius; species Pungitius pungitius. The sequence continues at coordinate 20,085,345 of NC_084903.1, forward strand.
TGAGCCGGTCGGGACAAGGGAAGGGGCATCCATTCTCTGTAAGGACATGGAACGGTTAATGGTCGATAAAAATAAATAAATAAATAAAACCCTTCATAATATTTTTTTCTTCTTTTCAGCAATGATGAAATACTTGATACACGGCATTATTAAGTTTCCTATTTGGGGAAACACATCTCGTAGGGGCCTACCCCTTTGTGGTCAACGTGCTCCACCCATCCAAAGCGCTAAGGGAGATAAAAACAAATGCTTAGAACAACTCCGTCTCGACTCAGGTTTCCTGACAGCTCCCGAACAAACTTTGAAGTATTCTTATCATTGATTTTGAGTCTCTTGTCTTAACGTGTCTCTCCAGACAAAACCAGGCTGACATGAGTGTTAAAATACTGTTATTCACATCATTGCATGTGAGGTAATGGAACGATTGATAAGGTCCCCCTACTACCCACTGGGTAAACAAGGCGTTAGAAGAGTTATGTCATCATTCTTTGCTCTCCCAAAAGCTATATTTGTGCAAACGGGGTAATTCGGTTTCTGAAGGCCGAGGTAGTCGATTTACACAATGTCTTCAAAAGCAACCTATAGCTCATTGGTTGTAGAGTAAAGTTGTTTTCGAAGATACTATTCAATCCTGCTACGCATGTTTTATTGTTTTTGTGCCGGCATGTGAAGCAAAACACACTAACAGCACTCACAAAGTGAGTCAAGGAGATAAAGAAAAGATTACAGGTGCAGTTTTTAATGATAATAAGAAGCACACTTGGTTATTTTTAATTTTAAGATCCCAGTGGGTAAATAAAAACTGCTACTTTCCTGAATGAAATAATCAATTAAAAATGATGTTTTTTGTAATGGTTGTATATTACTGCTTTTGGCTGTTATATACAGATAGTGAGCACTGGCTCTTGTTGACCTGAAGCTTGACGGGGGGGTCGGGGGGGGGGGGCCTTTGATCTGTTCCCCAGTATGTTTCACAGCTGATCTTGGAGCCTGACTGGAGAGCTGCTGTAGGCAGATGGCCCTTTTGTCAAATAAAAATCCAATAAACATGGTAATTATATAAAATGCACGACACTGTTGACAGGATCTAGCAATGGTTCCTGCTTTCTCCCTTTCTTCTACTCCTGAGAATGGCAAATACGATTTATGACACACCAGCTGATAGCCACAGCCGCGTCATGTCCGACAGACATGCACAAAGCCCACCTGGAATTAGATGAATGGAGGACATATTACCACCTTTGTTGTTGTTTCCCTATCGAGGGAAGTTTCGCTATATTTTGGTGCTATGACAAATCCAAAAAAAGAAGAAGAAATAAAGGCATTTCATTTAAAAATGCTACTTTCAGCTAATTACACATTTCTGTTTTACAAAAAAGTACCGGTAACATTCGAAATCAGTAACACATATCAACCCGAGGGCTGAGATGTTGGCTCAGAAAATTGCTCGTGATTGAACGCCTCCCCATTACACTGATAACAGATCCGAGAGGAGCGCCTGTTGTGTCTTTGATAGGAAGTTAATGGTCCATGAGGCATTGGAAAGAGATATCTGAGAATCCACAGGTCTCATTGCCCTTATTCCCCTCCCTCCGCCCCTCCCTGCTCCAAATCGCGCCGTAACCCCCCCCCCCCCCCCCCCGCCTTGTGTTTCCGTTGCCACTTTAAGTGACGTGATTAACAGCACCGTGAGGTCGTTGTCAGCTTTAGGAAAGAAACAAAAAAAATGACAAACAATAAAAACAGGGCGAGATAGTGCTCCACAGCCGCGGGACAATGGCGCGGCGCTCATGGCATGGCGGTGATACATTTTAATGTGCTTTCGCGGCAAATAAAAAATGTTCACTCACGCCGGCCGTTCGATCGCGACAAGAACACGTCCGTCATCCCACGCCGCCGCTGCGACGAACGGCTGCGCTCTTCTTTCTGCCGGATCAATAGCTGCATAAACCGGCGTATCTGTTCTGGAGCATGAGGGCGAGGGCTGAACGTGCGTTTGGCATCGTGAGGCCAAGTCGCGGCCATTGCATGGCACCGTTCATTCATTCATAACACAGATGTGGGGGGCGGGGGGGAGGAGGGGGGGTGCAGAGGGTCTACACGGTCAGGGCCTATTATACGCCGCACTGTGGAAGCCTTTGTGGATGCTGGGGCCACACTTTAAGTGGCTCTTTATTTTGGCTCTCATTACACGCTTCCAATCCCAAAGCAGATACTGTTGGTTGTGTGTGTGTGTGTGTGTGGGGGGGGGGGGGGGGTGGGGGGGGGCCTTGAATGTAAAGCAGAATTCCGCTCCGTGGAAGCCGCTGTCGCTAACCAAACATTACTTTTCTACTTGCCCTGTTGCACTCGGCGAAGCCCCTCGACAGCCCCAGCGGAGGCACAGCACCAAACTGTGATCCGCACAGGCCTTTTTTTTCACTTGACAATATTGTCAAACACGATTACAATTATGTATATCAGAGTCCTTTCTGTCGTTGATTGTTGCAGCGTGGCGTAATCAGTTTAGTGTGATTCGCCACAATGGCGGACACAGCTGTTTGAGAGGCTGCATGCATCTGCCTTTGGTAAAAAAAAAAAACAACAACAACTGAGATGGCAGTTTCTTTTTTGTACGCAGCCAAAACAGATCTCACACAGCAGACACGGCCAATTCTGTTTCAACAGATGCAATAAAATATGAAAACGTTATAATTAAGTTATTTTTTTTCCAACTGTTATTTTTTGGGCTGTGCACCAAATAGGGTGATTTTTTTTTTTTTTTTGAATGCCTCCAAAACTCTTGTCTCTTGAACTCTTGACCTTTCGTATTTATTCGGCACCTCAATAACAAAGTGTGTAGTGGTAATAATTAAAGCTCCTTCCTTCTCCTTCAGCCATCTCTTACGGTCACTACCCAGATTTCCTGACCATAGGCCAACCGTTACAACACTTACAACACGGAGTTTTAGTCATTGCAACGACCCCAAAACCATGCCTCTCAAAAGCTAACATCTCATTTAGTCAAACCCCGAAAAAGAAAGTATTTGTTGTTTGTTTTGCAGTATCTATAATATGGTTGCAGGGTGTCAGTAATGCCCATCACAGGTCTGGCCAACCGCACTGACTCCACTGTACTACAATGCAGTGTGCATGTGGTCTCAAACCCTGACAGAATACAATAGTAACACTGTGTAATGTGCAGCCAGTCCCACACTCTTTCTCACGAACCCTGAGGCTAGCATGTTAATGTGCGAGAAGTGGGGCTGCATTATTTTTAGACATTTTAAACACTTTTCCTTCAGCGGTGAACTAAGAGGGTGCCGTCGTTTACGTTTACGCCGTCGCACTGTTGATTTGCGCGAGCCTCGCCCCAAATATTCACTCAGAGAGCTAAAATTGGCTCTACGGAAAATAATTTTGTTTCTATGATACTAGAATTTAGACACCAGATCCATTTGAGCATTCAGGCTAAAAGCGCACAAAGTGAGGCTAAAATGGTTGGTTCATATGTGTGGTTCTAATAACAGTGTTCCTCCTCCCACTGTGGTTTTGGACAGTAAGTGATTAGCAAGGAGCAGGAGCAGCAGATGGGCCCCTCAGAATCTCCCAATGACGAGTCAGAAACGTCGCGGGTGTGCGTCCAGGGGAAAGGAGAGAAGGCGGAGCACCAGGAAGTGGCGGGACGCAGCCGCCGAGCCTCACCTGTCAGTTGACATGATGAATGAATCGGTTTCACATCAATTTGATGGCGAGCAGCTATAATTGGATTATTTACACCGAACAGAGGCTGGCGGAGTCGGAGCATTTTAACCCCAGGTGGGCGCCGGACTCCTGCTCCCGGGCCATGGACTCTGACCCACAGTCGATACCCCTCCGCTCTGCTGGTTATCACCGGCTAACCGGTTACTAAAATCTGATGGATGTGGCATCGCTCCTTCGCATCATCCTTTAATTGAGCACAATGTGCTTTTTTTACAAATCCTGTTAGCTTAGAATATTTGACAGCCCAACTGTTTTTGATATTTTTTGCACGGTAGTACACAATAATTATTTTTTTTTAAAACGCATTAATCGATTTGAAAAGCTACTCATCGTTGGTCTCTCTCGAACATGCGCCCTACCATCGGTCTGAATGTTCTCCAAGAATCCAAATGACACATTGGAAAAAAAAAAACTAGAAAACATCTCACAGGGGCACAAAAATAGGAAATAGTATTGCTACATCATTGAAAGGTGCTTACATAAATAAATATGTATGTAATAAATCTATTTTTACATTAAGATTTTTGGAAATGTGGAAATCCATCCAGTGACTGTGGGAATGAAACATCCATTTGAACTCCTTTCTTTTTCTTTTGAAGGTTAACAAACCTTTGCTCATGTCCAGCAGGAGAAAGTGTCATTTCCCCTTTGCAATCGCCACAATTATTTGATAAATACCACATTGTTCATAGAAGTATTTGTACTCATTCAAAAACCACATTCATCTATTGTGTCATATTGCTTAACTGGTTAAGAATTTGTCCGGTGACTAACATCTGCCTGGGAACGTCCCATCAGGGTGCTGCTGTGGTACATTTATTCATTTTCCGGCCAGATCTGTGACACGAACTTCATGTGGTGGAGGTTTCAGTGACTGTCTTTACCGCAGGAGGCACTTTACTTGCTTCCTGGCAACAACAGCACCACAATGGAGAGGGACTGTTTGAATATGTGGGGTGGAAGTTGTTTCTTTACAACAGTGTTACATCTCACTAAGACGGGGACACTCTGAATTTATGCCTGTAGAAACGCAGTTTCAGGTCTTGGCAGAGGACGGATTCATTTTGACGTGTAGTATTTTCCGTTTTATTTTAGCCAGTAAAGGTTTTTAATAGAGGAGGATTTTCAACATTGGATTAATATGTAAATTTCTACGAGGGTTCTCTTGCGTTATTGCTCATATGATGCTTTTATGGGTTTGATTTTGAAAATGAACAGAGCTATTGCAGATGAAATGTAATGTATTACCTGGACAAAGATTTGAGTGTGACCTCTAAAGAACGGAATCAAACAAAGTACAGAATGGTATTAATCCCCCTCCCCCTTCTGCCCCCCTACCTCCCTGACACTTTGCATCTGTTTATCTTCTGCTTTTTGTTGCAAGGCGTGGCAGAATATCACCTAGAGTAGAATCATGAGAAATGTTGCATACGCTCTGAGTTCCAGTATCGCGTCCATATTTAATCAGGGAAGTGCGGCAAACCCCCTGCTTGAATTCATCAAATCATGCAGTTCCACAACTATGTCGAGTTATTTATTCATAAACTCAAACAATCATATTTCTATTCATCATAGGCCTCCAAATCTTCATAATATTTTTGGGACTCTAGAAATTCTCCCGCTGCTGCCTACAAAATAGATTTTCTCTGATTATCACTAAAAGTGTGCTGGTCTCAGGCCTCCCACACACTTATTTACTCTGATTCAAAAAGAAAAGAAGCTGTGAAAACGTGTCAGGTGCAGAAAGTACATACCCATCTTTTTGCATACTGTATAAATTCTGTGGAAAATTCCGCAGGATTGTTTTTTATTAGGCTAAAGTTCCCAGGAGCTGCGCGGCCAATAAAAAGCCAAGAAGATAAAAGAGCAGGGAGGATTAGAAAGGGATGAAAGCTGTAAAAATGTTCCATATTATCTTGTGAAAAACTAGATTTTCTGCCCCCTCTTATTACATTTACCTTAATTACTCTAAAGGAGGGAGCCAAAGGAGGATTCATTTGAACTTGCATCAAGTGTTGACGTACATTTATTTTTATTTTTTGGCCATAGATCTGGTCATAGATTCAGGACATTGCTGTGCAGACAACCTGCCCCTCTCCCCCTCCCCCGCTTGCCCTCCGTGTTGCGTGTCTAAGAATCACACCACAAGTCCCCGAGACTCATAAAAGGAGAGGCGAAGAGACATTGAAATATCTGAACCTTGCGAAGATAAACAAACTGAGGTATTCATTGCACATTTAACAGGCTGTCCAAAGAATTCTGTCCTCACGGGACTCAATTTGCAAAATCAAAAGCCCACATATAGTCCTCCCATGTACAAAAGCAACTGCAGCCGCACACGACCAGGTCCATACACTCGTACAAGCCTAGATATGCACACACAATAAATAAATAGTCAAGTAAATGGGCTTTACTTCGCCCAGTTCATGGCTCAGTTTTCACTGTTTAGTCCCTACAACCATCTGGGTCTCTCCTTTCACTCCGTGGAGCACAGATGCTCCTTTTGTGGTGAGCTCCAAATCTTAATAAGCAGTTAAAATATTTACCGAGGTGCTCCCACCCCACACCCCAACCACATTTTCCACTCCCGTTTTTTTTTTTTTCTTCTTTTTTTTAAAATTATCATTATTATTATTTACACCTTTTCACTGGCAAAAAATGGAGATGTCCACTAAATGTGATTGATTGGGCTTAAAAATGGCCATTATTACCATTAAGCTCCACATGTCAGCTGCTGCTTTTGTGCCGGCTGTATTTCTAAGCTAACCAGTGATCCATGAGCGCAGACAGGAGGGGGAAGAATGTAATGCTCTGAAAGAAATGCCCATTTCTCTATGGATCCCTCACTTGATTAAAAATACAGCTGCAGACACTAGCATACAAGAGGCAGAAAGAGTCAAAGAAAGAGGAATGAGAAGAAAGGAGAAAGTGAAAAGGAGAGCAAAGGGGAAAAACCCTGATGTTCAAAAGAAAGGGAACTCGCGCTGAATTGAAGAAATAACTTATAAAAAACAACAGCAATTACATATTAGGGCCAAATGTGCACATGTTGGAGAGTTTGCATTTTTTGGTTACTGTATGCGGAAAAGATCTCCACACATCCAAGCAAAACTTGTGGAGTGAGAAAGGGGGGGGGGGGGGGGGGTTGGTGTGAATCTGTTGACTGTTGTGGTCGTTGTAAGCCTACTGCAGTAGGTTCATCATCTGAAAGAAAACCATGTTGAAACAATACCCAAGGTGTATTTTACACTTGTTTTTTATTGGTTCATTTAGTGTAAAGACTAAAAAAAAGCATCTTGAATCTTGATTTTTTTTTTTTTCAATGGAGCGTGATTTAAAAAATTTACAAATCATAAGAATACAAGATAAGGCACATCTGGCATCATAATTGTGTGTCTACAGACATGACCTCATAGAGGATATCAACAGCATAACGTCATAACTGTGTGATTTAGTGAGTCATTGCAGTCTCACAGTGCTGTTTTGATTTAACTTTCTGTAAATAAAAGAATTCAAAGGTGCCCATATTTTTGCTCTGTAAGGATTAAGCCTCTCTGGCTGCTTCAGAAATATGTTTTGGGACATTGTTAAAAGCAGGAAGTGGCAATTTTACCACACACTTCCTGTTAAGAATTTTCCACAACAGTTTTATCCCCGTTACATAAAGAAAAGGAGGTGAAACACCACCAAAGAAATGAACGTGCTGCTAAATGATTCCTTAGTTTATCTTTTCAAAGTTGTATGTATAAATAGATGAAAATGCGAATAATCGGCATTGCTTACAGGTGGTTTATTTGGAACCTTGTTTGTAATCAGAGCACCGATAGAGGCCTTCAGTCTGTGGAGCATCACGGCGTCAAACTTTATCTGTTTCTAACACAAGGATTCCTTGGTGCTAGTTGACGTGATCCAGTGACTCTGACCCCACGGGAGAAACAAAAGTGACACTAAGAGTAAGGCTCCCGAGCTCTATAGAAGTCATCAGTCATCTAACGCTCAACAGCTCCGGGCCATTAATTCACTGCGTGGGAGGCGACTGTCCTCCTCCGGATCTTATTGACTTTTTATGAGTGACAAACACAGCTCCCACGTTGCAGGCATTTTATCTCGCAGCTGACCGGCCAGCGCGGCGTCGGCAAAGTGTTTTCCTCCATTGTTCGCTAGATGGCACAGGATATGCTTCTTTCTGCCTCGCTATATTTTCATAACGGCAGAGCCCTGTTGATACAGGACAAAAACACACAAGACCGCGCGCGGGGGTCTGGAAAATATGACCTCACACGCGATGTTAGAGAGGGAAGTTTGCCAGAGGTCAATGCACTGTTGTCCCTCAGAGGGGGAAGTGCCCGAGGGTCCCAGAGGCCATTGAGTGACCTCACCAGGCGACGTATCGAGCGCACGGCAATCTGCACAAGAAGGCCACCAGCGGCGCTAACATGGCGTTCAGCGGGACATTGCAGGAGTCCAGAGGTGTTGCGCGTGCCTGCAGGTTTTCACCCCAGTGCTGCGCTGCAGTGCGCGATTTCCACTGGTGTTACGTAAACTCTGATAAAAACCAGGACACACAAGGGCTCACAGTGGCTCATGTTATGCTGTGTTCTGACTTTTTACTGTCAACGGGTCATTCGACCATATTTTTTGGGGGGATATAGCAGACCTACTTTATATATATATATATATATATATATATATATATATATATATATATATATATATATATATATATATATATATATATACAGTATATGCTGTTAATAGATGAAAATAAATTAACAAATTAATGTTGAGATGGAAATAGCCTAGCAGCTAGCTTAGCCTATTAGCCTAGCGGCTAGCTTAGCCTATTAGCCTAGCAGTGCCTAAAGTTGTCCGTTAGCCACTCACCCCCCTTCTGTTTGCACAGTTCTCAGCTGTATGTCGCGCCTTCCAATGCAAAAAGTCTCTCCATCTTAAACTACAGCCTCGTCTCTAGCGTCGGTGTTCTTTCCGGGGTTCAACTTTTTTCGCATTAATCTCGCCCACATTAGTTGTTAACTTATGGATATAAGAAACGGAAGCAAATAAAGCTTAACAATATTTATTCAATACAAGTCTAATCCGGCCGAACATAAACTCTGACACAATACAAGCTCTGGGCGACACCTGACTGATCCATGCACCACACGGCGGCCAAACCCGCTTAAATCACACAGCGCGGCACACCTGTGTACACGGCCAATCACTGCAAAACCAACCAACCCCTTAGATCACACAAGTTCAGGTTGTCTACCCAGAGCAATGCAGGGAAAGTGACCAGATGACAAACAAACAAAAATTAAAGTAGTTAGTCAGTTCTTACATGTGTAGCATACAAGGAACAACATACAATGGACCAGGAACGGAAAACACAAACAAAACTAATAAAGGACAGCAGGTGGCGGGATGATGACTGTTGTGTCGAACTCCCACACCTCATTCATTCATTCATTCTCCGCTCGGATCAGCGCTTCTCAACCCGATCCTGCCATGCAAAGTACTTGCAACCGGAATATATGAAAAAACAACAAAGAAACATATTTACCTGAGAAATGGGGATTTCCTCACACTGATGTGGGTCCACCCAACAGGAAACTGGCATTCCCTGACAAAGTGCCACTCCCCCCCATGGTTCCACCTGCTACATAATGGCATAGATTAACACGTTCATTTTGACAGCCCAAACATATATAAGCTTTCATTTTTTTAATAATTAGGTTAGGGTTAGGCCCACAACCCCAGCTATAACAAGTAATTTGCAATAGGCCTAAAAATGTTCAATGATTCATTGCACTTAAGGTAAGTAAAACTGTCTCAATGTATCACTTAACAATTGGAGAGCATCACACTGGAATGCAGAGTATTGTTGACGTTGCACATCGGTGCTGTTTACGCCGCTATTCGTGACTCTCTGTCCGCCTGTTTCACCCCGTTGGTAAAGTGCTCCGTCTCTGGGTTCCTCTGAAATAAGTCATCTCTTCTGCTTCCTTTATCTCCTCCTTACCATCCCTCGCTTCCTCTCTCTCCAGCCATAACTCTCCTCCTATTCTTGGTGAGGGTGCGTTTGTTCTGTGAGGCGGAGGCCACGTGCCCCCCCTCCGCACCCCCCCCCACCCCCTTTTTTTAGCGTTGCACCGTTTGTTTTATTTATCTGACAGCCCCCCCCTCCCCCCCTGTATTGTCCCAGGTTATCAGCGCTCTCCTGCAGATCGCGTTACCGCCTGTGTGAGGCTCTGACCCGTCTCAGGGTTCACCTTTTAAATCTGATTCTTATCATTACCTCCATGATAAATAGGCGAGGCTTAGAGGGAGATTATTCCTGCTGGTCCCGTTCCACTTTTCCCACTGTCGACGGGGTTCTCCGTCCGGCCCTGAGCTGTCATCCCAGTCTCAATTAGGAGGAAGGCAAGTACTCAGCTCTGTTCCTTTACAGATTTGGTGACTTTAGAAGAAGAAGAAAAAGAAGAAAAAAAAGGCGGCCGCCGCTTGTTCCCACGTGAATTGTGTCTTATCTCCAGTGGGCGTCCTTAAAACCCTCTTCCCACTCTGCCCCGCTCCTCGGAGAGTTAGTCAGCACACCGTCATACTGACAACTGAGCTCCCCCATCGATTTTTCACACGGTTCTTATCTGGGGCAATAGTTTCTGAAAGTTTTTTTTCCTAATGAAAGTGGTTTCATTTTGCACGTTATGCACACACCTGCCCTTCTCTCTTTCTCTGCTCTTTGTAGCAGGTCTGTCTCTGGGTTAGTTTTCCATCATCTAAAGCAGCACTGCACCTAATTTACAACCTATTCAGCCTGCATCGCGATGCGGGGTTCAAAAAATCTAATTACAATATTGTTATTTTGCATTTTTTTTATCGAAATGTCCAAATTTTGTCTCATCACTCGGCTATTTAGGCCGTGGACACTGTGTGATTGTGCTAGGTTTGATTGATGGTCACTAACAGCCAATCCTGCTGCCACCATATGGAATTATGTAATTCATTATTTAGTTTCCCATGAGGGGTCAAAGGTTAAACTGAAAAAAAAGATGAAATGGGTGAATCGTTGGAATAAGGTTGGAAAGACCTCACGCTAACAGTAGCAGCTGGCTACTCTCACCTAAATCATAGGGACACTTTTTATGAGCAGTTAGCTTAAAAAGAAGTGCATGACCGGGTGATGTAGGACACTAATGTTAGTCCCCGGTCGCAATCGCTATCCCAGGTTTACAATATTAAAGTAAACATTTGACCATATTCGTCAATGTAAGAATTTCCAGCTGTTGTCATGCCAACTAAAAACAAAGTGGATTACAGTTGTTACGCCCTGTGCGGTACAGTTACGTGGAACATGGTTCTTTCTCAACAAAAAATAAATGTATCCGTCATATAAATGAATATACGTCTTATATTTCACACAATTCTCTGTAGCAATACTAACTTAATAATGCTTATGATCAATTTTCCCAATTTTGAATATTAAAGCTAGTCTTGCATATGGGGATGACCTTCTGACCTCCCATTTGGCCCAATTATTAGTTGAAATGACGAATTTGATCTCCTTTCAAAAGCAGCCAATTCAAAAGACCTCCATTCTTTCTCCATCATGTTTGGGCAGCCAGTTAACAAGAGCAGACTGGTGCATTAATGATGATAGATTCCTCACCCAGGGCCTTTGGAGAACAATCACTCCCAGAATGCCATGCAAGAGGCTGACCTCCTGACCTGTCTCAGGCCACACAGCAAAGGAAATCTATAAGTAGATTTGAAGGCAGAAGTGACCAGTGACCAGAGAGACTGGCCAGTAAGCGCAGGAGTCTGCTGGACAAATATGTTCAGGCATACAAGCCCCACAGCTGAAGAATAATCCCATTGGAGGCCTCCTAAATATTTCAACCATCTAAAATAGAGCAGCTGTAATATATGCAAACCTTTGTACAACCTAATGACGCACAATCCTATTTCACAAAAGCTAAATTGTGTTCCAAGGGACAGAAAGGTACTGGGTGAGTTGAGTCCCGTTGGTGTTACTCTGTGGGAAACTTGTCATCTTTGAACTCTGAGGGGTTCTTCACAACCTCAGCAACCGCCGTCGATATGTGAAAAGTGTATTTTTTTGCTTTAGAGGTTGGTCCTTTTAAAGAGGGAGAATCGTAACCCTCTTGGTACCATACTCCACCTCATTAACTTCTTGTTGATGGTCAACCTGTACACGTGAGTGTGCCTCGGTTCCCCTCTGACGTAAACACTGTTAATCTAAGGGTTAATGGGAATGTTACTAACTTAACAGATAGGGAAAAGAGATTCTGATTTGATCTGATAGCTGTGTTGTATCAAAAAGCCCTAAAATCACTACAGTTTAGTGGGATTGTTCCAAATTCATTGCAATCCCTGAATAATAATAATGGCATGTTGCAGCCAGAGGTAAAGTCAGGGGATCACTTCAGCTTTTAGGATTCATCATCTTGGAACCGTGAAAGGTTGTACAATATTTGCGTTTAAAATAATCAACTTGTGTATTGTAGCATAAGTATTACAACCAAATACTAAGCCAATACCCTCTCAGCAGTGTTGTACGTTAAGTTAAGTATAAGTAACGGGGCTGACACCACTGATCACCCATTCTGTGTGCAGCAGCTGTAGTTTTCCCAAACACCTGCCTTTGATTACGTCACTTTTTACACTTTACTCAAACGGGACGGCAGTCTTTACAAGCATGGCGATAATCCTACTTTTTATTGCTGCTAAAAGGGGTTACCTCCACTGACGTCTGAAGGAATAAAATGGCATACCAATGCCTCAAACTAAGGGCCAAGTGTAGATTTTGACTTCCTTAGATTTGGAGGAATTAAGTAATATGAGTGACAACCTGCGATGAATATTTGATATACATTGGTATCTGTTATTTCAATTAAAATGAACGTTTCTGAGAATGTTGCAATAGGTTTACTCTCTGTGGGAATAATTATTTGCTAATTGTTATTTGCTACTGGTTATATCTCGCCGGCACTAACCACACAAATCCAATGCACTATGGAACAACTAAATATGAGGTAAAACTACTTTGTCGACAGATACCTTGGAGGTCAAATTGTATGCTTAAATCATTCATTTTGTGGCCTTGAAGTTGTGGCCGGTTTGATGACAACAATCCATGTGTGCATGTGTTCCTGTAGTGTTAGATATCGATTGTCCTTATCTCTCGCCGAGCGGGGGTGGAGGATTCATGTGAAATCCTAAATGGAACCTTTCATAAAGGTTCATGGGTACGGACATTCTGGATTCAAGGACAAAATGACAAAAAGAACGATCTGGTCATCACTGAGCAAACTTGAGTCATTGTTTGCATTCAGAAAAAAAAAAGATTCCATTGAGGGTCAACGCGCTGATTTCTGAGGTTCTTTTTCAGTTCAGTGGTGAGAGTTGATGTGTTTGTCCCCACTGGCAGAAAAGTAGCTTTTTAACCTCACTAGTAGATTATTTCATAGCTTCCAAGGCTGTTGCCCGCCGAAACAAATAATAGTCCACTGGGAGTTAATTCCCACAATTAATGTGGGTGCTTCCTTAAATGATGTCATGCCTGAGCGGGAATCATGAAATTCAATGATCAGTTGTGCTGTGGTTGGAAGCAGAAGAGACAAAACCAGTCTGCTGATCGAGGAATGAAGGTCATGAAGCTTTTTTTTATGCATTAATGTTTTTTTTATTTATTTATTATATAAATGCTATAGATGTCTCACCCCGAATAAGACTATGACCAATAGCTGTAGTGACTTACGATTTAACCAACCGTGCTTCATGTTTCCATAGTGAGTCACTGCTGAAACTCCATTCCCCTTCTTCACAACATCAGTGAGTCATGTGCAAGCAGACTAGAAAGACCACTTGAGTGCCAAGAGAACACATTTTCCTGTTGTTCTCTTTGCTGCTCCTTTGTTGTTGCAGAACGCGGATCCATACCATGTTGTTTCTATCAATGTCGGATGGCGGTTTTGGTCTCCATTCAGTGATGGCATCCCTGCTGGGAAGGACTTAGTGATTAAAGCGGACAGGTGTTCTTAGTCCTCGGAGAAATAAAGGAAGGAAACCATCGATGGCAACATGCGGCCATCATGGAGGAACATCTATAGAATGGATCACGGCGAGGAGGAAATGGATAAGAGCTTCAGGCAAGAAAGATCCAATCCATTGGAAATCATTGCTCGCTGCTAAACTAAAGTTCAGTATGTGTGGGAACATTTGAGCAAGTCTTCTGGGACATTAAAACATTCTTTTAAGCCCAGTGTTATTTTCAGCATCAATTTGGGATAATACATGCCATATGTAATTTCATTCATTATTTAAGTATTGTGTGCTGAGACAACGTTAGGCAACTTTTAGACCCCGAAGGTAAGAATACACAACTCTCAAATCCCGAATACTATGGTATATGTATTGTTAAAGCAGATATTATATTGCAGATATTATGAAATATTGAAATCAATGACATTAGTACGGAAAATGTTTTTTTTTTAAAATACAAATGTCCCAGAACAAAAAAAAAATACATGCAACATGATCCCCCTTTAAAACAGTAACGCTATAGCCGGCCTCACGAAGCCCGTGTATGATGGTCAAATCTCACTATCACTTTTTACTACTTCTGTCACAACCAAACGCGGGAACTGGATCAGTCAGCGTTCTTTGTGAGTTCAACAAGTTTTCATACCGATGTGTCCCTGGAAGTCAACACTAGTGAATCATTCATTAACTGATTATAGGCTGTTATCAAACGGCCTTCACATCATTTTTGGTTGGACAGTATTGATATGGTTTTCCTAAGCTAAGCAAATGCCCAATCAATCTTGCTAAGGTGAGCGGAATCCAAATGAATGTGTCGTGGTTGCAGGTCAGCGTCCAGGATAGAAAAAAAAGTGCAAAATGGTAAATGTTTGTGTCCCTCGAGGCTCATCCGCACATGTTTGTGTTTAAACCAGGCGAGATTCTATCTCCACACTGGCTCAAAGACGCCTTGGGATCCCCCGCCCCCCCCCCCCCCCCGTCACACCTGGTAGATGTGGCCCGGGGGACAGGGAGAAGTTTGGGGTCCCCGGCTGCCCCCTCCCCCCGTGCGACCCCGATGTTTGTGCAGGATCTCCTCATATCACAGTGTGTCATGGCCGACAGCAGAGCAGTGTCCTCGTGGGAAGGCCTCTGTGCTGGCGGGTGACCCTCTGAGGGTCCGGCGGGGTGGCGATGACGCGTCATGCTGCAACCGTAGCGCGTCAGCGGCAGTGAGGGGGAGGGCCCGCCGCCCGCAAATAGCACATGACTGGTGAATGTGTCACCTTCGCACTCACGCCGCAGGTCGCCACGGGCCGATACGCTGGATGCTCGATTTGTGTCGCTCCGCGTTCTGAGAGCTCAGCTTCACCACACTTATAAAATTCCCCGTCAATTCCGCTTTAACGTGATAATTGTGTTTTGTTTTTTTCGGCTCGTCCCGTAATGTGTGTTAAAAGTGACGCGGCGAACAGTGGGAGCATTGTACATTTTGGGCCTATTTGAAAACTTGACACGAGATTGGACCCACCGTGTGGTTGTAAATAGATGAAGTCTTTTGGGTGAAAGCAGCTCGGGCAGAACTAAAGAGTGATTTACTGTATTCACCACTTGGCCTGCTCTTTTCACTGAGAAATAGGCTAAACTCGAAGAGGAATAAATGTCGCTGAAGTTTTCCCAAGCATTGCTCGGCTTCATTATGTGCATAACTTAGTTAATAGCATTCCTTCCTTGTACACTCCACGCCATGCCTACCCACCATGCACTGCAAAGGCTTTATATGTGACCCTAGTGCTTACAGAAAGGCTCGCTGGGTCTGCAGGGGTGCTGTAGGAGTGGGTAAAACATTATTTATTTACGTATTATCCCAACCGTGGTTTGGATTTGCTCACAGTTGACAAAAGAAGTCTTAAAGAAGAATGGATTACATGGAAAATCACTCCTCACACGATGGAGGAAACATTAAACATAGTTTTCCAGGAACATAAGCTTCGCTGATGACTATTTTTTGCAATAAAGAGTCCCTAGGGCAAACAGAGTTGATTAATTCAGCCCCCCAGCCCCTTACCCCGGAAAATAATTCCCCCCCAAAGCACAGGAGCACTTGGGCATGTTTAGCGCAAATGTAATTACGGCCTCTGTAAGCGGCCGGCTTTTTAAAGAACCCCTTCTCCTCCTCTCTCACTTCAATACCTGATGATGTCACGGCCCTTTGTGGGGTTGCAGAAACTCCTCAAATCAACTGCCACTCATGACCTTTTCTTTCAATCTCTTTTTCTCCCCCCTATCCCCCCCCCCCCCCTCTTTTCCCAATTCTTTCTTCCTCTTTTTCTTTCTCTGGTTCATAACTGAGGTTCCCTTTATGGGTCGATCAAGCAGCCCCTTCCCATTTGCTCTCCCTTCTTTCGGAGCCACTTTAGGAGAAACGCATGCCCCTGTTTAAATGTATTGATAGTCCTCGCCGACGTCGCTGTCTTTTGTCCTCCTGGCCTGCCGGAGTCTAAAAAAGTTCCAGAACATGAAAGCGGGACATTGGGGCGTGCAGCATTGTGCTGACAATCCCACTTCTAAACATATTTGACTACAGACATATTGCACTTTGAGAGACCGGAGCAACGCTTCTCGGAGAATTTCACCCGTTTTATTGCCACTCGCAGAGAGGAATGTGATCTGGCAAACAAATGTTGTGACAGACGGCTTGTCTGGAGGACTTTGTGGCCCGTCTGCATTGTTGGTACGCGGTTACACCAGCCTCTTCAAAGGTTCATGCTGCGTGGAAAGGTATCTTTGAAAAAAAAAAAGTATACTATTTTCTTCCTCTGGGTTTGTGAATCTAATTAAAGTTGTAGCGCTGTACAATCTGAATAGGTGTTGGCCTGATAATGGCCCGAGCACTAATCCCCGACTCGCACACTGACAAGCACATGATTGTCAAATGACTGTAAATGCGAGATGAGAAACGGTCAAAAGGTTCCCAACTGGTCCACCGTCAACGGGCCTTTCACAATCGCCTTTTTAACAGCATACTGAAGGCTGAAAAGTTATTGCCAAATCTTTGTAATTTTTTTTCTGCAATAGAAGTATCCTTCTGCTCTAAAGCCCTTTTAATTTTTATTTTTTGCATGTACCTATATAGGGACAATGTAGAGGGATTAACGGCTGGCCAGCTGTGCAGATGATGGTTAGCGTTCACAAAGTAAAGACGACAATACACTTTAGCAGCGAAGCGCGCTTTCTAAACGCCAAAGAGGGTGACCATTCAGAGCATTAACGAAACATTAGTACAGTTTTAGGCTGTCAATGTGCTACGGGTACGAGCAGCAATGCGACTCAAAGCAACAGGACAACCAAGCAGAGCAGTTAAACGCTTGTTTATTGGTAATATGACACAACAAATAGAATACCCACAGGGTTTAAGGCCTAACGTGTAGATCGTACCACATTGTTATAACGCTTCATTGCACGTGACCACCATATAGATGAAATGGGTCCCTTTTACTTTTGGTATGTAGACCTTGTTTATGACACATTGATGTTGTGGCTCCGCCACAATTTGTTTCATGCAATGAAGAAGCAATAATGGTCAATATGTAACCACTAAAAGCCAACCAACAATGCTTTTAGAATGTTCCTAATTTACTTTAAACTCCAGTGGTTGCTTCATGCTAATTGTTTGAAGAGAGTACTTTATTTATTATTCCGTGGCTAGCAGAAAACATTAAGCTATCAACCAAAGAAAACATCTGTATTCCAACTATAATTACTATTTAATGTAGTGCTGTGAGCTTTAAAGCAAGATCTCACATGATGAAACAAGTTATCAAAAAAATCAGTGATATTTTTGTTAATTCTTTTAACCATTATATTCTTTGTTCAACGTTGAATATACATATACACGGGCAGTATTTCTAAATTCACACGGTATGTGGCCTGTTTAAAGCTGCACATTGATGCAAACACAGTTGGAGAGTTTAGTAATAAAAATAGCTTACTTTGGTATTGGTTGGTAGCACGAAATATATAACCATTGGTTTTAATCCATACCATTACAACTAGAATAGAATAGCAGAGCAAATTCAGAAACAAAAGGCCAGTCTTGTTACAAAATCTAATATCAGGGGGAAATAAAGGGCAATGGTATGCGGTGGAGAATGCTGGGAAAAACTCAAGAGCCATAACAATTCCACATCACCAGTCAGCAAAATGAAAATATAAGCTGAAGAGTTTTAGGACGGTCGTAATATAAAACCCGGTTCAACCTGTGTGAGGGGAAGTCTTTATAATTCTTTGACGTCTTTCTTTCATATTATTTTTTACGAGCCACTGTTTCTCACACAGCTTTTGTGTTGTTTGGTTGCTATGCAGCATTGATCAGCCCCTCTCTCTCTCTCTCTCTCTCTGCCTTGTTTCACCCGTCATACAGAGCTCTTGGAAAACACAAGATGAATGAAGGGGTAGAAGCAGTGAAAACACATGTAGGGTTTCTCCCCCGGTGGGGACCCTTCGGTGGCATACATACAGTTTATGTCTAATTATGGTTGTCAGTGTGGGAGAGAAATAGGGGAGACATTCATTTGTCCTTCGGCGGGATTTTTCTTCTCCTCAATGCTCCTCTCTTCCTCTCACCCCCCCCCCTCCTCCCCCATCTAAGTGATTACATCACACTTAAATGCCTAATTGGCTTTACTCTGTCCTAGCAATACAATTATACAGGTTTCTTGGGATTCTCATGTGTGCAGCCATCTGTGAAGAGAAGACACCATTCACATCGATCCATAATTCAAACCATAGTTATTCTTCCATTGGCGAGCCCGGGCCTTTGTGAGTGTTGTATGGTTCTTATTCTTTTAGTTCACAATAAAGTAACAAAAGCAAATTATTCATAATTATGAGTAGGATGAGAGCACATACTTAAAAGTTAGCAAAAAACATCCTTTCAATCCATGAAGGTACAACAACTTTGTTGTTCTTCTTTATAATTCATCTTTCTCTGCTTCCCCCCCCCCCCCCCCGCTTTGGCACATGTGATGGATGAAACCACCCAGCCAGGTATGTTAGAGAACAGTATTCCAGAACTTCATTATCTGAGGCCATGTCTGCGCACGGAGCAACTCGTCGGCCTCCTCGGTGTCTTCCTGCGCCGTAATAAGACAGCTTTGATAGCATCTAATGACAAGGCGGACACCCCCCCCCCCCCCCCCCCCGGTTCCTGATGCCATTATCAAAAGTGGCCTCATCCATCAGAGGCCCAGAGTGACGGGGATGTGTGCCGTGATGACAGGAGAGATGGGTGATGAGAGGCCGTGGTGGAGGAGGAGGAGCAGGGCGGGGGAGAAGGGGTGATTGGTGCACTGGGTGGGTGGGGGGGGGGCGTTGGGAGTGGCAGCAGGAAGAGGCGGAGAGTACGGTGCTGTAATGAGGCGGGCCCACCTTTTACCCCCCCCCTTTGACCCCCGGTAGGAGATGGGCTCCCCGGGGGGGGGGGGGGGGGGTGGCAGAGAGCAGAGGAACAAACCCCTGCAGTCAGTGTACGTCGTCTGATGAGTCTCTATCATCTCTCCGTCCAAAGGGGCGGTGGCTTTATTTGTCGCGACAGTTCTGCGTTGGCATGTCCTCAGCGTATCTGACATTTCATAACGCCAGTTTCCACTTTTTGCACAACGGGCCTAACTCAGTTTTCATGAAATCAACAACGGGCGGCCGTTGAGGAACAGGCGTTGGTCACTGGTGCACGCATGCGTTGTGCCATTTAAACCTGCGTCACTCCACAATCCTTCATCCTTTCGGTTACGGACATATTGCACCCCTCATGCTCAAAGGCACACTTGTTTTGCCCCAGCGCATGCTGAATAAACCCTCGAGCACTGTGGAGGAAGGGGCCGAGTTTACGCTCAGGCGGATTAACATGTTTGGAAATTCTAACTCTCTCCATCTGACATCTTTGTGTGAGAAGAAAAGCAGAGAAACCTTTGACAGCGACATCTCTCACATGATCGGGGCCGGATGAAGAAGTGCCTTTGAAAGGCAGTGAAGCCCAGGAAAATTGTTTGTTGACCTCAAAACAACCGTCGTATTGCGGCTGTCAGGCCTGCGTGAAATGAGGAATTCCTTTGGGGAAACAGATTAATAGTTCATTTTCATGGCAGTTTCACTGAGAATGAGGGAGTGAAAGAAAGTGGAGTGGGAGACACGAGTGAAGAACAAAACAAGGGCTTTTAGGAAAGTCTTTTCCTTTTTTTGTCATAATTTATGAGCATTTATTTTCTTTTTTCTTTTTTTTTTTTTGATTGACATTTGTAATAAATGAAAGAATATTCATGTTCATTGTTGGGCCGAATGCAAATGCCCTGCTTTCAGACGAACACTGGTCTGCAGTTCCACTGGACTCGCTTCGAATGGACGTTTTTTGTTTTTCCAACTCGGCCACAATGTCACGCAGAGACAAGGATGTTGAGGAAAGACTGCCGGCTTATACTCGCTTTCCCCTAATGTCCTGTTTTATTCTATCAGGGAATTGCTGCAGATACAATGGACTTGCTTTGCGGAAATATTTTGCATACCTCCTCTGAATTATATCTGAATTCAAATTGGAAATAAACAAAAATCTTTGTACCGGTGACTAAATTCTTATTGAGAGTTTACTGGTTTATTGTCCTTCTCTGAAAGGATTAACCTGTGAAAAAAATACACAAAAACCCCTCTTAGCATCAATGTAACTATTCTAATATATCCATAATAAAACAGAAGAGAAATGTGTTGAAGGATTCTTTCTCCTTCTATCAACAGAATAATAGCACTAACTGTATTAATAGCACTAACTGTATTCTATAAATTGAAAAAGAAAGTATTCTTTTGTTTTGCAGTCAATTCATAATTATATAGGCATAGAAAATCGTTTGTTGACAATTTGTCCGGCAGAGACAGCCCATTCTTTTACAGTTTGTACGGTTTGTATTCATTTGGTACTGGGGCATTAGTCCTTATTTGTTGTCCGTGTCGCACTTTATAGTCTTGGGAACGCACTCAACAAACCCTAACAAATCACTTTCCACTCCGGACCACAGTGGGTAACCTCTACGCCCAGCGCCGCAAACTTTTGTCTTTTCCCCAAAGTTTTTTATCCCAGTAATTGTTCTAAGTGCAAGTATCAATCAGAGTTGTTGCCATTTACAGTACATTATCTCCGCCATTAGGTCTGTTGAATTATGTGTGAGTGCGGGGTGGAGACACAGTAAACAGCTCTGCGAGAGTGGATGCATCTGTGTGTGTGTGTGTGTGTGTGTGTTTTGGGCTGGTAGGGGTGCATGCGTGTGCATACACCTTGTTAGTTTGAAACAATGCACGCCCATAACTTTAGAGCTTGACAGAGGTTTGCTCCTCAATAGATCAAGGCATCACTAATGGCATGTGATGCTGGGGGGGTGGGGGGGGGGGGGCGGCCTCAAAATGAGCCATGTAAAAGAGCGACATTATCGATCGTGCCCCCCCCCCCCCCCCCGTGAGCCGCGTGGCCTCCAAACACCTGTGATTTTTAACGGCACGCTCACTTTTTTTTCCTGGTTGTGGGGATAAATCACAACGTGGCCCGGATCAAAGGGTGAGGAGGGGGGGGGTGGGGGATTTTGGAGGAGGGGCCCCGGCGGTGTAGCCGAGCGCTCCATCACTTTTTATATTGTGTTAATAATGTCAGATGGAGAGAGGGCCCTGCGCGCATTCATCACGGGCTCGGAGGTATACAGGGAGAGAACCGGACAGGGTGTCGAGGCCCGGAGACAGACGCCTCCATTGAGCTTTCCGTCATTCCGCCACAGACTCAGACAGAGACTGCGAGGATCTATATAAGCTCCGTGCGACGTGGCATACAATGTGTCTGCTGGGCGGCTTCTCAATGGCACTAAATTTGAGCCCCGCAAACATTCGTCAAGACATATGCTTTTATTCTCGCCATCAGGGAGGTTAATGGGATTAATTCACAATTTCAATCACTCTGAAATGTCGACATAAATAATTCATGGTCTCCCCCCCCCCGGAAAGCAAGATTTTTTTTTTTTTTTTTTGCTCCATTCATTCTTTGGAATTATGTTCCCTTCATTTCTTTCTGATAAATGATGTGCACAAGAAAAACATATTGAATTTTGCAGAAAAAGTTAAACGGCTGTCGTTTAGGAGTCTTTAAAAAGAGGCCAGCCGGTGGGAGCGCCATCTTTCCTCGCTCACCGATTAATGCTCTGTTTAGGAAGACTGAGAAGATCATCTCGAGAAGCACCCTGTGCCAAAGCCATTCCAAAGCACCTACCAGGAAATGCACTTAATCTGGTCAGCAATGCCAAGAATAATTCACTTATAAATGTATCCTCTTGTTGTGTCCTTTTACTTAAAAATCGGAACAATTCTTAACATCATGTTTTTCATTCATGGTTTAAGCCAAACATGCATATATGTTTTAACGATTGTTCTCCGGTGTATCTGTGCTTTCAGCGAGGCTTTCCACTCCTCCCGACCCTAAAACACATGACTCTTCACAAAACGCTCAGATGTATCAGGTAGCGAGCGAGTAGCACTGTACAACTATTGCGACCTCTATAACATGTAATCCACCAGCACCCATCCCTGTAGGCACTTAAAGACTTTGACCCCTTGCACTCTCTTGCAATGCGGTTAATGCAGATTACAATGGTCTGACTCCTGAGAGCCGTCCTCACAGCTGCTCCCACCGACCCCCCACCACCCCCCCCCCCCCCCCCCACCCACCCCGGCCCCGCACGGCTGTAATTTAGCAGGCCGGGCCTGTGGCTTGCGCCTTGATGCTTTGAAGCAAAGTCAAATTAGAAATTGGAAAGGAAACTTTGTTAACGAGAAATCCAAATAAATAATTCCAAAACATCCAGCTCTCCAGACACCTGTGTGTGTGTGTGTGTCGGGGTGAGCCGGAGAAGACGGGGAGGGAGAGGGCACCGGGGGGGTCGGGAAGGGGGGGGGGGGCACCCAGCAGGCAGCTCACTTTGTGTCAGACGGGAATTGGCACCTTCACACTTCCGTCTTCCCTCGCTGCCAGTGGCCTCGTTTGAGCTTAAGCAGGATCAACCGCCATCACAACATGGCGGGTTACGGTGTGCGTTTCCACTGAAGGTCTCTAAATCTTGAACAAGAGTTGCATTGAAGCAAAGCAAGGTTTTTTTTTTTTTTTTAACAGCTACTTTTTCGTCAGTCAAGGTTACATTTGGTACCTTTTGTGGCGTTAGTAGAGGGGCAGAATAGAAGCAAAAGGTTATTTTGGACATTCTCCAAGCCACAGGATTTATTATGCCTTGTCAGTGAACTGCTCTGTGTATTGAATATATTCGCTCTAAACTAATTGACCAGTACGGTGAGAGGGGCTGAATTAGGCAAATGGGCCCAGGATGTGAAGTTGGGACTTGATTTATTACTTTGAATGCAACTCAAATCAATGGCTCAGCTTCCCAAAACCATTGCATTTCCCAGCTGAAATCATTGTTATGCTTAAGAAAAGAGAGATTATGCGAGCTTAATGAGTTTCAGCGGCTGAATGTGTTTGCGCGCCATTCAGGGGCGAAATCATATTTAATGGCTGACACTCAGTTCATGGCAGGTCCTCCTTTTTCTCAGTGGCAGGTCACCTTCGTCAACGCAAAGGCGCTTTCAGGGTGTTGGTTGCGGGGGTGCGGGGGGGGGGGCAGATAGGGTCCTACATTCATGAAAAGAGGAGCACAGGCGTTGCGCATGAGAAATGAAACCGGGTGAAGAAGCGGCGGCTGTGCACACGGCGCCGCGGCTCGGCTCGGGGGTTTTGGCGGTAGGCCTCGGCCTGACCTCACTGTGCCAGACGGGGACCTCGCTGGCTTCAGGAGACGCTTTTTGTTCCTCCGCCTCCGGAAGAGCGCTAATTTCATTTCGTTCTCGACACGCCAGTTGCCTCGGCTGCTAGGTGAAAAATGTCGTAGGTCCCCAATAAATTAAGGATGTTTTCTTTCTTCCGTCCCTACAGCGGTTCGTCTCCATGTTCCAAACCAAGCAAACTAAACTAAGTTATATTTTCACAACTGAAATCACATTCATTTGCAAATTAGCCGCGCACAATTAATCCCTAAGAGACTGAAACTCTAAAAAGGCTAATAAAAATAGTAAAGCACATTTATTTTGCTTTGGCCTGAAAACATTCCCTTAAAATATTGTTTTTGATTTTTTTTTTACCCATCACTCACAGTGACCAGCCCGTCCTTGTTGGTTCACTGGATTCTTTTTAATGCAACAATTAACAACAATCAAAAAATACACATTAAATACCAAGATTAATGTTTGGGATTTGCAATCACTATGTGAACGGGTTTATGATTTATTGAGAACAGTTAGCCGTGGATGTTGTTGCACAAGCATTTACATTTCCATACACGAATCGATGCGGCCGCTGTAATTTGACCAATTGTCAATAGTAATATGCTCCCATTAGGAACAATGCATTGCCGTGACCAGTTATGAGATTAACAGTCATTGGCTGACAAATGAAAAAAAGGCCATCCCATCTTATTCAAGTTTAATAAGCACTGAATCCACTTCATTGATTAGTCACTGCTAATATGTAGTATCTACAATCAATAAGCAGTCCAGCTCTCATTTCAATATAAGTCCAATTATTGCTATTGCCAGAGCTGAATGAATTAAGGAGGAAATAGATCGCCATGTTGTATTAATTTGCCATATGTAATGGCCTCAACACTCGTCTTCACAGGGGCGAGTAACCATCTCTTTCACACAAGTGTGTACTCTCACACTTCTCATCGTGTTTCTGTTACATGTTACAATACAAGTGTTCAATTGTTGAAGATTTTGTGCATCCACTGGCCGATTTAGCCAAATATGTTAAACCTTTAACGACGGCATACGGAGTCCTTTCTGCAGGAGCTCTCAATCTGACGGCGAGCAGAAATATGCTTCTACCTTCCTCTGTTGAATTCTATTAAATCCCCCTTAAGTCTCTCTAATCACCTGGTTACACACACGGCCGTTGGGTTTTTCCCAAATCATCTCCAGCGATAGGGAGATTTGAGGGAGACAGCGAGAGACATCATTACTCTGTAATAAAGCATCCATATGGTGTAAATGTTGAGCTGGTGCAAATCCCTGCAGCTTAACTGCAGAGCACCCTGGAAGGGAAGGTCAGGAGTAAATGCGCCTGACTTAAGCGTATGGTTCTTTCCTGCCATTCGCATTTCTGGGTAAGTGGCACGCATGTAGGATAAAAGGTACAGTAGCGGGCTGTACTGAAAGACAATAACCCTTCTTTAGAGAGATTTAGGTGTGTTGCGTTGTCACTAGCTGCTCTTCTCTTTTGGTCAGGCAATAACTTGAAAGTAGAAGTAGAAGTACATCTCGCCTCATTATGTAGCCCTTTGAGTGTGTGTAGGTAAGGTTCTCGAGTCTAGTTGCTTTCTGATAAAGGTTTGTAATGATTGTATTAATACAACCATACATGTGTTTGTCACCCCCTCATGAATGCCATTAATGCAGCTCCAAAGATCAAACCATTTTCAAGTAAGTTAAGAAGATACTTTGTGGTTATTAATATGACGCATTTCCCATAGTTGTCCGGACCACGCTAAATACCGAGAATAACTGTCTGAAGAACTTCGGCTCTTGAGCCAGCTCTTGGCAACATTCCACTCCATCTGATGTGTTGACTTGGTAGCTTTGTGGAAACCTCAGATATTATCTAGTTTTAAGGACCAACAAGGACCTGCAAGGTTAACCCGCGATGATAAATGCACTCTTTCACAATTAACCCTTGCTGTGTAAGCCTGCTCGAAATAAATTATTACAATACCAAAAAGGTCTCCAAAGATCTCTGTGTATTAGAGATGTGAAAGGGGACAGAAATGTAATCTGTATTTGTTGAGGCAGGAAAGTATTTTGTAGTTTTTGGCAATAGGTGTAACAATCCTGTTTTTGTTAATTTGATATTAAAGTGTCAGCATTACTATGAATGAATATGCTATTACAATAATTAGACTTTTGCAAGTGATTAGGCTATCCTCAGCATAGTGAAAGTCAGACAGGAGAGTGACTTTCCTAAAATGACCTTAACAAACAAAAAGGTGTATGAATGAATATCGCAAGTGTAAAATACAATTTCGCCTCCAATTAGGCTACGATGCTTCTTTTCATTGTGTTCTTATCCTTCAAGTTCAAGTCAACACAAGCAGGAGCAGTCATGAGGAACACAAGCTAGTTTTTCTACCATAAACAAAACAGAAAATGTATATATGTTCAAATGTTTATTAAAAACACACTGTGCTTTGCCGGATACAGTATTCAGATGCACCCTTAAGTAGTAGCCTTAAAGTAAGTAAAGTAAACCCTTAAAGTAGTGTAGTTGGATAATATACATTCAGGCCTACAGCTAATAATACCTTCCTCCATAAAGGCCATCACTCAAAGTGACTTAGTGCATGATCACACACCCCTAAGCATCACTGAAAAACTCTGCTGACTCTGCTTTTCACCTCACGGTTAAAAACGTTAAAATCACGTGTTGCGTCGTGAACATGCAATCGATCACAAACACATTAAAGCTATATTATTGAGTTTTTTAAAAAAAAAGAGCAAAACAGGAAAGCTTTATTTTCTCCCCAGTTTGAAGCTGTGTACTTTGATAAAGTAGACAGTAGTCACACTGGTCTTCAAGGCTCTGCCCCTAATTACAGAGCAGCTGTAATTACAGAACCTGAGAGGAAAACCTAAATCCAGCAGTTGTAAATTTAGATGACTGCCTTCCGATGATACCTGTTTTTTTCTGCATTGAGAGGTGCAAATAATCCCATCAAAGTGAACAAAGGCTACACACCTGCCTCCTACACTTTACGTTATGCCACTGAACATGAGGGGTTTCGGCCTCCTCGCGCTCGACAATGACCTCATATTGTCTGCTCTGGATGAGAAGTGCTAAGATAGAACTGCAAAATACAGGCTTGGTTCTGTGGCCAGAACGAGACATATTTACTCTACAAAATGAGACATGACACAATGGATGAAAAAAAATAATAATGTGACCTTGTATGTGTACTGTTCTCAAAATCTAATGTTGCATAATATTTCGCAGGAAAGTTGTGTGTAACTTTATTTTGTAATTCCGTTTGCAGTCATATTTGATTTTCCTAAAGGGGAGTTGCGTAAAGTAGCAACTGTCACTTTTCACACTGTTTACTACCGAAGTACGAGTGAAAGCCCCCAGTTTGAAAACCCACTGAACGTTTTGGAAGGAAGAAATATCATCACAACAAGTTCTTTCACGTTGTCAATTGAAATCCAAATGACGTGAAAAACTTGCAACACGTCATTAAATAAAGTCTTCTAAATCATGCATAAAGTCTGCCTGTCATAGTATTCATAAGTTGATCATTTGCATCGCGGGGAGGAGTGTTAGTGTTAATGAGTTGACCTCAGGGGGTCAAAGGTTAAGCTCTCTTCCAGTTGAGTTGTCAGCGCAGCAGGGCCTTTGTGTTTACAAAAGCAGCTGGAGATGGAGCTCAGTGTGTGTGTGTGTGTGTGTGTGTGTGTGTGTGTGTTTCTGTTCGTGGCGGAATGAGAGACTTTTATTTATGTGCTTATGTTTGGAAATGTGTGTGTCTTGTGTGCGCTGAGGTATGTGTCACAAAGACAAAATGTGGCTACTTATAAAAAATCCCAATGGCCACACCGTTAGCTTCCGCCGAGTCAAGTGTTTCTCAGATTTACCAACTCACCCACATGATTCCCGCACAAAAACATCTAATACACCTCAACAACTCTGGACAGACGAGTTGAGGATAAAACATTAAACACGCACAATTTCTTTCACGATGCGGCCTAATCTGGCTCACGCATTTAGCAAATGAATCCAAAACAGAAGTGAAATGGCCCTACTTGGGCCTAATCTATAACCTCAGATCCCGCTCACACTCGGAGAAGGATACACACAACTTTACACAATGAGTTCTTACACCTAACAGCAGAAACAACTCACTATTTAGTTCTTTAATTGCATTGTGCACATAACTTTCACGCCTGCAGGCCTGCCTTGTAGCCCTTCCTCCCCTTTTTTCCCTCTGATCCACTACCCACAGGCCATTAAGACCTACTCAGAGCTGTAGGTCTGCTTTTTATTGAATGATCCTTTACGCCTCTGCGTTTGAAGTGAGCGCCGCTCGGCCGTCGTTTCCTGCTCTGAGCGCTCGCCGCTCACGACGTGTGTAATTAAGCGCTGCACTGAGCGTCCCATAGAGTGGCCGACCGCACCACTGATGTTTAGTACCCACAACCAGACACTACGCCTCATTGGCAGCGCTACGGTTCACTACCGATGCAATTACCCTGCAGGCAATACTTCAACAACACCTTCACCGGTACAAAGTGCATCTGCCCGCTTTTCTTCATGTCAGCCTTGCCTCTGTTTATGTATCAAAGGCTGCTCTGGTGCATTGTCGACCGTAATGCTATCGGACGGAATAGGGCTGCAGAGTTCAGTGTTCTTATTATCCTCTATGTTTAGATGCATGTGCGTGTTTGTGTGTGTGTGTATCTCCGGATGCATGTTTGTCCACATTAAGGCTACGGTGACTCAAAGTGAGGCCCGCGGGCCAGTGGCAGCCCTCAGAGAGAAAATGTTCTGGCCCCCTGAATGGGACATGAAATACATCACCGGTGGTCCGTTCATTATTTTAAAAAGTTTACCTGTCAACTCATGTCAACCGGTTCCCCCGGAACGAGATAGTTCGGTTTAGGAATTGAAACTTGCATAGTTGTGATTGTCTCAATAATTATATTTAGTTTTGCATCAGTGTGTGCTGTTAGCACTGTTAAAGGTACACAACCTGGCTTTTTAATTGTGGGAAGTTAAATGGAAAAGATATTCGGTTTTATCTGTTTCACTTTTACTGTGCAGACAGTAAACATATGATTCGAGGAACTGGCGGTCAGACATCAAAACACTGAGAATTCTTGGTATAATGTGCCATAAGAATATCATAAAAAATATTACAGTATTCTATGAATACATCTATAAAAATGTTCTAAAACAGTATCCTGTAAAAAATAAAGTTATATTGTGGTTTGCAGTAAAAATGTCATAAAAAAGTCAGATCATTTCATAAGATCAAAGTCATAGTTTAGCATGTGGTGAAAAAAAATCACAATAAGGTCATAGTCTAGTACACATAACAAATGGTAACAAAAGGCAAAACTTTTACCGTGTCGCTTGTATATTTTCTCAATAGTGTTAAATGCCGTAATAAACTTCAGAATTTCAGAGCATATCTGTTCACAGTTCCTTAACATTGGCGACGGACGGCTGAGCCTGTGAGTTGCAGCTAACAGTGCAAAAGAATTCAGCATCTACTGCCATGTGAGTGCAGAGCAGAGCCGGCCTGCACGGGCTGCTCACAGGCACCAAAAGGCACGCGAGGTCGGTTATTTCACAAAGCAGGGAGAGTCTCAGATTTCAACACATAAGAAAGCTGCTTCCTTCTCCTGCTTTGGTATACATTACTACACAATAGCTTTGCAAAAGGTTGTCTGCAGCTGTGTTAATGCTCTGAATATTGTATGAAAGAAAAGTCATGACAAAGTTAAAGTAGTGCATACTATGAAAAATGTCATAATAAAGTCATAGTAGGTCGGTAAATGTCATACAATCATGCTATTAAAAAAAACGAAAAAACAAAACTCTGGGGTATATACAGTACATCTATTGCTTCAGACAGTATTGCAAACACACTCAGACCCACAAGCTCCTATTAAATTCAAACGAATCATTGCCACCATTTAACTGCAAATTCCACCTGCAAAAGATAGTAGGGGACAAGTCACAGTGGAATCCATTAAAAGTGAGATGTAGTATGCATCTTTACATTAATTCATTTAAACATATTTTGTCAAAATTGCATGTGCACAAGTTTACCAACATTTGTCCGCAACAATTAAAAAGTATAAAAGAGTTTTGAGTACCACGTTGCCCTGCAGAATATAACCATTTTGCTTTCTTGAAAAGCAGATTTGATTAATGCATTTTGCATTAATGCATTAGTTCTAAATGTGAAAGCAGGTGTCCCAAAATGCCAATGTCACCCTCAGAATCGTTCTGCGTGGCCCCTGAACATGAATCATCTCCGTCAATTTCAATACCTTTGATTGCTTTCATTTTAATACACTACTCGGGTAGTTCTGCCTCTTAACAAGCATCTGTCGGGTTGTTTTTGTTTTTTTATAAGAACACCTTCCCAGTTCCAGCCCTCGACTGCACGTCGACTCTCTAAATTGGTACCTGGTCATCGACATATTGGGAACCCCTTGTTTAAGCCGGGCAGATGCCATTGAACACGGATGTGCTGGAGGTGCTTGTGCGCCTGCGGTACCTTTCTCCATTTCACAACACCGACAGCGTTGATATGCGGAAATCAGTAAATATTGAGTGCAGTCATTACACAATCTGTTCTATTGCAAAAGGGAAAAAAAAGGGAAAAAAGTCAAATAATTGAATGGCCAGCCTGTCTTATCCTTTCTCTGGTCGTGATTCATGAAAGACGAGCTGGGCTCTCTCTGGCACATTCATTTCATAGCTGTATGAATTTACTGCCGAGGCCTGAAAGAGACTTTTCAAACAAAGGTTAAAGTAGAGGAACTAAGTAGGTCTGGGTTGTGTGTCACAGCTGGAAATAAGGCCCTGGGATTTTTAGTACTTTTGTGGGCCCGTTGTGAAGCTGGTAATGCACAATGCGGGAGCAGAGAGGCGGGGGAGGGGTTAAAGACTGAGGGAGAAGTGAAGGGGCTTGGCATCATGTAAAGGGCTTCAATGGTAGAGCAAACTATCCCGATCATCACAAACCGACCATAGACCTGTCATCAAATCCAGTAGGGTCTGCTACTGGGAAGACTTGCTCGTATCACCAATGGAACATGAATCCACGAGGTCCTTAAATTCGGTTATTGTTGCGCAGGAAGAAGCTAAAATTGACTCCTTAACGCACTCGTGCAAACAAGGTCAAAGAGTTTCAAAGCGTCGGCGGTGTATTGTTTGTGTGTCAGCCAGAAGCCAGCGTGCAAAACTCTTTCTGTCATGGGTGACAATTTGATAGTTTTTTCACACTTTGGCGTGCCAAGGCTTCCCATTTCTTCTAAATTTCCCCATTTCCGCACTTAAGCCGAGTGAGGTTTGGAAAAATCGAGCCCTAATCCTCGGGGCCTCAGACAGCGGGGCCTGCTGTGTGGTGCTCCACAAATGACTGAGTGTTCTTGAGTGAAATTAGTTCAGGGAGGCCTCTGTTTCCTCTCTATGTTGATACAGGGGCAAATAAAAAGCTGCATAAACGTGAAGCCCCAGTTTGCAAGTGCCTCGGTGAGTTGAACGGCCACTGTGTCATTTTTGCATTTATTCTGTATGTCCTTCTGTAGGTACTTCATTTCACGTTTCAATCACTAAAATGAGAATTAAAAAAAAAAAGATTTCTAAATATGAAATTACATTAAATCAGTCGTTAAGACAACTACAATGTATTCAGGCATCAGATGCCTGTGATATACGCTCAACACACATAGAGAGGTGAATTGAATATTAGATTTAAGTCCAGAACATTTTAATCCCGTCTGTTAAAGAGCATTCACCATGAACCAATCGACACTCACAACCTCACACGTACACACACACACACACACACACACACACACACACTACCGCCTTGCATCAGACTTCAACGGATGTTTCTGAGGGAGCCGCTTCCTCTCTTGCACTCCCCAATGTGAAACCATCTGTGGATTTCTTTGTTTTTTTATTTTTTTGTTTTTTTTGTTATTTGTTTAATTCAGGCATCGGATTCCAGGCAAGGTTGCGCACAGGGGGGAGTTGTAATGTTTTTTTTCGTCTTCTGATACTGTATGTCCGGAACAATATGTGCTCCAAAAAAATAAATATTAATCTATGCGCCGACTCTGTTCCCAGCCAGGCGCGCTGTGTGTGTGTGTGCGTGTTTGTGTGTGTGTGTGTGTGTGTGTCTGCGTGTTCTGGTTTCTGGATCGGGCCCAGCTTCAGCCCCATTATCTCTCTGTGTCTTTGTATGTGCTGATTTATTTCAACAGTTCTCTTTTGGCCGGGCGCTGGGTGCCTCCTCTTTGTCAGCTCCTGTGTGAACGCAGGAGCCTTTGACCACCTTTGACAGTGTGAATATTTTAGCTCCTTTTAATATGCAGCCTGAACTTTTATGTAAAGATGAGGAGTGGGGAGGGCGCGGGGGAGGGGGTGGGGGCTGGGGGGGGAGGGGGTGGGGGGTGATGGGAGGAGAGAGAGAGATGGGGGTGAGGGGGGCAATGTGTGTTGTTAGTAAATGTTCCTGGAATTTAACACTGATCAGGCAGCAGAGTGATAAGAAAAGGTATTGATGGAAATATCCCGGGTGCTTTGGGTTTTGCCCTCAAATCTGGAAGAATCGAGACGTTCGCTCTTTCATCGTTTTTTTTTTTTCTTTCTTTCTTCCTGGTATTTGTAATGAATTCCTCCTGTGGTACATGCAGTCTTGTTGACTGTACACTCTCTTCTCTTGTCTGAATAACACCCAGCTTCCCAGAGCTAGCAGGTGTTCCCTGTACCCTGGTATCCTTTTTTTATGCCAAACGGCGTGGATGTTCATTCTGTAGTCTCCTGTTTTTGAATGTCGGAAACGTTATTTGGGATAGGGGCCTAGAATGAAACTGTTATGTGAACTTGGACGTGTTATTCACCACAAGCCTTATCTGTGCCTCCATCAGGATGAGGGCAAAGTAAAAACAAGGCAAACATAACCTACCTCATTAAATGCTAAAGTAGTGTATTATATATAAAGAAATTGTTCATATTTTGCAGCACGACTCCTTTTTTTTCTTCCTTTTCTTCTTCATGTATCAGAATTGGTGATGAGCAGCCAACACAAATACTTTAAAATGTTTTTTTTCTTTTATCTAACGTGCATGATATTGGAAATGGAAATAATTTCCTGGAATCTTACACAAACATTGCGACGGAGCTTTGACCCCCCCACAAGTATGCCTACGCGGCGCCCTTCCGCGGCGGGAACCAAAGTTCAGCCATGTGGTCTTTGATTTCTAGGAAGCGGCGGTCGGAGCGCCGGTCCGGGCTGCCGCTGACCGGCTCGTCTCCTCGGTCCTCGTCCCGCCGCTGTTTGCTCAGCCGCGGTGACACGTGTTGCTCAGCTCGAGACGGCTCTGTTTTCATCTGCCGTACACTTTTAAGATGTGGACACAGTCTCGCATTTATTAATCCAGGAGGGTGTATTTTTTTTTTTTTTTATGAGAACCCCTCCTTGCCACCCCCTGTCATCGTCCTCGTCCCCCTTCCTCCCCTCCCCCATCCCCGTCCTTCTTGCCCTTTTAAAAGTGGACTTCAGCATCGACCCGGTGTGCCGCTCGGAGCCTGCTCTCAAACTGCAGCAGGCGTCTGTTTGCACAGCAGGCGCCGCACGCATCTTGCTCCTCGCCAACAAGTGCCGAACGCGCCACGCAGAGTTGAACTCACATTTCGGTGCTAACGGATGTATCCGGTTTTTGGCCCCGATGCGAGCACTTCCCCCCCCCCCCCCGCAGTCCCCCCCCCCCCCCCAGGTGTCTGTCACCGCAGCGCCATAGACGTGTCAGCGTGTCAATCCGCCACCAGAATGGACCGCAACGGGACAAACAATAACACAGACAGACACACTGGAGATTATAGAGAGATAGACAGAAGACCCCCTCCGACCGGACAAGATGGACACGGGAGGGGGAGTGAGCAGCAGATTTGTATGAGATGTGGAGGGAGAGGGGTGGGGGGGGCTGTTGTGTCATAGCAGGGGTAGGCCAATGGAGCGGAGAGGCCCTCATGCCCCTGCTGATCACAACAGGGGATTAATTATGTCAGCATAATAAGTACAAATGGTGATCTGAACGTGGAATTAGCCCCCTGAGCAGAGGCTGCTGTGGCGCGCAATGGAGAGGAAGAGTGGGTGGTAATGGAGGGAGGGGGGGGGGGCGAGGATTGTCCCAATTTGTCCCAGTCTGTCTGCGCAGGCACAGGGGTGGAACCTCTGGGGTTTGGGGGAGGCTCGTAGTCCGTCGGCCTGGCGGGTTCACTGGCTGGCAGACGTGGGGGGGGGGGGGGGGGGTCCCGGTCCGTCATTCCTGTTAGGATTTGCATGGATGTCAGTCTCAGTGGCGGCGGGGAGAGGGCTCCCAGCAACATTTCCCAGCATCCTCCACCTCGGGCCCGTCTGTAGAGTCTTGGGGACCGAGACTCGAGGCGAAGTCGAGGATGGCTTCACGCGGCAAACTTTGAGTCTACATCTGTTCATTAAACTCCTCCCAAGGTAAACAGCACAGCAGGTCTTCCCCGTCTTGTTGTGGGTGAGGAGTCCAAGCTTTGGGTTGTAACTCTGTTTTCGGATCCAGGTCATGCTGCCCCAGGAATGAGCCCGGAGGCAGCGTGACCAGCTGCATACAGTGTTCATCCTCAGCCTCCCCGCCGTAGAAGCTGTTGTCCCCCCCGCTGGCTTGTTGCCTTCAGCACTTCCCTTGACCAGCTCTGTGTCAATGCCACACATTCCCAGGGAGAGAAATGCAAACAAAGCTGGCCGGGCCGGACTGGAAACACTGCGGGAATAATTGTGGTTGTGGACTCACAGACTAAAAACTGCCTGACGCTTTGAGCTGAAACGTGTAACCTGCGCGTGTGTGACAGTGGGTTCATAACGATCACAATGTGTTGAATTATCGATTCCGATGAAAAATTGGGAATTTATGATAAAAGACCAAGTTTTTCAAAGAAGATTGAGCGTGTATTCCAGTTTGTTTTCAGGTCCCACCTGTCTCCCTGTTTATCGCTGACTCCCTGCAGCTGTATCAGAGCTGAACATTTCCCGCTTCTGTCGCCTTGCATTAAAAGTGATTCACTTGCAAACAAAGGGTAGCTTTTATTTTGGAGTCGTCATGCAATCTATTTGCCAGAAAAGTAATTATTAACTCACTTCCCGTAGAATAACAATTTGCATGTTTTTGGCTCCATTTGAAAATTGATACAGTAACAGCAGGTGCAGTCGAATCTTAACTTTCATGTCAATATCTATAACCTAAACCTGCAAGCTTTGGAAACCATTTTTAAGAGCTACATAAAAATAATACAGATAATTGGAGGAAACATCTGTCGTTCAAACTCCTTGTCAAAGCCAGAAAGAATAAGAATACTTTGAACAAACGCTCACTACTGTGGTTGTTTTAGCGCCATTTCTTTTGTTTTATCACCTTGCATATATTTAAACCACACCTGTAGCTGCCGTTGGCTCCGCCCACAGTTTGTGAAGTGGTCCGTGCACTGGCGTTGGGTTTTCCTTTGATACCCGATACCCGGGGTATTATCCACATATATTCAAATGTGAGACTTGCACCCCATAAAACCACGAGCACCAGCACATGGGCATGTTTGCAGAGTGAGTGAGCAGTATATGACAAATCAACTCTTCAATAAGCTATTCTTTATGATTGCTGACTCTTGATGTGAATATAATTTCATCGTCAATGGAGGTGAGGCTCCGTTTACTGGAGGTGCAGACCCCCCCCCCGGAGCCCATTTGCTTTGCGTTAGTAGGTCTATGTGGCTTATAGTGGCACGGTCTAGGTAATGACTCCTCCTCCATGGCTGGGAAGCAGCTGCGGGGGGGGGGGGGGGGGGCGTAAATCCCTGCTCTATGATGAGCACTTTGCTTATGACTTACGGATCACACGGGCGGCCACTTAAGTTAGCCCACTCGTAAACATGTGACATGACCCTGGCGGCGCTGTCAACTTTCATATTTGATCTGTTGTGTGGACGGAGGCGCTGAGTTACGGAGGCCTCCCACGCTCTTCCTTTAGGCTTGTTCTGCTCACGAGGATGAGAGGGCCAGATCAGGGACATTATTTCACCTGCTTGTTTTTTTTCAATTGTAGCCTAGGCCGTTTAATAAATTTGATTACTAAACAAGCAGGTATTTTATAAGTATTTAATATTTGGTTTCAATTCTGTATTTCTATCAGGGTTTTTTATTAGCATACACTTATGAGTTGCTGAAATGTTTTGTTGGAATTTGACATGTATTATTATCATGGTTGAATGTACTGAGGATGCTGAATTGGGTATTACAGTATCATAAAGACACATATTATACAAGTATTGTGTTCAAATGGTATTCAAAGAGTCTTTTGGAGGGAAAATTAGGAAACTACAGTGGGTGAAAAAAACTTTTTAGCTTCCGTCCAGCTAATTAAATTAGTCAACATCGCTAGTAGCTAACGTGCTTGTTAGTGTGTTAGATACAGGCCCGCTCATTGAGTTACATTTGGAACACTTGTTATTGCTCACTGGTTTATAAAAACTAGATGTTTGCATGACATTAGTAGTGATAAGCAGGCAAACATACTTCTTAAAATATCCTTGTAATCACCATTAACATGCAAAAGTTTAAGGAGATGATAACAAAAAAAATAGAGTCCCAATGGTGCAAATCTTGTTTTTATTTGTTCATAGACTGTAAATCTATGGCTTTGGGTGAATGTTGTCCTCTCTGAAGGGGAAGGAAATGTTTTCATTTTAAAAAGAATTTTTCCTCTAAAACAGCATCGCCCACTTGCACGCAGTTGTGATTATATAACATTTCATCACAAAATATGCAAAATCATTTCAAGAATATCATTTGGCACGAGACATACTGAAACTTTTCCCATATTTAATGTGACCTCATTTGAATTGCTTTTGAGAGTCCAAAACTACACAACATAAGACACAATTGCAATAAATCCTCCTATTATGGGAAACTGGATGAGCATGTTTAAGTGATTAGTTTCCTTAAGGTTTCTTTTTTTTCTTTTCATCTATCAGTTCAGAAATGTATCCCAATACAACCCAAGCCTGCTTTTGTTGTTTGGCAGGAGACTCACTAAAACACTTTATTTGCACCACACCACAGAACCAGGAACACTCTCTATTGTCCTCAAATATGCCGCTTAATTCTGCAGCATAAATGCCCCGCCAGTATGGGCGCTCTGTGCTGCTGAGTGCTCCTGGCTGGCTAGCCGTGGCTGATGATGCACGCTGACTCACCCCCCACCTCCGAAGGTGAGTAAGACCCGTGTCACTTACTGGAACCCGCTCTCCAGAAAAGAAAGAAAAACACAATGGAGGCCTCACGGAGGCAAACACACACACACACACATACAGTATTTGTCCATGTAAATCATGCAGATTCTTCACTGATGACGGAAACCCTTCCCCCTTAATTCCCATACACACCAGCTCCTATTCCTGGGATAACCTCCAGTGTGGTCTGGGCCAGGTGCTGTTTAAACACAGTGAACGGGATTAGGATAACACATGACCATTCATAGCCACGGTTGTCATGGCTTTGATCAATGAGCAGGCTTTTGTGTGCACAGACATAAGAGATGTCAGCTTTGTGACATTTGAAATCATACCAGGGACTTTCCAAATAAGGTTACTCGAGCAGTGTCGCACCTGATTACCAACAAACTACTGTACCACCTATCCATCTATCGGCTTCTAAGTGTGATGCTGCATCACAGACGCATGTCTGCGCTTTGTGGATACGCTTCCGTAATGAGAATCGGATTAGTTTTTAGCCGGAGCTCAACCCCGGGACAAAAGCGGGGCATCAAAATGCCTCCCGGCGATCCACTTACAAAGGCACACATTGTGCTTCTGAGAGAAGAACATACAGTAAGGCCATTTCCTCCTATTGGCGCTCTTGGCAAGTCTAATATTTACAGAAATGTTATGGCCCTGACAACCCTCAATTAAACCTGTCATAACAGAGCCCATCTAAAAGGAGAGACAGGAAGGATGGGACGCTGCGAGTGATGTCAGCTCGCCAGAGAGCGGAGAGGGGGGGTGGGGGGGGGGGCACGCCACGCACGCATGTAAACAGCTGCTCTGGGACTGTCTGCGGTGCGGCGGGATATCGAGCACGCCCCGCGTGTTTGCAGTGTTATCACAATAACAAAAGAAACTGAGACCCGGTGGGCACGCAAGACATTTGACCCCCCCTCCCCCCCCGGTTTAATTGGTGCCTTCGTCGCGTCTCATGTTAAAAGACGATTACGCAAGACCAGAGTGACACACTGAAACGTGCCCTCACACATGGAAGAGACGTAGACTAAACAAACACGATGCCACCTCCAGTGCAGCAGCATAATGACCTGAGTATCTCCTACCTCTGCTCCAAACTGCTCCGGGCCTTTTACGGTTAGCATGTTTGCCATTTAACAATAAATCAGAAAGTTAAGTCCGTCGGGTACAAACTGACTTATTTGGTGCCGTTACGTCTTCCAACTGTAACAAAAAGGCGCCTAACTCATTGGATCCGAAACTCAATCTCTTATGAAATAACATTCGTCTTCGGCTATCAATCTGTCCGTTTCGCTGCTTTGAAGTTGATACACATTTGAAACAAAGCAGACCTCACTAAAAACAGAATGCGGGGGAGAGAGAGAGCGAGAGAGGGGGGGCGGGGGGGCAGAGAAAGAAATCTCCTTGCAGTACATGACTGAATTATTACGGGGGATGTGAGTGTGTAACCCTGTAAAGATGTGGAGTTCCTTTGGAGTCTGTGTAAATGGATCTAGTCAAAGGTGAAGAGAAAACAAGTCTGACCCCTTGTGCTCCCGGTGGAGGTCAGCCTGCCTGTTTGGTTTTCTGAGCCTGGACCGTGTGCTCTATTTGTAAAAGGGGACGGGCCATGCGGACGTTATAAATCACAAGCTCGCCATCCTGTGCGCGCGTGCGCCTGTGTTTGCCCCTCGGTGCGTGTGCGATCGGTAAATGTGGATTTTTGTGTTGGTCACCCACTGACTTCATCTCACCTCGGAGTACCGGTTCAATCGGAGCGCCCACGCTGTCCTCCCCCCCCCCCCCCCCCCCCCCCGGGGGCCTCAGGCTAACACTGTCTGATTCACAAATATGATTCAGCACGGAGATGACGGGGGCCCCTTAAATGGCATTTACTGGGGACCTGGCATGGTGATAATTGAAAATGTCAGTAAAAGTGCTGAGGAGAAATTCCAGCAGGATTATCGCCCCAGTAACATCGACACACAGAGGGGCTGTCTGCGAGGAGCACAAAAGAACTTGTCTCCATATCATAAAACCTGCAACGTTCCCCTGCTTTTTTTTAATGAAACTGCTGCTATGCCAATCCGGGGAGAGGAGTTAGAGTAACATATTGTCTTTTTGGTGGCAGTTGATGTGTGTTTGAGATGATGTGGAGAGAGGTGGGGAGGGTGAGTGGTAGGGGAAGGGGGAAGGGGGGGGCGGGGGGGGGGTAGTTGTGGCAGTTCCCCTCCTCACTCCTTTTCGAAAGCCAGTGTTGTCGGTGCATCATATAAAAGAAGATATACAAGCAATTCACATGCAAATGTCGAGGGTGATTTAGAAAAGAGGGGGAGGAAGGGGAAATGTGCTATTGAAAGCCAGTGGAGGGACGTGGGGTGAGGAAAGGGGGAGGCGGGGAGCGGGGGTGGGGGGGGGGGGGGCAGGAGTGGCGGCGCTGCGAAACAGAGAGACATTTGTGTAATCTGGCTTTATGTATCACCACTTCTGAATAATAACATGAAAAAGGGGACTTACCTCATCTGCCTAGTAGAGCCAAGGCATAAATAAAAGGGCGGAACAATGGAATTACTATCACCCCGGCCTCTGCGCCGTGGCTACATCACCAGTATTCTTTGGAGCCACTGGCAAGAAGATTAATGTTTTGTTAAATATCAGTGTGGGAGCATGTGAAGAGGGGAGAGAGGGGGGAGGAGAAGAGGGAGGGGTGGGGGGGGTTGCTTACTGGGTCTTCTGAACTTCGTCAGCCCTGGCTGGCTTTGTAATTATGGTGTTGCTACGGATGCGTCCCACACTCTCCCTTCCTAAGTGATAGTCAAGCGTTGTTATGGTATCA
The DNA here is from genome assembly GCF_949316345.1 of Pungitius pungitius. Taxonomy (NCBI): domain Eukaryota; kingdom Metazoa; phylum Chordata; class Actinopteri; order Perciformes; family Gasterosteidae; genus Pungitius; species Pungitius pungitius. The sequence continues at coordinate 20,125,124 of NC_084903.1, forward strand.
GATGCATGTATTTGTCGAGAGGATTATGGGTCGTGTTCCGCGCCGTCTGATTGGACGTGTGTGGCTTGCTGCCCTCTGTTTTCATCACGCATTCCTTGGCTCGCAGCCCTCACGGCAAGAAACTGTTGACTAAATGCACCGGCTGCTCTGTCGGTGGGCTGCGTGGTCCCCTGCTTACCAGTCTGCTTTAAAACAAATCTATTTTTTATATAGCAAAACCCTCCTTAGCGGCCAATAGAAATGCTCTCAATTTCATATCGTGCACCTGTAATGTTGTTACGGGCCCAATGTGTATGACATACTTGGCGTGCTGAAAGAAATAATAGTAACAGGATTGTTGTTTGTATAGTATGGCTAATTGTACCTTTATGGCCCAACCTGAACACGAGAACCATCATTTATGATCACCTAAAAAAGGTGTGTGCTATCTTTTAATATGTATGTATAGATATTACTGCATATGTGCATATTTCAATACACACAACATATCAGTGGCAACATGTCCTGAATAAGTTTGGGGTTTAGTTCCTGGTTCACTAGCATCCTTGCAGTATTTACACAGGCAATTATCCAGTCCTTTGCACTCTTTTCTAACATCTGGGCCATTGTCTCCTCCCCCCCCCCCCCCCCCGCTCCCCCTCCCCCTCCTCCATAAGAACACAGGATTTACACAGACCACAAAAACTGACAGTCAACAGGAGAGGTTGTTTACATAACTAAAAGTCCTAGGTAACATTGACATATCCCAGCTGTACTGTTTGGCTTTCTCATGACCAGGATGTGGTCTTTAACACGGCCATGTTTCTGTTTACCTGATTTCTTTGTTTTAAATGTCACCTAAAATTGCCATCGGCACCAGCCACAAAACCGTTTTATCATTGTGAGTCACATTTGGTCACATGATCTTTCTACACTTTCTAAAACCCACGCACAAACACACACACGTATATACAAAAGCGACTGTGCTTCTTTTCAGCGAGAGAGGCCTCTTTATTTTAATGGCATTTGCATGTGTGTGTGTGTGTGTGTATGCATGCCCTGACCAGACATCCTACCCCTGTGTTAGTAACTGGACCAACAGGGGGGCCAGCACACCCACAATATCACACACCCTCATAAATCTATGGCCCCCTTTTAGCATTTGTGTCGGTGGCCTGTGATCTACGGCGATAGGCATGTCCGGACACAACTGGCCTCCCTCCTGAGCCCCGGCTCTTTTCTCTGTGGCGTGCATGAAAGAAACAAAAGGTCACGGGTGAACCTGGTCGCATGACAACGAGCTGACAGGCTCAGTTGCTAAGGGGATAGGTGACGGGGTGGCACGGACGTGGGGTGACAAGGTGATGGCATGGGGTGACAGAAAAGTTACCAGGTGAGGACGGAGGTGAGTGACGGCATCTGACCGACTCACCCGAATCGCTCCTTGTCTCTTCTTCTTTGTCCGTCTTTCTTACTGTCATCCTTTCCCTATCCGCCCCGGCTCTCACGTCTCTGTCTCACCGACGATCGCACTCCATCACACCTTTTGAACTTTTTCTGCCTGACTTTGACAGCAAATGGGTGTGTGTGTGCGGTGTGGGCTTTTTTTTTTTTTTTTTTTTTGAGCTAGTGTTTGCCTGCACGAGTGTGTGCTTACACGTGAGCTTACATGTGTCGCGTGCTCGGCCGTATGTATCGAGACGAGCTTCTTCGCTTCAGCCGCAGCGCTGTGATCTTTGACTGTTCCACGCATTGTTTTCAGGCTGCAGGTGTGTGTGTAACATCCTTTCCCTGTTTGCCCTTCTTGCTCTGAGTCATAGCGGTGACGTGCTGCCAACAGCCAAAGGGGGGGGGGGGGGGGAGAGGGGGGAGGAAATGAAAGGTACTCCCCTCATTTCATACACCAGCGACCTCACACACTGACTCAGCAACCGAGCATGGCGGGTGCGCGGTTGCGTGCGTGCGAGTGAGTGAGTGATGGTGAGTTTTGTCTGCGTGTGCTCTTATAACCAGCGTGTTCTTACATGTGTTTAGGCATTGGGCCTACGCGGCGTGCCTCCTAAGAATAACTTTGCGTGGTCGCACAAATGGTTTGAGATGCGCAATGCGTGTCGCGGAGGACGTTATTCCCGCCGGAAACATAGAGAAAAGGGTTTGACCCGTCTGGCACCTTTCACACGCCCGACGTCTTGTTTCCGCGCTGCTCCTCCTCGCCTCGGGGGGGAGGTGAGGGGGAGACACAATAGCAGCACTCATTGACCGGGTTAATAAGTATTCTGCCTCGGCCCCAGTCAGATGCTCTTTACCTTCTAATACACTGTCTGTGTGTTTTCGGGCTTCAAAGCGGCACCGTGACCTCATGTCTGCCGCACACACCTTGTAAGCTGATGAATGACAGGGGCCGGGGATTCTGCAGCCTTGTTCCAAACAGGGCAGAGCCGTGTCTGTGTGTGTGTGTGTGTGTGTGTGTGTTAGTGCTTGTCTCACTGTGAATTTGCACATGTATAACCTCCCATCTACAATTTTGCGTGTGTGTGGAGAGACTGTGAGAGCGGATAACTGTAGAGCAGTCGTTGTTTATGCGAGTCCAACACACAGTTAGTGTGTGGGGCGCCAATTTTCTCTGGGTCATACCGCACGGGGCACGCCGCTCTACAGCTTGCGACGGATTGTTGCATCAGCAGCAAAAACAGACTTCTTATAGTGTTGTGGGTGATTGTTCTGAGGGTTTGAAAGAAGTTTTAACGAAGCCACTCTCTCGTTCTCAAAGTTTTTGATGGAAAGTCCCGCCTACTTTGGTAGATTGAGCTAATACTCAACTGGAATTAAGACTTTAAGATAAGGATAAACGTGTGGTGCGTGTGAACATGCATGCAGCTGTCGAGCACATTGCTTTGCAGTAAACTAAAATAACCCAGACGGCTAATATATAATCCAGATATTTCATGGAATGATTTTTGTGAAATGTAAATTTTTTGGGGAGCATCAAGATCCATCTGCTGTTTCGTCTGACATGCCGCTATACTTTGTTTCTTCCTAGACTGTCTTTACCAAATCTTTACAATGGAGGTGAGGAGAGTCCATATGAAGCATATTTAGACTGGCCACAATATTAAGGTTCAGACACAGGTTGAAAAGTAATTTCTTTTCACAAAGTAGAACGAAACACGGCTACTAAACTTGAGATCATCATGCAATTGGATCACTCTGACCTCAACTACACAACTTGGACAAAATATGTCCACAGAGAGACAGACGGACCCATAATAACACGGCAAAGATGTAAAGATGGCTTCTGTTGTAGTTCCTCTTGCATTAGGTGCCTTCAGGCTGACATTTTTCCCATGATGACTCACACACAGGAGACTCAGGAGAAAACAATACCAGGCAAACTTTTGTTGCTGGTTACATTCTCGCATGATGAACTAAAGCTCATTGTGCAAAATCTTGATTCATAACTTTTAACAAAATGTATGTTAACTTGTTTGGTCTGTTGTTTTTAGTGAGTTTGGACTTTTTGCTGTAAGTCACATGGTTTGGTTTCCAGGTGAAGACATGTGTTCAAAACATTAATTTAGCCATATAAGGATATGCAGATTGATATTGAAATTAAAGGCCAAAGGGATTTAAACAAATTCTGCATTTCGATTTCCCATATGTACACACCTTACAATGGTCACTGCATGTGATTGTGACCTGGCAAACATCGGGTGTCCTGGCCGGCCCAGCTGGTTTGCTCCGCTGCGCTAATGCATGAGGGACGTAAGCCCTCAGTGTCAAGGGAGGGACAGAGCTCCCGCTTGCCGTGTCCTGCTGCCGTGTGTCGTTTGTTGTACAGGACGACGCCACTCGGCTGTGGGTTTGCGGCACCGGGCCTGGACGGCGATATGGGCCCTAATGACTTTTGAGTGTCCCACGAGTTGACAGCATGCTCCGAGCACCTGGCGCGTCAAGCCCACGCTAGTTCCTCACATTGTCGCAAGCCAAAGAGAGAGGTTAATATTTGTGCAGCTCTCGCTGGCCAGCCATGAATCAAGAGGTCACGTGATCCACCCTTTAATCGTCACGTTTGAGTCTCTCCAAAAGAAGAGAAGGAGAATTCCAGACTTTGGTGGTCATGCGCTCAGGCAACCAGACCTATTTGTTTGCTCATACATGACTGAAACAGGTATTTAATTTTATAGCTTTTTATGTCGGTCCCGAATAGGGAAAGCAACATTTACCTGCAGGTTAGTCAGCTGTTTAGACAAGTACAAACAATCCATCATTTGCACGGACCCCATTTCCTTAAAACATCCCTATTATTCCTCACAGAGGAAAGTTTGCTTGAATCAGACGCGTTTATTGCGTGCATGGTAGCATGGCACTGTAATATATTTGTTGAAAGTATCCGATGTTGTAATTCTTGCTTTTTTTATGGAATTGCACGGTAGTAAACAGTATGAGGTGGTTTGCCTGTTAAATATTTGTTTTTAATGTCACACAGCAGCCCATGGAGAGGTTTCTTCCAGGCTCATTCCAGTAATCATACCTGTCGGAGCCCCTCCATACCGCCAAAGTACGGGGGAGACACCGCACAATTACTTATCTGCATTTTGTTGAGACGTTTATAATTCCCACAACCTAATACAGGAGCATCGACTCAAATTACAGGCTTTAAGTTACACGGTGAGAACTTATTTATTGTGGCACCTTCTCTTTCTTTGCCGGTGTCACTCGACTACAAAACCTAATTAGTGCTTTCAGCTCGACACCCATTAGTTGAAACTCGAGCCTTGGCCTGGTAGAGAAAAATAATTATGACATTCCTCCTATAAATCATTGGTTATGTCCCGAACCCTTTCAATGGAAATATGATTTCCCACTACAAATTGTCCAACCCCGGTTTATGTTCTCCAACACATAATTAAAGCCGTGGTGTGTGAGAGGAAGTCATTTTGTTCAAAGGCTTTTGGCAACAGCGCCGCTATGTCTTTTCTGCTCGTTTGGAGAGCAGCTACCGGCCGACCCGGGACATGTGAGCCGTGTAATGGATTAGGAACAACAGCAGCAACACGTGTGAACAACCTGTGTTTGTCAGTCAGCCAGGAGACATGGGAAATTAAATACATCATCGACTGGCGGGGGGGGGGGGGGGGGGGTGATCTGCGGGTCATCAGGTGCGAGGAGAGGGCCACTGGCAAACCCGCTCCCGGGAAGAAAAATGTCCACACATTAGAGCCGCCGGGGGTCACAAACAAGTCGGCTTTATTCTCCTGGGGAGGCGGACATCGAACCACAAGTGGCCATGCGTGACCTAGTGAGCCCAGCTTCACTGAGTGAATACCGCGAAAGCAAAAATGTATATTTGCATATGCTTGACATGTATAAGCTCATTGTAAGTCAGGGATAAGTTGTAAATTTTATCTATCCATCTGTCCGTCTATTCATCTACTCTTAATACCTCCATATGGTCAAAGATAAGTGCACGGAGGTGGCCCTTGAGGATGCTTGGATTTAACCCTGCTTATTGTTGTAGTGCATGGGCTAATCTCCTTCATACTTGTAATCCTCCTGAAGCAGGAACATTAAGTTATAGTGTCCTGTTTATCTATGCCCTTCCAGGCAGGGAAAGGTTACACCATTACATTGCCTGTCTGTGTGTGTGTGTGTGTGTGTGTGTGTGCGTGTGTGTGTTCGCGCACTGTACATGTGTGGAAGGAAGCAGCAGCCTGTACCAACGTCAGTCAGCCAAATACATGGCTGTCTGAGTGCCTTCCAGAGGTCATAGGGCAAATCTTTTGGTAATCTGCTAATCCAATTGGCCTGACGTATTCACATGATCTGCCAGGACAGCCATCTTCTGTTCGGACACACACACACACACACACACACACACACACACACGTGTGCACGCTCGCCTGCTGTCCGCACCGTTCTCTCGCGACAGTCTTTGACTCCATGACACCGGCCTGTTTGATTCCACTTAGGCTCGAAGCGGATTAGTGAAGGTGACTCCAGAGGGGGAACTCCGCTGCATAATTGGCAGAATTCATAAACCAATTAAAAGCGCATTCTCAAGAGCGCTATTTTGTGGCTATTATTAACTCCGTGTGATGGGCTAAGCAGCACTGATGCATACGTGCACACTTCCTATCATATGTACAACTGCACAAGTCCGCCTGTGTTCTATTTGAAGTTAATATGATCCCGATCCAGCGACAAAAGAGTTCCTGTGCAGGAAAACTCTGACTGACCCTGTTTATGCTTCAAAGTCGCATACAACATGTCCAGAACCACAACATATTCCCTGTCTGACAATCTGCATGCCTGGGACATGAAAGACCTGTTAACCTGTTTTTTTTTTTTTAATATATTTCCCATGAAGACATAAACATAAATAACCACATCTCTGGAATCCACACATTCAGAAAATACTATTTTAACACTACACTTAGCTGGACTCCATCATTACGGGACAGTCTCTCTAATCCTTAGCCCGCGCTGCCACCCTGTCTGTGCCGACTAACATGCCACATATGAAAGGAAAGTATTTGCCACATGTGGTTCCAATGCAAACATAAGATAACAACCACATCATGGCTGGCAGGCTGCGCTGTGAGTGTGTGACGTGCTCTGCAGCACCAAAGCCGAGGCTTAAGAAGGGACTGGATCCCATTTCCCAGGCTGAAGCAGGACCTGAGGGCACAGTGTGGAAACCGAACTAATTGCAGGATATTGGTCCTTGGATGATTAGAGGAGGACATGGAATGCCTGGTCTGTGATGCAAGCAGACCAAGGTGAGACGGATGACGGATGTCTTTAGATAAGTCTGTATCCCACAGTTAAGGCCTGTGGCTTTGTGACGAGGAGGGCAGAGGCAGCGAGGCCTCCTGTTGGTCCTAAGAGAAAAGTTGCAAACCGTTGTGGTGTCTGAATGAAAGTCATACACATAAACACACATCCCGCAATGTACAGTAGCTAAACTATATCAATATAAAATGTTGAAATCAAGGAAACATGATCGGAGTGCCCACTCAAGATGTCTTCACAGACCATTAAACGTTTTTTTTTTTAAAGCAGATCCCAACACCTGCCGATGTTCTGATCTTATATCTGCAGGAAGTTAATTTGGAACTACACGATTTTTCAATCGGACCTTAAACAAGAGGTCAATTTGAGAAATTCTGACCACACTCTGGTACAATTTGGTAGGAGAACAGTCACCAGTGACTTCAAATCTGTAGAATGTGTACCCTTTTAGCAATTTGTGTCTGCTTGAGTCTGAGTGTGCTTGAGCACTGCCCAAGGTAAACACACCACAGGTAAACTTCCCAGCTCCAATAAGTACCGGGACCAAGCTGCTACGCGTTGAGATTGCATCCAAACAATGCATGAAATCCTGCCTATACTCCAGTCTGAAACGGAACATTTGGAGCTATGGCATGTCATTCATTTAATAACACGGGCCACCGCCTATCTGCTAAGCCTCGTCTTTTATTTCAGACGTCTCAAGCAACAAGTGGCCATTATTTTCATTTCGTACGATGGTGCCGGCACAAACACAGACTCGCTCGGCTTGTTTGTGTCCAGAAATGTTCGGCCATACAAAGCAGGGAGGCGCAATTCGGGAACGAGTGAAGTGTTGCAGTCCCTGTGTGCAGACACCAACCCTTTGATTCTTGATCCCCCCCCCCCCCCCCCCTCCTCCTTTTGTTTGCGGTGTTTGTTTGATGTTACTTTAGCAGAAAGAGACAGACACCATTGAGTAGTGGGAGTGCTGTTCTGCTGCGTGCCATTCACGCCTGCCGCAGAGCGCACAGAGTCAAACGCAACAAGGGTAGGCCATTGTTTACCAGTGGAACTAATCACCCTGATGGCACCTCCATAAATCCCCCCTCCCCGTCGACAGTGATTGGAGTGTACCTATGTGTGACCACGGACAATACAAATGCGCCAAAGGCAAATAGAATTGGGGTGCACTGAGGCAATATTTAGCTTGGCCAGATGGCCGGTTGCATGCAGCAGGCTTCTTAACCCTCCACATCTGCTCCTTGCGGATGTGCCAGCAACTGGGCGAGTGTGTCTCGGCTCTACTTTGTGCACCCGAGTTTGTCCCTCTGCAGAAGGAGGCTCACCCCCCCCCCCCCGTTTTTTAACCTGTCTGCCTGGAGGATCCCATTTCCACAATCAGAGCAGTCCTCTGTTTTTATCTAAAACGCCTCTCCTCGGATTCCCTTCGTCCTGCACGGAGATCGGACTCAGTCTTGCGGAGTGGTCCCCGGGTTGCATCACCAGGCCATACACAGAAGCCTGCTTTTGCAGCTGTTTAATATAAATGCTGTGCAAATGTCTTTGTCCAGATGGTTTATTTTTACAAACAATACACAAGGCTGCATTCCTACCGAGTCCCCGTCCCCACCTCTTTACTGTCTGCCTAACTAGGCAGCTTCAGAAAGACAGGCACTATCATGCAGAGTGCGCACAGATGGTCCAGTGACACTGCTGTCATGCAAAAACAGGCTTCAATAAAAAAGATATATACACATGTATCGGTATGGATACATAAGGCGTTCGTTTTCAGAAGGGGGAGACACACGCTACTTCATGCGTGAGGAGACAGATGTGCAGAGAAAAGGGGGGGGAAAAAAAACATGTATATGGATTTTGGATTCCAAAGTGTTTATCTTGATTTCGTACATACCCATTTGTCATAGCACAACATCTTAAAATCGTTTCCAGATGACAAACCAGAGTGGCGTTAATATCAGTTATTTTCAACGATGTCTGCCGTCATTTCAGCCGGTTGTACATTTTAAAAGCATATTGTTTTAATTGGAAGAACACTTGTGTTTTAGGAAATAGGATGATAGCAGTTAAAGTTTCTGAGACACTGAATCCACGTTGAGAAGTACAGGTCGGTAATATTGCAAAATCCACTAACTATATCCATCAAAATTACAAAGTTTGCCAGAAAAGGAAAAAACGGACATTTACAACAGTATTTACAGTATTTACTCTAAATCAAATTGGAAATACTTCAATTTAAAAACTTCCCTTTGTACTTGTTGAACCTGTGTCTTCAAACATGTTAGACATTATGAACAGACAGATAAAACATAGTGTAGTTTTGGCTTAGAGAAGGGTTATCTGAAATACACTGACAATCTGACGTCAGTGAGATGATCTCATCGTGGTTGAGCGCTTTTCCCCAGCAGCTTTGAAAAAAACAAAAACTATTATGAGTTCCATAGCTGGAATGAACGGCTTGTTAGGGGTTGACATTTTTTTTTGCAGTGTAGGTTCTGCCCACACCCCCACCCTCACCTCTCCCTAGGCCTTACTGCCACATCCACTGCACATCCTATGCTCCCTTCCGGGCCCCAAGCTCTGGAGCCTCACAAAGGAGCCCTAACAAGAGAGAAGAAAGAGCCAGTGCCACTTGGACGGGATTACATCCCAGTAAGATTCTTCGGTCCTCTTGGCCAGCCGCCCCTTAACCCTCCCCTTGCCTGATTAGAAAGTGAGCAGGCAAAGGCTGGCTGGACATAGAAAAAGGGTCCACACATGTCCAATGAAGTGTTGCACTGTTGTGTGGAGTAGACTTGCTGAGAGTCGTGTCAGTCTGGTGTTATCGGGAAATTCTCCCATTGCAGTAGTTATAAAGTGAAAACTATTAAGCACCACATGTCCAGTGTTAATTGGAATATTAACAGAATAACCACAATAAATCGTTCTAATATTGTATCAAATAGATTAAATATCAGTGATCCTTGTGTTGGTATTTTACAAACCAAAATCTCTGATTTTGAAATGTAGTTTCCAACCCCCGACGTGAACCAGCTTCACTTCGTGCTGCGACTTGCCCAGAATTCAGTTCTTCAGAGAACACCAAGGACACCAGGGCCCTGGTGTCCTTCCTTATCCCCTCTGGATCTTTAATACCTGACTCCACCCGTCCTGTCCTCAGATCCTCAGACAGCCTTTCCGCTTTCTCTTTTCACTGTGCTACATTACCTACCGTTAGTTATATTGTCTAATTCCGCTAAAAATACATTTTAAAAAATGTCATTGAAGCTCATTTGCATTTTTCAAAAGAAGTCAAAACGCTTAACAATAGATCAAAGTACCTGAGAGGAGGATTATTTTTTTTTGCAGTGTAGATGTCTGTGAAGTGTAACCGCTGAGGTTGAGTGATGGCCTCTGTGTCCTACACCCCCCCCCACCCCCCGCCTCCCCTTTTTACGCCACCTGAGCCCCGAGCCCCCTCCAAAGGGTGGCGGAAGGGGTCAGGTGACAGGTGGACAAAAACCAGTGGCTGCAGAGTAAATGATGCATGCCCGAGCTCCAGTAAATAAGAGGCAAGGTGCCATTAAAGAAGGGCAACCTGCATAGCTGCCATTCCTACCGGGCTGGGGGGGGGGGGGGGGGGGGGCGTCACCCTTCTGTCCCCCCGCCGTCATGAGTGGAACGTAATGCGTGTGTGTCTGTAGGAGTGCTATCATAGTGTTAAGCCATTCTCATCCTCATGAAGATTTCTGAAATGGGTGTTGGCACAAAAACTAATTTAAACGTGTGTGCACATATATGACTGGGTATGTGTGTGTTATTTGTGTTGAAGTGGGATCCGGGGGGGGCAGGCTGCATGCAGAAATTCACTGATGTATGTTGTTGAAGTAATGGACAAGGGTCGCGGCACATTTACCAAAAAAAAAAAAAACAGCCTACACCCTGCACAAGATAAATGGAAATAGCTTCGGGGCTGATGGCATGGACCAGATTATAGTTGTTTGTAGATGACGACAGTAATAGCCGCTATTCTTTTGTTGTGTTTCTTGTCTCACTCATCATCCAGGGAGATACCTGACATAGTCATTTCAACTGTGAGGAAGGTTAAGTAAATCCACAAAATACAAGTGATCGGGGTAATCACCCGAGCTTCTGTCACTGCCATCAGCGATCCCACTTTTCAGACTTTTACTTCAGCCAGTGCTAGGGATCAGCTGTTTGTTCTTTTTATGGGACGGAGGTATTGGTCGGAGAATCTGCGTCAGAGCGGCTAACCTCACAGCTGAGAGAGAGAGAGAGAAACAAAGTGGGGGTGGGGGGGGGTTCTGTGCTTCCCGCAGGAGCCCCACCGTTCAATGGAGCCAGGGAGGCAGCTGCCTGCTCGCCCAGCCAGGGCTCCCCTCGGCCAGGCCCTGCAGCCCTGCTTCTCTGCTCCCCCCCCGCCCCTGAGCGGGTCCGGGGGACTGACGAGGGCTGGAACTGCTCAGTCTTGCACACCGCAGCCAGGAGAGAGCCACCGCCAAGCCGAGCCGAGCCGAGCCGAGCCGAGCCGAGCCAGCCAAGCAGGCAAGCCCCCTCCCCAGCTCCCAGCCAGGCCCCTGTGTGGTGCTCCAATGCCCAGTAATTGATGCCTTGCACTGGGGATATATTTAATCACCGTAACAAGGAGTCGGTAGGAATGAAATGATCTTGTAAAGGCGCTGCGGAGCTCTCCGAACAAGCCGGATCGGGGATGTGTGGGGAGCGCGCACGCATTCCGTGCACTTTTCTTCTGCTCCCGGCGCTTGCGTGTTTGTAATCTCAGACACTCACCTGTCTCCCCACCCCCCCCCCCCCCCCCCCCCCCTCCTAGCTCTCCCCCACCCACCCACTCACCCCCAAAAAAAAGAAAAAACTGTCGGCCAACAAATTTCATTACAACAGCCCTAAACTGCACACTTTTAGAGCCTTCTAATTATTCCTCTCTCAGATGTGGTGGAGTTGAGAAAGGCCATAAATCAACAGAAGTAGAAGCGCCACAGGCCCGGAGCTGTGAGAAAACTGGAAAACAAATGACCGGCCCCTTCCCCTTCTCTTTCCTACCCCCACCGGCCCTCTGTGCCACACCTTACCTCACCGCCCGCCTCCCTCGGCTTTCCACGCAATTCTGGTGGAGGAGGGCGATGAGGCCCCGGACAGCAGGGGGGTCCGACGCGTGTCTTCTGGTGGGCCGGGTGGGGGCCGTCGTGTAAAGATGTGCACTGGAGCCTTTGCCTCTGTCAGTCCAGGTGTGGGCAACTTGTGTCCACCTCCTGCCACGGAGCCGCTCCACTGCAGCATTTCGGGGGCGGGGGGGGGGGGGGGGGGGGGGGTTCAAGTGTCTTCCTTTCTAGGGTTTGTAGGCGAGGTGATGTGACGCGGTGGTGAGGTGGTCAGCAGACAGCTGAGAGGTACCCGGGTACCAGGTCCGTCCCGTCTGCTCTCCGGCCTGTAATCAGCTGCTTTAAAGGTTCCAGCCCGGTAATGGCTCACTATGGCCCCCAAGATAGCAATCAAAGAGATGCTGGACTCTGTGCTCTGCCTTTCCCCCGTCTCTCTTTGTCCTTCTCACTCTATCCTTCCCCTTTTTTCACCCTCCCCACTTTTGTCAATTTACATTTTGGAGACACTGTAAAGAGCAGCACTTGTTAAGCATTCAAGGGAGAGACATCAATTCAAACGGGATTAATGGCAAAATTGATATCGCTTTGAAGAAATGCCGCCCCCCCCCCCGCTCCCCCCCCCCCCCCCCACTCTCTGTCCTGGTTGCATTTTTCCCCGGTCTCTGTTCTCTTATCTTTCAACAATTACAAGAGCAGTCTAATGGCCCTTTTAAGTTGCCTGCCAGCTGTTTTGGCAAAAAAAAAAAAGAAGAAAAAAAAAAAGGATGTTGTATTCTTCATCTTTGGGTGTTGTGTTAAGTTTCATTCACATGTGAGGATCGCTAATGCCTGTCCTCTGAAGTCATGACGGGGGCATGAAAGCGGGCCCGAGATGTGAGTCTGTTCAGCAACAGATCGCATGATGTCGTGTCAAATCTGTCAACCGGCATGATTAAGGAGTGTCTGATGTGTCCAACGCTGCTAATTCAGCGCCGAATAGGGGGCCAAAACTATGACGTCATTAAGTGATGATTGTTGGAAAACAATTGAATAACTAAAAAACAACATATAAGAGCTGCTTGGTACCAAAGGTTCATATTCTATATTCTAACTTTCCTTTGGGAGCACTAAAAACAACATTCATTTATTTAAATGTATACCTGCTCTGGACTGTTGCTATAAACAGCACTGCGTCAGCGGGTGAAGTCATCTGTTATTTCTCATAAGAGGAGTGAAGTAATAGACACCTGCAGTTCAGAAGACGTCTCATCCATTATCACTACCTGTTCTTCCAACTATCTCCCCCAGCGCTCACTCCTGGTTACCGAAGGTCTCCTTTCACCGGGGGGTTCTGATCCGGGGACCCGACCCCATCTCACCCCGTGCATTTTTACCTAAGGCGACTCCGGTGCCACAGCGACATCCCTGTGCAGCAACACAGCGTGAACTCCGTGGCGTAGCGTGCCGTCTCTTACTTCTTAGTTTGATGGACACGTTGCTCAACCGTAATGCCAGATGATCCCGTCACACTCGGTTCAAGGGGAGAAAAAAGAAGCTGCGTTGTCCTTGTGGGGATCATCCAGCATGCGGGATCAAAATCGCATCATCACCAAGCACGCGGGCCCGAAAAAAAATGCCATATTACACGTAGGAAGCGCGGGCAAGAGAAGGGGAGTGACTGTGGGGGGGGGAAGAGAGCGAAACCACAGAGGAGGGGGAATAGAAGAGCTGAAACAGAAGTCGGAAGAGAGAAATAAACCAGCTTACGGATACTGGAGAGAGGAATGAAGGAGTCAAGGAGAAGAGGGTATCACGCTTTGCAGCTCAGCTGAGATTGAGGAAGATGGAAATGAGAGAGCAAGAAAGAGAGCGAGAGGACGGCGCAGGCCAAGCGTTTGAAGTGGATCACTGTAGGCCAAACATCTGAAGAGGACAAGACTGCAAACATGTCACACTGCAGCCTGCTTGCATTTATCAACAGATGTTTGGTCTCCCCATCTCCGGTAATGGTTTCCCGTCCAGGTTGGTCTGACCCAGTGAATGAATAATATAGATTTTTCTTTTTTGTTTCTTCTTAACCCTTTTTCTTATAAAGTCTCTGTTTGTAGTCCTCTACTGTTTTCTGTCTCCTATCAGGGTTACGCTGCCTTTGCCTGAGCGCATGCCAGCAGCACAGGCTGCAGGAAAGAATAGACACGTTACTCCCCACGCAGTGTTTCTCTAGACAGCCAAAAGAAGTCAAAGCCCCCCCCCCCCCCCCCCCCAGATAACCGGAACTATGGTGAGCCGACCGCAAATCTTTTCCCACTTGTCAGTTTTCCTCCTTCACACGTTCCGTCCACGCCCTCCACAGCAGGATGGAGTGCGTACACCTCCCCCCCCCCCCCCCCCCCCCCCCATGCAGCGGCATCCACAGCAATTTGCCCCCTAAATTGATGGCAGTCGGAGGTTCAAAGTTTCAATAATTTCGGGGGGCTAATAGGGTGGCAGGCCTTGCGAGACGAGCAATTGCGATTCTGAGCATGACGCGCTGTTGGCGCCAAACAGCACTATACCTCTGCGCTGCTCCTCAAGGGGGGGGGGGGGGGTTGCTCGTGGTGTGAGAGCACAGCCAGAGGACCTTCATGAATTATAGATATGCGGCTGGATGTGCGGGGCCGCCGCCATGTGAGCGATGGGCAAACGGGACATGATGAAGTTGGCTGATGCGGCCGCTGTCTCCGTTGTCCTGCTGCATAGATCAATGACGGGATGCTGAATAAAACAGGTCCTGGGTTGGCAGTAAAAAGCCACACGCCAGAAGCTCAGTGAAGCTGATGTGTGCAAGTCAGATGTGTTTTTTAAAGTACTTTTGACAGACAGATTAATCACAGGGAGCTTTAAAGCCTTTAGAACACAAATAGAGAAACCTGCATCCGTTATGTAAAAAGTCTGAACTGAAGTATTTGTTTGCGCGTGTGTGTGTGTGTGTGTGTGTGTGTGTGTGTGTGTGTGTGTGTGTGAGAGAGCGCTCAAGGACATGGAGTTACAGTACTGGCTGATGAACTGACTTTGGGCCTCAGAGACTATATTGAATGGTCAATTGAAAACAATATTGACAAATGCCACTCGTCCCATGAAGTGTAGAAACCATATATCAACCTTTAGATTTATTCTGCAAATATTTATTTCAGTAACAATGTATCCTTCTTGATACATACATTCATTCACTTTTTTTTCCAAGATTTCTTGTCAAAAGTATGCGACAAATAAAACAAACAAAAACAAAGCCGCAAGCAAACAAATACACATTCATAGCGTCTAATCATTTCAGCTCTGGTCTCCGTCCCCTGTCTGTCCTCTGTGGGTTTCCTTACATCCTCGTCTCGTCCCTAGTGCGACTAAAACATAACTTCCATCCATTGCTCTCCTGTCAGTTATTGTTCCAGGGAACATCTGTAATACGTGGAATTAAAGGTTGCCGTTCTGTTTTAATGAACCACTTGTTGGAGGAGCATTGATTGTGCAGACATTAAGCCCATGCTCAGATAAGATAACACAGAACATTCTCTAAGCTAGCGCTGTCCTACTTCACACTTGACCAGATGGAGATTTCTTTTTTTTTTTTATCTTTGAAAGAATCTCTTTAAAAATTAATACATTATTTACACCCACCAACGGCTTATCGGGCCAGTGTAAATCAGGTCCACAGCAGGCTCTACTGAGTCCTCTTAATGACTTCTAAAACATATGCTTTTCTAATCTTTTTCTTCTTTTTTCATTGCTTCATTGCTGCTCTGGGATCTTTTTGCCCTTTATTAAACTATGCACACACACACACAGACACTTGGAGAATTACACACACTGACAGTGATAAGGGAAGATCAGCTCCTCAGCTGTCCTGATAAAATCTGAGGAAGGAGACTAGTGGAACCCCACCCTCCTCCTGCGTCCCTCCTTCCCTCCTGTTTTTACACCCTCCTGGAAGGAGCACTGCAGAGGGAGGGATGGGGGGGGGGGGGGGGTGGTTTTAAGCTTGACCATATGTCCAGAGGGGCAGCTGTCTTCTTTGTCCGCACTCGTCAGATAAAGTGAGCCGACGAGGCCATTGTGTTGTCAGGTAACTGTTTTTACACACAATTTAAAGTGTCTGCTGGGCGGTGCTGGGAGATTACCACCTGAGATTTATTAAGGAAAAAGAACAATGGGGCTTAAGTGGGCAGGGGTAACACCGCGAAGAGGGGCTACCCGACTCCACACCAGCAGACAGAGGTACCAGAGGACCAAACGCCCCGGTCTAAGTTTAAAAAAAGACTGGCGGTTTGATACGAGGCGGCGAGGAGACGGCCTGTCGCCCCGGTGATAGCAGGGAGGAGAGGAGGTGGCTGGCTTTCTGATGAATTTAACCAACTGAATGTTCTAAATGATAACATCATTTAACCGGTATATGTGTCCGGTACTGCCTGACAAATGCTGTTTAAATGAGGTGTAAGAAAATCCCGTTCATCTCGTCTTTAAACCAAATGTCTTCCATGCAAGAAGCTATCTGTGCATGCTAAACTCAATCCTTTGCTTAATAAATGTTTTAAGATTAAAAGCAGCCGCCCTACAGATGTTCAGGCCCGACACGCACGACGCGCGTATGTTTTTCGTGTTAAGAGGATGTGTTTAATTCAACTAGAGAATAATTATTGAAAATACCAGGCTGCAATCCTAATCTAGGGGTCCAATCAAAGCATGAGCCTTAGTCAGATTAAATTTATCCCCTCGCATTTCCATCTGCTTCAAGACATCGCCAAAGAAATACACATTTCCTTTGGAGGAGAAAACAACGGAATTAGAGGCTGGCCTCGGGAGCGTTCTTAGCGTCCGCGTTTACCAAATCGGCGTGGATTAAAGGGAAGGCCCGCCTCCGCACAAAAAGGACGCAGCGCCGGGGGCCATTCCTCAAGTTCCTCGACCCAGACTTTCACCACACACACACACACACACACACGTGCCCGCGCTCCAACAGTACCAAACGCCAAATGAGTGTGTGTGTGTGTGTGTGTGTGTGTGTGTGTGTGTGTGTGTGTGTGTGTGTGTGTGTGTGTGTGCAGTCAGCTCGCATGTTGCTCGGCCGCATTCTCGAATCCGCGGCGGCGAACGCGGGCTCCCGATTGGCAGCGGGATTAATCCATGGGTTGTTAGATTGAGGCACTTCGTCGTGTGGATCCAAGACCGTAGACGCAGCTACTGTCACCTGTTTCTTTGTCATTTTTGTAGGAGGCAGCAACTGTAGTAGACTTTCCTCTTTTGTGAAAGTTGAGAGCAGGTGTGAGCATTATATCCCATTCATCAGACTCATGTCCAGCTAGTTACCATTCACCCCCCTGAGTGGGGCCTTTTCACATGTGGTAAAAAAAAAAAACGTGCCGCTGTAGCAATAAGGGAAAGCAAAGGGCCTGTCACGCCATTCTGTATTATGGCAACATTTTTGCAGAGGCATTATTCCAACGGGATTACCGCCATATTGAGCTCAACTCAATATGGAGGTAATCTGTTGTGGATTAACAGTGTTGATTACGGTTTCTCAAAAGATTCATTCATTTTGTGCGGTTTGAGCACAGCCCAAACAGTTAGCGAGCGGCTTCATTCTCACCAAGCGCACTACTTATTTTGGGAAGGTGCATTCCAATCTGTTGCTTTCAGCGAGAAAACGAAGAAGAAAAAAAAAAAGGAAATCCATTTAACATTAAAAAAGCCAGACGTGAAATCCAACACGAGATGGAGAAATTATTTTCAAAGCCTCAACCCAAATGTTGAACTCTTCTAAAGAGATGGTTCTGTGTTTGAACTACTTTTTATTTACAATTTGAGTGGTTGTGAAAGTCTCATGCAGATGCAGACTGCTAAGTGAATTCATGACATTATGCTAAAATGCTGGAAGCATAATTCACTTTTTGACAGAGACGGGACACATCTGGAGACATGACAGCCGGTAGCATTTTGGAGCTGATACACTCACACACGTTCACTTATGTCTGAGGGGATGAAGACATATGCGACCCTCTACTGTCTCTCTTGGGCCGCTGTCACACTGCGCTTTAGTAGAAACGATGGCCGTATCTGTCCACACCTTCACACTTGGGATGATTTCATTTTGAGACATCGTAATGTGTCAACCGGTGGCTCCGCCGCGGATAACTCACTTTAGGTGAAGATTGTTTCAGTCCCTCCTTTTTTAATGACCGTGACCAATTGGAAATGTTCTGTTGGCCCAGTGTCTTACGGCTCCAGCACACTGGGCCATTGTGAATGAGAAGCAAAAAAAAACAAAAAAAACTAAGAGGGCCCGTCTTTAGGATTTTCAACTTGTGTGTGAGACGGTAAATTTGTTTCATGTGACTCTCCATCTACGGTTTACTAGTACTGCATGAATGTGATTACCAGTGACTGGATGTCTGGCTTTCTACACATATACTGTACAGCTATTTTCGTCGGGGTGTCCATAACTATTTGAAAACGAATAAAAGAGTCTGACTTGTTTCCTTCTTTACAGAATTATCTAATTTGACACTAATTCTAGACAAAATTAAGAAGAAAAAAAACAGATCTTTCGGTTACTCCATGCGTTCCTGGCTTTGTGTGTCCCTTCCCCCCCCATGTTGGGTCACTACATTTTATAATCTGTGTCGTTCCCAAACAAAATAACTACTGTATCCGCTTTCTGCCTGAAATCTTTACTGCACGTCTTATTCTGTGGCAGGACACAGATAATCCAGGTGCTATTCAGTTACCAGTTGAACAAACTGGGCGGAACGCAAAACACCTCCATGTTTGCATCAACAACATTTGCAACGGCAGCCAGTTATCACGCCGACAGCTGCCTTATCATTGGGTGTTGTCATTCTTGCGTTTCATCAACGTGCCGTTATATAACGTCGTTTACGCGCTAAGTGTGCAGCCATTGCGCAATTTACCGGCTTTCATCCTTTCATCTGCGCGCATGGATTATCACAGTGGACAGCATCCAGTGGACCTATTTAACAACTGCAAAGCCAGTGCTGGTGTGACATCGGCTTAACCTGATACTTGCTTGTATACACAGTAGTGTGACGACGGGAAGCAAGAGGTACAGATCATAAACGAGGGAGGAAGTATCATAATCTCTCATTACATCATTCATGGAGGTTATTGCAAAGACATAAACCACTGCTGCAGGAAGTGACTTAACAACCGTCATAAAAGTCCGTTGAATACATAGCTCCCCCCCCCCCCCCCCCCACAACCCTCTATTTCCAATCAATATCTGTTGAAATAGTTTTTTTTTTTTCTTGAAGCTTAGCGTATTCTGTTAAAATTAGGAACCGGGAGATTGACTGATATTTAAATGAATGATGTTCAAGAGTGGCCTGTTCATGGTACATTTTGCAGCACATTCCACCAAGTCCCAAACGGGGCCCTCTTTGAAGATGAAAGAAGTGCAAATCTGTGGACAATTGGCACAATGGATCAAACGTAATGTGTGCGCTCAAGAATATCAGGAGATGTTATGGGGGAAGCCTTTTTTATCCACATCTCGGGGGAACTCCTCAAATAATTGTCTGCTGGTTTTTTGAAACTTGAAATGCCTGCGATGGTTTAACCCCCCCCGTCCCCCCTCCTGCGCTGACCCCCGCTACCCGAAGCCATTTCATCAAACCCAAACAGACTCGCCGGACCTTCCCTCTCAGTCGTGTCCCAATTATCCCAGTGAATCCTCCACCGGGTGTCCAAATGTCAAGCGTCTTCCATGTTATTTTCTCCCCACAACTCCCCCCCGTGGAGTAGATTCAGTAATTAGCACCTGTGGGATGTGTCAGTGTGATCAGAGGGTGAGGGCTAAGCATGGCCGCGCGCTCCAGCCCCCCCCCCCCCCCCCTTCATAAAGGCTCTGTGGTTGCATCGTTCAGACGGGGATTTTTTTTTTGTTCCAGAGAGCCCCTGAATCAGGCGTTGCGGCAGTGTCAGCAGTGTGCAGGTAGGAAGGCCGGGGCAGGTGGTGTATCAGGGGGGCAGGTCGTGGTGTTCTCACAGCCTTGAGAGTTGCATTCCCAGGCAGACCAAAGTATGAGTTTACACACAAGTCGGAAAGTGGATCTGCAGCAGGGAAGGCGCCGCGATGGGAAGCCAACGGGCGGTTGATCGGACTTTGTGTATTCAGCGCACACCGCAGTAAACACAAAAGCCACTGTGGGTCTCTTCGGGTGTCTCTTGAATCCGGGCTTTGACCTCTAAATTGTCACGTGGTTTTTAGTTTTCTTCCGAATTTTTAGTTTTTATCTAACAAGCAAGTTTAGCCTGGAAGTATAAAGTGTCTTCCTGCCGGACTCAAACTAAATAAGCTAAACTCAGCAATGATCCCAAATGCCTTTCTTTGTTTAATTATTTCTGAAATTGACCCATTGAACGGTTTGGGTGGTTTGATCAGTCATTGCACTAATTATTGAACGCAGGCGACAAAGACCAACGACCCCAGTTACTTAAACTGTCAGCTGTCAAGACATCAGAGGAGTTTGGATTCATCTTCAAGCGGCGTTATTGTGTGCATAAAACAATTCATGTACTCATTATGGGTATTTATACATCTCTACATTTTGACCACACACTTAAATTAGCTTTCATTCTACTCGGTTTCAAGGTCCCGTAAATAGGACGAGAGGCAATAAAGCAACACAGGGGGAAAAAAACGGGAAATCGACTGATGGGTCCGCTCAGCTCAGTGTCTCTGTTTGATATAAGAGCTGTTCTATGCAAAAGCACTCCCCGCTCGTCCCCCCCCCCCCCCCCCCACCTCCCCCTTTGTCACTTAAAGAATGCTTGGCGCCTGTGGATTAATTAAAGTCTAAACATTAAATATTGATTGATGCATTATCAGCGGCTCACAGTCGCCTCCTCTCAGATTGATTTCCACTGTGATTTATTGTCATATTTGCAAAGTCATTTCACTTGATAACAAAGAGAAATTGCTTGCAACCTTGGTACCCCCACCATTAGCCCCCCCCCCCCCCCCCCCCCCCCCCACATTGACACGCTTCCTCCTCCCATCCCTGCCCCCTTATTTTCCCCTTGTTTTCTCTGGTCTTTTTATTCTTTCCCATCTTCTTTTTACTGACTTTTTCCGCCTTAATCTTCGCCGCCGTCCTCTTCCCGTTGAACAAGAAGAGAAGTCCCGACTTTTTTCTCTTTTTTTTTTTTAGGTGTGTTGTCAAGATGCCATTCGAGGGTGCGTCTTTGCAATTCTTCGGAATCAAAAACGCAAAAAGAGGCAGCGGGATTTGCCCCTCATGGGTCTGCCCTGCAGTTGTCAAGCCCGCTCTCGTGTGCCAAATGTAATTTACGATTTTACTCCTCAGCCGTCAACTGTGAACTCTATTAATTTGTAGGGGGGGGGGGGGGGGGGGGGGGGAAGTCTGATTTATAGGCTTATGAGCCGATGTATTCACATCATCATTTGTAAGCCAGATATTTGCTGCCAACTCCGTGGATGATGGCATCATCCTCTTTCTCTGCAGTGCACACACACACACAAATTGTGGACGCACAAAGCCACGCGGGCAAACAATCCGCCAAGATGAATGAAATTATACATTACAACATACATTATACAAAAAATCATCATCCATCTATCATTTCACTCCTTAAACTCTTAATTGACTCGGTGTGTTTAATTGCATCATCAGGCTATTTTCTCCCTTTGTCTATAGAGAATTTACACAATGTCAACACAGAAAAAAGCTTTGTTTACAAACACTTAATATTTTTAGAGCTTCTACTTAAATCAACTCGTTATTTTGATGGCTTGGGACAAATTTAATTTTCCTCATTGCAATTGGATTTGGTGGCATTGAATTATGTTTGCTGCATCTGTGTGTGTGTGTGTGTGTGTGTGTGTGTGTGTGTGTTTGCATATTTGAGCATGTTTCATCAACAGAGCACATCTTTTGCGTTTTTAATTCTTAAACCAGTGTTGAGGGGGGGGGGGACACATGTCCTCCAGGTCTCACACGGTATTGTCTTGCTTACTAAACTGCGTCGCTCATTAAGGAGATGGAGAGTGGGAAACAACGTGTTCCTGAATCAAGTGCCACATGAAGAACACACAAGGTTGGTTTTATTGTTCAACCGGCAAACTCCACAGTCCAGTAATGACGTGTTTTTTGATATTCCAGAACTAATAATCGCAAAATCATAGCTGAGCAGTCAAAATAACTAGATCAATAAAGGGGAATTTGCCTGAATGTGCACTAGTTCATTAATTTTAACGTTTTTAAAAGAAGCATTTTTTTTTTCTTCATTTAATCTGTATCGGAATTCTAGCCTGGCTGCACATCAGCTCATAAGCCGTACATCCTGCATCCAGAACAAGGTGCTAAATCAAGATCCCTTCTTTGTTTGACGTCCATAATCAGTATGCAACGAGGGGAATTATTCAATTAACCCTAATTAACACTGCAATATTCTATGAACCACATGAAGATTAGACTTGTGCTTTGACAATTTCAAAGCATGTTCACACGCACTCTACAAGCTCATCTCTTGTCTGCGAGTGGTTAATTAAGGCTAAATTTGCTAATTGTTCATTTGTATTTTTCCTATTGGCCTGTCGCGATAAATCACCGCGCGGTAATTCATCCGGGGCCGACGCACTCCATCTCTGTCGAACAGGAGCTCGCGGCGCGGCCCAGAGATGAAATGTTCGTCGTTGGCGTCATCCGTCACACTGTGGGAGGAGGAGCGATGACACAGCGGTGAGCATTTACAGTACCAGACCTCTCAAACCGAACAACCGGCCTCAACCCCAACACGATGCAGATTATTAATCGCAATTTTTTTTTATATGAAGTTTATAACTGCAACACGTGGAGGCAGGGGAACAGGCCTTATCGGAAAAAATGATATTACCAGGCAGCAAAACTGCATGGTCAAGTTTGGTGGGAAACGGATGTTCTTCTTGTTTCACAAAAGCGTTTCTAATCTGAATCTGCACAAGTCCATGTCCAGGGGAGGTTAGTGGCCGAAATGGACGCGCCGAAGACACGCGGGACGTCCGCCCTGGAGGATTGTTATTCAAGTCGTGTCACGGTTTGGGTCCTCTTCCTGTCTTATTTTGTAGTTTTCTTGTCTCTCGTGTCTCTGGGTGAGCTTCACTTCCTGTCCTGTCCTGTGATTGCCTGAGTGTTCCCACCTGTGTCCAATCACCTGCACCTCCCTTGTGTATTTAAGCCCCGTGTGCCTGTCCCTCGTCGCGTCATTGTCTATGTTACTCGTCGGTGGTGCACGGCCGTTGACTTCTGTTCCGAATAAAGAGCACCTTTGGAAGAATCCTGCATCTGAGTCCTGCCTTCCGCCTGCACCAGCACCCATTGTGACAAGTCGGGTGTGAAACAAAAAGTCAGGCTTGAGTTATTCTAACATGACGTTAAGCTTTTAGCATTGCGTGGATAACTCGGGCTTTGCCATTTTAAAAACCAACATAAAAAATTAAAAAAACGTTAAAACGGTTTCGTTGAGTACCCCTGGTTTGTACCATTACATTGTGCAGGATAATCACGGATAACTTCAATCTCACAGAAGCGGCTTATTAAAGGAATACTTGCAGACCGTCCTGTGGTCCAGTCCAGGAGTTTTCACCTTCTCTGTTGTGTGGTGAACCACTTCAATGCGCTCTCTGCCGTCTCTCCATACGGCTCCACGTATTGGCTTCGGCCTCCACCAATCGTCTTATTGATCCCGAGTGAAACACTGGACTCGTCAATACGGCCTTAATGCGAGTTTGTTGTTCAATCACTTGCCATTTAAATCACCCGACTCGAGACCCCCGCGAGCCATCCGTTTTCTGTCACACGCCGCACGTCTCACCAATTTGCTTTGTCATTTTGCGAGGAGTATGCAATTATCATAAATATCTGCCAGCGCTCACTTTGGCCATCCCCCGGCGACGTGATCATGCCTGCGAAGAATTGAAGTGTGCCCCTTATTTCCTCCCCTTTGTGTTGCTTTTTATTCACTGTTGAGAATAGGTGGTTGTCTCTCACCACCAATACTTACGATGGCCTTTTCGCACATCTTAAACAAGGTTTCATGGATGTCACAAATGAAGCCAAAGTGCAACCCCATTGATTAGGCGGGTAATTAAGATGTAAATGTGGTTGTTGGCCAGTGAGCGATCACACCTGCGATAATGGCAGAGTGCTGTTAACATCACCAGGGGTCTGACTGCCCTGCAGTGCGCTGCCTTATCAATGTTTGGAGTGATCTCCTGTTTAAGTATAGGCTCCACTCCTAATTTATGCTGTTTGCTAGCGCCATGCTGCCACCGGCAGATAGTGGGCTTCAAGGTAAAGACAATCTTCCCCAGTGGGTGACAGTCCGTCCAGTGAAAGGGGGCCCTTGTGTTTGCCACCTGGTCACACAAAGGACCATTGGAAGACGCTACGGGGCCGAATGGAGATTACCTCCAGTGGCAAGTGCAGTGGACGTGGAGGGATTTGTCACGGTGGCACGTTCGCAACTCGCGTTGTCAGAACATGCTGACACACAAGGCCACCAGGACCTTCTGCACGGTTTAAGGGGGCAACCGTAGTCCTACTTAAGAGTGGGTCGAGCATTCAGGAAGATGATGCGAGTTATGTCTGCGCAAATTCTTTCAGAGGAAACTGTCTTTCTTAAGCAACAGAAGATGTACATGTATTGTAATAATCCCCCTGCTTCTCGGGGAAGTTACACAGACAACTGCGTGTACAACTTTGTTGAGAAACGCTCAATGATGATGCACTCTACATACTACATCCCTTTTTTTTTCTCGTGTGGAGAGCAGATGTGTGTGGGGATTAAGGTGGACCACTTGTGCAGCCGCTGGCAGTCCTTCAGGGTTTTGGCGCTCGCACGTCTGTGTTAACAGTTTAGCTTCGGTGCCAGGTAGAGAATGAATGACACGGGGCAGGGTGGCACATCCTTGGAGATGTTTGTCAGGAGATGTCCCTCCCTTCTGCATGTTTACACTCACAGGGGCCACACTTGGCTGTTAGCGGGGGGGGGGGGGGGGAGGAGGGATCTGGGAAAACAGCCTCCTTGTGAAAGCCAAGACTTGCTGTGAATATTAAAGAGAGAGAGAGAGAGAGATAGAGAGAGAGAGGTGGAGAGAACCAGCTATCTGGACAAAACCAAACTGGGTTTGGAGAGCCCCGAGCACATAATAAGCACGGCTCTTTCGCTGCACACCCAGGGCTCTCTGGAAAAGTGGGGAGGCCACTGAATGGGAAAGGAAGTAATAAAAAAAAAAAAAAGCAAACTTCTTTGAAAAGAGTTCATGTGTGCGTGCATGCATGTGAGTGTGTGTTTATGTGTGTTTGTTTCTGAGTTTACATGCATGCGTGGAAGTGTTTGTGTGCAGCTGTCGGCCTACCTGCACTAGGAGTTGGGGGCACGAGGTGCTAACTTATAGCTTTTTGACACTCGGATCACTGAGATACAGAGTCATTACATGCTGTAACATCATCAAAGACGGTGGGTGGATCACATGGTGCCCCGGTGAGAAGGCCAGGCGAGCCGCGCCGTGTCCCCTTGCCAGACATTTTGATGAGAGTTTAAAAAGCAGCAACTCGTCCGAGGAGACGAGCCAAAAGGGTGGGAGGCAAAGTGAAAAAGGCAGCCGAGTTTAAAGAGGGGTTCTGATGTCTGACGTGCAGCCTGAATGATGACAGAGAACTACTCTTTTGGGTGGATCATGTGCAAACGCAGATAAAAGTGTTTCTGGCTTTTAGATTTTAGATTGTGAGACACCATTGTCCTTTTTCTGTAAAGGTTCTGCAATAATATGATGCAAAATACATAAACGTGTCACAATATCTACCTGCTTTTACTGCTTTGGCCAATGTGTCAATAAGAAGGTTAAATGTGGTTGATAGGTGAGAGATAGAGAGAGAGAGAGAGAGTTGTCAAGAGAAAGTGAGGCATGAGAGACACTTTGGGGAAGTAGCGGCAGTGTTGGAACTTCAGTGACTTTACCCCCCAAGGAAGTCTTTTCGCTAGTCATCAGGGACCCGACTTCTCCTACGCCTTGTATCTGAGTAGACTTCTACAAGTGGGGTAAATAAAGAATGACAAGCCCTACCACACCCCCCCCCCCTCTCCCCCCCACCCCCCCCCCGCATCTCCCGTTCCTCCAGGCATGTTTTCACCCCCCTTCTCCTCTCGGCCTCGTTGTGTATCAATACAGCTTTAATCAAATGTCTCCTCGGTTGGCTGTGTTGAAAGATATGCCAAATCATTGCAGCGCAGAAATTTGTATCCGCCCTCTTTTATCATGTGGTCACGTTGTAGCTAAATAACACACTCTACAAACACAGACTTCATCTGACGCACACACACACACACACACACACGCACAGGATACATTTAGAGCTCTCTCGTGAGGAGCTGAAGTACACACATGCAAACACATGAGAGGACCTCACATTGAGCCCCAAACACTGTTCTTTCCAAGAGACGGCTGATTTTTAACCGCCGAAACCCCAGTGCAGTCTAATGTGTGTTTGTGTTTGTTTTAAAAGAGCAGCTAAGTGTTGAAAGGTGTCACATTGAACGCTGTTTTCTTTACATGGAATATGTAGGGCACAAACTAGAGTGGCCATTTGAGGATTCTTTCCAAAGGGAACCGCTCCGTTCCTGCTAATCAACCAATACAACTATAAAAATGAGTGGGAATTATTTTAGAAAAAGCAATACTAAAATTAAGGGAGAACTTAAAAATGTACTTATACCATATGTATAGTGCTATAAGCACCTCAAATGTCAAAGCTCAGATGAACTACAAGTTGCCTCCTGTGTTCAACGCGTGTCTATAATTAAATCACGTCGACGCCTTTTCATTAAAGCGTCCGGTTGAAACATGGAGCCGCAACCCGAAGGAGTGACAACTTGCTGAATGCCAGCACCACCAGTAGCCCCACCAGGTGGGTGACCCCGTGGTGGTGGTGGTGGTGGTGGCGGCCTCCAGAACCCCCCCCCCCCCTCCCCTTTGTAGCTCCAGGCAGGTCAGGGACAAGACCGAAGATCAATAGCGCGCATTTGCCCACAGCCCGTCCCATTTCTCAGCCCGGGACACTGATGCTAACTATCAATAGCAATAAGGCGCTGTCGGAGACGCCGTTAACTGCCGGCCAACCAACACAGCTGTCTGGCGGCAGTTGATGAACATCTTGTGCCCAGAGTCGCTGCGAAGGAACCACTTGATGTGTTCCAACCTTGTGGGTGTTTTTACTATAAGGACGTGTGTGTGTGTGTGTGTGTGCCTGTCTCCTCACCAAGTGGTTACCTGCGTGCCGTTGTGTTTTGGTGGGAGTGAGGGGGGGGTCACGCTAGCTTGACCCCCGCTTGCCTGGTGTCTATTCTGTACGCTCCGGGTTCACGAGCGCGCGAATTAGCGCGGGGATGAATCACGGGCGCAATTTTTAGTTTTTGCTTCTCGGGTTCTTTTAAAAAGTAAATAAACCCCTTCGGCTTTTTCGGAGAGGGTGATGTCTGTAATTTCTTCAAGATGTTTAGAGTGTTTGCTTCCTCTGTAACCTCCGGCCATCGTGATGTGTGTCGGTGCAGTCCCGCTCGGTGAGAAACATCTAACGGGCTAAGCATCGCTCTTCGTCCAAATATCATTCGTCAATGTCAAATGAAAGCAGAAGGCGTCCTTCAAGGATACGAAAGGAGCTAAAAGGGTAGTCTTGGTGGTCGTCCAATACCACGTTGCCAGTTAGATCAACTCATGCGAGCATGTTTAATCAGCTACAATCAAGTGCATTTGTATCATAACAGTCGGAGGATGTAATGACTGCTGCGCTGTGAATTTGAGTATCTAGTCAGGGGGAAAATGTTGTTGTTGCTGAGTAATGACAAGCAGAGAGAGCCTTCTCCACGAGACTCAAGCTGTACACATATTTACTCCGGAATTGTGTGTAGAAGCGCATTTGGGAGTTCATGTATTTTTCCCCTGACATGCATCTTTTTTCCAAAAGAAAATTCTAGTTTCAAACGTCAGTGCTGCAAAAAAGGCTGATTAATCCCACCACCATTAAAGGATGAGCACAGCATGTTTTATCTGTCTGATATCAGCGTCTTCCTGTTTTGCTGTTACTAACTATCACATACACACATTGCTCTCCCCAAATAAAAGCGTGCCAGTTTTCGCCCCCCACTCGTCCACAGGGCCCCGCCGGGTGTGGAAGGCACACCGTCCGTGGCTTCTGGTTTCAAGTCACCCCGGTTCAGTGTGCAGGACGCCGCTGGCCGCCTCGCCTCCCCCCCCCCCCCCCCCCCCCCCATGACTGGGAGGAGGAGACTCCTTGTACCTGTGCAGCTACAGCTGATACGCACCGTGTGTGGGTGTGTGTGCGCCGTGCATGACTCCACCAGTAGCAGTAGTGTGTGTGTGTGTGTGTGTGTGTGTGTGTGGGACAGTGACCCCTAGCACCTCTGTGACACCCTTTGAATGTCTGCTTGTTTTCTCTGAAACAAGACAGGATTGAAAGGGGGAGTCTGTAACGGCAGCTGAGGTAAAAACAAACACGGCCCATTGATGTCGGGTGATGCTGCAGGAAGTTATCATGGGGGGGGGGGGGGCGCAATGGGGAGGGGGGGGGGGGGGGCACACAATCTGTGGGACAAGTGGTGGCAGGGCTGCTGGGGGACAATAGAAAAGGGTTTGATCTCTTAATTAATGGAGGCTATTCCTCGGCGCTGCAGGTACTGAATTCTAATGCAGGTCATTTTTCAAACGGGTTTCTTTTGTCGCGAAACAGAATCCTAAATTCTTCATTTTGATAATTTGGAAGACGAATTTAGTTCACACACAAAAATATGCTCTTGTGTTGGCTATTCATTCATTTCTTAATTAACATAAGATCCATTAATTCTTATCACAACTTGTACAGCCATACAAGGAGCCATTACATTTTTAAGTCTTTTTCTATTTAATTTGTTGCAGTTGGACACCTTGAACAAAGCCGCACGGCGCCCGTTAAGAGCCACAAAGCGATGTGACCAGGGAAAATGAGGGCCTATTTCTTTGAGCTTGAGGCCAGTTTACGAACAATCTCTTTAATCAAGCTCCTAATCCCTTTGCAAGATGTCAGCACGCCGCGAATAAGGCCGCGTACTCCTTAATATTTGTGTTGACGATGAGGGTCAAAGGCTTCTGTATTTATTGTTGAGCTAAAACAAGGCTCCACAGAGCGACACAATTACTTTTAACCCGCCATAGCTGTGACTACTACTCTTTGTAATTTAAGTGTAATACATTTAATAATTGTCTGTGTCAGCTGACATGTTTTTACTAGTTTTTTTAAAATGTATATAATGCACAGAGTCTTAATCCTAAAGCTCTGCCTTATTTAGTGAATTTGTGTTTTATAATCTTTCGACTAACGACATGTCAATAACTCCTATCAGAATAGTACTATGTATAATATTGAATATTGACAAGTACAACAGTCCTGTGATGAGTCTTCTATTTGTAATTGAACAAGCCCCTAAACCCCTTTATAAGTTGTATCTTCATTCTACTTTGCCTCCCATTATCTCCCCCTCTCTCTCTCTCACACACACACACACACACACACACACACAGCTGACCTAGATGAAGGCCTGATCCGGCTAGTTGTAATTCTTTGGGCATCGCGTCGAGCGGGGGGAACAGGACCGTGAATAGAAAACCTACCACGTGTTGAATGCGGTGTCACACAGAAAGGAGGCTTTCTTCTGAGAGATACACGGGCTGAGGATCACTAACGAGTCCGGTTCGGGAGATCCTCCCCCCCTCCCCCCCTCCCGCCTTAACTATCGCATTATGCGGCCCAACGCGCAGTGTTTCTGAGCTATATGATCAATCACGGGGTGTCAGTGATAATAGTGAGTGATGGCACCCGCCCGGACCTTCCGTGAGATGTTGCGCGTGCTGCATTGATCGCGCATAACACAAAATCACGCACACTTTTATGCCAAAAGCTTCTGTCATTTTGCTCCACTTTTAAGCCACTGGTGTACATTTTTCACTATGTGTGTGACAGTGTGATTATTATGAGATTACTTGAGTTTTTTTTTTTTTATCACTAGAATGTGTTATACTATGTGATAAAGGTCTGGGGGAGCATTCAGTCCACCTTCCTCTGTCAAAGCACAAATGTATAAATATAATAACATAAAGATACAAATATATTATAAATATTTTTTTCACAATCAACCAAAAAACTAGCCCATTGTACCTGAAAGGTCATAAATCTGAAAGTAGAAAACTTTTTTTTTTTGGCATTGAGTAATGCTTTTGGGTCCCCAAAGTGTGTCCGTCTGTGTCATCCAGCCCACGATTGTTAACACTGTATCCTCACCGTCCTGAGTGAATCCCATTTAAAATGTCTCCCGCTCGGCTGGGCTGCAAATCACCCTGTTTACAATCTCACACCAACACTCACATCAATTAACTGGCCATTGATTTCCCCGCTCGGGACATTACAATATTGCAGACCCCCTTTTCCCCTCTTCCAGCAATTTCAAGTTTGGTGCACACAATTGCGAGGGCGTTTTTTTTTTTTTTTACGGCACAAACAGACACGTTTCACCTACTGATGATTATTTTCCTGCGTGATTTGATTGGTCAGGGGTTAAATTTCGATCTGATTACATCGTTCAATTTTCGACAGTACAGAAATCAAAATCACAAAATATGAGACATTTAAATATATATATATATATTAAATATTTTGCATTTTCATAAAGCACATCACTTAGAGCCATCAGTAGTTGATTTCACCCCCTGCTTTTCCCTTTTTTTCATGAATAAGTAAATAGTAAGGCTAGTCGAACCTAAAAGATAGCTGACAGAAGAGAGGAGCAGATCCATCTAGCCTGCAGCCGCTCTTTAAATATTCAGTGAAAAATAATGGCATCCGAGGCATCACCTATAGTAACATTATTATCTTCATTTCTCAAAATCAGCTCGACTGAGAGCTTCGTTTATCTTTTTCACGTAATAAATCTACTCGACTCAGCGCTCAACGTGAAGCTCCCGCGGGACCTCTTGCCCTCTTAAAACATCCCCATTGAAGGCGCACTCCTGTTAGTGCATTATTCAGAGTGATCATAGAAATACTAATAATAAAAATAGCAACAATAAAAATATGTGTGTGTGTGTGATCCATAGTTTATTTCCAGATGAATTGAGACATTATTTTCTTGGGTTAACGGTGGAATTATATATATTTTTACTGCATTAAAAAATGTCTAAAAAGCAAGATGCCACTAAAGACTTGCAACGCATCCCACTCCTGGACTTCATTCCGTAACTGGTTTCACTAAACAAACAGCCTCATGGCAACGATATAAAAACAAACAATTTTCGAAGATTTTTCCCTTAGTAATTAAAAGGGATGTTTTTTAGTCCAAATGTGATTGTGATAAAGTCATTCGCTAGAAGAAGAAAAATATCAAGTGGAAGAAATT
This sequence comes from Pungitius pungitius, assembly GCF_949316345.1. Classification (NCBI taxonomy): domain Eukaryota; kingdom Metazoa; phylum Chordata; class Actinopteri; order Perciformes; family Gasterosteidae; genus Pungitius; species Pungitius pungitius. The sequence goes on from NC_084903.1 coordinate 20,156,482, forward strand.
GGTGAACAGATTATTTTAGATGAACAGACTTGTCCCCGCTCTCTCTACCGCCGATCATCTCAGTGCGAACAAAACGTTTGGATCCGCTGTGCGCAATCACGGAGAGAGAAAGAGAGCGAGTGGGAGAGAGAGAGAGAGAGAGAGAGAGAGAGATAGAGAGGGAGGGGGGAGGTGAAGGTGAACGCCAGCGTGACTGAATAGCCCGGTGACCAATCAGATCCTCGATGGGCCGGGCTCCGCTTTTTCCCCCCCAGTGCTGCACGGGCCCTCAAAGTTTGTTTATTCGCGGAATGCAGTGTGTGATGAAAACGTGTTAGTAAGTCACCCCCTTTTCGACTAATGATAATCAAATGAAACTGATCGGGACGTCTGAAGACACCGTGGACCTTTTGGAACGCTTACCGGTGCCATTTTACGCACGGAACATGCTCGCGCTACACTGCGCTTTAACGCACCGGGAGCCGCGATTGAAACTATTCAGAGAGTAGCTGTCGTTGAGCAAGACAACGCGAACTGAATTACGACCATCTTAAATGCAACTGCGGACGACGGACTGCGGAGTTGTTTGGAGGAAAAAAGTTTGCCCGGGCGGTCGCGGAGGTTTTGAGTCGCGAGCGTCCAACCGGTCCCGCGTCGACGGGACGGAGAGGAAAAGACGACCCAGAGAAACTGTGATCGCTGAATGATTGTCAATGTGAATGATTGAAAGATACCGTCGCAGGGCATTGACTCGAGACGCCGACATCCCCCCCCCCCCGTCGTAGTCACGATAAGCGTTGACTTGGCTAACAGAAGGGGTTAAACCGGATCCAAAGGGAGTTTGGAAGAGCCAGCCTTTCTCCCCCCGTTCGGATCAACTCATTGGGTGGGAGCTGAGAGAGAGACAAGAGTCCCCAGCAAATCAGGAGCTAATTGATTAAAGAGACTTCATTTGAATAGGAGGGGGGCTGGCGAGGTGCCAATCGCCTTTCAAAGAAGCCCCCCCTGTATGATTAATCGCAGAGCATTATTGATAATCATAACGGGGCACATGCGCGGTAGATGGGCTCGATTTACGTAATTTTTGCGAAGGTTTTGTAGTCATTTTTTATTCTTTGCCTGCTGATGTGCCAGCCAGCATGTCGCGGAGGAAACAAGCGAAGCCGCAACACTTCCAATCCGACCCTCATCTGCCTTTATCGGAGCACAATGGTGAGTCCACGTAACTTATCCCCTTTTATCCAAACACCACGAATATCTCCCCTTTTTGAGCAGTTCTTTTTACCAACATTTCGAGGTATTACGTTGAGTTTCACTACTGTTTATGAAATAGGGATGAAACTATATTTTTTTTTTCTTCCTTTTTTTTTAAACAAGGATTACGATTTCCCGACTTCCACTTTATTCCACTTCAAAGGGGAATTTAGACTTTATTATCAGTCATATGCATGCTCAAATATTGGAGCTATTAAAATAAAATCAAAATACACGTTAAATACAGTGAGGGAAGTATCTGTTTGTCGTTAGGGGAACGGTGTGTGTGTTAAAAGTTCCCAAACTTTTTTTTAAAATCTTTTCAGCTTTACCTTCTGATTTTCAATTTTTTTCCTTCTTGTTAAACTATAGTTGAAATTTGACTCACGCCGGTTTAGTTTCGTCGAGGCTGCGCTGCGTAAAGCGGCCGGTCCCGGTGCCTGGAGATGGAATGGACCACCCTGTCTCTCTCTCTCTCTCTCTGCTCCCAACTTTTTTTTTTTCCCCGGGTCCTCGGACATTCTGTCCCACGCTGTAAAGCCTCACAGTGTTTCCAGAACTATTATGAAAATCTCTATCAGTGAGTCATTGGCTGTTTGCACACCAGCGTGCTTTATTACGAAGTAAAAAAGTTCGATCGGAGAGAGAGGGGGGGGGGTCGAACTGCTCCAAAGAGCGCAGAGCAAAACGCATCCTGGAAATCTCCAGAAATGTTTTGTTTTCTGTTTTTTGTTCAAATGGCAGCGTGAAGAAGTGGAGTCTCACACGCTCTTTCTCACGCAAACGCGTTGTATTCGTGTTAATACCAACACGATGGATCGTTTTCCTCAAATACACGCTGATAAATCCGCGTGTTGTTGTTTTACTTGATCGCCTTGAGAGACGCGGTATATGATTAACTTTGGCCTTCTGAGAAAAATAAATAGGACGATGGGAATTATTTTTTTCTCAAAGTTGTGGAATCAGTCTGTGGGCTGCACAGTGGTATCTGTGTGGAGCTCAGGGTTACTGAGTCGAGCGATATCCCGTCAAGCTGTGAACAAATGTTCACTTAATTGATATATTTTTATTGAAGACATGCAACTTAAAAAAAAAAGAAAAAAAACTACGGCATGACATGATTGTAGGATAAAGGTCAATAGCAGTTGAATTGCATAACAGGAGGTTGCGTTGTAACGTGTGATTTTGTTGACCGACTTTCAAATCCCTCATTGACAGGAAAAATCAAATGTGTTTGTTGAACTATATTTATAAGAAAATATATTGATTTAAATGGAAGCTTGTATTTGCTCCGAAATGCAGTATAATAATAATCAGCATTCACATTCTAATTATTTTACAAATGATTTACACAACGAAATAAATGAGACATGCCATGAATAAATATGGAATATTTCATAATATAGGGGAAATAATTTGTTTCCCATATGCTAGACCTGTTGCATAAGGCCTATAAATTACAAAAACGCAATGCAAATACTCTCAAAGCCATATTAATGCTGCATGAAAAGCATGTGAAGGTAATTTGAAAAAAACACTTGCTTCTTTCAGGAGAAAGTCCTGTAGAAAAGGTATTTGCAGCCCATTTCACGTGATTTTTAGGAACTTAATTCCTGAAGAATGTTTTTTTTTTTCTTCTCCTGCATCTTCTTTTAAATCTAATAAACTTTCTGAACAGTCACTTTTTTTGTCACTAGCTCTTGCAGAATGCAAATTCCCAAACAAAGTCTCATTCCATACCACATGTTAAAATTGTGTGTAAAAAAAAAAAAAAAAAAAAGCGTCCTGTGTTTGTCATTTTCAACGCTATGGACATGATGTCTCTGGGGGGGGGGGGGGGGGTGGGGGGGGTGCTCCTTGCGAGCGAGCGTGCCTGTGTGTGTCTTCTGGAGAGCGGTGGTAGTTCGGAAGTGCAAACAGAAAGTCATTGTGCTTGTCGCGGAATACCAGTGATGCTGAGGGCCGGGCGTTGCTGGGAGGTCGGGGCCGAGGGCCGCAGAGGGTGGGATGCTGGGCTGTTTTAACCTTTGCCAGTGTCCCCTCTGTGTTGGAGGTGACGCGAGTTCAGGGCCCCGTGTGTTCCTCGCCACCTCGCCATTGAACCCCGCTGGTTTGGAGCCGCGGGCGGCCCCCGGCGAGGCCTCGGCGTTTCATTCAAGTGCGTGTGCGTGTGTGTTTGTGTGTGTGTGTGTGTGGGGCCTTATCAATGTTGTGGTCGTCCCCCTTTGCCCTATCAGAGTGGCCCCCCCAGAGGGGAGATTTGCAGGGCAGCCCACTCTGCGCTGTGGTTCCCTGCAAACGGAGAGTGAAGTTGCTTGTCATTCTGCCAGTGTTTATGTGGTGTGAGTCTAGCCGTAGCCTGAAGGACTTGCTTTGCCTTTTTTTTTTTCTTCTTTTTTTTTTTCCCCTCCTCCCCTCCCCTCGAGCTTTAAGCATGTCAACCCGGGGCCCGAGTTTCTTTAGATTCTCGTCCTGGGCCACGGCAGCTTTAGTGGAACCCCATCTAGTGTTCAGTGGGATGAGTCCTGAGTGCTGGAGACGATGAGAGCAGCAAAACCTCCTGAAGTTACAAGTGTCAAGAGGCTCACAGAGGCCCCCGGCGAGAAAATAATGTAGGATCTCTCAAAGCTCTCCGCTAACTTTTTCAACTTGTCCTCGCTTTCTTGGCTCTCGTGTGATTTTTGGTCAGTCACTGTCCTCTGCTCTTTGTCTCTCATGACGCCCTTTCGCCCTGCACACTGCCTACGTGTTGCTTTTAAATTGAGATTCTAGGGAAGTTTTACAGACTCTATCTTTATGCCAGCTTGACTTTATCTTAATTTTAATCGGAAGTTAATCCTTGCTATTTGGGGAATTAAGCCTAATGCTAGCATCTGCGTTGTTTGCTATTCTGGTCTTAGTTGGACAGTGGGTTTATACTCGTGCATTGATTTGGTTTTATGATTATTTTGTCATGTAAAATGTAAAAAGGCACAGTCGAAAAAAGCCAATCTTCAAGCGTTTATGTTGATAAAATACAAAAATATATATATTTTCTTCTAAAACATTTCAAATTTAAGATTGCAGTTGATGACGACCAGTTTGCTGCATCGCACCATTGTGATAAATGTTTTTCTCCATTTGCTTAATTATAGAATGCGCTGATGCATTTATATAATCTACTCTGTCGTTCTAGTTTTCTCTTGTTATATATTCTAGTCATATTTGTATTATTTTAATTTCTTTGCATTTAATGTTAAAAAATTTAAAAAAATTAAACAGTTTAGAAAATGCACACTGTATAAAATAATATGGTCTATTATGGTCTCTTTCTATATGTATTATTTATATGGTGAATTACTTAAATTTCTTCACCATTTCTGAAAAAGTAAATGCATTGTGATTTTTCTCTAATGCTCCACTTTGATTTTAACTGTACATCTCCTATAAGTCTGGTAAAAAAAAAAACCTTTTACTTTTTTGTATTTTTCCTATTTTCATCCCCGTATGTGATGCAACAGGATATTCCTGACTCTAATTTGAGTACAGGCAGCTTTGAGAAAAGGTGTTTATTTAATACCCACATTTCTCACACTATAAATCAAACACGTTTTTTTTTCTTCTTCAAAATTAGCTCCTGGGGTGTAGGTAGACGGTGGGTCGGAAGGAGGGGGGGGGGGGGGGGCGGATTTAAAACGAAAAGTTATGATTAAAGTTAAGTCTTGTTTGCATGGTTTGGTGGTGTGAGGGCCAGGGTTTACTGTCATGGCAACTTTGCGTTATCTGATGTCTCTGGGCAGAGAAACATTGAGGGAGATAATCCCTGAATTAAACAGGATCTGCTTTGAGTCGACTGAGATGAGCAGGGCCAGGCTGCGCCGACGATCCCCGCCGCTCCCATGCTGCGCGAACAATGGGAAGGCATCCTGTCTCTCTGTGGGGCAGGGCTGCACTCCTCTGGGTTTCATTTGCAAATGAATTCTTGGCCCTGATGAAAGTGTTGAGGGGCCAGAGGGACAATAAAAAGGGGCTCATAGAGAAATACAATTTGTAAATCAACTTGTATGTTAAACAGCAAGATTTTAGTGTGACAAAGAGGGAGAAGAATCAGGAAAGTCTGGAGCACAGCAGTGGCTTTGGGGGGGGGGGGGGGGGGGGCAGGGTGATGCTTTGCCTTTCCACTCCCTGACTTGTCTTGTTCATCAAAATGTAAAATGCCAAAACACATTGCTCTCACGATCCTCATCAGCATTTCTTTAGAGTTCTCATTTGAGTGACATCATAGGTTGCTGTGTTGTGTTTCCTGCGAGACCTGTGAACTGGTGTGTCAAGTTTCCGAGTTTTGGCAAGTTAGTGAAGAATTCTTGCCCTTCTCTAAAGTTTTGGCCATGTAATTTATACATTTGTCTGTTGGTTTTGTCCCAGAGCAACTTACTGATTAGTGTTTGGTCTAAGGTTGCTCACGTTTATTTAAACAAAAAAGATAAATGGATCACTTTTACATTTTTGCAAACATTTCAACCATAATAAAGAATGTCATATCTTAGGTACTGAATCAGCCTCCTTTTTATGTTTCGCTCTCATTTTTTCCTCTTTTGTTTTGCTCGCTGTATTTAGTGTCTGCACGTAAAAGCCTAGACACACAAGGCTCTGTTTTTCATGTCTCACCGTGACTGCTGCCTGAGTGGATACAAATTAGTTTAGTGACATAGATAACCTGTCCGAGATGCCCATAGTTGGCTGAAAATGAGCAAAGTTGACAGCAAATTGAAAGTCTAATAAGTCCTTCAAATGCTTGATTTGAGCCTAGTGGACAAGTCGACTTTGAAGGGCATGGAATATAGGAAATCAATGCCTTTCTATGAAATTTCATTAAGACCCAACGTCCTCACTTCACTCTATTCTATATTTTGATGGATTATCTGGAGAAAATGATTACCTTTGGTCGGATTGATGAGACCCAGATGTACATCTTCAAAGATCACTTTTAAGCAATATTTGAGTAGTTCCAATTGATTTTGTTTCCCTCTTATCGTGTTTCAGAGGCCACTGCATTGAATAGGGCCTTTTCTCATTTCTGTTGGCTTATTGTTGCCTTTCGATCGTTGTTTTTGTGAACGTATCAAGGGGATAAGTGTAAAACTGATTAACTTAAGATTAACAACAATGGAATTTGAGGAGATAAAGCTGCTTCTTCAGCTGCAAAACATTTCTAATCACTAATCCTCTGTTTTGTCTCTTTTCAGGGGACACAGAACTTTGCTCAGAGGATCCCCCCTGCAAGGAGTCAGACGCCCACGTCTGTAGCAGATGTTGTGCTGAGTTCTTTGAACTATCAGATCTTGAAGAACACCAGAAAAATTGCTCTAAGAATCAGCTAGTTCTGATTGTGAATGAACACCCCGTCTCCCCCACCGGAACTTTCTCACCTGGGTCTTCTCCGCATAATCCCGATGACCAGATGAATGACACAGCTAATAACACTGATCAAACAGAGTGCAGTGACCTCTTGGAGCCAAACTCTCCTGACAAAGACGAAGCCATGGACGTGGACGTTTCCGGAATGAGCAGCGGTCATGAAGAGGAAGGCAGTTACACAGAGAGCGGGAGCCCCATCGACACAGTCGGCTGCCATGGTGGCAGGAGCACCTCTGGCCCTGCAGTTGGTACCTCTGCTATTTCTGCGCCTCTACCTCAGCTCAGAAACCTGTCTGACCTGGGAAACTTCTCCATGATCAACAGCAATGTTATAATTGAAAATCTGCAAAGCACCAAAGTGGCCGTGGCCCAATTCTCCCAAGAGGCCCGTAACACAGGGGGCCCCAGGGTGGCAGTGCCCGCCCTTATGGAGCAGCTCCTCGGCCTACAACAGCAACAGATCCACCAGTTGCAGCTTATCGAGCAGATTCGCCATCAGATACTGCTACTGGCCTCCCAGTCCCCGGAACTGCAGGTGCCCCCGACTTCTGCTCCAGGCACAATGGGGCCTGCTGCCAACCCACTGACCACACTCAGCTCACATCTTTCCCAGCAGCTGGCTGCAGCCGCAGGCCTAGCCCAGAACCTGGCCAGTCAGTCCGCCAGTATTAATAGCCTAAAGCAGCTGGCTGCAGCAGCACAGCTACCTCAGTCCAACCCAAGCAGCAGTGAGACATCTCAGAGCATTAGCACACTGGGGCCATCAACAGTCAACACCCAATCCTCTGACAAGAGGCCGAATCATATGAGTAGCCTCCACTCTCAGCTCAGCAACTCCTCCCTCACCAAGTCATCCACGCCAGCATTCGGAATGGGAAGCCTGATAAGCTCTGCAGTGAATCCCCTTCTACCTCAGCCCCCACCTGGTAACCCAATATTTTCCAGCTCTTTGCCCAGTGTTGGCACCACCGTAGAGGACCTCAACTCTTTAGCAGCTTTGGCCCAGCAGAGGAAAGGCAAGCCGCCAAATGTCACTTCATTTGAACACAAGAGCAGCACTGATGAGGCTTTCTTCAAGCATAAGTGCAGGTTTTGTGGCAAGGTGTTTGGAAGTGACAGTGCCTTGCAAATCCACCTGCGCTCTCACACTGGCGAGAGACCGTACAAGTGTAATATATGTGGCAACCGCTTCTCCACCCGGGGTAACCTGAAGGTGCATTTCCAGCGCCATAAAGAAAAATACCCACACATCCAGATGAACCCCTACCCTGTTCCTGAGCATTTAGACAACATACCAACAAGCACCGGCATCCCATACGGCATGTCCATGCCTCCTGAGAAACCTGTCACCAGCTGGCTGGACAGCAAACCAGTTTTGCCCACAATGACTTCCTCAGTTGGCATGTTGCTGCCACCAACCATGCCGAGCTTGCCCCATTTCATCAAAAAGGAAGATCATTCAATAGCCATAACTAGCCCTTCTGTCGCAAAGAGTGTCTTGGGCACTACTGAGCCTTCAGCTAAATGTATGGACCGGGTGTCTGAAGAAGGTGAAGGTGCAACTTTGCCTACCTCAAATGGGAGAACTGAAGAAGGCAGCCACTCCTCAGGCTTCATGACAAACGTGAGCTCGGCCTCAGAAAGCACTGCTGACTACACAACATCAAACAGTCCGCCCATGATGACCAACCCCCTCATGCCTCTTATGTCTGATCAGTTCAAGGCTAAATTCCCCTTTGGCGGTATCCTAGATCCTCTCCAGGGGTCAGAGACCTCCAAGCTACAGCAGCTTGTGGAGAACATCGACAGGAAGGTGGCAGACCCAAATGAATGTGTCATCTGCCACCGGGTGCTGAGCTGCCAAAGTGCTCTTAAAATGCACTACCGCACTCACACCGGGGAAAGGCCCTTCAAGTGTAAAATCTGTGGCAGGGCCTTTACCACCAAGGGTAATCTTAAGACTCACTACAGCGTCCATAGGGCCATGCCTCCCCTGAGGGTCCAACACTCCTGTCCTATTTGTCAGAAGAAGTTCACAAATGCCGTGGTTCTTCAGCAACACATCCGCATGCACATGGGTGGGCACATCCCCAACACCCCTCTACCAGAGAGTTACCCAGAGTCCATGGTCTCTGACACTGGGTCATTTGACGAGGGAAACATTGATGATCTGGACAACTTCTCTGATGACAACTTTGAAGGAATGGAGGAGGGCCCAGACAGCAGTGTGCCAGACACACCGAGGTCAGCTGAAGCGTTTCATGACAGTCTATGTAACTCCCCAGCCCTCCATGAATTGTCAAGCCAGGAGGGGAGAGAGAGAAATGGAGAAGAAAGTGCCCACAATAATGAAACCGAGGAGCTACAAGTCATCCAAATGAGGGCTATGGCAAACGGCTTTGTTGAGAGAGATTGCTTCACCAATGACTCCTCGTCTTTAGGAGGGGATGTTGACAGCCAAAGTCCCGGGAGTCCAGCTGTGTCAGAATCTACCTCCTCCATGCAGGCACCATCCCCCATTAGCATGCAGCCACAACCACGCAAATCCCCTAGTCTCGAAGAAAGGCACCAGAGGGCATTATCGTTGGAGCACACCACTGCAAGCCTCTTGCACTCTAACCCCTCCAACATTGGAGCACTGGACCTGACATCTGTCAATCCCTCAAAAGATCCCTTAGGCATGTTATTCCCCTTCCGTGAGCGTAGCATCATCAAGAACACATCCTGTGACATCTGTGGGAAGACCTTCGCTTGTCAGAGTGCCTTGGACATTCACTATCGAAGCCATACCAAAGAACGGCCATTTATTTGCACGGCCTGCAACAGGGGTTTCTCCACCAAGGGCAACCTCAAGCAGCACATGCTCACCCATCAAATGAGAGACCTGCCCTCACAACTCTTTGAGCCGTCAAACACGAGCCTGTCCTCCAGCCCAACCCCTTCCCTTCTCTCTGTAGGCTCTGTTAACAAACCAGAGGTTAATGGCTTCCTCCATAGCCTCCACATAGAAAACAAGGAAATGCCCTCTGGCTTGGTCACATCATCTGCCTCCACGTCCCCAGTGCTTTCTGCCGCTCCGCAACGGAGGACGCCCAAGCAACACTTCTGCAACGCCTGCGGGAAGTGTTTCTCCTCCTCCAGCGCTCTGCAGATCCACGAGAGAACCCACACAGGGGAGAAGCCCTTTGCCTGCAGCATCTGTGGCCGAGCCTTTACCACCAAAGGAAACCTCAAGGTAAATGTTGAGGCATCCAGAAATCCGCCGGCCTCCCGAAAGTTTGTGCGTGAGAACGTTTATGGAAATGTGTCTCAGAGGTCCTGTAGGGTTTTATACAGCGTGTGAGTGCACTAGGCATCAAGAGGTGATCGTGTTGTATAATTAATGACAGGAAACGCTCTCTGAAAAAAAGAAGTTACCTTATGATGGAAAGGCTGAATCATGCAACTGGTAGGAATTCCACAATGTAATCAGCTAAGAATGATTTGGTGCACAGGTCGGTCAGTAGTTTTGAGCAATACACTATTTGAAAACTGCCACAGGCCTAAATTATTAGGACAGGATCCCACATAGAGAGATTTGGGATGCATGGACACTTATTTATCCCCAAGCCCAATGTTCCCCTTGTGAGATGAACAAATTAAACAGCATGTCTTAGTTTTGCCAAAAAGAAAAAAAAGAAGATATTTACACGTGCCGTTACCTCTCACAGCATAAGCAACTAACTGGTCTGCTGCACACCGGGTGTGAAGCTATTTTAATTCGGAGTCAAGCATTATTATTATTTTTTCCATTGCATCATCTCATGTGCAGCTCTCGTGACCAAGTTTGTAAACATCACTAATTTTCATCCTTCTCTTTGTCTCCCTCCTTTTTATTCCCCTCCTCTCGCTCTCTCTCTCTCTCTCTCTCTCTCTCTCTCTCTGCAGGTCCACATGGGCACGCACATGTGGAACAGCGCTCCCGCCAGACGTGGGCGCAGGCTCTCTGTGGACGGGCCAATGGCCTTCCTGGGTGCAAACCCCGTCAAGTTTCCTGAAATCTTCCAGAAGGACATGGCATCAAGGGCGAGCAACGGGGACCCAACCAGCTTCTGGAACCAGTACGCCGCAGCCTTCTCCAACGGCCTGGCGATGAAGACCAACGAAATCTCTGTCATCCAGAACGGAGGCCTCCCACCCATGTCGGGCAGCATGATAAATGGGGGTAGCTCTCCCATCGGTGGCATGACCGGCAGCCTCGACAAGCTGCACAGCATGGAGCCCAACGCTGCCCTTGCAGGTTTGGAGAAAATGGCCAACACGGAGAACGGGGCCCACTTCCGGTTCACTCGCTTCATGGAGGATAATAAAGAAATCGTCACCAGTTAAAGTGAATGTCCTCGGGTTGCGCACGGACACATATTGTACACACATGTAGACAAACAAGAAAGAGAACAAGACAGGGACAAAATCAACTGAACTGCTTTGCTCGCCATTGAATCTTTACGAACACGAGTGTGAAGACAAGTTGCTTTTTTTGTACAATGTACATGTTATAGTTTTACGGAGCTTATTTATTAGTGATTATAACCTTGCTTGAAACCAAGTGGAAGCATTAACAGTTAGGTTTTTGTTTGTTTTAAAGCCAGAATGGGTATGTATGGGTGCTTAAAAAAATGTGCTTTTGAAACTTAGAATATCTGGGTAGATAACCTTACCTTGGCATTAAGTTATTTTCTGTCTGTAGTAGCTATAACCGAACTGTCGATGTACATGTGATGCATTAGCCCTGTAATAAGCAAACAGACTTGCTGTAAATACTGTACACTGATCTTCTGTAGATGGTCTAACATCTGTGTGTTCATGCCCCCCCCCCCTCCCCCCCTCTTTCCTCATTCAAGCAAAACAATGACATTCAGGCAAGGGACTCAATTATGTCGTAGTTCCTTTCTTTCCAACTGATATTTACTTTATTTTATTTAAGGATGACAAAACATTGAAGCTTGCTACAATTCAAGGGTTTCTTTAGTGTTGACTTTTGTTGTTACCGTTTCTGTGTATTGTACTTTTTACTTTTTATTTTCTTCCATATTTCCCCCTCAATTTTTTTTTTTTGTTGCTCGTATTTTTGGTGTTGGTGAAAGCAAGACAGAAGGGAACATTTGGTGTGGCCCATTTACTGGCTTTTGGAACTGAGACAGCCAATCAAATGAGCAGGATTCTCCTTCAGTTCTCAGCTGGATTTCCACGTTGCTGCTATGTCCCAGCATCCTCACTGACATCAAGTGCAAAGTTATGTGTTGAAGCTTCTGTAAATACGCTCAGACGTGGAAATAAAAACTCCCTCGTAAGAAAAATGTACATAGAGCTCACACAAGAGAAGTCCATCACGGCCATGGGACAAAATGATAGTGTTTTTATAAATATAAATATATATTAGGTTTGACAACCTTCGGACTGTTACATGCACTTTCTTGGAAAGTTGGAAGATCTTTATGGGTCCAGTTTCTCTACACTTTAATACCTACTAACAACTAAGATACTGTAATTCTTTACTCTAATAATCAAATACATCAGTTTTCCAAAAGAAACATTGTGCGTGTGTGTGTGTGTACTTTTATTCCCATCTTTATTTATCGTACTGTTGGATCTATACTGGTAATTCTTTTTTTTTCACGCATCAAACGTTGACAATCATTTGCAACAGTAACAGAAATGGAAATAAAAAAAAACGTTTTGTCTTTGAATGAAGTGTGTTTAGAGCTGCCGTTCCACCGATGATGAGCATCTCGAGCAGTAGTCGATCATTAATCGTGTTGTTTTCTCGTGTTTAAAAGTCGCAGTTTTAACCTCATCACTTCCGCTGCTGTTTTTTTTTTTGTTGTTGTTGTTGTCTTTCGTCGCATCGTCGATCCTCGGGACCGAGAAGAGGCTTTTTACGCGGAAAGCAAAAGGTTCCCTCCACCCACACACTTGCACGGTTTCTAGTTTACGGACGGAATTAAAGCGGAGACTAAATAGTAGTTTTCACTTGTGGAAAATGAACTGTTGTACGCGGAAACGACCTGTTTTCCATAAAGCTAAAATAAGTTGATCACACGCGGGTGTCCGGATAAAGCCTCCGACGGCTTTCAGGGCATTTGCCTTTTTCTCTTTTTCTTTTCTTTTTCAAACCGAATTTTTCCCGTTTTTGTATTTCAACAGCTGCATTTAATCAAACAGATCGTTGCACATTCGGCAGGATCTGTTCATTTGCACCCCCCCCCCCCCTCCTCCTCTTCACGTAGCCGAAATCCTCAATATTTACGTTTTATATTTCAAGACGACGCTAAATGATCCATGCACACATTGCCGTTTTTTTTTTCTTCCTTTTTAACAATCACATCTGCTCTGCTCTGTTTGTGCAGCACATCGGCTTCCCGAGAGTTTTTTTTTTTTTTTTTCAAAGGGACAGAGACAAATAAAACCGTTCCGCCGTGTTACCGTTTGGTTAATTAAGACAAATATTTACGACTTTTACGTCCGCGTACATTTCATTTTAAACAGATTTTCGGCCTCATCGTTTAAAAATGTAATATTTATTGATGTTGTTTTCATCATTTGCAATGTAACATTTCTAATGTTTCATTACAAAATAAATAAAAGTAACATTTCAATTCAAACGCATTGAAGATGAACACAGAAGTGTTGCAGGCCTTGTCTCAGTGAACCAAAAAGCTTATACATATATATATATATATATATATATATATATATATATATATATATTTCTGTTGGATACTAACAGGTGGGAAACCGGAATAAACAGGACCAAATGCATGCTTTATCTCTGAGCAGTCCCCACCACTGGGCAGGGGCCGGGCCATTCGCTCTCTCTCGGTACCTCGCTGCAGTATCGATTGAGCTGTGCAGTGTTACAGAAACACTTGAATCTCAGGTGGCGGGAATGTGTACAATTGATCTCTTCCACTGTGGCTCCCAGCAGTGGCTTCTTGGTCCACAACACAGAGCACCACAGGAAGAGCCGAGCCAACACACTGAAACACAATCGCCGCGGCCTAAGAGGGGGCGCGTCCCCCCCCCTCCCTGTTCACTGTCTCATCTGCCTCAATGTGCTCTCAGGGTGCAGAAAACATACATGTTATAAGATGCACATTATATTATAAACACACTCACACATACGTTGCATTTTCCAGCCTCACACACCTTTCTGTAAAATTTTTATCTGATTTATTTTCATTTTAGTGTTGGCTGTTTTTTTTCTGCCATGTGAGCTAAATGACTTGATGGCCTTCAGCCGCAGTGTCTGGAGAGGAAGGGAACCATCAGCAAAGGAGCATTACTCTCTTTAGCTGTAAGCCCCTCCTGTCCACTTACTGTACACTAAGGTTCATTAAAGGCCTCGTCTTAAGTAAGGAGTGTATGCACAGCTGGCGCATTGCATGAATAGCATCATTTGTTTCTAGCGTCTAACTATACTTCACTATACAACATGTCTTCCTTATTCGCCTTATTTTTCAAATAGTTTTGAATATTTTGAATAAAGGTTTTATGGAAATTTTAAATTTGAGAGAAAACTTTTAATGCAATGCCTAACAAAACTAAATGAATTTATAAATATATATATATATATATATATATATATATATATATATATATACAGTATATTACGACTGTTAGCAATTTTGGGTCGTGGAATCTGTTTCATTCCTCCTGTTTCCACCCTCCACAGTGCTGCGGTGTGCAGGTCAGCTTGAGATGAAGCTGCACGTCGGCGATCTTCCAGAGCTGGAGACGTCTTCTGCCTTTTGTAGTCGGGCCCTCCTGAGTCGATACAAACCGTAGCCCCGGGGCCAGGCCTCGCCTCCCCACTGAGGTTCTGGCCCACTGCTACGAGATCAAAGACCCCGCGGAGAACAATGGTGAGCCTCGTTTAGCCGGACGCGCTTCACTTTACCCCACGTGCGCCGCCACACCTGCCCACGCTGTCAGTCACATTCAGGTGACGAATTGACTGGCAGTCTTCGTTTTCCCTAATATTTCCTGTAATTATATTTTATAGTTTAATATTTGTGTAAGCCTCACCCTAAATTCACCTCGTCATTTTCCTCCAGCGTTTTCATGCTGGTTTTATCTTCCCGTGTCTCTCGCCGTGCTTCCTGTGGAAAATGGATCCCGTCTGCAGCAGCGTGTACACAGCTGGTAGCAAAACAAGAGCTCCAGATTGTAAGTACAAACATGGGGCAGGATTTCTACACACTTTCAGTTATCACAGACGAGCAATCAAAGTCTTCTAGGAATCATCCATCCTGCTGAAATCCCGACATCCCCCTCCCCCCCCCCGTTCTGCTCCCGTTTGCTCTCCATTGAAGTTGCTCTTTGGTCTCATAAGATCATCCCTGCATGGTTTATTTTTACGGCACAGCGATCTGGAGACCATCCGCATCCAGCTCATTCATCTTGCAGTTCACCCCGCTCCTTTTGCTCTGTGCGGTGAGAAAGAGAGGCACGTACCCATATTGCCTTTCATGACACGTCGTGTCAGACAAACAGGTGGGAGACCTAGCGTGCGGCTCCCCCCCCCCCACCCCCACCCCCTTACCCAGGCCCGTCCTCTTAACAAGGCACCCACGCCTGCGGAACCCGCCACAGTGCTCCGTTTCCCTCATCGTCCGATGGGAACCTTCGGGGATGCTAATGAACGTGTACAGTGAGGGTTTGTCTCACGCACAGTGCTCCCGCTATATAAGTCTCCCAGTTTATCATCACCACTGAAATTGCAAGCCCGTTTTACTACAGGGCGGACATTAGGCCCATTGTGATGCTAATTCTTTCAAATTTGATGTCTGGGGTTTGTTCTTTCAGGGCAGGATAGGTTTATGAGACTGGGTCTTTTTGAGAAAAGCACCCCCCCCCCCCTTTTTTTTTTTTGTAATCCCGGGAAAGCCCTCCAGTAAAAGGTTGTCCTCATTGCCCCTGAAAGCAAATTTAATTTAATGTCCATTTCCATTTAAAGATGAATCAAGTTTCCGTGTTTTGTACAGTAGAATGGAGACAGATCGTCTTTCTTTGGTTTTAAAGAACAGCCTTGAGATTAAGTAGGCTGATTGTGGCCCTTTCACCATCAGAATTACAGTTGGTAACCCTAGCCAGGGCTGTCTGCTGTGGGGCCCGAAACACACCGAGTTGGGGACGCTCTCTGTTAATGTCATCTCACAGATTCAATTTCCTCATCGCAATCTTACCTCGACTCCCACAACCTATGACATGTATTCTTGGGTCTTTCACACAGTGTCAGAGCCTGCTAGGGAGATGGAAAGATATTCCACCGGCAGAGAGATATTGATATTGAGCGTGAAGGTGGGGTGTCGCTGGGCAGAAGCCCTTCAGCCGCTTGTCAGGTGTGTTTGATTCCATAGGTGATCCGGAGAGATGTCTTGAGTTTATTGAATTTGTCATTTTCGGCCCGGGAGTGAAAAGGGCACCTGTGTGTAGCCGTAAGCCCCCCCCCCCACCAACGCCTGGACCGCCACCCACATCACGCGATGACAGCTGACGTGCACGGACAACCCCGGAGCTGTTGGTTGTTATTTTCATCGTTGTTTTTTGAAAGCAGTCCATCCGTCTCCGTGTACATTATTCATCGGGGGAAGCAGCTGAAAGGATATTTACTTCAGTCAATTTTCTTATAAAAGCCTCCTCGGGCCCCCCCCCCCAAAAAAAAAAAATAGTCACCTTCGGTTACAGCTAGGAAAACATAGCTGCGTCAGAGGCGGGTTCAAATCGCAGACGGTTGCATTGTGGATGCGGGCCACCCACCGCACTGCTCCATCAAAGGAATGGCCTTCAACAGCGGCTGAATATTCAGTGACGTTATTGGTGTGCGTGGTAGCTTCCCCTAAGGCGGCCACGGACTGTGGGGAAAAAAAAGGAGGAAGGACTGATAGAGATTTCGCACTATTTTACTGTCCTTTGTGGGATTTTGGGGGGCGCTGCACAGCGTATCCAACGGGGCGAGATCACAGATCCGCCACCCACTCATTCTCAGCTCTTTGGTCCTGGTTGGTTCTCTCGTTGGACTTCTTGTTGAGGGCGGGGAGGAAAATGGTTTCCTCTGTGAAATGTGTAATCAAATGTAAGATAAGAAATGGATTAGGTCATGGCAATTCCCACAATGTTTTGTTTGATGTGTGCATGTGTGTGTCTGTGTGTGTGTCTGTTGTGTGTATGTCTCAGTTGCACCGCCAGAATTAGATGTTTGACTCTGCCGGGTCTGCCAGCGCCAGCGCGCCGCCACCCACCACATTAAAACGTCCGATAAATGGCATATGCTTCGATGACACGAGTACATGATTTCGTGCATGTGTAAATTTGTGTGTATTATAGTGTGCTGCAGGTACTTTTTGCCTTCCTCGTGCTCAGTTAAGTCCACCACCTGTGATTAATAAGATCCAGCAGGTTAATGTTTAATCAATCAACTGGGAGAGAAGCCTCTAAATGGCCTAGTTTATCTTTAACCAATGCATCACATTTAATGCACCAAAACAGCCAAAAGTCACTTTTTGCTTTCTGCTAATGTTTATCAGTCCTCGGGGAGAATAACTTACAACAGGCCCAGTTGCTTGTTTTTCTTTCTGTACAAAAAAGTAAGAAAGGGTCCAACTATCAAGAGCATAAATGAAGGGATTTTAAAGACTCAAATATCACACAGCAAGGTCAACATGTATAATGGGTGACTGTAAAATTCTAGCTCAAATCCCAAAAACTTTTTACAGCTATAGTGGGGGTAATTTTGTTTCCTTGCGCCACTCCGTATAAGTAATTTTTGTACCACTTACACTGCCATTGCGCGTTTCCTTTCCACTGTGGGCTGCTACTGTGTGACTTGGCTGAAGCCCCTGTGCTATGAAATCAACACCCCACTCAGCAATAATGCCCTCTGAGGCTTGGCCAGTTTACGAAAAAATCGATCCAAATAAAAGCAGCGGATAAAATTGACTGACCCTCATATACTTAATTATTGCAGCTATTTGACCAAATAGCATTTTTCAGGATGCTGTGTGTCACGGGCCATCAATATTCCCTTAATCGCTGTTAGTTATTGCCCTACTTTGTTACTGCTGTGGATGGCCAGTCTCCAGTGGTCAGTCCCGGCCCAGGGCAGTTAGCAAACGAGATGCTAAATGGTTGCGCAAACAATTTGATTATGCTGTTTAATTCCCGTCATATGGATCCGCCTGGCCTGCTGATGCACTCATTTCTGTGAGGCCCGCACTGCAGAGTGCTGACCGGGCCCACCTCACACCAGCGGTCCTGAAAGAGGTGTTTTTTTTTTCTCCCCTCCGCGGCCTCTGGATCAATAGAGACTACTCCCTTGGTACCGGACCGGTGTCTTCACCTCTTACCGCTTTAGCTTTCAGCTCCCAGTGTGACGGAGCACAGGTTCGACATCCGGTCAAATGTTGAAAAACCTCTGGCCCAGTGCGGCGGGCCTTTCGGTCCGAGGCGCGTCAGGGTGTTGTAACGCGAGGAGAGTCGAGGTCGAGAGCTCTCAGGCCCAGTTGCCCAGATCCCGAAATTAACATTTCAATTCAAAACCGATAATAACGCATTGTGTCTGGCTTGAATGAGTGCTGCTGCAAAGGGAAGGCGATACCTCCTGTTCCTGTGTCAATGAAAAAGCTCCTTCATCTTCTGCTAAAGGGCCCACACAGTCTGAGGTCAGCCAGTCAGCCTTGGTTACACTGCACAGGCATGCCTGGCTGGACGGCTCGAGCTTCCCGGTTCCTATACAAAAGCCAGGAACTACAAACACACACACATGCACGCGCACAGACATACAAACACACATACATTTACAGAAACAGTCATGTCATGCTGCGCCTGTGGTTAATGGCTCTCAAGTACTGCCAAACGAAAAGTACACTTTTGTGTTCTCCTAAATGAGTTGGAGTAAATAATTTGCGATATCAAATGACCATTTGGGCCTCAGCGGCATATCTTAGATTAAAACATAATGATTGCATGCGTTTTTTTTAAAATCTCTCATGCCTCTTGCTTTTCCATCTGCTGATCTGTTCAGGGCTGCATTCGAACAGTGACAAGTGACATCTTATCTGCAGGATATTCAGTCTGAAACGTGTTATATCGGGAGTGTGTCTCTGTTCATGTTAAACCCCCCTGATATGCTCAGTGACAGGAGGTCTCAGGCAGTCAGAAGGGGCCCACAAATGAATACACTGTATGTCAGGGGATTTTTGGGCATCTTTGGCGTCTCAAACGGCACCGGGAGCCAGGCTCGGCGGCTCTGCCAAGAAGGTGTCAGGGCCAAACCTCTGCTACATGCTCCCCTCCATCAGACAGCAGATTACCAGAACGGGAGGTGAGAGAGGGAGGGACACAGGGCGATGTCAAGGGATCACTGAAGCCATTCCTACTGAGGCAGAAGGAGTGCAAGAGCCTACCTGCTAGCTGTCTGCTCCAAAGCGATGCGAGCTTTGTTAGTCTGAACGATTCCCTCCATCCACTGTACTATCCGCACGCTTGTCTAGGTGTCTGGGTTCATTTTCCAAAGCGGATGGCTCACTTTTTTTTTAATGCTAGCGTAAAGGGTGTTTCATGGTTAAGTAATGGTTAAGACATCCATGTTTCAAAGGCAATACTGTGCTTCCCCAGGGTTCCCCTTAACTGATCAGAAACTGTTAAAGCAGCTGCATCAAAACCATTTATTATTTAGAGGTCACGGATTTTTCGTCTTTTTCGTCCCTTGACCTTATATCAGGCTTGAAAATAATGCCAGCCATGAGTACTTTCAGATAAAAATACGGTGGTAAAGATTTGATTCGTATGCGTTCGTATGAACCCGGCTCAAAAGTCACGGCGGCGTCTTTCGCCTGGCGCCGATGACATCGTCGCTGCCAGCGAAGGGGCCAGCCCCGCTAATAAGGCGCTGTTGGGATTGCTGCCCCGCTTACGCTGTCAATGAGGCTGTCTTGATCTGAGGATTAGAGCAGTCGTTCCAATTACAGCCTGGTGCCTCGAGGTTTGTCAGGCATTGACACAGACGCCTGTCGATGGCCCCGTTGCATATTCCGAGACCCCGCTGAGTGACAGGCGCCACCGCGCCAGGAGACGGTGGCGCTCTGTGAGTGAGTGTGTGTGTGTGCGTGCGTGCGTGCGTGCAGTGGCACGTGTTGCGTGTGCACACATGTCTGAGTGTGTCTATGCGATATCATTAGTTTCTTATCCAGGCCGTAGCTCTCGGCTGAAAATGAACCTGTCCTACTGTGTGTGTGTGTGTGTGTGTGTACATCTCCTATGAGTAGTGTGCGTGTGAGTGAGTGTCTCGTTTCCATGGCGAGGATATTGACTATTAATGACAGTCCAAACCTACACTGATTAAGGTGTAAGAATGCAGGCATGAAAGCGGTGATGTATCACTCAGTGGTGTTACCCTGTCTGGCGGTCTGCTGCGGTGAGTATTGATACTTCAACGCGATGCAGAAAAGGAAGAGGCACGCTGTTGATCACGCTATACGGATCTTTGGGAAACAACCAGCAATCTCGTGGTAGCAAAACGGCACGAGATCAAAAGGTACCTCCACCGAACCATTATATACTTGTTAGAATCACCGGGTGTATTCCAGGAATTATGTTCTTTTCAACCTTCTTATATCTTGACTCTGGGTCTTCAGGCCTAGCATGGAGCGGGTGCAAATGGAGGAACAAACATGGCTTCTGGTGTGTTTCTACAGCTACATGAATCACGGGGAGCAGGTCTGTACTCTCTCTCTCAGTGACTCAATGAGTCGACATGGTTTGGCTGGACTCGGCCACCTCTCATCTGGTCATCTCTGCTAACCCCCCCTCGCTTCACACACACACACACACACACACGCACACGCCCACACAAGCTTGTCGCCTGGGAGGCCAGCATTGACTTTACACCCGCAGAGGTGGGTCATGTGACACACACTGCTGTGTCCCACGTTTGATACTTAATATTCACCACCTGGTGTTATTTACATGCCATTAAAAGGAGAGATGGACGTGGCCCTCGCTGACTCTCTATTTATCCGATTATCGGATGGATCTCTTTGTGTGTCCTGGACCAAAAATGGCTTCACGTGAACCACTCAGAATTAACATCTTTGCTATATTTTGCAATGTGATGGTAGTTCTTTCCTCTCCTTTCTCAGCCAGGTGTAATGTTATCCGCGAGTGACGTTCGCAGGCTGTAATTAAATATGAATGGAGTGCTGTCGGTTGCCCTGCCAGTTTGTTTGGCTGAGTGCTGGCCAGGGAAGGAAAGCTCATCAAATCAGTTGTGTTGGTGTCATTCTACACCCCTGTAACACTCCATGACAGGGAATCTCGGTGGTCCTGTGCGAAAAGGGGGGGGCTGGGAATCACCTGTGTTTTAGAGTTAATGGATTCCAAGTAACTCACAAGCTCGCACTTTAATGAACGCCCGGGTGGATGAAGAAAAAAAAGAAAAAAGAAAAAAGGGACCCCCCACTCCCTCCTTTCCTCGCATTGCATGAAAAACATTTTCAAATTGCATGCTGGCACAGATAATTCACTTATTCTGTGTAATTGGATGCTGACCGGGGTTAATATGTAGGGTGTCATTAAATGGAAATGTAGAGTTGTAAAAGGGGGACTGTATGATACGGGAGAGTCTTTTCTATAGAGCGGCCCCTATAGAGCTGATTGTGAGCTCCTTCTTCTTGGCTGCCGGGGACCTTCTTTATTTGAGGCAACTCAAGCATGAATTCTGCGAGGGAAAGATTGGGGACAGTTATATTCACTTCTGTTTGTTGGCCAGTTGAATGAACTGACCTTTAAGATAAAGAGAATCTCTTGAGCAAGTCAGGTGAAGAAAGGGGGCCGCACAAATGGGGCAGATGTGGTGAAAGGAACTTTTTAAATTCGACAGTGAAGGAGGGCCGCTAGTTAAAAGACTGTTGTTTGCTAGTAAGCCTGCTCCGCCGCCATGACAATGCCACATGGGAGGAGGCACTCAATGTGGACGCTCCTTATTTTGATTCAAACAAGATTGAATACAAGCGAATTACTTTTTTTTTTTTTCCTTTCTAATTTTATTTTCAGCCAAACTGTTGAGTGAAATTCCTGTGATCCTAATGAAAATGATTTCAGGTCTAGGGAGTGCAGCAGCGGAATAATGCAGGGTAATCTAGAGACTGGTTAATTAAGTTGCTCCTTCAACCTCCATTCATGGGAAGGCCTGTAATTAGTCTTCTGAAAGCCGAGATATTTTTCTTCGGATGGGTCAATTTGAATTCCTCCTGACTCCAATGGAGAGCGCTAAGCTTCTGTGGCTTCAGGAGAAGGCCCATAACCCGCATTCCCCCCAGTGATAGCACCACCGTAAAACTCAACCAAACGGTTTAATGTGTCCTCAAGAAAGGCCGTTAAAAGCAGAAAGAATGCGCGAGTACAGTCGGTACTAAAAAAAAAAAAAAAAAAAAAAAGACCCAAAATGAACACTTTTGGTTGCAACCCACTTTTTCTTGCCTCGCCTGGTTTTGTCTGGTGTCGGCTGGGCCGCGCCACGACTCACCAGCTTCGCCACCTACAAAGAAGGGCAGACTTTCGGGGGCCTGCCGGGGTACTTTTGGCGAGGAAGTTAATCATATACCTCGGAGAAGCGCGACACAAGAAAAGCAGTGTTTGTAAACCTTCCCCCCACGGCTCGGCCCGTAATTGGCTCTACAAGTGACTGCCTCGGCTTCCTGTCAGCATTATATCTGTGTTCACACCAGCCCAGCTGGTGAGACATTTGTTCCTTCGGGAAACATGGCTGCTGTTTTGATCTTTGGACTGTGAAAGCAAAGCAGCTCTCACAATGGTAGTAATTCTGGCGAGCGTTTTCCAGGCTGTGGAGGAAGCTAGGCAAAAAAAAAAAGGTCTTTGGTGATGCTGTTGGTGTTTTGTTACATCTGCTTTAGGATGTTTAATCATTGATTGTTGTTCTGTGAATCCTGCGTGGGAAACACAATACACCTGTAAATCACACGCCCTTTGGTTCACCTATTTTTCCGCTTTTACTTAAACATACCGTATAATGTAAAAATACCGTGTTTAAATGTAAAAATGCTGTTTTGATAATATGTTGCCATCTATAGTGCCTGGCTATTATAGATACCTAAATGTGTCTAATCAAAAACAATACATGGTTACAATGATGTAATTGTAGCAATGTTTTATGTAAAATACTTTGCTTCATGTCATTTGAAAAACATGTTATTTTGAATGTACCGTTAAGCAAATTTTGATTTAAAAAAAAAAAAAAAAAACCCGAGCAGAACAAAGAAGCCGAGTAAGACCATACATCTTCGTGGCATGTCTTGGCAGTACACAGATTGTTATTGGGAGGAAGAAAGGGTGCTGGAGCGGAACTTCATTTTGAGGCTGACACATGGCAGGATTCTGAGATTAAAATTGTAAATGTTAAAATACTGCCGGTGACACCTCAACGTGTGGAGGGATGTGAGTTCCTGTGCAGCTGTCAAGAAACACTTCCCAGCACCTCGCAGGCTACTGCTGCTGCTGCTGCTGCTGCTGCGCTCGTATCTGCACCTCAGCTCTGCTAATAGAGCACGCAGGGAAAGGGGGGGGGATGGAAAATGCTCATAATTAATTACAGTAACCCTGAAATCAGAGGTTAATGATACATTTGTAATAGCAGCCATTTGTATAGTATAAGCAGACTTTCCTTCAGAACACATCCCACAGATTTTTTTATTTGTTCAAGTGACGTGATGAATACAGGATGCAAGAAGCTTTTGCATCATGTGTTTTTTTTTTTCTCTTTTGAATGGTTGTGACATACAGACAGGTACCAGGAGGAAAGGTTGCAGCCAGTCAGGTCACATGTGTAAGAATCACTCCTCTTCCCTTCTCCCCATATGCACATATGACTTTTCTGGCTGGTTCACCCATTTATAGACAGGGCAGATTTCTTTGTAATTTTGCTTTTTTGGGGGGGGGACCGCATTCTGATGAACATCCTGCCCAGGACACTTAGTTGTGGCTGCTCCGTTTTCTACACAAGCAGTTTTCTGCCCTTTTTTGGGACTTGTTATTCAAAAGAGTCCACATGTTGATTGCAACCCGTTTTGTTTTTCTTTCTTCAGCCCAATTTAGTTTTTCAGGAATTTGTAAACCATGTTGGACGTGGATTTAAAAAAAAAAGCATTTTTGATTGTACTGGTTTATTTATTGTATTGTTTATTCTTTTCACTTTTATGTATCGATTGGCTTTTCACGCGCCGCTATAGTTTCTTACCATCAATTATTTTTAAGCAATTCATGCAATTTATCAAACATCTTTCCACCATATGCTGCGCTGTTTAGAGTCATTTTAACAAACGCTCACTATTTCTCTTGTTACAATGACAAATGAGCACAAACAATACGCAGAATGCACGAGGATAAGCAGCGGAGGCGTCGCTAAATATTGACTCTGTGACTCCATACTGATGTCTCCTGTGACTGTAGGCTTTTGTCTTCTTCTCGCCGGCGTGCAGTCATAATTGAATTGTAAACAACACCAACCATGTTTTTATTTACTGCGCTTAGCTGCTGCAACCATTCAAGCGGCCACCACCTCTGCCACTGGAGCCGAGCTGTGAGTCACTTTGACGTGTTGCCTAAAAGGCAGTGAAAACAATATATGGCCAGCTCATCCATAAGTCATGGCATGTGGCCCGGGTGCATCCGACAGAAAGGCGCTTTATGAATGGCACAAAAGTCTGTGAATGATAACGGCCATCAATATGTCTATTGAGGGTCACCACATTCATGCCACATATCAAATCCCCTTTGAATGAGATCAGTTCCCTCCTGTCAGAGCCCATTAGATCCGTCCCACAGCCCCAGTGGCCAGCTGACAGAGGAGAAACCCTAGCCCCGGCATAGCACCATTAGCATTAGAAAATGAGCAATCAGCTGGAATGAAATGCAAGAGGGGGGTGGTGGGGGGGGACGGACTCTCCAACTTTAGTAATGATATGCAGAAAATACAACACAAGATGTAACAGCACTGATTCCAACGCTGCTGTTTTTCAATGCTGAATTCAAAGTATTTGAAGAGAATATATTTTAGTTTAGGACACATCTAGTGACTATGAATTGTTTAAAGGCCCTAGAATGCAACTCCCCCCCCCCCCCCCCCCCTCTGGTGAAAATGCTCCTGCTGCTCATGGAAAATTGTGTTGAACCTCTTTGACTTTGCGAAATAATTGAGTTAAAACACTCGATAAAACATTAATTAGCTTAGCAGTCTGGAGCAGATAACATAGATAAAACCCTATGTAATTCATATTGATTAGAATATGCACATTGAGCGTAACCTCTTAAGACAAGTTTTCCTTATTAAATGGACACAAAGCCGAGGTCATTATTTGTACAGAGAAAGATCGCTTTAGATTTTATCTTTTCACATAAAAAGGTTTGATTGGATTTCTTACTAAGGAAGCTGCACAATCTATTTTATTCTGCTTTGATTGTATTACCTCTTAATTAGTTTGTATATTGAGTAGAACGGGCCTTATTGATTTGAGGTGCATTCATTTGCATTGCAAAAATCCCCTTTAATCCAATATAATCTCATCCTTACTCAAACACAGCAGACTGCACCGTTGAGGGCTATTTTTTATTTTTTTCCTGTTGTTTTTCCAGCTCCCGCTCGGCTCTGCGTAAATATCACCGTTTGGTAGGAATTAGGTTTATACGCACAATAGGTTTCCTAAATTTGCCCTTTTATTATTTATTCAGTATTTCATGTGGAGAATCGCATGTTGTGCGGCCATTTACGTCGAAAGGCAATAACAAGCTGTAGTATTTTTATGTGGCTTTTTTGTGTTTTTTTTTATTTTTATTTTTTTATTCCGAACGATCGGCGCTTGTAGGTGTTGTGTGTAAATTCTGCTGGAGCCAGCCAAGCCTTGACACACAGGAATCAGCATTGGAGGCGTCAAATCCCTCCCACCCGTCCAAGCGCACAGCAGCAGGCTTAACAATTGTCTGTAATTAACCTCACCTGAACTTTAATGGCCCACCTCCGGGACCGAAGGGCCCCGGCTGTGTAAAATTACTGTCACACATGGAGCTGAGTGGGAGCCCCGCCGCAGCGGGTGTGTTCCGCTGAGACAAGTGAGAGGGAAATGGACCCCTGTGTAACACCTAATACCACCAACACCATGTCACGGCGCTCACAGACATCTTTTTTTTTTTTTCGGTGGGGTTGGAGAGGTGGGGGCCGATGGTTTGGAGATGCGCGAGACAGCAGAAGCCGTTTGAACATCCGAAATGACCAGATAAGATACGTTTTTGGCTGATTCATGTTTCTATATTTTTTTATTTTATTTTAGCATGACAGATACTTTTTTTTATTATTGTTTTTTGCTTTATGACGATAATTCATGCTAATGCTGAGTATCCATTGTTTCATTCTGTTTAGTTGATAAATATAACAGTTAAAGGTGGTTGGTTATGTCAGGTTTAGGCTAAACCAAACTACTTGTAGGGGAAGGTCACCCTGAAAGGTGCATAGAAACCAACATTGACTATTATAGGTGGATTAGATCTTGTGTATATGAGTGGGTCCTAAAGCATCAAAAGCCTCTACTGAACGTCTCACAAATGTTCTTTGTGCAGAAATGATTCCCTATTTCCATATTTTATTGATACAAAAAAAAAATCCCTGAAAAGTACAATATTTTCATTTGACATCGGGAGAATATGATTATTCAACACACACTACATTCAGATATCTATATTCCACAAACGTACACACAAACATGCCTATTTCCAATCCAATGTTATGATCAAAGTAAACTCCTATTTGTTTTTTTTTCACACCAGCACTGCAGCACCAACTGCAGAAAGGCCGCGAGCTTCAGGGTCGGACAAGCTGTTGTCGTGCAACATATGCTGCGATCATATCCATAATGTCATGCTTAATTACATTAGACCGCGTGGGCGCAGTGACTCGCTCAAACGACATGTCAAAAGACCGACCCCCCCCCCCCCCCCCCCCCCGTGTCTGAAGGCCCCGGCTTCCCTCTCCTTCTCCGTGAGCTCTTCAGTAGTCCCTCGCAACAACAACAGCTGCAGCGCAGCTACCGAGGCGTTTGGCAGTGGGAGCGAGCGCTGATCTGAATCCCGTGTGTGGCGCGTCTGAGCCCCGGGATTTTCGGGTGGGAGCAGACGGGCGGGAAAGATATTTCTGATTGATACAGTACGGTCTGAAGTCATCCAGTCGCCCAGTGGTTTCTCTACGGGCAGGTTTCCTGCAGGGATGTTCTCACAGTGTGTGTGTGTGTGTGTGTGTGTGTGTGTGTGTGGTTCCTTTTCATTTGCCCAGTGGCTGAAACGCACACAGAGGGGTGAGTCATAGCTGCTATCTGAGGATCAAACACTTCAAGTGGTCTCTGGGTTTACCATCAGGCCCTAATGCTTTATCAGCGCTGTGGTCATCTGCCATGGCTCAGAGATACAGTGAGAAACATCCACATCGTCATTTACTATTTTAATTCGTGGTGATGTCCCACCAACAGTTTTAGTTTCTTTTACTCTGGTACGCAAACATGGCTTAACTGTTACGGATGTTAAAGGCCCTCACATTCTGTATCTGTTATTCACAATATACGTCTACTATTTTATTTCACTCAGAGTGGCTCGATCATTAGAATGGGCAACGTTTATTAGAATTGAACTGCTCTGAAAGTATAGTTTGAAAAGAAAAGGGCTCTTTTTAAGTTGTTTCATTTTGCATTCGGTGTTGCATTTTAAAGCCTGCTGATTAACATGAATTGATTAGCTGGTGGGCTGCAGCTCTGTCGTACACATCAGTAGTATATGCGAAGTGACAGGCTGACAGGTCTGCACGTACACACATCCAGACACACACACACACACACACACACACACACACACACACACACACACACACACACACACTGAGCCCCCTCTCACCCACTGGCTGCTACAATATCCCCCCGAGCTGCTATCTGTCTGCCACTTGTATGAAGGATAAAGAGACAGGATGTGAAATGGGGGAGGGGGGGGGGCCCGGGCCCATGACTGAATGCTCCATCAATGGCTTATTTTCATTACAGCCAAAAAATGTGTCACCCCAATCATCGCACGGCTGATTTATCCTTCTGTTACTGTAGCTCCACAAGCATTTCCTTTTGTGAGCGCCCGCTCCTGATAATCCCGCTCTGACAAAGGGGCCATGTGCCACCACCGAGTTCCATGACCAAAAATGTAAAACTGGTCGTTCCCACTTACATACTCTCTCAGTGATATCATTCATAATGAAAGGCTGTTTGTAAGCACTTTTGCTTGTTAAGTAATTCCTGTAATCCCCATATGTTGCAATAGCAGCTATTAGAGAAAAACACTTCCTGGAATTCAACTTGTTTATGCAGATAGTTTCAGTTGAAATTAAGTAGCTATTTTGAAAACATTTATTCATTACTGAAATAACCTTTCCATCCAAAGCCTTAAGCATGACATTTCACTTCAAACCGAGTGCCTTAAAGCCGGAGTCGTATGATACATTTTCCTGCATATGAAGCAGTCTTGTTTTATCACAGTTTAGAGATTGATTGTGCAGTGGGAGGGTGATTTGCAGAAAGACAGCATTCAGTGGAACAGGACCTTCCATGAGAGTGATTAAGAGTGCTATACATTCCTTTTTTATTAGCATGGGGCTAATATTGGAAGGCAGTTTTCATTCGTTCAGTACTCACTGATTGGCTATCAATGGTTATCTAGTCCTCAGATTTGTAGCTTTGAATATAAAAAAGAAATGTGGCATATAGGGAAAGATTTATAAACTGAAATGTTGAGGTCCTTTCGCAGGGCACCGTTTTTTACTGCATACAGTTGTTTGCAGGTGGAATGAGCACTATGACAGTGAGGAATATTTGATTTCAAACCTTTCTACAGTTCCAGTACCTACTGGAGTTGCACGGCCTAACGTCTGATATTTGTGAATGTGTGGCAGAGCCGCAAAAAAAAAGTAAGAAAAGCAGTTACGCGCTTGTTGCCTCCGCACCGCGTCCTTGACTCACTTTGAAGTGGAGTTGGGTCGAGCACCACGCATCCCTTTGTCACAGCAGGTGCTTCAGGCCAGAGGAGTAAACGGAGGCGTAAATGGTACACAGATATAAGACACTGTTCCCCGTCAATAATTCGACGCTTGTGTATTAGTGTCGCAGGCAGGTCTCGTGTGCACTTAATGCAGCGCTCATGGAAAAACATAAACTTGTCGGCCCGGATTCGTGTCACGACACGGAACCCCGTTGAAATGTTTCCGATCGTCCATCACCTCAGCGCGTGGCGCGGGTCTGCATCGCTATCCGCTTGAAGAGGGTATCGAGTGAACACTTACTTGCAACTATGAGGAATGTGGCACTGTGGTGTCCCCCACCCCCCCCCCCCCCCCCCCCCCATAGCGGGAGAACTTTCCTCTCCGTGGAACCGGTTCTCACCACCCTGCAAACACACCTCTCTGCGGCCTTTGTTGGAGCCTCGCGCTACCTGACTATGTTGCAATATGGGGAAAATGATAGCAACGAAAACAAGGACCCCCCCCCACCTCCCCCCCTTGTTGGCCCGGACATGGTGGCAACGAGAGTGAGATGCAACGAGCAGAAGCAGAGCCACCAGCGTGTGAGTAACGCTGCATTGTTGCTGCAATAAAAACTGCAGGATAGACAAAAAGGTGCTTCAGTCAACGGGGACAAAGCACAAGACTTTGTGCAGTGAAACGCGTTATGTACTTCTGGAATGCACTATTCAAATAAGCACCAGAGCTCATTTGTATTACTAATGCGGCACTAATATATCCGAATAGCTCTGTATTTGATATAAAGCTGACCAGCTATAGAGGGTGAAAGGTAATTCATGAAATCCTACTAATGTCTATTTGTTTATTGTGTTAATTGTTTTTTTTTTACATTTGGGTTTTTTGACTC